>NC_058143.1:11491152-12115918 GCF_011075055.1 Mangifera indica | reverse complement strand
ATGTGAGTGCTACCTGCTTCAAGTATTTTAAGAATGTTACTTTTGAAATAAATTTTAATCGGCCAAACGACTATTTCCCACCCAAGGTATGCTATAATCTCAAGTTTCCACTCTTTTAACTATGGAAATACCATTTACCCATCCATGGCCGGTTAAATTTAACAGAATCCTAATGCCTGAAAATTTTATCTCTTTTTGCCTTCATAAACTTTAAAAACTAAAATTTTCCCCCAGCCTAAGTTTTAAAAAATGGCAGTTTCACCCTAAGGTTTAGTTTTGAAATCTCTAGCTCTATTGCCAACGACCTCTTCCTCCTGAAGCATCCTCTCCTCCCAATGATCTCTTTTCTCCCATTTGGATACCCAATCGACGTCAGAGAAGCCTTGGGAGACAAAGACCGTCTTCGTCTCCCAGGGTTTCTCTGACATCGATCGGGCATCCAAATAGGAGGAAAGAGATCACTGGAAGGAGAAGATGCTTCAGGAGGGAGAGGTCATCAGCAATGGAGTCGGAGATGTCATCGAAGATTTCAAAACTAAACCTTATGGTAAAACTGTCATTTTTTAAAACTTAGGCTGGAGGAAAATTTTAGTTTTTAAAGTTTAAGGGGGCAAAAATAGATTATATTTTAGTTTATTTTTTAATATTACAGAGAAAATGATGAGTTTACCCTTACCACCATTAATTTTAACAGCTCATGGGTAGGTGTTTGGTATTTCTATAGTTAAAGAGTGGAAACTTGAGATTGCAACATACCTTGGGTGGGAAATAGTCTTTCGGCCATTTTAATCTGTTGAAATTATTACAGCGTCAGTTGTTTGATGAGAGACCATCCCAAGAAGATCTGATATTGACTCTTGATATCTGCGATTATATATCATTACATGAGGTCTTCTCGATGGCACCTTCTACGATGGTTCAGGTAATTGTAACGTCTTTTTGAAATAAATGTTATATCTGAATTCTTTAATTGTTCATCTATTAATACTGATAAATATAACTTCTCGATTAATTAATATTAATTGCTAATACTGATACAGGATGTCGGGGACGATGGATCACTTCACATGATTTCTTTATTGACACCTTCTATGATTATTCCGGTTAGTAGAACATGGATATACAATATTATATCTCATTTACACATTCAAATTTTGGTTTTCTCTAAACTTGTTATTATTAATATTGTGACAGCGACCTGACGTTTCTGCAGCTACACCGATTGCGGATCCCATTGTGACGTCTGTTTCGACATTAGAGGTACATACATTGTATAATGAATACTTTGTTATTTTTTTGTTCAATAGTTTGATTTACTAATATTAAATGTTAATATTGTCATAGGATATTAGAGATGTCGATCGATCACCACATGCGGATGCTCCAGTATCGCTTTAGGAGGAGGTTGAGGTGAAGTGTCGGAATATGCACTATTAATTGTTATATTTGTTAATTTCAACAGTCGTTTACCATTTCTTTGCTGTTACAATAAGATCTCCGTTTGGTCTATCTCAACACTCTAAGCAAAGGAAAACAGGTGATCGATATTATCTCCCAAGATGACGAGGTCACTGATGATGTTGTTAAGATCCTTACACATAAGGACCAGGAGCAGGTAATTGAATTTTCAAGAAATTTAATAAGTACGATTGAAATAATTTATCATCTCATTTAGTCAATTCGTGTATTTGAATGTAACCGGTCCCGAACAAAAATGTATTCGATATAGCTTCATTTGCGGATTCTCTAACTATGACTCCAACGTTATAAAAGGTATTAAAAATTGTAGATTTTTAAAAAATTTAATAAGTTCGATTGGAATAATTTATTATTCATTTTACCTAAAGTATTATTTGTTTTGGTGTAGTATTTTCGTACAGTTCGTGGTAGGATCGTCAAGAAGGGACCCCTCATTCGTAGTCCATACACGAATCCTTTGAAACCACGGAGCCAACGGACGAGACCACCTATGCAGTTATCGAGCACCGAGCGTGAGGAAATATTCAAAAAGTGATATACAGAGTCGAACCTGTTCGAAAAACGTCATGTATATGACATAGGTGGGAGGACCAAAAATGCATTTTGGGGTACACTTATGGACACATCCGAATGGTTGTCTGACGAGGTGAGTTCACTTTAACAAATGAATTTCGTATTTTGGTTAGATAATCCTTCTATGGCCTGATAACATTATATTTCCTGTTTTTCTAGCATGTTGATGCATTTTTAGGGTTATTACGTCGATGTCAGCATGATGATACTACGAATGTTCGATAGAACTGGACGATAGTTTTAAGTTGCTTTGTTGGATACATCCCTCATGAGTATGCTGCCTGGACAAGAGATCAAGATAACTACAAGTTCCCTCTGCTCTTTACACACATGATGGATGTAGATTACCCACTTGAGTTACATTTGCAACCTTAGGGTATGATCGATGAGGTTAGTATTCAAATCTCAAGTATCTTTCGAAGAATAATGGAATAAGATCTAATATGTATTATATCAACGTGTACAGGTTTATATCCCAATAAACTTCGATAATGCGCATTGGGTTACAGGGGTGTTGGATTTGAAAGAGTGGAAAATTATGGTTTATGACTCCTTACAGAGTTTCACTACTGACCCGGAGCTATTTAGGCAAAAGATGTTGGGATATACGTCGATGATACCATATTTGCTAGCTGTGACATCATTTTGGTCTGACACGCACCGAAGTCCACGGAACGATCCATTTACATTGCATAGAGTGGTGGATATACCGTAGCAGACGCCCCTATCAGGTGGCTGTAGGGTGTTCATATAATGACACATCGAGTGTTTAGCACTTCGCTGATTGTTATCATTTGAGTGAAAGGACTCGTTACGTCTGCGCACTTGTTTAGGCACGCAGCTATATTTTCAGGATATTGATTGACGATTATTTTATATGTTATTTGTATTTGTATATATGTTTATTTATTCATTTGTATATATATTTATCCATATATTGATTCATTTATATGCATTTGCCTTTTATATAGTTACCATAAACAACAAATATAATGGAAAAAAAACGATATAAAAAGATAACATCCTATAGTCAGAATTTGTCCTCTGTAACAATCACAAGCATTAGATTTATAGAAACAAGTACAAAGACAATATTTATATTAAAATTAACAGCCACAAACATTAGAGTTACAGAAACAAGTACAAAAACAATATTAATATTAAAATTAACAAGTACAATTAACAAGTGCAGTTATTTTCCATCTTTCTTCTTCCTGAATTTAATGGTACATAATTAAGTATTGGAATAGGGCTTTTGTAATTCTGTCTTGTATGTCCAGGTTGGTGACATCGTCTACAGATAAGTTGTTCAACAACCTCTCCTTAAAAAGGACATCTCTTTTTATTTGCTGGATGACCTGCATGACGACGATGCACGTATGGTGGGTGGATAACACTTACCTCCTCCAGATGAATCCACTCTGACTGATCTCCCAATGGATTGACTATGTCCGCATATACTGTACGATAAAAAGTTGTGCTGTAGTATGGGTGCACCCATTGAATGCAGGTTATGAGCTTCATATATCTGGCTACAATAATAACATACATGTAGGGAATCTATGATATTTGAAATTTTCTACAGGTACATGTACGTTTCGTCAGGTTGACCAAGGCATCATATTGGCCACTACCAAGGACCTGGTATCGATAAGATGTTATAGGACACACCTCCAAGTTTGAAGACTTTCATACGCATTTGGCGATCTTATCCTCAACCCAAGGTGTGACTAGATTGGTACAAGCATTGTAAATCATATAAATATAAATAGATCTGGTTAGTAATCAAGTATAAGTTTAGTAACACACATTTATAACAAATTATAACATTGAATATGGACTTACTGACATGATTTCTTCTTTCATAAATCCATCGCTGCAATGTACCTCTGATGAACTCAATTAGCATTATAATAGGTAAGCCTCGAATGTGTCAGGCCAAGGCATTAAATGACTCAGCAATATTGGTAGTCATTACATTGTACCTATGCCCTGGAAAATATGCTCGTGCCCATCGATCGAAACCTACCTCGTATAGGTATGTAGCTGCATCAGAGTGTATACAGGCCAGTGACTTCATTACCTATTGGAATTCATACTCTGTGTATGCCTTAGCTGTTTTCCAATACATCTATGTGACTTTGGCATTCTTCTTGTACTTGGACCGCATGTTACAATGGAGGTGGTGACAACAATAACCGTGGTGCACACTAAGAAATACTTCAGCCATTGCAGAAAATATGCTGATATGTCAATCTAAAATAATGGCTAAATAAGGTACCTCACCAATACAATCCTTCAGCTTTATTAAAAACCAGCACCATATGTCATGATCTTCCCTAGGACCAATCCTAAAAGCAAATAGATATATCTAATTATTCCCATCCAATGCAACAATAATAAATAGTTGACCTAGATATCTACCCTTTAAGAAAACAACATTAATACAAATAACCGTTCAAATATGTTGCTAAAATGCACAAATACTACAACCGAATGCCATGTAAAAGTATTTAAATCGATCCTGCTTATCCATTAGTGAATGTGTCACCGTCCTCGGATTACAACATTCTAAATTGAGTCAATACTTTGGCAGCAACATAAACGACTCTTCTGGTGTCTCCCTCAATGATTGAAGCGCCCAATTTCTCGCCCGCCATGCTTGTGCATATGATATATCAATTTTATATCGGTTAGAGATATCAACAAAGATCTCTTTTGGTTGATAAACACGATCAACTAAAATAAATTTGGTCCTCAAAATTTGTCCTAAAGCTCGGGCACCTGTTTGCCTATGATGAGGTAATATCTGATCTCTACAACATGTGTGATGGTTATCCATATTATGTAATTCAAAGCTATCACTTTCTCCCACCCTAATTACTCGTGCACGTCATTTACATTCTTCATTACGACATTTAACCACCCATCTAATCGTGTCTGATTTGTTTACAAAAAATTGATATCCCCTACGAAGCGCTTCTTGATATATCGCATTAATGACATGTTGTTTACTTGGAAACAATATATCAACTTTTGGAGAATCAGTATCGGTCGATACTTTTAAGTTTCTGGATATAAATGGTTGATCAGGAAAAGGTGGTAACCAATGAAATGCATCAGTACGAACATTCCTACCAGCAGGATTTGTTTCTGGAAAACAACTTATACCTCCAATATCGTTATTGATATAGGTCTTCTTTTCAACCTCTAATTTTTATGTACAACCTTTCCCTCAAATTCACTCTGCTCTGGAAAAGTTACTTCCTACCCATTAAGAAAATCTTTTGTGTGATACAATGCATCAACTTTAACTTCATTTATATAAGCAAAATCTTCTGCTAAGAATTCTTGTTTCGGATTGATCTCGATATTTTGAATCTCTTCTATAACAATAGTTTGATTTTTTGGATAACTGTTCGGCTCACCACCTTGTAAATCTTCATCTGCTTGTTGAGCCTCATAACTATCATCATTAACTGTAATTATAACAAAAACTGGAACACATTCTTTGAAAAGGTTAGATAAACCGTTAAGAACCTCAACATCTTCATCATTCAAAATTTCTACCGGAATGCCGTCATCGAGATGCGTCAAATTCATGTTTAATTAAATATTAAATACCCATCGATCTATATTACACTTGTCACTCACTATTTCGATTAATTCTTCGAATGATATGTGTTTTAGAATTTTAATCAATTTCCTATTACCTCCAACATATTTTATAACATTGTCACTCATTTCTATCCATTTCCCCCCATATCTAATTTAAGCATATCCAACTATTTAGATTAATCTTACAATAAAATATATAATCAACATAAATAATACGATCGAAAATACTATTTACAGATGTCTATTGCACAATTATACCTATTTTGTAATTCAATTATATATTGTGACTACTTAAATGTATCATGTTTTGGTATTACCCTTAAAAAAAAAAGGATATTTTTGGTTTTTAAAGGGATATTTGGGGCATTTTCGTTTAAATACTTTAATATAAGGGTATTTTTGCTTAAACCCCAAAATTTGGGGTAAATTTGTATATTATCCAAATAAAATATATAATCAACATAAATAATACGATTGAAAATACTATTTACATATGTCTATTGCACAATTATACCTATTCCATAATTCAATTTGACAGAATAATATTATTAAACATAACCTATCTAATTTTTATTATTTTACTTATTACACACAACTATATATAAAATATCACATATGATTGCATTATTAATAAAATAATAACGATTGAAGTAATCTCATGTTATCCTATACTACTATAATATTTACAACATAACCTATCTAATTTTTATTATTTTACTTATTACACACAACTATAATTTATTATATAAAATATCACATATAATTACATTATTAATATAATAATAACGATTGAAGTAATATCATGTTATCCTATAATACTATAATATTTACAACATAACCTATCTAATTTTTATTATTTTACTTATTACACATAACTATAATTTATTATATAAAATATTATATATAATTGTATTATTAATAAAATAATAATGATTAAAGTAATGACAGGGATAAATATCTCGAAATGACGAACTTTTCTCTTGTCGCCTGAAATCCTGAACACGAAGTTATTTTCTCTCGTCAGAAATCTCTTTCAGATATGTTAAAAATGAAGGAAGATATGTGGTTTATATAGAAATAGAAGAAGGGTAGTTTTGGTATTATTTTGGAGCATTTTTGTTTAAATGTCTTAAATTAGGGGTATTTTGGTTTAAACCCCAATATTAGGGGTAAATTTGTTTATTACCCTTAAATAAAATAATAATTTAATTTAGAAGAGTAATTTTGGTATTTAAAGGGATATTTAGGGTATTTTTGTTTAAACACTTTAATATAAGGGTATTTTTGCTTAAACCCCAAAATTTAGGGTAAATTTGTTTAATGCCCAAATAAAAGGGGCAATTATTTTAATTTCCCTTTTTTTAATTTTAAATAGATAAAAATTTTAGTCAGAATAGACAAAAATAAAATAAAATTCCAAAATGTAGTATTTATTTTAATTATGTGTTCTATAATTTGAAAATTAAAAAATAAAAATAATTCAAATAATCATACTACTAAGGAAACAGTCAACTCTTTAATTACTACATTTTTTAGATCCAAACAATTTAATTGAAATATAATTTTAACTTCACCTTTAACTTTAAAATAAAAATCCTAAAATCCCCCGATTGTAACAGCCATTTTCTTTTAATTGAGAAACTCATATTCAAAATCTCGCATAGAAAACATAAATTCAAACAAGAAGAATCGTATTTACTTGTTTTTTTCATTGATTTCATCAATACAAATCTCGAAAACAAGATCACAAAACATCCCTTAGGATCAAAGGATCATCATACATACAATTAAATTAGTTTAGAACTTGATGCTTGCATTTGGAGGCTCCACCACATAGGATTTCATTAGACAATGAAGCCACTACTTACCCACAAGGAGGTGTTAGGAATGTTTGTGCCAGCCTATGTATTCAGCTGAGTCCTTTTCTACCTTTCTAAGAGGCTTATTGCTAATTCTCTCTATTATCACTCATACCCTCCTCCCTGATTTTTTCAAGTAATCCCCTTGTCTCTTTCACCAATTCTTCATCTTTATTGACTTCATTACTCTTACATAGTTCCGCAGCAGTGTCTATCATTTCAAATGGTGCCGCCACTTTTCTCATCTCCCTCAATAACAACAACAACAACCACATCTTCAACTGGCATATGATCCGAGCTTTCTACAGTCGCAGGCTCTTCCTCTTCTCCAACTCCTTCAATTCTCACCTTAACTTCTAATTTCATTGGTTCTTCCTCAGTTTCATCTTGATGCTTTGCCTCATTAATATAATGATCATTGTCATTCTCTACTAACTCAGTCCTCATCTAAACTGTTTCCCTTGTATCCTCCAACATCTCTTCTTCTTCCTTCTCTATATCAACACCTCCTTTACGCCATTTATCTTCCTCTTCACCATACTCATCATCCTCAACAATTTCATCTATGTATGACACTTGTCCATAATCCAAAAGAAAAAGGTAGGAGGAGAGAGGGGGGAGGGGTGGGTGCGCGCGGTGTGTTGTTGTTAGCCCCCGGAAGTAACATAGTTATGAGCTTATTAGTGCAAGCATAACTCACCAACAACAGCCCATATAGGACTGAACAAGCAAACCCTAGAAAAGAGATAACCACAAGAGCAGGAACTACCACAGGAGCAGAAGACGTCGCAAAACCTGTCACTAAAATTTTCTTTCCCACTGTTTGAATCCATAATTGTGTCATTGTATATATATATATATATACACGGCCAATCTTCTATAAATGGCTGTGGGAAATCAAAAGGAAATACAGAAAGTTTTCGTCACTCTCTATTACTCTATTTTCCTTCTCTAATTCATTTTCAAAAATTGTTCTGTCGTCTTTTATTTAATCACCACTCATTCTAATTGTGGGCTATTGGCATAAGCCACTGTCAGTCTTTTTTTGGGTTTTGATTGTTTGTTTATGGTCTATTGTGTTTCCACGACCCAACCTACTTCAAATGGTCTCCCTAATTTCTTTTACCCAAACAAATTTCGTCTCTCCCTCAACACCACTAAACTTACTGCCACCAAAATTATTGTCAGCTGCTGCTTTCACATATTGTCTTCTCGCCAGTTCAACACACCGGCTAATAGGATTATTTAAAATTTAATACGAATTAAATCTTTCGTATAAATAACTAATCAAAAGTAATCACACAATTAATTTCAACAATATTCTCAAATATAAGCAATAAATATAAAATTAAGAGTAAAAAGTAAAAAGGCTCAAGACTTATAGTGGTTTGAAACTTTCTCTTCTAAACTTCCTACAATCACTTTTTCAAACAATCGACTTAACGTTTTACTAGTAAAGATATTGTCTTTTTAAAATTATTCTCTGGGATTTTGCCCAAACACTCTAGTTGATCTGGGATTATGCTTAATATAATAGTTTATTTGGGATTTCGCCCAGTAAAGATCAAATGCAAAAAAATATTGAGTAATAATGCCTTATAAAGGCTAATACAAAATTAAGCATAGGTGTTTCTCTCAAATAAGTGAGTTATAAGCTTTGGAGAGAATTTTGGAGGAGAAGAACAATATATAATTTTACATATATGATCTCTAACATATTTCAACTTAAAGAGGTTTCAATTTATAGTCTTGGATGGATAAAATAGTTGATATTACCATTGGATTTGGAGAAGTATCTATTGATATGTGAAAATGACATGATTCTAATGATGTATGAGTGTACTTGCCCTTTTTAATCTCGAATAGACCTTTGAATGGTCAAAATTTCCTTATTTTTTTATGAACAAATGAGTGAGCAATTTTGTGTGAATGAGCATTCATAGTTTTATCTGATTAATTCTTGAAAATGTCAAACACGTGAACAAAAATTGGGAACAAAGACATGCAACCTATGAACGGTTGTACATTGCACTTTGATGGGTGTTTATTAGATGCTTGAGCCCGGGTGTACATTAATGCATGCAGGTGTACACTTGCTTGAAGGTGTCAAAGTCTGGGTGCTAGACATTATAGGATCATTATAAGGTGCACCGTTAGTGCATATTCCCTACACTGCTCATAGTAAGACACCAGACTTGTTTACAATAGAGCTCAGTTGAGATATAGTTTGGTGTAGTGGGACAAAGAGATAACTCACATGACTAAGGTACCAAATCCCTATATTCGATGTAGTCTGATTAGCCTAGTATTTAGTTTTAGTTACAGTTTCCAAATATAGACATTTTCACCAAGTAAAGTACGGTTCCTCAGTGACTGAATGAGACATGGTTTGATTCAAAAGTTAAGATATACAGCCTAAACATTTCCTAGAGTTCAATATGAGCACAAAGATAGGACCTACCATCATCTAATTGGAGTTTTATGAGTTTTATTACATGCTTGATTACATGTTTTGAATTAAATGCATGTTTGCATCTCTAGCTTTAACTAAACCCGACTTGTCTAAGCTTTCACCCAACTACATATCTCGTGCCCTACTAAACTTATTTTTTTGGCATGTAGGGTACTATTGCATATTTTGGGATCTCTATATTGTTAATTAGGGTGACTTATAAATTCTTAACCTAATTCCTTTTTCTTTTTCTTTATTCTACTCTACATGCATGGGTATGTGTTTATGGACACACAAGGGTATGTCCTTTTGCTTACACATGACCAACCTCCTCGTGGCATTTTCCAATGTATTATTTTTCTATATACATGAGCGTGTGCTCTTATTGATACGGGCGTGTGCCTATCCAGATATTTAATGTAATTTTTTTTCTAAAACTTATCTCAACCATGTCATGTTGTAGGGGTATTATGGTCTTTTCCCTCTCACACAGTCGTGTTAAGACTACACATGGGTAATCCATGTGTCCTAGTTAACCGCTAACTAGTCAACAATATCTAGTGATCTTCAAAATGCCAAAAACATAAGCTAAATTCTAGGCTTAGCGCACACGATCGTGTGTCCCATACCACACAACCATATGACGAGTCCAGAATGTAGAAAATGTTCGATTTGTGACCTAATTCAGTCTCTACAAACACTTTCTATTTTTCTAGCAATTTAACATCTTACTAGTTTGATCTTTATGCCCAATAGTTCAACACTAAAATGCATTTTCTCTTCTATAGCTTAAATATACTAATTATCATAAAAAACACTAGCAGGTCCTACTTGTCTCTAATTCACAAGAGATGGATCACACAAATAGGCTTTCTTCTCTCTAGATTTCCTTTTACTATGCCATCGAAAAGTGATTGCTAGAACTATTGCACAAAAGTCGGATGATAAATCTCAAAATCCCTCACTCTCTTTAGAAAGTTTGTGCGTTTAGGGATAAGAATAAAAATCCTTAAAACACAGTGAACATGTCTTTTAAAAATTAAAACCATATTCAACATACACGAGCGTGTACCTAAGGCATATGATCGTGTGTCACTAATTTTGAAAATTACGTGAAATCATCTTATTTGACTGATGTGGCTACGACACATGAGGTATGACCTCACTATACACGGTTGTATGTTATTGAAAACTTATACTTTGATTGCCAAATCACATTAAATCTTGTATACATTAATCAAACTCATGCGTAAAAACTATCTTGCTCTCGAGACTTACTTGTGGGTGTTATGATTCCTCCCCTTCATTGGAATTGCATCCCCAAAATTCATTGATAACAACTCGGGATGCTTATCTCTCATAATCTACTCTATCTCTTAGGTAGTCTCCTCGACCTTATGATTCCTCCAAAACATCTTGACCAAGAAAATCTATTAGTTTCTCAACTATTTGATCCTCTTATCAAGGATCTAAACAGGTCTCTCCTCATAACTCAAATCCTCAAACAGCTAGATCTCCTTGGTTCTTAACATTTAGAAAGGATCACCAATATACTTACATAACAACGAAACATAGAATACATCATGAATATGGTTCATGCTTACCAGTAATGTAAGTCTATAAGCTATCTTGTCGACCTACTCTACAATCTCATATGGGCTGATATACCTAGGAGCCAACTTACCTTTTCTCCCAAACCTCATCATGTGTTTGAAATGGGCTACTCTGATAAATATTCTATCCTTTATACTGAACTCTAAGTCTCGATGTCTCTAATTAGTATAATTTTTTAGTCCATCCTGGGTCTATGTCATCTTTTGTCTAATTAGCTCCTTAATCCTTTCCTAAGTCAACTCTTGTCCAAAAGACTAAACCAAGACATCTTGCTCACCCAACTCATCCCAATGCCTACAATGTACCAAGCTACCAATACCAAAGAAAAGACCAAAAATTGATGCACTCCCTAAGATAGTTTGCCTAATATATCTTATCTTTAAGAGTTCTGCAACCTATAGGAAGTTCAACATCTAAACTTAGAACTAGACATGAAAATTTATACATAAAAGTATTCTTTCAATTGAAAATAACCATATCAAAAGCAAGATTAAAAAACTAGTACTAATTCTATTAAAAACAGAAAATAAAGAAAAATACACCCTCAAAATTACTCCATAATTAAGAATAAAACACTATTAAGCATCGTAAAAACAAGAACAAATAGCAATATTTGTCAAAAAGAACAATTTCTTAAGCATCAAAGAAGCAGTCGTTCATCAACAAATGTAATTTACGTTCTATCTTCATTTATTTCACAAGATAAGCTCAACCACCTCAGTTTCGTCCGCCATCTTTATGCAATTAAAAACAAATGAAAAAAATTAATCATATTGCTAACAATTAAATAAAAAATCAGTTCAAAGAGTATGTAGTAGTAGTAAGTAATTGACTACTTGATCTTGATTTTTAATATTATAAAGTACTTTCATCCAATTAGCTTCACACTTAAGTATATTGACTGTTTCTAGTGATAGGGAAGACTTATAAGTGTCAATCATTCTATTGCCAATACTGAATGTGCTCTTTGAGGCCATTATTGAAACAGGAATTGCCAAGAAACAACTGTCATTCGTGAAAGCACTCTATATTTATATTGATTGTCCTTCTACCAGTGAAGTGCATTAAAGTCTCTTTAGTTGGCATCCTCAGGTATATTTACACCACGTTCTTTAAAACATGTTTCCAACTTAGACTTTATAATTTCTTATGAATGTGTTCTCTCTCTATGCTCCTTCAAATGTAACCAATTATATCCAGACTTAGAATGCCTACTCTAAAAAGATCAAGAGCTTGATGATTTGCCTATAAATTTCAAATGCCACAAATGAATACACATTTCTTATTAGAACTTAGGATATGTTATAAAGTTTCAATTAATTACAATGATTTAATGTACCAGATGCAGTTGATGGTGCTTGCTAGGTCCTTGGTTGATATTATGAAGGCACATATGTAGTAGATGGATTTTTAGATGACATCATATCAATGTATTCATTGTACAACTTTTCAAAAGTTCTTTTAATATTTTCTATCTTCACAGGGGGATTTTCTTCAATATATGGAGTAGGAAATACTAAAGTAATTATAAAAATTTTTATCCTAAATTAATCGCAAACCATAATAACAAGTTATCAACATTTTATTTGTATACATATATATTACAATAAACACAATCAATTTTAACTTCATTATTGACGGTCCTTAGTGCTAGCAACTGCCATAAGGAAATTCACCTCACCACTGTACTTATTAAACTATCATTCACCTTAACATTGTTCCCTATGATAGTTTGCACCTATTAACAAAATTAATGAATATTAATAAAATTATGTACAATAAAATTATACATATATATTCTTATAAATAGTTCTCAAAGTTGAATTTACCTTATTCTTAATCCCCTTTAAACACTCAAATATTGTTATTGTTATATCATTTCCTCTCTCAAGTAGAGTTAGGTGTACAAAATTTATAATTTGTTTATTGAAGGACCACGACTAGTCCACTTAATGTGTTGTGATTGTCATATACTCAATATTTTGAGTATCTGACTTCCAAAGATTAGTAGTAGTATCGATCCTTTTAGTCTCCTTAAAAGTCTCCTTTAACCTCATATAATTTGTTTGATAAACCCTAATGCAATCAATTTTTACTTATTTTCTTCCAACTTTTTCGTGAAGAGGTTGAAGAACGCAACAAAAATTAATAAAGTAGGGATTCTCAACTATGTAAATGGTAGTTTGGATATCATAATTAGGTGAGCCAATGCGTCTTGAATGCGAAACACTAATACCATAATTATTGCATTAGATAATATAACTAATTTCATGCTAATTTTTATAGTAATAATAAAGTTATTAAGTTAAATCACACTTACCTTGGAATGATCATAATTAATGTTTGTTTTCATCACAATCGGGATAGAAAATCAATCAAAGAACCCTAAGTTTGAAGGTTGAAAACCCAATATGGTTTGTCCTCCAACAAGATACTTCCTCATCGCTTTCTTCCTATAAACATTAAGTCATATGTTGTGTCAAATGAGTAGTGGCCTTAGTCTTTTGCAACTTCAACATTTTTTGCAATACTGACATACAATATATTTAACATCCCCAACAATAACAAACATCTTCTCTAGAATGCACTCCCAAACCCCTAAATAACAAATAAATCACATATTGTCCAACCAACTTTAAAATTTATCATTTAAATCGTATCTTTAATTGAAAAAAAATAAAAACTATTGAAAAAAAAATAAAAACTATCTCTAACTCTTACCAATCTCAAATTCATAATCACACTTATTATAAATTGATATAAGGGTTATAATCGTATTGAAATCAAACCAAAATGAAGCGATGCTATTGAAATTACACCATATTAGTGCAATTTCAATTGGATTCACATAATTTTGATGTGATTCTAGCTAATATTACACTGACATGGTAATGTGATTTCAAACGAAATTGCACCAAAATAATGCGATTTTGGTAAAACTGCACTATTGCAGTCATCCCTGGTAATTGTTACAAGTTTTAAATTTTAATGTTTTAAATATGGATGAAAATATATTTCATGAAATTTGAGGTTAAAATATCATTATTATTGGCCAACCAATGTAACCACAAGCTCCTGTCCTTACATTTTATCTTTAAAACATTAAAATTTATCCAACCAACTTTAAAATTTATCATTTAAACTCTATCTTTAATTGAAAAAAATTAAAACATTAACTCTAACTCTAATCAGTCTCAAATTTGTAACTACATCGATTACATTTGAAATTAGGATTATAATTGTGTCATAATCACATTGGAATCACTCCAGAATGGTGCAATTCCATTGAAATCACACTATTCGAATGCAATTTCATCAAAATCACATTGGAATGGTGCAATTAAGTTGAAATTAAACCATATTAGTGCACTTTCGATTGGATTGGCATCATTATAATGAAATTTTAACTAAAATCACACCAACATGCTTGATACAATTTCAATTAAAAATGCATTGAAGTAGTCAGTTTTAATGGAAATGCACTATTCTAGTCACTGTCAATGATTGTTTTAGATTAAATTTTTTTTTTAAAATAAGAACATGGGTGAAAATATATATAATAGAGTTTGAGTATATATATATAAAGTTATGAAAGATATTTTTGTCTTTTCAATGATTTTATCCTAAAAATCAAATAATTTCTCTAACAATGTTTGATAGAAGGTGGAAAGATATCATTTTCAACTTAAAGATTAATTTGGCTAGGGACAATAGCTTGATCCTAAAAATGGGGTTCCCATCATGTATGCGAGGAGGGGATTCTCCAATATAAGTAGGAATGAGGTTGGGGACGAAGACAAAAGCAATCCCCTAAAATGGTGATGAGGATAAATATGTCTCCATCCCGGTCTCATACCCTCATCTCCTCATGCTTATTTTTAAAATATAATTTTCGAAAGTATTCATTGCACTTTTAATTATTTAGTGGAGGGGACAATGAGAAGGTGGGTAAGGGGAGGGGATAAGTAGAAAATTATTCCTTAACGGATGAGGAATAGGGATGCTTCGTAATTCTTATAACAAAAATGAAGATGTGTCCCACCTTAGGGAGACGAGGACGAGGATAGTCATCGCTATCCCTTCCCTCTCCATTGTCATCTTTACATTTGACATCATACTTTCCTAATCCTCGTATCATTGAGCAAGGCAAGTATGCAAGAATATTACTTTATAAATAATATGTCATCAAGACTATAATCAATGTGCCAAATTTTTACTACCTACTTAAAATTTGCATTAAATTCATTTCCATATTACCTTAAAACTTACTTTTTAAAAAAAAAATTAAATAGTGTAGTATCTATTAATTTACCATTTAAATAAAAACTTCCAAATAAATTGTTTGGATTTCAATAGGAAAATAAATTATAAATAATGTGAAAGTTTTAAACAAATTGTCCCTTACAAACTTACATATGACCTTACATGTTAGACAAATCATTTTTTAATAAGTTAATATTATCCCTAATTATAAATCTTCAAATCAAATTGAAACACATAAGCTTGTCTGAAATTTTTTAAGTTTAATATTATTCTTCTAATTTAAACCTTTAAAAACATTATATAGCACATTATTTATGATTTCATATCCCTTTTCTTTTAGGCATTATAATCAATGTTTTTAAATTTAGATTGGGTCTTGACCTAATCAAAAAACCTATATCTAGGTTGATTAGTCTGATCAATGATGTTATTATTACATAATTAAAATTTTTTATATGTATAAGAAATATATTTATTGAACGTGCAAAAAAGTTTAATCGGGTTTCAATGTGATCAATTGAATTTGAATTAAAGATAAATTTAACCGTTATGATAATTGATATGTCAATTATAACAAATCATTACATCAATTTATCAAAAGTTCTTTGTATATAACAAATAATAATATTAATAATTTAAATAGAAGAATGAGAACCATATTTTATGAAGTTGAACTTCTAGGCAAACACAGATTTTTTCTGAAAATTCATGAATAAATTGTACAATAAAACTATGTATACTCATTTTTTGTACACAATTTGTATACACATATGAGGTGTCATTATGTGATTTGATATTTATTTATTATATGGTGACACATATTTTAAAATCACCTAATTGCATGATGACACATCACTATGTATATGAATTATGTATAAAAAATGGGTACATATAGCATTGCTCTAAATTGTATTCAATGACAAAAAAAAAAAAATGTTACCTTAAAATGCACATTTCACATCATATTTTCCTAATCCTTATATATTCAGGCAAGGTAAGTGTACAAGAATGTTACCTTATAAATAATACGTCATTAAGACTATAATCTGTGTCCCAGATTTTTCTTACCTACTTAAAATTTGCATTAAATTCATCTCCATATTATCTTAAAACGTATTTTTTAAAATTTAAATAGTAGAGTATTTATTAATTTACCATTTCAATAAAAAATTACTAACAAATCATTTGGATTTCAATACGAAAATAAATGATAAATAATGTGAAATTTTTAAACAAATTATTCTTTACAAACTTACATGTAACCTTTATATATTAGACAATTATTTTTTGATTAGTTAATTTTATCCAAAATTTTAAATCATCAAATCAAATTTTAACATTTAAGTTTCTTTGATAATTTTTAAATGTAATATTATTCTTTTAATTTATACCCTTAAAAACATTATGTAGCACATCATTTATGGTTCATTTTAATCAATATTTTCAAATTCATGTTAGGTCTTGATCCGATCAAAAAGCTTAACTATAGGTTGTTTAGTACGATCGATGATGTTATTATTACATATTTAAAATTATACATATATATTAGAAATATATATTGAACTTGCAAGGCAGATTGATCGGGTTTTAATGTGATCAACTGAATTTGAATTAAAAATAAACTAAACCATTATGATAGATGGTATGTCAATTATAACGAATCATTGCATCAATTTATAAGGAATTCTTTGTGTATACCTAAAAACAAATAATAATATTAATCATAATTTTCATGTAAGAATGAGAGCCATATTTATAAATTTGAACTTCAGGATAATTTTTCAGCATGGAAAAGTTCTTTGTAAAAGCAGATTTTTCTGAAAATTCATGAAAAAATTCTGAAAAAACTTAATGTTTTATTCAAAATAAAAAATCAAGAATTCAATACAACAATCAACATCATTCAACTAGCTACTTTAACTCAATATATTATAACTTTTCGGTGTCCCTATAATTGGAACGAAGGTCAACTCGATTAAGAAGTTGAGTTCATTGTCAAGTCATTCCATTGATCTTCTTCTTCACCATAAGTTACTCAACACTTTTTGACCACTCGATTTGCTTTGCTGCCAATCTTAAAAAGGTAAAATATTGACACCATATGATTTTGATGGTCGTTGGCTTCTGGTGGGTTACTAATCTGACTATCATGAAACTTTTGGTGAGTTTTTTCATTACCCTCACTAGAATTGACTTGAGAATGGACTTCTTGGAGAAGATGGAGACTAAAGCTCCATAGATCTTGAAGAAAAATGAAATTGTAATTGTTTGGATGTTGATGGGCAACATAGGGCTTCAATTTATAGGAGAGTTAGAGTGATATGGCTATGGTAAGTAATCCAAGATGCATTTTTGGGAAATGATTTATTGGTGATAATCTGCCATAAAATATGGTAGAACTCCATAGCAGAATAGTTGATTTGATTCAACTTTATATTATGATTCTATTTTGGTTCTAAACTAATTGTTGAAATAACCATTTGGAAGCTACTCTAACACCTGACGTAACATTAAAACGATGTTGGCCAAAATTGATTAAAGCATTTATTAATTAATAATATCTAACATTGATGATAATATTATTGTTGAAGAATACAAAATTATATCCTAAATCATACGCTCCAACACCTAGAACAATGTTGGAACAATGCTCACCTAAATTGATCGAACAAATTAGTATCCTACCATATGGACATCTATTGAAGAATGATATTTGACACTAACACAAATTTTATCCTGAAGACGATACATGATTATTATCTTGTGATTAATGTCATTTATATTGTGTGTAGATTCTTCATATCCTTACTATTGAATGTATTAAACTTCTTTATTAGATGATAACTTTTGTTTTTGATAGAAATAATTGATAATTACTGAAATTGAAACCAGATCAAGTCAGTTTAGAGCCTTTTTTTTTAGCGTCGCAAAATTACGAGCCATGTCAAAGGCTTTAGGCTACAACCCACGGACTGATCTGACTAGATATATAAAAAATAATTAACATTTTATTAAAAAATATAATATGGAGGTCAACCCATAAAAACACATGGGCGGACCTGCTAAGGGCCTCATAAAAGCACGACTCAAGTTACTGCCCGTCCATCTATCAAAGTCAGCCGTTAGTTTTATAGTTAAAGATTATTTATATCATCTTATCTAAATATTATAATATGGGTGTAATTAACTTTCATTTTGTCACCAAAGGTTTAAAATGTTACGATTATATCCATATTGGACTAAATTGTGAACAATATTTTGAAGGTGTACATGTCATTTTTTAAAACTTTCTAGAAAGCAAATGGATATTTTTCCTATCTTACTTCAAAATTGTCATATTCACCCCTATATATTTTGAAAATATAAGTATAACCCTAATAGTTGTGATATGACATTTACATCTTTAATAGTTTATGTTTTGTGAAGTTCTTTATGGGTATAATTGTCATTTGAAACTACTAAAGGCATATTGATGTTTTAAAAATTACAAAAGCACCCCTGAACTTTTTGAATTTCCAAAAATCCCCTAAATAATTTTTAACACCCCCAATGTTATTAAAATTATATTCTACCCCTAAACATACAATTTTACATTGTTAATACCCCCATCTATACTTGCAATTTTTTTTTTCATTTCAACTGAAATTAAAATAAATTAGGATGCAAAAATTGTTAAATAAAATTTTGGGGTAAAACATTACTCGAGGCCTTTTTTGTTTTTTAACAATTTTAGAAAAAAATTATTGATTCTTTAACGAATTCAACAAATGGGTAAAAAATTGGTTTTTTCAAACTTTAAGGGTGGAAATATATAATTTCATCAAATCTTGGGTAGGAAATAGTCATTTAGCCATATGAAAATAATCAACAATATAATATTTCATGTACGCCAGGATGTGATTTTAGTGATACTGGCTTCTGGTTAGTTATTAATCTAATTGGAATAGGTTGCTAAAAACCCTTGCAAATTTTATTAAAACCCTAAAAATTTCAAATATTATAGTTTTTTCTAAAACATACAATTATACATTATTGGCATTCCTCTCTATACTTTAGTACAATTACTACTATTATCACTTGTCATCATACCTGATTTGAAATTGAGAAGAGAGGAAAAAGGGGATAAGGATAAAAAGAAAAAGGAAAAATGGTTTCTTATGTAATTTAGATATTTAAAGGGTTTATTTTAATTTTTGTTCTTTTGAGGTTATATGATAGTTTTGACAAATAAAATAATAGACTTAAAGTAGGAATTTTACTTTCTAATGTTTTCTTTTTTCATTTACAGAGTTTGATTTTAATGAAAAAGTGTTATTTATACTTACTAGGGATGAAAGAGTGTTTTTAGGTCAAACATTGGATAAAAAAATGTAATTGACTCATCCAATTGTGATTAAACTCAGTTTTTTTATTGCTCTTACAAGAACTGTAAAAAAGAAAAATGGATTACTTAGAGAAGATGGAAAGCAAAGCTCCATAGAACTCAAAGAAAAAAAATTTCTTCTTGTTTATAATTTACTAGATGCAACTTCAATTTCTTGTCACAATGGAGTGACATGTCTTTATCTCAAAATACTTATTGTAGATAATGCAATTTGTAGATGCATTTTTGGGGATAAGTTTGTCCAACAATATCCTATCAAAATATGTATTATTCCTAGACAAATCTCATATCAACAAAACATAAAAAAAAAAAATTGGTTATGTGCATGGGCATTTCAAATCCCACATAACTTCGGGATAATAAGAGAACATTGATTAAATAACTTGTATGTTTTTAAGTTGTCAAAATATGTATTGGATTGCAAAACTAAAAAATAAAATCATCATAAACTGTTTGTCAAAAGCAGAAAATATTTTGATAATGGCCTAGAATAATGGAGTGTGTTGTTACAAATAGAATCACAGTCACTATGCATGTCCATTGTTTTTTTGAATAATGGTTGGACAAACCTTAGCAATAATGTTGACTCTTAGAAGGGGATGAATGTAACATCCCTGTTGGTTGGCAAATGCCACATTGACAGTGTATTGGAGAGATTGTGAGTATGTAAAGGTAAGAGAACATTGATTAAATAGCAACCACCAATATGCATTCCGGATCGCACAAATTAAAGCAAAATTGTGATGGACTAACTAGGAAATTACACTCTTATTCTGTGATGACTTTTCTTCTTTTTCTCGATGCCATTGTTCACCATTCAAATAAACTTAAATCCAAACCCAAACTTGACATTCCAAATTCAAACCGAACTTAAGTTAACCCTTCTTCACATTGGGTTGGGCACAAATCCTAGCTTAAAAAGCTTGCTTGCCCACAAATATAATGTGAAATCCTCAAACTTGTATAAATTTAACTACTGTCGTTTTCTTCACAAATTAATAAATTGAATTAAAAAAGAAAACATGATCCAGTGGGTTACCAGGTAGTAAAATGTTCATGTATAAGAAGCCTTTCAATTATGCTGTCTTACAATCCACTCTCAAAAAATTCTCCAAAGGTTTCAGTAACATGTACACATGTAAAAACATGTATATGGTCTCTATCTAAGCATATATATATTGAGTATGCAAGATAGAAACCAAAATTAAATTGCGGAATATTAAACACTAACCTCCAACCATTGCTTGACGATTTGATGCAGTATAATCCTCTGGAAATTGCTTGCAAGTTTCGTCTTCCAGGTGATCTCTTTTTCTCATAGAATGGTGTATGTTTTCACTTGTAGAAAAAGCTCACCCAGGGACCCTATTTATAGCCTTAAAAAGCATTCTACCATCAAGAATGCTACGCAACTTGTGGAGTTATGGCATGGGAGTTATAAACCATAATGCATGGGAGTTACAGACCACTAAGCCATGAAGAAGTAACTACATGAAGCAGTTACCCTTAAGCCATGAAGAAAAAACTGACATTCTCCCACTTGGTCTGTAACCCATCAATCCACATACTGAAGTAAAGAAATAAAATACACAAATCATGGCGATAAGTCCTCTAAGAACGAGTATTATCTTCCATGTATCACGATGTATTCATTCCTCTATAACTTAATGAATAAACCTTATGTTTATTCTGGGTCCAAATTTGATTATTTTCTCAACCAAAATGTGCACATAGAATGAGAAAACTTAATCAATTGAAAAATTGAATAATTTTATTATAGAAAATGTATATACATCAAATCACATGATGGAACCAACTGTCATCACTATTATAACATGAGACCAACTCTCATTCGCTCTATATGATCCTTAAAACCTTTTGGTGGCATGCCTTTTGTCAAAGGATCGGCAATCATCAATTCAGTGCTAACATGTTCAATGACCACTTTATTTTCTTTTACATGTTCCTTAATGGCTAAATACTTAATGTTGATATGTTTACTTCGACTACTACTTTTATTATTTTTAGCCAAGAAAACAGTAGCTGAATTGTCACAATAAATTTTTATCGGCTTAGAAATAAAATCCACAATCCTAAGCCTAGATATGAAACTCTTCAACCATACACTATGTGATGTAGCCTCAAAACAAGAAACGAACTCAGCCTCCATCGTAGATGTAGCAATCAATGACTGCTTTGCACTCCTCCAAGATATGGCTCCGTCGGCAAACAAGAAAATATATCCAGATATTGATTTTCTTGAATCAACACAGCCAGTAAATCCAAATCGGAGTAACCAACTACCTCTAAATTATTAGTCCGTTTATATATAAGCATGTATTCTTTGGTCCCTTGAAGGTACAACATCACTTTCTTTGCAGTTCTCCAGTGGTTTATACTTGGGTTACTCTGATATCTTCCTAATATCCCAACAGCAAATGCAATGTCAGGTCTTGTGCAAACCTGAGCATACATAAGGCTTCCAATAGCTAAAGCATAGGGAATGTTCTGCATTTGTTCCTTTTCAAGTTCATTTTTAGGGCATTGGTTCAAATTGAACTTATCACCCTTCACAATTGGTGCTATACTTGGTGAACAATCTTTCATCCGAAATCTCTCTAAAACTTTGTTGATATAGGTTTCTTGAGATAGACCTAGTATGCCTTGAGGTCTGTTCCTATGAATCTTAATGCCAATGGCATAAGACGCCTCACCCATATCTTTCACATCAAAGTTTTTAGAGAGAAATTGTTTCACCTCATAAAACAATCCTTTATCATTGGTTGCAAGAAATATATCATCCACATATAGAATAAGGAAACAAATTTTACTCCTACTGACCTTCTAGTATATACATTGATCCATGATATTCTCTTCAAAACCGAATAAAGAGATAACCTCATGGAATTTCAAATACCATTGACGGGATATTTGTTTCAATCTATATATGGACTTTCTAAGCTTGCACACCAAATGCTCACCATCACTAGAGGAGAATCCTTCAGGTTGTTTCATATATACCTCTTCTTCTAAATCTCCATTGAGGAATGCCGTTTTCACATTCATTTGATGTAGTTCCAAGTCAAAATGGGCTACTAATGCTATTATAATACGGAAAGAATCTTTCTTAGATATAGGAGAAAAAGTCTCCATATAATCGATTCCCTCCTTTTGAGTGAAACCCTTAGCAACGAGTCTTGCTTTGTATCTTTCGATGTTACCTAATGAGTCTTTCTTTGTTTTATAGACCCATTTACACCCAATGGCCTTTGCCCCATTAGGTAACTTGACAAGATCCCAAACTTCATTACTTTTCATAGATTCCATCTCATCTTTCATAGCATTGTACCATAAAATAGATTTACTGCAATCCATTGCTTGTGAAAACATAACAGGATCGTCTTTAGCTCCTAAATTATGGTCAATTTCTTGTAAATACACTATATAATCACTAGAAATAGCTGATTTCTTTATTCTAGTTAATCTTCTTAATGTTGTAACACTATCCTCTTATGGAGTAGAGTGTACAACAGGTGGTTCAACTATATCTGAAGGTTGTTGAACAGTTTGATCTACTATAATATTATCAGCAACTTGTGGAACTTCATTAATTGGTTGTTCAACATCCATTTGAACTTGAGGGGTGTTGTAAATAACAACCAATCTATTACTCGAAATGGGTGGTTGAGTATCTGAATGATCTTTCTCAAAAACTAAATCCTGAGATTGATCGCTCTCACTGATTAAGTCATTTTCAAGAAAATTTTCATTTCGAGATTCCACTATTCTAGTGCTATGTGATGGACAATAAAATCTATAACCCTTAGACTTTTCAGCATATCCAATGAAATAACCACTTATAGTCCTTGGGTCTAATTTCTTCTCATGTGGATTATAAACTTTTACTTCAGACGGGCATCCCTAAACGCGTGTATGTCGCAAACTTGGTTTCCAACCTTTAAATAACTCAAATGATGTTTTAGAAACAGCCTTGGTTGGAACTCGGTTCAATATATACACTGCCATTTTAAGAGCTTCTATCCACAGGGATTTAGGAAGTTTGGAGTTGCTAAGCATACTCTGCACCATATCCAATAGAGTTCGGTTTCTTCTTTCTGCTACACCATTTTGGTCCAGAGAACCAGACATAGTGTATTGGGCAACAATCCCATTTTCTTCAAGAAACCTTACAAATGGACCAAGTGCTTGTCCATCATGAGTGTATTTACCATAATATTCTCCACCTCTATCTGATCTCACGATTTTAATTTGTTTTCCAGATTGTTTTTCTACTTCTGCCTTGAAAACCTTAAAGGTATCTAATGCTTCATTCTTGTTATGGAGCATGTAGAGATACATGTATCGTGAATAATCATCAATAAATGAGATGAAGTATTTTTGACCATAAGTGTCTATATTAGGACAACAAATATCTGTATGTATGATTTCTAATATGTCTGAACTCCTATTGACACCTTTCTTTGACTTGTTGGTTTGTTTTCTCTTTATACAATCCACACAAGTATCAAAATCAGTGAAATCTAGAGTATCTAGTACCCTATCATTCACTAACCTTTTAATCCTTTCTAAGGAGATATGTCCCAATCTCCGATGCCACAATATAAAGGAATTTTCATTCATAACACTTCTTTTAATGCCAACATTATCTTGAACATGCATCAAATTAAATGAAACATTATTTTGTAAATAAATTCAGAACAAACCATCAGACAATGTACCATTTCCCACAACTGCAGATTTATAAATCAAACTAAATGCAGTTTCATTAAATGTAAAGGAAAATCCAAAGGGTACAAGTCTTGAAACAGAAATCAAGTTTCTAGAGAAACTTGGAATATAAAAGCTTCTTTCTAAATCCAAAACAAAACCAGAATCTAAAACTAATCTGCATGTTCCGACCGCTTCCACATGTGAACGCATCTTATTTCCTGAATAGATGCTTTGTTCACTGGCCATCGGCTTCCTTTGGTTTAGAAAGCCCTGCAAGGTATTTGAAATATGGATTGTAGAACTAGAATCAATCCACCAAGTGTTATGAAAAACCTCAACCATATTAGATTCATAACATACAAGTGAGATTGGATTACCTTTCTTTTCAAGCCAAGCTTTAAACTTAATGCAATCCTTTTTCACATGTCTTTTCTTTTTACAGAAAAAACATTTGGATTCCTTTTTAAATTCGGGCTTATTGAATATTTTATCATTTCCTTTATACTTAGCTTGGTTCTTCTTCTTCTTCTTCCCTTGTGTAACCATATGTGCACTTTCATTTATTTCAATCAACAACCTTCCTTCCTCTTGAACACACACGGTCAGAAGTTCATTGATTGACCATTTTTCCTTATGTGTGTTATAAGAGATTTTGAAAGGTCCGTATTGTTATGGAAGAGAATTTAGAATGACATGCATCAGGAAAGATTCAGACATCTCAATCTCAAGAGCCTTAAGTTGAGCCGCAATATCCCTCATTTGCATGATGTGCTCATGCACACCTTTAACACTAGTGAGCTTCATTGATGTAAACTTTGTTATTAGAGTGCTGGCAAGTGCTGGCAAGTGCTTTATCTGAAGACTCAAACTGTTCATCAATAGCCTTCAATAATTGTCTGACATTATTACACTCAGGGATTGAACCACGAATATTAACAGATATGCGTGTCCTGATGAACATCATACTCAAGCGATTAGATTGCTCCCAACGCTCATATAGGGCAATTTCATTCTGAGTGCTAGTTTCTGTAGCTGTAGGTGGTTCATCCTTCCTAATAGCATAATCAATGTCCATACACCCTAATTGGAGAAGAATTCTCTCCTTCCAAATTTTATAATTGTCACCACTCAAAATAGGAATATCACATACATTATCAGAGAAATTCATAGGTTGAATAACTGCAAATAAATATTAACATACACGCTGAAGTCACTAAATTTGAAGCTATCAAAATTAATATCATGTTCTACCAATGTATAAACATGCTTTAAATATATAAACCATATAACATAAGAACTGTCTGTGGGCTAAGTTTTTAATTTAAATAGATTTATATACAAATATATAAACTGTATGATGAAACTACCAAATTATATTCCTTTTCTTAATTCTTGTGGGTAGATTAAGAAAAATAATTTTTTATTTCATCCTAATTAATCACATAAATATAATAAAAATTCCTGTGGAATAAGATTTATCATACTTACAATGATTAATTACAATTGATGTCATATAACTAAATGTGATCTCAGGATACTTAATGTATAACTTTGATATAATCAAAGATGTTGTGGCTACTCTATGATCAATCAAATATTATACTAATCACATGACATCTAATTTTATGCATATAATCCTTAATAAATTATTTAAAGTATAATTTCAATTAAACCAAAATTATGCATAAAATTAATCATATAAACAATATTAAATTATTTAATAAACACTAAAAATTGGATAAATGAAACTTAAATTATCCAATTAAAAATAATAATAATAATAATTTTGGCAATCAATTATAATAAAAATATATTTTATTAAGGCCAAAATATATAATATAATCAAATTAAACCCTAACAGTTTTTATTTTCATGGCAGAGGATGGTCACAGGTTCAAGGAAACTCAAATGTTATGAAAACTAAACTTAAAGCATATAAGAATGTACGATGTCCCGAGTTCCCAACGAAAATGAAATTGGTTGGGTGGCAAGTCTCTCACTCAGAACCTGGTTTCTGATGATCTGGGTTCGAAACGCGAGATTGAAGTAATTTTACATTTTAATATAGCAGATGAAGGACATGTCGTCTGCAGAAAACAAAAGCAAATGACATGTCATCTGAAGATCGTCCCTGACCTCTAGCCGGGTCAAGATTCGGGTCGACAGACCCGATTTCAGACCTGTATACATTTTGCACTCTAAATCAGCCTACAAAACTCTGATTTTGACTTTCCATATATCAAAATTCTCAGTTTTTGATGTATAATTCATCTAAATAAAAATTTTATTCAAAAAATGCCAACAACCAACTTTCTCTTTCTAAAGAAATTCGGGATAACAAAAAATTTTGCATGTTTAACACATCAAAGCAAGGCAGAGGCATAAAATGGCTCTGATACCAAATGTAAAAACATGTATATGGTCTCTATCTAAGCATATATATATTGAGTATGCAAGATAGAAACCAAAATTAAATTGCAGAATATTAAACACTAACCTCTAGCCATTGCTTGACGATTTGATGCAGTATAATCCTCTGGAAATTGCTTCCAAGTTTCATCTTCCAGGTGATCTCTTTTTCTCATAGAATGGTGTATGTTTTCACTTGTAGAAAAAGCTCACCCAGGGACCCTATTTATAGCCTTAAAAAGCATTCTACCATCAAGAATGCTACGCAACTTATGGAGTTATGGCATGGGAGTTATAAACCATAATGCATAGGAGTTACAGACCACTAAGCCATGAAGAAGTAACGGCATGAAGCAGTTACCATTAAGCCATGAAGAAAAAACTGACAACACATTCTATACCTGGAATGGGATACAAATATTCAACACTGTCTGTTTGAACATTAAGCTGCTGCAGATATCGGAAGCATGAAAGTATACTTATTCTTTCCCAATCTGTAAAAGTGCATCATACAATCATAGTTTCCTGAGCACAACTTTCAGATGCTGTTGAAGACTTGTAAGATTGGTAATGCTTTACACCAGATAAGACATCTCTCCATTTACCAACTCGAAAACTGGGCTTATCTTTTTCACCTGCTTAAAAGATTTTGTTTATAAGGAAAGGAATAAAAGGAGGACATCATTAATTTTTATTCATAACAACCCTTAATCGAATGTCTTGATGTGATTTTTCATTATTAATTGATATACACAATTCAAATTCTAATGCAAAATAGACTACAATAGTAACAGCAACGATTAAAAATTGATAAAGAGTCAGAATCGTACGCCATGGGTGTGTGAGAGGAAAAGCTAAGATCTTCTACTACTCTTATACTACACCCAGACCAGTGACAACACCTGGATATAGACGTTCCGGTGATCAAGCCGAATCACGTAAAAACCTTATGTCTCATCTATTCTCCTAATTCATTTTTTCTTCTCACAGGTCCGTAGCAAACTAACACAAGCCTTCTCAAATCTAATAATTGCTATCATAGTCTATTTAGCTCAAGACTTTGAATTGTGTATATCAGTTTGTGATAAGAAATATCACATGAACAGTATAGATCATAACAAACATAAGAATTGCACAAATTTAAAATATATACATAAGAAAAATTTACACGCACTGAAGAATCACCACGGCTGGATCTTTACAATTCCAGCTCCTTCTATGAAGTGAAATGTAATTTATATACGCAGTTGCTCATATAAAGACAATTAATTACAATAAGGACTAAAACTTCCACTGGAAAGACCCTCAAATTGTAAAAATAATTTGGTCATCATATATCTTCTTGATTATTTAATAGAACCCCATTATGGCATCCCTTTAATGTATCTATCTAAAAATCAAATAATTTCACTAACAATGCTTAATGGAAGGTGGAAATACGTCTTGTTCAACTTAAAAGATTAATTTGGCTAGGGATGATAACTTGCTCCTGGAAATAGGGTTCTCATCTTCTATGGGGAAGGGATTCCTTGAAATAAGAAGGAATGAGGATGGCAATAAAGACCAAAACAATCCCCAAAATTAGTGTCGAGGATAAATATATCCCCATTCCCATCTTGTACCCTCGTCTCCCCGTACTTATTTCTAAAATATAAATTTTGAAAATATTCATTACACTTTTAGTGGAAGGAACAATGAGGGGGTGGCTAAGGGGAGAGGATAAAGAGAAAATTATTCCTTAACAGATAAGGAATAGGGATGTTTCGTAATCCTCATAACAAAAACAAAGATGTGTCCCACCTTACGAAGACGAGAATGAGGATAGTCATCACCACCCCTTCTCTCTCCATTTTCATCTCAGCATTTGGCATCATATTTTCCTTCTTATCATAAAGTAAGATAAGTGTACACGAATATTACCATATAAGTAATACATTATTAGGATTGTAATTTGTGTTTCAGATTTTTACTACCTACTTAAAATTTGCATTAAATTCATTTCCATATTTCCTTAGAACTTTTTTTTAAATATAAATAGCATAGTATCTATTAATGTACCATTTAAATAAATTATTTGGATTTCAATAGGAAAATAAATGATAAATAATGTGAAAGTTTTAAACAAATTGTTCCTTACAAACTTACATGTAACCTTACTTATTAGACAAATCATTTTTTAATCAGTTAATATTATCACTAATTTTAAATCTTCAAATCAAATTGAAACACATAAGTTTGTCTAAAATTTTTAAAGTTTAATATTATTCTTTTAATTTATACCCTTAATAACATTATATAGCACATTATTTTTTATCTATAGGTTGTTTAATCCGATCAATGATGTTATTATTACATAATTAAAATTACATATATATATATATATATATATATATATATATATTTATATATTTATTATGAGGTTGAACTTCTAGGCAAACACAGATTTTTTCCGAAAATTCAAGAAGAAATTGTCTTCAATGACCCAAAAAAAAAAGTTCTTATTCAAGATTAAAGCTTGTGAATTCAATATAACATTCCACATTATTCAGCTAGCGACTTTAATTTGTTACATTATTTTAACTTGTCGGTGTTCCTACAGTTGGATTGATGGTCATCACGATTGATAGTCTTCTTTTGTAGAAGTTACTCAATGTCTGTTCACTAATCGATTTGCTCTACTCGCTATTCCTAGCACCATAAAATATTGTTGCCATGTGATTTTAACGGTCGCTGGCTTATGATGAGTTGCTAATCTGACTGTGATGAAACTTCTTGTAAGTTTCTTCATTATATTCACTGGAATTTATTTGAGAAATGACTCATTCAAGAAGATAAAGACATCTTGAAGAAAAAAGAAATTGTAATTGTTTAGATGTTGATAGCAACATAGGGCTTCAATTTATAAGAAGAACTGAGTGATATGGTTGTGGTAAGTAATCCAAGATGCATTTTTGGGAAATTATTTGCCGATGATATCTTGCCATAAGATATGGTAGAACTCTATAACAAAGTGGTTGATTTGATCCAACTTTATATTATTAATCGATTTTGGTTTTAAAATAATTGTTAAAGTAACTTTTTGGAATCTACTCTAACACCTAACATAACATTAAAATAATGTCGATCAACATTGATTAGAACATTTATTAGTTAAGAATATTCAACACTAATGATAATATTGGCGTTGGAGAATGAAAAATTGGATCCTAAACTATGAGCTCCAACACCTAATACATCGTTAGAACAATGCTTACCTAAATTGGTTAGACAAACTAGCATTCGACGATATCAACATTTGTTAGAAGAAAATATTTGACATTGACACAAATTTTACCATGAAGATGATACATGATTATTATCTTATGATTAATGTCATTCATATTATACATAGATTCTTTGTATTCATACTATTCAATATATTAAACTTCTCTATTAGATGATAACTTCTTTTTTTGATAGAAATAATTAATAATTACTAAATTTGTAACTAGACCATGCTAGTCTATAGTCCCTTTTTTTGGTACAACCTACGAGGACACAATAGTAAAATTACAAGTCATGTCAAGAGCCTTAGGCTATGACCTATAGACCGATCCAAGATGTGTGTCTTCAAAAGATGAGGTACAGAAGTATCTGAATTCACACAAAACTGATTAAATGACTATTTGCCACCGAATGTTTGATGAAAGTACAATGTTTTACTCTTTCGGTTTTAAAATATCAAATTTCCACCCGTCATCCATTTTTATCAGAGAATTTTGTTTGATTTTCCAAAAATTAATTGTTTCAGCTTTATTGAAATCACAAAACTACCATTAACACTTAATATAATTGTCAAATTGCAAATATATCATTATCGATTTAAAAGTTTATCACTTAAATCCTTATAAAATATCAAAACTCTAATCAACTCTAAAATATTACATTTTGTTTAATTCTTTGGTGTTATAACTATCATTTTTTAAACTCTTAAAGTGCATATTGAAATATTAAAATTTTTAAAACCCCACACTTTTTTTGAATTTTAATAACCCTAAAATTTCTTCAAAAATTATAATTCACCCTCCTCAAACATGCATAGTTTTGAAAAAAGAAAAATAAAATAAAATAATCTATGCAGAATAACTTTCTTGCTCTTTCACTTGATGAAATTCATTAACATAAGTGGATAATGGACGAGAATTTGACATTTTAAAACCTATAAGGTAGGAATCTAGCTTTTTGAAACTTAATTGTGGAAATTATCATTTCAAGAACCTTGGTAGACAATAGTCTTTTGGCGTTGAATTTAAAAAGAATATACAAAAAATTCGATTGTGTTGCAAAATGGCCAAATGGCTGGAGTGTAGGGGACAAACTAAATATTGTAGTAACCGAACTATCTTCCAAATCAATACAAAAAGGAGAACCACTATTGGCCAACCGATATAACGACAAGCTCCCATCCTTTAAGCCCTAAATAACAAACAAATTACATTTTATCCAATCAACTTTAAAATTTATCATTTAAACCCTAGCTTTAACTGAAAAAAATTAAAACCCTAACTTTAACTCCAATCAATCTTAAATTTGTAATCACAATGATTACTATTAAAATTAGGATTATAATTATGTCATAATTGCATTGGAATCACACCAGAACCATGCAATTCCATAGAAATTGCACCATTCCAATGAAACTCCATCAAAATCACACTAGAATGATGCAATTATGTTGAAATTATACCAAATCGGTGCACTTTTTATTGAATTTGCATCATTTTGGTGCAATTTCAACTAAGATCACACTGACATGACCAATACAATTTCAATTGAAACTGCCTCAAAATAGTCAATTTTGGTGTAAATACACTATTCTAGTCATCGTTGATGACTATTTTAGATTTTAAAATTTAATTTTTTAGAAAAAAATATAGGTGAAAATAAAGTTTGACAGTAAAATATTGTTAATTTTTAATATATATATATATACATAAAGTTATGAAATTATCTTTTTAACGTGTCTATCCTACAAATCAAATAATTTCACTAACAATACTTAATGGAAGGTGGAAAAATGTCATTTTCATCTTAAAGATTGGTTTGGCTAGGGATAATAACTTAGACCCTAAAAATAGGGTTCCTATCTTGTATAGAGAGGGGATTCTCTTACATAAATAGAAATAAGGATGGGGACAAAGATAAAAATAATCCTCAAAGGTGATGGCAAGGATAAATATATCCTTATCCCCGTCTCGTACCCTTGTCTCCTTGTACATATTTCTAAAATAAAATTTTCAAAAGTATTCATTGCACTTTTAATTATTTAATGAAGAGGACGATTGGGGTAAGGTAAGGGGAGAGGACAAGGAGAAAATTATTCTTTAAAGGATAGGGAATAGAGATTATTCATAATTCTTGTAACTAAAACGAAGATGTGTCCAACTTATGGAGACAAAGATGAGGATACCTATTGCCACCTCTTCCCTCTCCATTGTCATCTGTATATCTGGTATCATATATTCGTAGTCCTTATATCATCAAGTAAGTGTATAAAAATATTACCTTATAAATAGTACGTCATTAAGACTATAATCTGTGTGCCAGATTTTTCTTACCTTCTTAAGATTTGCATTAAATTCATTACCACATTACCTTAAAACTTATTTTTTAAAATTTAAATAGCTTAGTATTCATTAATTTACCATTTAAATCAAAAAATTACTAATAAATTATTCGGATTTCAATATGAAAATAAATGATAAATAATGTGAAATTTTAAAACAAATTATTCTTTACAAATTTACATGTAACCTTATATATTAGACAATCATTTTTTAATCAGTTAATTTTATCCAAAATTTTAAATCATCAAATCAAAATTAAACATATAAGTTTCTTTGATAATTTTTAATTGTGATATTATTCTTTTAATTCATACCCTTAAAAACATTATGTAGTATATCATTTATGGTTAGACAATATAATCAATGTTTTCAAATTCATATTTGGTCTTGATCCGTTCAAAAAGTTGACTTGTAGGTTGTTTAGTCAAATTGATGACATTATTATTACATATTTAAAATTTTATATATATTAAAAAACATATTTATTGAACTTGCAAGACAGTTCGATTAGGTTTTAATCTGATCGATTGAATTTGAATTAAAAATAAACTAAACCATTATGATAGATGATATGTCAATTATAACATATTGTTGCATCAATTTATAAGGAATTTTGTGTATATACCTATAAACAAATAATAATATTAATCATAATTTTCACATAAAAATGAGAGCCATATTTATGAATTTGAACTTCAGAATAATTTTTATAGAGGAAAGGTTCCTTGTAAACACATATTTTTTAAAAAATTCATGAAAAAAATCTAAAAAAATTAATGTTTTATTCAAAATTAAAAATCGAGAATTCAATACAACAGTTACCATTATTCAACTAGCTACTTTAACTCGATACATTATAATTTTTCGGTGTCCCTATAATTGGTACGAAGGTCAACTCGATTAAGAAGTTGGGTTCATTGTCATGTCATTCCATTGATCTTCTTCTCCTCCAGAAGTTACTAACACTTTTTGACCACCTGATTTGCTTTGCTCGCCAGTCCTAAAAAGGTAAAATATTGACGCCATATGATTTTGATGGTCGTTGGCTTCTGGTGAGTTACTAATCTAACTATGATGAAACTTTTGGTAAGTTTCTTCATTACTCTCATTGGAATTGACTTGAGAATGGACTTCTTGGAGAAGATGGAAACTAAAGATCCATAGATCTTGAAGAAAAATGAAATTGTAATTGTTTGGATGTTGATAGGCAACATAGGGCTTCAATTTATAGGAGAGTTATAGTGATATGGTTATGGTAAGTAATCCAAGATGCATTTTTGGGAAATGATTTGTTGGTGATAATCCACCATAAAATATGGTAGAGCTCTATAGAAAAGTAGTTGATTTGATCCAACTTTATATTATGATTTTGTTTTGGTTCTAAACTAATTGTTAAAATAACCATTTGGAAGCTACTCTAACACCTAACATAACATTAAAACGATATTAGTCAAAATTGATTGGAGCATTTATTAATTAATAATATCTAACATTGATGATAATATTATTATTGAAGAATAAAAAATTATATCCTAAATCATAAGCTCCAACATGTAAGAACATTGTTGGAACAATGTTCACCTAAATTGGTCGAACAAATTAGTATCCGATGATATGGACATCTATCGAAGAATAATATTTGACACTGACACATATTTTATCATGAAGACAATACATGATTATTATCTTGTGATTAATGTCATTTATGTTGTGTGTGGATTTTTCAATCCATACTATTGAATGTATTAAACTTCTCTATTAGATGATAACTTATATTTTTGACAAAAATAATTGATAATTATTGAACTTGAAACTAGATAAACCCGGTTTAAAGCCTTTTTCTTGGCATGGCCCACAAGGGCACCGTCACAAAATTACGAGCCATGTTAAGGGCCTTAGCTACAACCCGTGGGCTGATCCGACCCAGTATATAATAAAAAATATAATATAAAGGGTCAATCCACAAAAACACATAGGCTGACCTGCTAAGGGCCTCATGAAGGCATGACTCAAGTTGCTCCCTATTTATTTATTAAAGTCAACCGTTAGTTTTATAGTTAAAGATTATTTATATCATTTTATCTAAATATTATAATAAGGATGTAATTAAATTTTATTTTGTCACCAAAGGTTTAAAATGTTATGTTTGTATCCATATTGGACTGAATTATGAACAATATTTTGAATGTGTAAATGTCATTTTTTTAATCTTATCTGGGGCATATAGATATTTTTTATATCTTACTTCGAAACTATCATATTCACCCCCATATATTTTGAAAATATAAGTATAATCGTAATAGTTGTGATATGACATTTACACCTCTAATATTTTATGTTTTGTTAAGTTCTTTAATGGTATAATTGTCATTTGAAACTACTAAAGACATATTGATATTTTAAAATTTCAAAAGCACCCCTAAAATTTTTGAATTTCCAAAATCCCCTATAAATTATTTAACAACCCTAATATTATAAAAATTATGTTCAAACCCCAAACATACAATTTTACATGAAATTAATATAAATTAGGATACAAAAATTATTAAATAAAATTTTGGGGTAAAACATTACTCAACTTGAGGGCTATTTTGTCTTTTCAACAATTTTGGAAAAAATTTAATAGATTCTTTAACAAATTCAACAAATGGACAAAAAATTGATTTTTTCAAACTTTATAAAGTGGAGATGTATCATTTCATCAAACCTTGGGTAGGAAATAGTCAGTTAGCCAGTTAAAAATAAACAATATAATATTTCATGTCCAATGGGATGTGATTTTAGGGATATTAGCTTTTGGTTAGTTATTAATCAAATTGGAATAAGTTACTAAAAGCCCCTACAAATTTCATTGAAACCCTAAATTTCAAATATTATAGTTTTTTTCCTAAAACATAGGATTATGCATCATTGACACTCATATCTATACTTTTAGTATAATCACTATTATCACTTGTCATCAAACCTGACCTGAAATTGAGAAAAGAGGAGATGTATAATTAACAATATAATATTTCACGTATAATCACTACCATACTCATATCTATACTTTTTAAAGTGTCTATCCTAAAAATCAAATAATTTTACTAACAATACTTAATGGATAGTGGAAAGATGTCATTTTCATCTTAAAGATTAATTTGGTTAGGGATAATAACTTGACTCTAAAAATAGGGTTTCTATCTTGTATGAAGAGGGGATTCCCCAATATAAGTTTATAAGGATGAGGACAAAGATAAAAACAATCCTCAAAGATGGTGGCAAGGATAAATATATCCACATCCCCATCTTGTACCCTCGTCTCCCTGTACTTATTTATAAAATATAGTTTTCGAAAGTATTTATTACAGTTTTAATTATTTAATGGAAAGGACGATGAGGGGTGGGTAAGAGGAGAGGATAAGGAGAAAATTATTCTTTAAAGAATAGGGAATAGGGATTGTTCGTGATTCTTGTAACAAAAATGAAGATGTGCCCACCTTATGTAGACAAAGATGAGGATAATCATTGTCATCCCTTCCCTCTCCATTGTCGTTTGTATATTTGGCATCATATTTTTTTAGTCCTTATATCATCAAGTAACTATACAAGAATATTACCTGATAAATAATACGTTATTAAGACTATAACCTGTGTCCCATATTTTTTTTACCTACTTAAAATTTGCATTAAATTCATTTCTATATTACCTTAAAACTTTTTTTAAAAAAATTTAAATAGCATAGTATTTATTAATTTACCATTTAAATAAAAAATTACTAATTAATTATTTGGATTTCAATTCGAAAATAAATGATAAATAATGTGAAATTTTTAAATAAATTATTCTTTACAAACTTACATGTAACCTTATATATTAGACAATAATTTTTTGATTAGTCAATTTTATGTAAAATTTTAAATCATCAAATCAAATTTAAACATATAAGTTTAAATGTAATATTATTATTTTAATTTGTACCCTTAAAAACATTACGTAGCACATCATTTATGGTTAGATATTATAATCAATGTTTTCAAATTTAGCTTAGGCTTTGATCCAATCAAAAAGCTTATCTGTAGATTGTTTAGTCCGATCAATGATGTTATTATTACATATTTATAATTATATATATATAGAAATATATTTATTGAACATGTAAGACAATTTAATTGGGTTTTAATGCGATCAAATGAATTTGAATGAAATATAAACTTAACTATTATGATATCAATTATAACGAATTGTTGCATCATTTTATAAGGAATTCTTTGTATATACTGAATAACAAATAATAATATCAATAATAATTTTCACATAAGAATGAGAGCCATATTTATGAATTTGATCTTCATGATAATTTTTTAGGGTTAAAGGTTCTTTGTAAACACAGATTTTTCTAAAAATTCATGAATAAATTGTCTTAAATTTTTTTATTCAAAATTTAAAATCGAGAATTCAATATAACATATAACATTTAACATTATTCAACTAGCTATTTTAACTCGATACATTATAACTTTTCAGTGACCCTCTAATTGGATCAAAGGTCAACTCGATTAAGAAGCTGAGTTCGTTGTCATGTCATTCCATTAATCTTCTTCTTCTCTAGAAGTTACTCAACGCTTTTTGACCACCCGATTTGCTTTGCTCGCCAATCCTAGAACGGCAAAATATTGACGCCATACGATTTTGATGGTTGTTGGCTTTCGGTGAGTTAATAATCTGACTATGATGAAACTTTTGGTAAGTTTCTTCATTACTCTTATTGGAATTGACTTGAGAAAGGACTTCTTGGAGAAGATGGAGACTGAATCTTCATAGATCTAGAAGAAAAAAGCAATTGTAATTGTTTGGATGTTGATAGGCAAAACAGGGCTTCAATTTATATGAGAGTTAGAGTGATATGGCTATGGTAAGTAATCCAAGATGCATTGTTGGAAAATGATTTTATGGTGATAACCCGCCATAAGATATGATACAATTCAATAGCAGAGCAGTTGATTTGATCCAACTTTATATTATTATTCTATTTTCATTCTAAACTAATTGTTAAAATATCCATTTGGAAGCAACTCTAACACCTAACATAACATTAAAGCAATGTTGGTCAAAGTTTATCAGAGCATTTATTAATTAATAATATCAAACATTGATGATAATATTATTGTGGAAGAATAAAAAATTATATCTAAGACCATAAGCTCCAACACCTAGAACATTGTTGGAACAATGCTCACCTAACTTGGTCAAACAAATTAGTATTCAACAATATAGACATCTATTAGAGAATAATATTTGACATCAACGCAAATTTTATTGTGAAGACGATACATGATTATTATCTTATGGTTAATGTCATTCATATTGTGTGTAGATTCTTCATATTCGTACTATTGAATGTATTAAACTTCCCTATTAGATGATAACTTCTATTTTTGACAAATAATTGATAATTACTAAATTTGAAACTAGATTAGCTCGGTTTAGAGCCTCTTTTTTTGGCATGGCCCACAAGGGCATGGTCACAAAATTACAAGCCATGTTAAGGGCTTTAGGCTATAAGCCACGGACTGATCTAACCTAACATATAAAAAATAATTAAAATTTTATAAAAAAAATATAATATGAAGGGTTAACCCACAAAAGCACATGGGCTGACTTGCTAAAGGTCTCACAAAGGCACGACTCATGTTATTCCCCATCCATCAAAGTTAGCCATTAGTTTTATAGTCAGAAATTATTTATATCATTTCTTCTAAATATTATAATGTGAGTCCAATTAACTTTCATTTTGTCACCAAAGGTTTAAAATGTTACGATTACATCCATATTTAATTGAATTGTGAACAATATTTTGAAAGTGTAAATGTCAATTTTTAAAACTTACTAGGGATATATGGATATTTTTCCTATCTTACTAACTTCTACTACTCTTATACTACACTCAAACCAGTGACAACACCGTGGATATAGACATTTCGGTTATCAAGTCGAATCATGAAAAACCTCATGTCTCATCTATTCTCTTAATTTAGTCTTTCTTTTCACACATCCGTAGCAAACTAACACGAGTCTTTACAAATCTAATCATTGTTATTATAGTCTATTTAACTCGAGACTCTAAATTGTGTATATTAGTTTGTGGCGAGAAATATCACATCAATAGTATAGATCATTACAAACATAAGAATTGCACACCCTTCGAAGAATCACCAAGGCTGGATATTTACAATTCCAGCTCCTTCTGTGAAGTGAAATGTAATTTATATACGCAGTTGCTCATATAAAGACAATTAATTACAATAAAGACTAAAAACTTTCACTGGAAAGACCCTCAAATTGTAAAAATAATTTGGTCATCATATATCTTCTTGATTATTTAATAGAACCCCATTATGGTATCTTTTTAACATATCTATCTAAAAATCAAATAATTTCACTAACAATGCTTAATAGAAGATGGAAAGACTTTTCAACTTAAAGATTAATTTGGCTAGGGATGATAACTTGACCCTTAAAATAGGGTTCTCATCTTGTATGAGGAAGGGATTCCTTGAAATAAGAAGGAATGAGAAACAATCCCGAAAAACAATGACAAGGATAAATATATCCCCATTCCTGTCTTGTACCCTCATTCCCCTGTACTTATTTTTAAAATATAATTTTTGAAAATATTTATTATACTTTTAGTGCTAGGGACGATGAGTGGGTGGATAAGAGGAGAGGATAAGGAGAAAATTATTCTTTAAGGGATAAGGAATAGGGATGCTTCGTAATCCTTATTACAAAAATGAAGATGTGTCCCATCTTACGGAGACGAAAATGAGGAGTCATTGCCACCCCTTCCCTCTCAATTTTCATTTCTACATTTGGCATATTTTCCTAGTCCTCATATCATCAAGTAAGGCAAGTGTACACGAATATTACCTTATAAATAATGTCATTAAGACTATAATCTATGTCCCAGATTTTTACTACCTACTTAAAATTTGCTTCAAATTCATTTCCTTATTACCTTAGAACTTTTTTTTTTCAAATATATATAGCATAGTTCCTATTAATTTACCATTTAAATAAAAAATTACTAATAAAATATTTGGATTTCAATAGGAAAATAAATGATAAATAATGTAAAAGTTTTAAACAAATTGTTCCTTACAAAGCTACATGTAACCTTACATATATTTTTTTTAATCAGTTAATATTATCACTAATTTTAAATATTCAAATCAAATTGAAACACATAAGTTTGTCTGAAATTTTTAAAGTTTTAACATTATTCTTTTAATTTATACCCTTAATAACATTATATAGTACATTATTTACGGTTTCGTATCCCTGTTCTTTTAGGCATTATAATCAATGTTTTTATACTCAATTTGGGTCTTGACCCAATTAAAAGCCGAGCTATAGGTTGATTAGTCTGATCAATAATGTTATTATTACATAATTAAAATTATATATATTATAAATATATTTATTGAACATGAAAAACAATTTGATCAGGTTTTAATGTGATTGATTGAATTTGAATTAAAAATAAATTTAACCGTTTTGATAGATAATATGTCAATTATATTGAATTGTTACATCAATTTATAAATAGTTCTTTGTATGTAACAAATAATAATATTAATCATAATTTTCACAAAAGAATGAGAGCCATATTTATGAAGTTGAACTTCTAGGCAAACACAAATTGTTTTTTTTTTCAATTCATGAATAAATTGTCTTCAATGACAAAAAAAAAATGTTTTATTCAAGATTATTGCTCGTGAATTCAATATAACATTCAACATTATTCAGCTAGCTACTTTAATTCGATACATTATTTTAACTTGTCGGTATTCCTACAATTAGATTGATAGTCATCTCGATCGATGGTCTTCTTCTACAGAAGTTACTCATTTCACCAATTGATTTGTTATGCTTGCTATTCCTAACACCGTAAATATTGTTGCCATGTGATTTTAATGGTCGTTGACTTCTGATGAATTATTAATCTGACTGTGATGAAACTTTTTGTAAGTTTATTCATTACTCTTACTGGAATTTATTTAAGAAAGGACTCATTGGAGAGGATAAAGACTGAAGCTCCATAGATCTTGAATAAAAAAGAAATTGTAATTATTTTGATGATGATGGCAACATAGGGCTTCAATTTATAAGTAGAATTGATTGATATGGTTATAGTAAGTAATCCAAGACGCATTTTTGGGAAATGATTCGTCGACGATATCTCGCCATAAGATATAGTAGAACTCCATAGCAAAGTGGTTGATTTGATCTAACTTTATATTATGATTCGATTGTGGTTTTAAAATAATTGTTAAAATAACCTTTTGGAATCTACTCTAATACCTAACATGACATTAAAACAATGTCAATCAAAGATGATTAGAGCATTTATTAGTTAAGAATATCCAACACTAATGATAATATTGGCTTTGGAGAATAAAAAATTGGATCCTAAACTATGAGCTCTAACACCTAATACATCGTTAGAACAATGCTTGCCTAAATTGGTTAGACAAACTAGTATTCGACGATATGAACATTTATTAGAAAAGAATATTTGACATGAACATATATTTTACCGGGAAGACGATACATGATTATTATCTTATGATTAATGTTATTTGTATTATGTGTAGATTCTCCATATTCATACTATTCAATGTATTAAACTTCCCTATTAGATGATCATTTCTATTTTTGACAGAAATAATTAATAATTACTAAATTTGTAACTAGACTAGCCTAGTCTATAGTCCCTTTTTTGGGTACAACCAATGACATGATAGTAAAATTACAAGACATGCCTAGAACCTTAGGCTACGACCCACAGACCGATCCAAGATGTGGGTCTTCATAAGAGGAGGTAGAGAAGCATATGAATTTAGACAACTGGTTAAGTGACTATTTCCCACCCAATGTTTCATGAAAGTATGTTTTTTACTCTTTAGATTTTAAAATGTCAAATTTTCACCCATCATCCATTTTTGTCAAAAAATTTTATTTGATTGTCCTTAAATTAATTGTTTTGCTTTTACTGAAATCACAAAACTATCATTAACACTTAATATAATTGTCAAATACCAATATATTATTAACAATTCAAAAGTTTATCACGTAAACCCTCATAAAATATCAAAACTCTAATTGGCTTTTAAATATTACGTTTCATTTTACTACCGATCTGGTTTTAAAAACATTAATATACAACTCTTCTTAAATTTGTGAAATAGTACATAGGTTTGAATGACTCAAATATATCATTGTGTAATTTAGTACTATTAATTAATTATTCAGTAGGAGAGTAGAAATTGGAATATATATATATATATATATATATATATATATATATATATATATATATTATACAATCCTCTAATATTGAATTCAATATGAGTTTCTTGAAGTATACTTAGGATTGGATAGATGTTTCGATAATAAACTAAAAATCTTTTTGGAGCATAATGAAAATACACCGTATGTTTTGAATTGATGGACACAAGATAACATACAAATTAAAAGATACCCACTATTTATATAAAATTCTAATAGAACAGAGTAAAAGACTCACTTATTTGATACTTATACTTGATTTGATCAAACCCTAAACAATTGATACAAAAGTTGCACTAATTTGTAATATCTCTTGCGCCAGAGACTTATCAACCTCTTTCGTTTGGCCTTGGAGCAACTTATATAAATCCTTCAGATTGAGAGCCTAGGCTTATTATGATTAACATTCTTCTTGGACAATTTACCTCGTCCCTAAGCTACTCTGTATGGTGGAGAATTTTTGACATGCAGATTCCTAGACAATTTACGATACAACTTGAATATAGTGTTCTCAAATGTAGCATACAGAGGAAAATTCGTGAGCGCAAATATGCTAACAGTAAAAAAATGCAGCAGTGTAAATGATAGTGGTGGTCCAATGTGGCTTTCCCAAACAAACTATGAGCAATAATGTTGCCGCAAATGCCAGCATTATTTTAGTCAACGAAATGAAGATTAAGGCGAAGCCTATTGTGAGTCTGTCAGGGAGACTATGGTGGAATTCTTCATACGTATAAGGCTATGTGAGGAAGGACAAGAACATTACAATCGATGTCAAGGAGCAAGTTAAAGCAATAGCGTCCATGACTGCGAAAACCAAAAAGAGACTATTGTTGAGGAAAACTGGAAATCCCTTCTCATTGGAACCTCCTAGTACAGTGTAGGCAGCTGCGAAGGCCATGCTAGCAATGAGAACAGCCACTGCTAAGCAAGACTGAGGAGTGTCTTTTCTCCATTGAGTAGTTCATTGTGTAAAACATGTATATGGTCTCTATCTAAATATATATATACTGAATATGCAAGATGGAAACCAAAATTATGTTGCGGAATATTAAACACTAACCTCCGGCCATTGCTTGACGATTTGATGCAGAATAATCCTCTGGAAATTGTTGTAGAATTTTGTCTTCCAAGTGAATTCTTTTTCTCATAGAATGGTGTATGTTTTTCTCTCAGGAAAAAGCTCACCCAGAGACCCTATTTATAGCCTTAAATAAGCATTCTACCATCAAGAATGCAACGCAACGTGTGGAGTTATGGCATGGGAGTTACAAACCATAATGCATGGGAGTTACAGACCATTAAGCCATGAAGAAGTAACTGCATGAAGCAGTGACCAGTAAGAAGAAAAAAACTGACATTCTCCCACTTGGTCTGTAACCCATCAATCCATATACTGAAGTAAAGAAATAAAATACATGAATCATGGCGATAAGTCCTCTAAGAACGAGTATTATCTTCCATGTATCACGATGTATTCATTCATCTATAACATAATGAATAAACCTTATGTTTATTTTGGGTCCAAATTTGATTATTTTCTCAACCAAAATATGCACATAAAATGAGAAAACTTAATCAATTGAAAAACTGAATAATTTTATTATAGAAATGTATATACATCAAATCACATGATGGAACCCACTTCCATCACAATTACAATATGAGACCAACTCCCATTTGCTCTACATGATCCTTAAAACTTTTTGGTGGCATGTCATTTGTCAAAGGATCGGCAATCATCAATTCAGTGTTGACGTGTTTAATGACCACCTTATTTTCTTTTATACATTCCTTAATGGCTAAATACTTAATGTCGATATTTTTACTTCGATGACTACTTTAATTATTTTTAGCCAAGAAAACAGCAGCTAAATTGTCACAATAAATTTTTATCGGCTTAGAAATAGAATCCACAATCCTAAGCCCAGATATGAAACTCTTCAACCATACACCATGTGATATAGCCTCAAAACAAGAAACGAACTTAGCCTCTATGGTAGATGTAGCAATCAATGACTGTTTGACACTCCTCCAAGATATGGCTCTATCGACAAACAAGAAAATATATCCAGATGTTGATTTTCTTGAATCAACATAGCCAGCAAAATTCGAATCGGAGTAACCAACTACTTCTAAATTATATAAGCATGTATTCTCTGGTTCCTTGAAGGTACCGCATCACTTTCTTTACAGCTCTCCAGTGGTCTATACCTGGGTTACTCTGATATCTTCCTAACATCCCAACAGCAAATGCAATGTCAGGTCTTGTGCAAACCTGAGCATACATAAGACTTCCAACAGCTGAAGCATAGGGAATGTTCTGCATTTGTTCCTTTTCAAGTTCATTTTTAGGGCATTGGTTCAAATTGAACTTATCACCCTTCACAATTGGTGTTATACTTGGTGAACAATCTTTCATCTGAAATCTCTCTAAAACTTTGTTGATATAGGTTTTTTGAGATAGACCTAGTATGCCTTGAGGTCTGTTCCTATGAATCTTAATGCCAATGACATAAGACGCCTCACCTATATCTTTCATATCAAAGTTTTTAGAGAGAATTTGTTTCACCTCATAAAGCAATCCTTTATCATTGGTTACAAGTAATATATCATCCACATATAAAACAAGGAAACAAATTTTACTCCCATTGACCTTCTGATATATACATTGATCCATGATATTCTCTTCAAAACTGAATGAAGAGATAACCTTATGGAATTTCAAATACCATTAACGGGATGCTTGTTTCAATCCATATATAGACTTCCTAAGCTTGCATACCAAATGCTCACTATCACTAGAGGAGAATCCTTCAGGTTGTTTTATATATACCTCTTCCTCTAAATCTCTATTGAGGAATGCCGTTTTCACATCCATTTGATGCAGTTCCAAGTCAAAATGGGCTGCTAATGCCATTATAATATGGAAAGAATCTTTCTTAGATACAAGAGAAAAAGTCTCCGTATAATCGATTCCCTCCTTTTGAGTGAAACCCTTAGCAACGAGTTTTGTTTTATATCTCTTGATGTTACTTAATGAGTCTTTCTTTGTTTTATAGACCCATTTACACCCAATGGCCTTTGCCCCATTTGGTAACTTAACAAGATCCTAGACTCCATTACTCTTCATAGATTCCATCTCATCTTTCATAGCATTATACCACAAAATAGATTTACTGCAATCCATTGCTTGTGAAAACGTAACAGGATCATCTTCGGCTTCTAAATTATGGTCAATTTCTTGTAAATACACTATATAATCACTAGAAATAGCTGATTTCTTCATTCTAGTTGATCTTCTTAATGTTGTAACACTATCCTCCTGTGGAGTAGAGTGTACAACTGGTGGTTCAACAATATTTGAAAGTTGTTGAACAATTTGATCTATTAGAGTATTATCAACAACTTGTGGAACTTCATTAATTGGTTGTTCAACATCCATTTGAACTTGAGGGGTGTTGTAAATAACAACCAATCTATTACTCAAAATGGGTGGTTAAGTATCTGAATGATCTTTCTCAAAAACTAAATCCTGAGATTGATCGCTCCCACTGATTAAGTCATTTTCAAGAAATTTTGCATTTCGAGATTCCACTATTCTAGTGTTATGTGATGGACAATAAAATCTATAACCCTTAGACTTTTTAGCATATCCAATGAAATAACCACTTATAGTCTTTGGGTCTAATTTCTTCTCATGTGGATTATAAACTCTTACTTCAGACGGGCATCCCCAAACGCGTATATGTCACAAACTCAGTTTCCAACCTTTAAATAACTCAAATGGTGTTTTAGAAATAGCCTTGGTTGGAACTCGGTTCAATATATACACTGTCATTTTAAGAGCTTCTACCCACAGTGATTTAGGAAGTTTGGAGCTGCTAAGCATACTCCACACCATGTCCAATAGAGTTCGGTTTCTTCTTTCCGCTACACCATTTTGGTCTGGAGAATCAGGCATAGTGTATTGGGCAACAATCTCATTTTCTTCAAGAAAACTTGCAAATAGACCAGGTGCTTGTCCATCATGAATGTATTTACCATAATATTCTCCACCTTTATCTGATCTCACGATTTTAATTTGTTTTCTAGATTGTTTCTCTACTTCTACCTTGAAAACCTTAAAGGCATCTAATGTTTCATTCTTGTTATGGAGCATGTAGAGATACATGTATCGTGAATAATAATCAATAAATGAGATGAAGTATTTTTTACCATAAACGTCTATATCAGGATACCAAATATCTGTATGTATGATTTCTAATATGTCTAAACTCCTCTTGGCACCTTTCTTTGACTTGTTGGTTTGTTTTTCCTTTATACAATCCACACAAGTATCAAAGTCAGTAAAATCTAGAGTATCTAGTACTCCATCATTCACTAACCTTTTAATTCTTTCTATGGAGATATGTCGCAATCTCCGATGCCACAATATAGAGGAATTTTCATTCATAACACTTATTTTAATACCAACATTACCTTGAACATGCATCAAATTAAATAAAACATTATTTTGTAAATGAATTCAGAACAAACCATCAGACAATATACCATTTCCCACAACTGCAGATTTATAAATCAAACTAAATGTAGTTTCATTAAATGTAAAGGAAAATCCAAATGGTACAAGTCTTGAAACAGAAATCAAGTTTCTAGAGAAACTTGGAATATAAAAGGTCCGTTCTAAATCCAAAACAAAACTAGAATCTAAAACTAATCTGCACGTTTCGACCGTTTCCATATGTGAACGCATCTTATTTCCTGAATAGATGCTTTGTTCACTGGCTATCAGCTTCCTTTGGTTTAGAAAGCCCTGTAAGGTATTTGAAATATGGATTGTAGAACCAGAATCAATCCACGAAGTGTTATGACAAACATCAACCATATTAGATTCATAACATATAAGTGAGATTGAATTACCTTTCTTTTCAAGCCAAACTTTAAACTTAATGCAATCCTTTTTCACATGTTCTTTCTTTTTACAGAAAAAACATTTGGATTCCTTCTTAAATTTGGGCTGATTGAAGATTTTATCCTTTCCCTTATACTTAGCTTGGTTCTTCTTCTTCTTCCCTTGTGTAACCATATGTGCACTTTCATTCATTTTAATCAACAACCTTCCTTCCTCTTGAACACACATGGTCAGAAGTTCATTGATTGACCATTTTTCCTTATGTGTGTTATAAGAGATTTTGAAAGGTCCCTATTGTTGTGGAAGAGAATTTAGAATGAAATGCACCAGGAAAGATTCAGACATCTCAATCTCAAGAGCCTTAAGCTGAGTCGCAATATCCTTCATTTGCATGATGTGCTCACGCACACCTTTAACACTAATGAGCTTCATTGATGTAAACTTGTTATTAGAGAGCTGGCAAGTTTTTTATCTGAAGACTCAAACTGTTTATCAATAGCCTTCAGTAATTGTCTGACATTATTACACTCAGGGATTGAACCACGAATACTAGCAGATATGCGTGTCCTGATGCACATCATACTCAAGCGATTAGATCGCTCCCAACGCTCATACAGGGTAATTTCATTCTGAGTGCTAGTTTCTGTAGCTGTAGGTGGTTCATCCTTCCTAATAGCATAATCAATGTCTATACACCCTAATTGGAGAAGAATTCTTTCCTTCCAAATTTTATAATTGTCACCAAATTTGAAGCTATCAAAATTAATATCATGTTCTACCAATGTATAAACATGCTTTAAATATATAAACAATATAACATAAAAACTGCCTATGGGCTAAGTTTTTAATTTAAATAGGTTTATATACAAATATATAAACCGTATGATGAAACTACTAAATTATATTCCTTTTCTTAATTCCTGTGGGTAGATTAAGAAAAATAATTTGTTATTTCATCCTAATTAATCACATAAATATAATCAAAATTCTTGTGGGATAAGATTTATCATACTTACATTGATTAATTACAATTGATGTCATATAACTAAATATGATCTCAGGATACTTAATGTATAACTTTGATATAATCAAATATGTTGTGGTTACTCTATGATCAATCAAAATTAGACTAATCACATGACATCTAATTTTATGCATATAATCCTTAAGAAATTATTTAAAGTATAATTTCATTTAAACTAAAATTATGCATAAAATTAACCATATAAACAATATTAAATTATTTAATAAACACTAAAAATTGGATAAATGAAACTTAAATTATCCAATTAAAATTAATAATAATACTTTTGGCAATCACATATTATAAAAATATATTTTATCAAGGCCAAAATGTATAATATATTCAAACTGAACCCTAACAGCTTTTTTATTTCATGGCAGAGGATGGTAACGGGTTCCAACAAACTAAAATTTTATGAAAACTAAAACTAAAGCATATAAGAATGTATGATGTCCCCAATTCCCAACAAAAATGAAATTGGCTGGGCGGAAAGTACCTCACTCAGAACCTTGTGCCTCATGGTCTGGGTTCAAAACGCGAGTTGAAGTAATCTTTACATTTTAATAAAGCAGATGAACGACATGTCATCCGTTGGAAATGAATGCAGATGTCATGTCGGCTGGTAGTGCATCACAAAAGAAACAAAAGTGATGGGTATGACATGTCATCTGAAGATAGTCCCTGACCTCTAGCCGGGTCAAGATTCGGGTCGACAGACCCGGTTTCAAACCCGTATACATTTTACACTCTAAATCAGCCTACAAAACTCTGATTTTGATGTTCCATATATCAAAATTCTCAGTTTTTGATGTAGAATTCATCTAAATAAAAATTTTAAACAAAAAATGCCAACAACCAACTTTCTCTTTCTAAAGAAATTCGGGATAACATAAAATTTTGCATGTTTAACACATCAAAGCAAGGCAGAGGCATAAAATTGCTCTGATACCAAAATGTAAAACATGTATATGGTCTCTATCTAAACATATATATACTGAATTTGCAAGATAGAAATCAAAATTATGTTGCGAAATATTAAACACTAACCTCCGGTCATTGCTTGACGATTTGATGCAGAATAATCCTTTGAAAATTGTTGTAGAATTTTGTCTTCCAGGTGAATTCTTTTTCTCATAAAATGGTGTATGTTTTTCTCTCAGGAAAAAGCTCACCCAGGGACCCTATTTATAGCCTTAAATAAGCATTCTATCATAAAAAATGCAACGCAACGTGTGGAGTTATGGCATGGGAGTTACGAACTATAATGCATGGGAGTTACAGACCATTAAGCCATGAAGAAGTAACTACATGAAGCAGTTACCAGTAAGAAGAAAAAAACTGACACATTGTGCTTCGTTTTGAATAGCTCTTCGCAAGTCTTGTTTTCCTTCTTGTAGCGCAACATGGCGTAGTGGAAGAGCGTTACCTCGTCTGCACGCCGCAGATATATGGAAACATAACTTACATTTAAGCACATTTATGAGGTAAAAGTCTTGTAGGAGAAAGAGGGGGCCGAGCTTATTTTGTACCACTTTGTCTCATCCTGGAGTTGGTATGCAGGTCCTTCAGGGTTAATTTGTGTAGTCTCGTCCTCCATGTCTGCAGCATGGTGTAAAATGGTGTAGCCATTTGTGTCAACCTTTCAGACTAACCTTGTCATTGGTATTTTTATATTTTTCACATGGTTCAAGAGAATTGAAGACTAAATAAAAAAGAGTCTCATATCTAATAAAAATTAATAAAGTGATTGATATATAAATATAATTGATTAAACTTTAACACAAACTAATTGATTTTCGATAATATAGATTTTGATTTTCATCCTTACAAACCCAATATATTTCATTAAAGAGGTCACATTGATTGTGCTTAATTGCCACATGCAATATATTCCGAACCAGTTTAATTTTGTGCTCAACTAGCTGGGGACATACTTCTAGTATCCTGTTTACAATCTCTACTATTCCTTTCAGTCGCCAGCAATAACGGGATTGGCTTATAATCTTCTTTTGAAGACTGGTCTTCATCAAATGGATACTCTGGGTTCACTTGCCTATTAATGGTTTCTGCCGAAGAATCCAACAACGAAATTGCCCGTGTAGCCACCCCCGTAAGTCATAGGTTAATTTACTCCTCTTTAGAAACCGATTAGACCATCAATGACCGGCGAATTGAGTTGCTGGAGTCTCAAAATCGACGCTAGGGTTTCTTTCACAGTCATAGGTCAAAACTTACTTAGGAAAACCCGGAAGATTGACTCGCAAGCCAAGAGCGTTAAGACGATCTGGTCAAAGTCAAATGGGATCAAATCATGCCCAGAATCAACCCAATCAGTGTAGATTAACCCGTCTAGGTGTGCGCCATTCAAGATCATGTATGGTTGTAAGTCGTGGATGAAGCACGTGAGGGAGCGTGTGATAGTGGGAGGCGCGTGGAAACACACATTTGGCGCATGGTGGCGCGTGACACACTCATAATAGCAGATGTAAGCGCATGCAAGCGCGCAAATAGGTTCATGCAGCGTGTAAGCACTGTTCAGAAGGTAGCATGTGTGATGGTTTTGTGGTTCGTTCAGGCGGGTTACATATTTCTTCTAGTGTACACATGCGTGTAACATATTATGGCATGTGAAAATGTTTTGGAAACTCCTGTTCGCACACGATGGTCTTCTAAGAGTGTCTAGGGGTGCATCTTGCCGTGTGAAACATTTTCAGAGCACGTAAAAGGTTAAGATGAGGTTTCATAGCACGTGGTAGTCTTCTGGTGCTCATTGAAAGAACGCTAGGACATGTGGCCTCTAGGTTCCCATTGGCTGCAGCCTCATGAAGAGGTGTGTTCTCGTAGCCATTTTTCCTAAATAGCCATGCCTCATGATAAAATCTTCTTTGGAAATATTATGTAAAGATTGAAGCGGTTCTTTCTTTTTTTGGGCCGAACACAGCCAAGTGAAATGCATGGTCCCTGGAGGTCGTTACAGGATATGACAGCAAACATTTATGTTTCTCATGGAAGCCCTTCAGAGATTTCCAATCGTCATTCAGGGCTGACTGATAAGACTCTTAAAAATCAGTTTTACTGCCCATCCCGACTCGTCAGATCAAGAGCTTCTTGTAGATGGAGAAAAACATAATAATAATAGAAGCTTGGTTGAGATTAAAAATTTTCTTTAAAATTTGTTTTAGAAACAAGAAAGAACATGGTCTATATATTCAATTTTGAGTATTTAAATAATGTAATATTATTTATATATTTAGTTGAATTATCAAAACTTAAACAAAATTAAATAAATGTAGAAAAAGTTCATTCAAACAATGTGATATCATTTATATTCAAGTGGTTAGTTTTAATTTAAAAAATGAAATTTTGATTATTGTAATAGAAAATTTTGAAATTCTAGTCTTTCTAATAATTAAAAAAAAACAAAAATCCATCTAATATCTCATATTTGAATACCTTAAAAGTGATGTTATATAATAAAGATACCAATGTGCTTTAATGTTTGAAAAGAAAAAGCATATCAATGTCCACCCTTATATATATATATAGGGATTGGTTTTATCCTTATAAATGAAGATGGAAAAGTATTGTTACTTTACTTGAATAAATGATAAAGTGAGAATATAATAAAGATAAAGTTCATTCTTATTTTACAAAATATGATAAAGATAAAAGATAGCTGATAACTTATAACTGAATGATTTAGAAATAAACAATTATTCGGTTTTACCCATAACTAGGTTACGTTATAATATCTTAAAAAATGTCTCACATTAACAAAATACAGAAGATATGTTGAATATATATGAGCATTCTACATAGCTTAAAGATGATAGAGACAAAAGTAATTTATTGATTTGTTAGCACTTAAACTATCAAAATGTGTACATATTTTGGATTATCAAGTCTAAAAGTTAAACTATGATGAATTATGTGTTTAAGCATACAATATTTTAATATTAAATCGGTTGATATACTTAGTCTTTGATAAAGATAAAGCTAAACAATGCTTATTCATTAGGAAAAATGTTATAATTGTTCTTCATATATGTGAGACAGTAAACACAGACCCATAAATAAAACAAATATGGTAAATGAATAATATGTTTGCATACTAAAGATCCTTATGCATCATTTTTTATAGACAAAGTGGCCACTGATTCTATTTATAAAAAGGAAATAATAAAACAATATCAATATAATATGACTGAAAGTATATATAAGATAAAAGGTGATGAAAATATGATAAAGATGATACATGATTGATAAAATTTGGCAAGCGGGTCAGTTCGAACATGATTATGTCTTTGAGCTTAAAAGCATAAGCACATATCTTCAAGAGATTAGATAAGGTTGGAGGAAGAAGATTGGAAGCCAAATAGGGAATATTTGTATTGTTAATTGATTATCATTAGGTGGCATTTTTTTTCAAAGGCGGGCTAATATGGAAAGTAACATGGAGTCCGTGAACAAAAAAATTTTAAAAAAAACATGGAGTCCATGAAGCCTTCTGATTAAAATTTCATGCTATAGAGTGACAGAATAGAAAATTTTGGTCGGTTGGCTTCACATGCATGCCTTATATATAGAGGATACAGTTCTATTCTGGCTACTTGCTTCAGTTGAAGTAGTCGAAGCTAAAGTAAACTAATTTAACAGAAGGCCAAAATTATTTCAAAAAATAATTAATGAAAAATTTGCTGAGCTTAAAAAAATCACTTTAAATTTTGTCTCAGACAAAAGAATTTTAGCATTGTATACAAATACAATGTTAATAAAACTTTAGCAAAATTAAATAACTATAGAGATAATTATACTTGAGTACTATATTGTGTATTTAGTTTTGAGTATTCAATTAAGTATCTAGATAATCTGTCATTATATGATTAAATAATATTTTATCTTAATTTAAAATATGCAATCACATTGTGACACATCATTTAGGTGCCCAATTAAATACTCATAACTAATTGTACATAGTTTTGTTGAAATATTTATAGGAATTGATCTATAATTTTTTTATTCAAATAATTGAAATAACAAAATTTTCTATTAAATAAAGTAAACTTTCAAAATGTTCTATTAAAAAACCAAACTTTTGGTAAATCTTATTAAATGTACCAAACAAACATAAGTAGTGTTATGATTAAAGAACTTTGTTTGGAGGGACAAGTGGTGGATGGTTTTTACTTATATGAGGAAATTGAGAAGATTGGATGCTCATCTTCAATTGACTCTGACATTCATTCAATCCTCTTAGATGGGCTTTGCAAAGAAGGCCATTCTCAGGAGGCTTTAAAGCTTTCAAGATCTATGCTGGAAAGAAGAATTCGACTGCAAGCTCCTTATGCTGATAAAATAATTGAACACTTGAAGAAATCCGGAGACAATGATCTAATTACACGTTTCACTAGGATTGGAGGGTGATGTTATGCAAACAAAAAAGTTTGTTAGCCTTGGGGGGGCCCTGTTGCTGTTTTCAAACAGGGCTGTGATAGTAAAGTCAGAAACTTTTGAATTAAGAAGTAGCTTACTCAGGATAAGCTTGTAGAGTTTCATTGACTACCAAGTTATTTTAATATTAAAATTTGAAAGTTTGATAATTTATATAGTAAACTTTGAAAATTTAGTCTTTTCAATAGAACAAAAAAACAAAGTTTAGTATATCATTATTGGATACCTCTAAGTGATGTTATCCTATAAATATATAATAAGTTAGATGGGAAAATAGGGTCATTAGCCCTCATTGACCTAGTTACTTCGTCTTTTAAAATTTTAACGTTTAAAAAAAAAATTTATTGAAGAAATTAAACTTTTAAATTTTCCTGAATCAAACTTTTAGATTTTTTTATTGAACAAACAATATTAATTGTGTTTGTTTGGTATCTTTAATAAAAAAATATTAAAAATTTAGTCCTTTATATGGAAAAATTTAAAAGTTAAATTCTTTCAAAAGAAAAATATAAGTGTTTGGTTTCTTTTATTAAAAAAATAAAATAAAATTTGGTATAGTTCGATATATTTATAAAAAAAGGATTAGTAAAATATTAACAATTTGCTAATACAAATATGTAGAAGTGGAGAGTTTTACGAGCTCACTTGAATGCCCCTATGGTTGAGATTCTTCATGGGCTAAAGAAATATAATAAAGATAAAATTCATTCTTATTTTACTATGATGAAAGTATATATAATACAAATAAAAAGATATTGATCATTCTCAAAATTGGGTTACTTTGTAATGAGTAATATTACGTGTATATATTTTGAATATACAAAATAAATACATAAATTATGTGTAATCATGCGTTTAGGTGTTATTTTTTTCTTTAATTTAAAATTACTCAATCACATGATGATATATCATTTGTGTATTGTTTTTGTATACTCAAAATATGTTATAATTCATATCCCAAGTCAAATCTCATATTAGTAAAGTATGAGAGAGATGTTGGATATATATAAGTATCCCACATTACTTGAGGATGCTAAGTATTGTCACTTGGCTTAGATAATTGATAAAACCCATTGATATTAGTAGTGAGAATATAATAAAGTAAGGTCTTTAAAACTGGATCAGTGATTGAATCGATTATCTTACTAGTTCATGATTTAACTAATTAGTTTGACCAATTCAACCTATTATTAAATTATAATAAATTTATTAAATAATATCAATAATTTATACATGTTTTAAACATAATCCATATGAATTCATTAAAAACAAATGTGTACAATCATCAACAACAAGAAGATATATTTGCTTCTTTGAAACATAAATTTCAATTCGTTAAAAAGAACCTAAACAAAACAAAACAAAAATATAATTTAAAATATCTTAATCAAATAATTCACACATGGATGCTCCAACCACTCTTCATATTAAAAAAAAAAAAAAAAACACTATATAACACTTATGATGTATGGCTTGAAGTGTTATCATGGATGGGGGCCTCAGTTTAATGATGAGAATAAAAGATGGGATCTTAGAAGTGTGGCATTCTATAGAACTATTTATGTTGCTAGGAATTTTCAAAATTGAGTGTTTCTATAACAAAGCAGCAGAGACGACTCAGCTTACTTCCCAATTTTAAATTGTACAATTTGGGCTATTTGGCATCTCTCTGGAACCAGAGGGAGGGGCAGTTGCATTACGGGGCAAGATCTCCATTGGCAGACAATCACGTTGCCTTTGTTCCAAATTGAACTGAAGCTGCTGCCTTTGTTCCAAATGGGGGATAAGTTTTACAAGAACTGAAAGATGAAGAACTGAAGCCGCTGCCGCTGTTCCAAAATGCGCAAAATATGAAAAGGGGGATAAGTTTTACAAGTTAGGGCTCGCAATCACGTTGACAAAAATGTATATTAAATGCAAATTGGTTAAACCTAGTTCTGCCGGTTTCAACCAATTCATCCAATTCGTCAATTTTAACCAATTTGATCGAATCAATAATTAACCCAGTTTATAAAGTAAATTGGACCAAACTTGCAGCTGTTATCCGGTTCAACTGAGTAAACCAGCCGGTCCGTCTGGTTTTCAAAACCTTGCAATAAAAATAAAATTCATTCTTATTTTTACTATTGTGAAAGTATAATAAACATAAAAGATGATTAATAGTTTATAATCAAATGAATAAGAAATAAGCCCATAATTGGATTCACCCAAAATTGGACTATTTTATAATATCCCAAGACAAATCTCATATAGGTAAAACATGAGAGATATATTGAGTATGTATGAACATCTACAATACGTAGTCTTGCTAAGACAATAGTAGCTTAGTAGTCTGTGGGATCCTAAATTGTTAAAGAACAACACTATGCATATGTTCAAAAGCAATGGGTTGTGTATCTATAACGGACAATATCTCAATAGTGGGCCGATTTATTAAATATGAATGTTAGCAATAATATTAGAGTCATTTCGCATGTCTTCGTAAGTGATACGTTTAGTCCCTTGATTGTCAATCCCAACAATAAGTATTAAAACTCAATGAAACATATTCATTAAAAAATACTTTATAATCATATATATAAGACAGTGAACACAAACCCATAAGTAAAGGATGCTTTCAAAAGTGGATACTGATGGGCAAATGAATAATGTGTTTATATATTAAGGTTCTTATCTTAACAACTTACAAGTTTGGGACCTATGAAAAAGGCATTAATAATAACTTGTTCTTCACGTCCGTGAGATAGTAAACACAAACCCATAAGTAAAGCATTCTTTCAAAGGTGGATACCAATGGGGCATCGGAATAATTTGTTTATATGTAAAAATTCTTATCTTAACCACTTACAAGTTTTGGACTTGTGCGCATCGGCACATATTCATTGGAAAGTGCAAAATAACTTATTCTCCATGCTAGTGAGACAATGAACACAAACCTATAAGTAAAGCATGCTTTCAAAAGTAAATACCAATTAGGCATATGAATAATGTGTTTATTTATTAAAATTCACATCTTAACTGCTTACAGGTTTTGTAACTTTGTGGATTGACACATAGTCATTGGGAAATGTGTTATAACTTATTCTTCATATTAGGGAGATAGTGAACACAAACCCATTAGTAAAGCATGCTTCAAAAGTGGTTATTGATGGGATACATAAACAATGTTTTTATATATTAAGATTCTTATTTTAACTGTTACAAGTTTGATATCCATGTGCATCGTAACTTATAGACGAAGTGGTAATCTAATCTAATTATAAAAAATAACAAATTAGTTGGTACAATATCATTATAATATAATTGAAAGTATATATAAGGTCATTCTTTGAGTTATAATTACAAAATTGGTAATAATATTCTTACAAGCATGCACGCTTATTGAAAAATAGGGCTATAGCTTCTAAATTAATTTTAAAAATAATCTCAATGGCGTTTATCAAACAAACTAGTACAAATGCCATAAAAAACCTCAAGTATAATCCCATAATGCTCTTTGGAATTCATGGACATATAATAATTCAACAGCCCTCAAAGATATTTGGCTTCTTCAATCCGTTTTGCCAATATCTTCTCAATCATGGAAGCTCTGAATTCTTCTCTCGGATCATAAGAGGACTCTTCTATGGCTACCATGCAATAACTTTAGTGATCCATTCACTGTCTCTTTGTTTTCTTCTCTCTTTGCGTCTTGCCTCTTGCCTTTCTACACTTATGGGTTTGTGTTCACGAAATACTTTATCAAGGAAGGAAGCTCTCCCTTGACGCCATGAATCCGCCCAATAAGTTTCTAGTTCCCTTATATGAATACTACTTTTCTCTTGGATTTGAGTAATAATTCTTGGGTTTGAATGACTCAAAAACATGATTGCATGATTTGGTACTATTAATTAATTATTCAGTTGGAGAATAGAAATTGAAATCTATATGTAGAAATTATACAAGCCTCTAATACTGAGTTCAATAGAAGTTTTTGAAATAAACAAATGACAAAAATTAATATATGAAGAGAATTAATATTTGGAAAATAAGTTAAAAACCTTATTGAATCATCGTAAAAATAGATTAAATGTTTTGAATTTATAGACTTAATATAACATACCATCTAAAAGACACCCATCATTTACATAAAATTATATTAGAACAGACTAAAATATTTTTTTATTTGACACTTATTCTTAACTTGGTCAAACAAAATTTCCTCTTATTTGTAATATCTATTGGATTAGAGACATATTATCCTCTTTTATTTAGCCTTAGGACAATTTATATAAATCCCTCAGACTAGGGAGCTTGTTATGATTAACAATCTTCTTAGACAATTGACCTTGTTCTAAAGTTGCAATGTGTAGTGGAGGCTTTGTGACATGCAAATTCTTAGACAAATTATGATACAACTTAAAGAGTAAAGTTTTCTCAATTGCAACATAAATAGGAAATTGTGTGAGTGTAAAAATCCTAAGAGAAAAAAATGTAGTAGTATAAATGATAGTGGTGGTCCGATGTGGCTTTTCCAAACTTGTGTAGAGATTAAGTTACAATTGGATAGCTTAATATGAGTTCAAAGGCTTGTTCAAACTCTTTCTTTTTTTTTTTTAAGATTTTTCCCTTTTTTTCAACTCTTTTTTTTAGTGATCATCTTCTTAATTTTTTTTTTTTTACCATTCAATACCATTTATAAAATTAATGTTCACCATTTGATCAAATCAAACTCAAACTCTATATTTGAATTTTAAATCAAGCTTGAGTAAGTTTTTATTTGAGTTTAATTTGATTTAAATTCATGTCACACTAACTCACTAGCAGGATATTATGTTGCCCAATCAGAAAAGAAAATTCTAGACCTTTATTTTTTCTCACAAAAGCAACATGATTGTGTTGTTACATGCCAACTAATTCTGAATAAAATACAAATCGTTCCTTACCTCAAATCTCGATTTAACATCCACGTGTCAATAATCCAACCCAATTGGACACCAACCTTCTAAACCCAATATTGCCCTCACAATCTCACGAAACAAAACCATTGTATCCAAGGACAGTCCTTGTCCCAAAGTTTCATCTAGACAACATCGAGATATCACGAAGGCCAAGGTTTTGTGTAAATTCGAGTTATATCCCATTAATTTTAAAAAATTTAAATATTTATTTGTCTGATAAAAATTTAAATATATATTCATCTATTAAATATTATTATTATTATCAGAATTACATTATGATTTAAAAATTTTATTGAAACTTATATTTTAGAATTATCTTTAAATTTTAAATTTTATATTTATATCTTCCAATCTTATATTTTCCAAATTTAAAAGTTGAGTTTCTCCCCTCCCTCAAGTCAAGGTTTGCAAGCTTTTATCTTTTTTTGGTATACAACCGCCCCCTAACTTTTTAAATTCATCTCTTTAGTTCTAGATCTTTATCTTCGGCAACCATTCTTTCTCTCCGATCATTGGCTTTCTCTCTACCAGTTATTCTCTCTTCCCTCTCTAATTGTCTTTATTGAAGATAAAGATGATTGAAGAGAGAAGAAAGAGTGACTAGGAGGGAGAGAGCTAACAGCGGAAGGTGATGAATGGTCATTCGAGAGAGGAAGAAAAAAAAATCATGGAGGAAATTGACACTTTTCAAACTTTGAATAGAGAAAAATTGTTAAATTTTTAAACTAAGGTAGAAAATGTATTAAAATTTTAGTTTTTTTAAATTTTTAGCTAAATGATTTTATTCCTGATAATAATGGTAAAATTTAATAGATAGATAGACATTTGAATTTTCAAAAATTAGTGAATAAAAGTATATTAAAGCTAAACCTAGGTTGGGAATAGCGTTTTGGCTCCCACCCAAGGTTTGCTGAAATGACAATTTCCACTTGTTCAGTTTGAAAACCCAATTACCCACTTATCACTCATATCTGTCAAACCTTCTGTTAGTTTTCAAATTAAATTACTGATTTACCCTTATTCAAAGGATGATTCCCAAATACTCAATTACAGCTCAAAGCACGTAAATCCATCTCACAAACATTGAACTTTCTTTCAATTTTTTTTTTTTAAATGCTTGATTTCTCCTTTCTTGACTCTTTGAATTTTCACCTTCGACTAGAAAAAAAATTCAAAGAAAGTTGGAGATGGAAATTCAAGCATTTATATGAAAAAAAGGGAAAGAAAGTTTCCTTTCACCCACCTCCATATTTATACCACTTCCACAGTTCCACGCTTTTGTCCATTTCTCACAATCTTTTCATCTTTCTTTCCGGTTTGGTGACCATCAACAGTTACAACCGTCCACCATGTCTGGGATGATGATTAATCTGTCAATTGGATGTTGACATATGTTACCTAGAAAAACAGGTGTGGAAAACTTATGAAAGGAGATTTTAGTCAGAGATGGAAATTCAAATAGGGGAGATTTTCTGGGTCTGCTGAGTCAAGATAGGAAAAAAAACAAGCATTTGAAAAAAAAAAAATTGAAGGAAAGTTTTACATAGGTTTACGTCCTTTGAGTTAAAATTAAGTATGTGGGAATCATTTTTGATTTAGGGATAAATCTGTAATTTAATTGAAAGTTAACAGAATATATTAACATGTACTAACAGATATGGTAATGGGTGAGTGTTTCGCTTTTTCAAACTTACCGGTGAGACTTTGTTAATTCAGTAAACATTGGGTCGAACATAGTGATTTGACCTCTGGCCGGTTACAAAACCTAGTGCCCATGTTATTTCTGGCCTATCCCCTGCTCGTCTATTTACAGACTTCTCATTGTAATCAACAAACTGAAGAGTCAATGGCTTCACTCTCTCAACTCACTCAATTCCCATGCAAAACCGTTTCTTTAACGGCACCTCATCAGCATCTCACTACTGTGAAGCCCTTGATTCTTCCTCTAAACTCGGTCAAAATTTCGCAGAGAATCACTGAGAAGTAGCTGAGCGCAAGGCCGGTGTTCGTGGCTCGGGCCGTAACAGAGGAGGAGAAGCCCGTAGAAATGACGGAGATTGAAAACTTGAAGAAGGCGTTAATTGATTCGTTCTATGGGACCGATCGCGGGTTGACAACGACTAGCGAAACGAGAACGGAGATCGTTGAGCTTATTAGACATCTTGAAGCTAAGAATCCGACTCCCGCACCAACTGAGGCGTTAACTTTGCTTAACAGCAAATAGATTCTTGCGTAAGTGCTTGTTTCCCTTTTATGGTTTGTGGGAAAATTATGGTGAAAGGATTGAATTTGGTTGTTTTAAAAATTGGGTATTTTTATGGCTTGCTAGTGCTTGAGTTGATTTGAATCTTTGATTTATTTAAGATGATATATCATATTGGAAACTGGGTAGTCAAGAGTGGTTCGGATAAAATAGACCAAACGACTCATTCCCACCCAAGGTATAGTGAAAACCCAATGTGATATTTGCTAACTTTTGAAAACTTAAATACTCACACATCTATTAGTTTCGGTTGTTACAGTCGAGGATAAAATCATCATTTAAAATTTTTTATTTAAACAAAGAAAAGTTTTTTTTTTTTTTCCCTTAGTTTTAAAAAACAAAGAAACTTCATTCTATCTTTCCGGCCACTGTTCTTTCTGAAGTTTCTCTCCGGCAGTATCTCCTGTCCCTCCATGGTGGTTTCCCAATGTGAAAATCACCAAAAATATGGTCGAAATGGCCAGATTTTCTCACACAGATCTATGCACAAATCCGTGCAACTATCAGTTCATCACCGACACACAAATCAGTCGGACAGTGTTGCATCACATAGATCCATGTGAGAAAATTTGACCATTTCAATCAGTTTTTCGTTGGTTTCCACTCTGGGAAATCACCATGGAGGGAGGGGAGATGTCGCCAAGGAGGAATGCTAAAAGTACAACCATTGGAAAGATGGAATTAAACTTTTGGGGGTGTAAATGCAATGTTTCAAAATTTGAGTTAAGGGAAAATAGTTAGTTTTTAAAACTAAGGGAGAAAAAAGAAATTAATTTTTGTTTGTTTAAATAAACTGGGGAAAAAAGATTAGTTTTTAAAACTAAAGGGTTAAAATGAAATCAATTTTTCTTTATTTAAATAAAAATCTTTAAATGAGGATTTACCTCTGATTGTGATTGTCAAAACTAACGGATAGGGGAGTATTTGGATTTTAGAAAGTTAGTAAAGTTTACTTTGAATTTTCAGTATACCTTAGGTGAGAATAAGTCTTTTGGCCAATAAAATATAAAGTTAAATTGTTTTTCAGTATACCTTAGGTGAGTATTTGGATTGTGATTGTCAATCGTCAGATGATTTTTTGGGATTCGAAACAATATAAACTGGTCCTTGATCATACCTGGATATTCCCCTTATTAGGAGATGGATTTAAGTTAAGTTTATCTCAAATTAGTTTGGAGTTTGGTTCAATTTAAAATAAGCTACACTCAAATTTCAGTCTAAAAGGAACTGAGCTCTAATTCGACTGTAATCGTAATGTAGCTAAGTCAAAATGGACTAGAACTCTTCGGTTGTAGCTGAATTAAACTCTTCTAGGCCTATGAATTTAGTGAGCTGAACGCCCTCAAGTTTGAGTACAAAATTAATCGTTAGATTCGAACTCACCAAAACTATGCTTGTTTTGAGCCATTCGAGTCAAATTGACAATTGAGTTTGGATTAGTTAAGCTTGATTCTGTCTCCAACCCTATCTAAGAATCTGACTTTGGATATGTGTGGCCATCGGCTGCAACCACCATTAGTACCAATGCCAAATATGAAGTCCCAAGTCCCGAGCGTGTGCAGGTTTCGCGTCCAAATTTGTAAGTCTGGGTTCATCTCTAATTGGCCATTTCATTTCTCTGTGTTTAGATCAAGTTTGAAGAAGGCATCATCGAGACTCCTCAGATATCGGACTCCATAGTATTACCTAACAATGATATCATCAGACTCTATGGTTTTACCTGACAATGACGAATTTCTGGGACAAAAGATTGACCTTTCCCCATTGAAAGGCTTTTTTACCAGTCCAAGATACAGCTTCATCTCAATCTCTAACAGCGATGTGCAGTCTTGGTTGCTAACATCATAGCTGGGTGAAGAGCTTCATATTTCCAGGGGAGACGCAGGCAGTGTGTTTGTGTTCATCAAGGAAGCTCTCTCCTAACGCCATGAGCCCGCCTAATAAGTTCACTTATATTATCATAATTTTCTGGTTCTCTTAGATGGAAACCAATCCTCTTCTCTTAGACTTGTGAATAATACATGGGTTTGAATGATTCAGAAACATGATTATCTGATTTGGTACTGTTAATTAATTATTCTAATGGAGACAAGAAAGTGGTATTACATGGAGAAATTATACAAGCCTCTAATATTGAATTCAATAAAATTCACAGTATATGAATTAATATATGGAGACAATTGGTACTTGGAAAATAAGCATGTTATTAAACATGATAAAAATACATTAAATATTTTAAATTTATATTCTTAAAAAAAACCTAGTACTTGCATAAAATTTATCAGGACAAGAAGTAAAGTATTCTCTTGTTTGACACAAAATTTTAACAGAACAAGAGTAAAATACTCTCTTATTTGACACTCACTGTTGACTTGATGAAACTCAGGATAATGAAAACAGGGTCATACTAGTTTGTAATGTCTTATACACTTATCAGCCTCAACTAACATAAATGTCAGACTGGGAGCTCGGGCTTATTATCGTTAACAGTCTCCTCTGACAATTGACCATCGTTCTCAAGCTGCTTCGTGTGCGATTCGGTTTGTTTGGGAGCTGCTTCGTCTGCAAAGGAACGCTGTCTGGAAGCTGACACGCCAAATCTTAAACAATCTACGATACAACTTGAGCAAAGTATTCTCAAATGCAGCATACATGGGAAAATTAATTAGCACAAATATGCTGATAGGAAAAAATGCAGAAGTATAAATGAGAGTGGTGGTCCAATGTGGCTTTTCCAAACGAACTATGAGCAATAATGTTGCTGCGAATGCAATCATTGTTGCAGCCAATGAAATGAAGAGCAAGGTGAAGCCTATTGTGAGTTTAAGGGGGAGTTCGTGGACGAATTCATCATACTTATAAGAAGATGTGAGGATGGACAAGAACATTACAACGGAGGTTAAGGAGCAGGCCAAAGCAATAACGTCCATGACTGTGAAAAGCAAGAAGAGAGTGCTGTTGAGCAAAATTGGATACCCCTGTTCATTAGAACCTCCAGGCACAGTGTACGCAGCTGCAAAGACCACTGTAGCAACGAGAGCAGACACTGCAGAGCAAGACTGAGAAGTGCCTTTTAGCCAAGTCTGTGCTTGCACGAGTAGTTTATTGTGCTTCAAATTGAATAGCTCGTCGCCAGTCTTCTTTCCGTTCTTGCTGCGAAACATGGCGTAGTGGGCGGGCGTGATCTCCTTTACACGCTGCATATATAGAAACATAACTTACATATAAACACGTTTATTAGGTAAAAATCTTGTAGAAGAAAGAGCCAGGGGGCTTACTTTGTACCACTTTATCTCTTCCTGGAGTTGGTATACAGGTCCTGCTAGGTGACGCTTTGTAGTCTCTCGCTTCATGTCTGCAGCATGGTGTAAGATGGTGTAGCCATTTTTGTCAACCTTTCGGACTAACTTTGTCTTTGGTATTTCCATTTTTTTCACAAGATTGAAGATTTCATATTGACGGTGCTTAATTGCCACATGCAGTATGTTCTGACCCAGATCATTGCAATGCTCAACTAGCCGGGGACATACTTCCAGTATCTTGTTCACAATTTCTACTATTCCGTTTTCAGTCGCCAGGAATAACGGGATTGGCTCATAATCTCCTTGTGAAGAGTGGTCTTTATCAAACGGAATGATTTCATCCCAAGAAGAATATTTTTTTATCAGTGTCTCCGCTAGTTTGAAAGCAAGTTTATGCTTTCTCTTTTCTTCCAAGATGTCACTCCTTACTAGTGCACAGATTTTTTCCGGTAATTTAAGCCACCCTGTTCGTGTTTAGCGACGAAGAAAGAAATTATATAGAATATCTCTTAATCGAACAAAAGAAATTTTTTACCTTTTGAAATTTTTGTAGTACCTTTTTTATCATCACCTGCATTGTCACTGACTGGAAGGCCTATAAATTGATACAAAAGGTCCTTTTAACATATCCTTATGCATACATTATCTTTAATAGAATTATGGAAAGGTGAAAAATATACTTACAGAAATATATGAATCTGTAGAACAATCTGCCCCATTGATATCCACTTTCGAAAGCTGAGGGCATGGTTGCTAGTAGGTGAAGAGAGGTCTGGCCATCTAGGTTTTTGAGTGCTGCTAACGATTCATCCATCTTCAGTAAATATAGAGCCGTTTCTGAGAATATTTGAAAAGAAAGCACATCAAATATCAGTTGAATATATATTTCATTTCAAAGCAAAGTTAAAGAAGCTAGGTGAGTAGAGATAGAGACCAAAATGGCGGCCTGTGATGGCAACGTGCAGAATGGAGGCATCAGGCTTTTTTATGGATGTTTCTCCTTTGATGGCACCAGGCTCTGTGATGGCAACGTGCAGAATGGAGGCATCAGGCTCTGGCTCTGATATCATTTCACCTTGAATGGCACGAGGCAGTTCATTGGAGGCTTTAGGTTTGGGCTTTACCTTGATGGAGCGTATGTTTTGGCGGTGAATATTTTTAAGCTTAGAATATTTTTCTTCTTCAGTCCTTCCTTTTTCTTCTTGGTATATTAATCTTTTGTGAGATTCAAATGATGTTTCAGCTAAAGACTTCACCACCTTTGTTTTCCCAAATGCAGCAGCAAGAAAAAGCGGGGTTTCTTTATCCTCATTCACAGCCTCTTGGAGCTTTTCCCTAGGTGGATCTTCAATATCTTCCTCGAGGAGCTTCCGATGATGTCCGACCAAAGCCTCTACGGCCTCCAGGTTCCCATTGGCTGCAGCCTCATGAAGAGGTGTGTTCCCATTGCCATTTTTTTCTAAATAGCCATGCCTTACCATAGAATGTTCTTTGGAAATATCAAGTAAAAATTGAAGCGGATCTTTACTCTTGCTGAACACCGCCAAGTGAAATGCATTGTCCATGGAGGCCGTTACAGGAAATAACAGCGAACCAACATTTTTCTGGTAGAATTTCTTCACAGATTCCCAATCGTTGTTCAGGGCTGCCCGATAAAGCTCGTTTGTACTGCGCAACTCGTCTCCTGTGCCCATTTGCTTCCCGTGGATGGAGACAACCAAAAAAAATAATAATAATAATCAAAGATTGGTTGAGAAAGGAACCTTAGTATTGCATACTATGTTAATAAAAATTTTAGCAAAATTAAATAAATATAAATATAATAACCCAACTTTGATTATTTAATTAGATATTTAGTCTTATGTGACTTTATCCTTAATATAAAATTATACAATCTTATGATAACAATCATTTAAGTATATAATTAAATATTTAAAATTAGATATACATAATTTTATTATAATAAACATTGGTTTATCAATTTTTTTTATTAAAATAACTGAAATCTTATATTTTATTATTAAAGAAACTAAAAATTCATATTTCCCTAATAAAATAATCAAACTTTATGTATATCTTACTAAAGATATCAAACAAATATAATTAGTATTATTTATTTTGGTTTATTTTAAAAACAAAGTGATTAATTTGGTATCATTAATTAAAAAAATAATGAAATTTAATTATTTTAATAATAAAATTTGATAATTTAAATAATAAAATTTAAAAGTTTAATTCTTTAATTTAAAAAAATATATAATTTGGTATATTGTCGTTGAATACCTCTAAATAATGTTATCCTATAATTATATATATACTCATCTACATACTTCTTTTTAGTGCTTTGATGTTTTAAAATAAAAAGCAATACCAATGTGTAGCTTTTTACATCAATATATATATATATATATATATATATATATATATATATATGCACACATATACTCATTTAAAAAAAAAAAATACGAATGTGACTTTTAGTTTTCTTGTTCTTCCGGAAGAAACCAAACTTTATTATTTTTTAATTAAAGTATCAAACTAATATTCTTACATTTAAAGCAAAATAAACAATATTAATTATTTTTGTTTGATATATGCAATTAAAAATACTAAAAACTTAATCTCTTTTATTAAAAAAATCTAGAGGTTCAATTTCATAAATAAAAAATATATAATTCAATATATTCATAAAAAAAGTTAATAATATATTAATAAGTTACAAATATGAATACCTTGAAGTGGAGAACTCTGTTACCTCACTTGAAGCTCCAGTCGTTGAAGTGCTTCACACGCTCAAGTCAAGAAAGACCTTAATCAAGCATACATTTAACATAATTATATACATACAGGGAATCCTTGTGAATGACACAGGGTATCCGTACTTAAATAATAATGATGATGTTAAATGTATGGTGGACCACATAGTCATAGTTGGTGGGATTGCCACCTGTGAATATAATTTTCCCACCTGTGGTACAGGGTATCCGTACTTAAATATACAGGGAATCCTTAAGCTTGTATTTTCTCATCCCCCGAAATTTTGAATTTCCCCATCAATAATTGGATGGCCCTGATTTTTTTAATATAAAAATATATTTTCTGCCGTTGCTTCTAGATTTTTTCACACAATTCCATGTATTAAACAAACAGTTTCAACTAACCTCTGTTAATTTTGTCAGGTGCATTCATGTTTTGGCTTACATTTCAATTATTGATATGACATGCATTAAACAAAAGGCCAAACGACTATTTCCCACCCAAGGTTTAGCGTTTTCTCAAATGTCCCCCCTTTAACTATAGAAACACCAAACACCCACCCATGATCGGTTAGATTTAACCAAACCCTAATGGTGATAGGGGTAAAATCATCATTTTTGCTATAATATTAAAAATAAACTAAAATAGAATCTAATTTTACCCCCCTAAACTTTAAAAACTAAAATTTTCCCTCAGTCTAAGTTTTAAAAAATCACAGTTTCACCCTAGGATTTGGTTTTGAAATCTTCGACGACCGTTCCAGCTCCGTTGCCGATGGTCTCTCCCTCCCGAAGCAGCCTCTCCTTCCGGCGAATACTTTCCTCCCATTTGGAGGCTCCATCGGCGTCGGAAACGGGAAGAGAGACAAAGAACTTCGTCGAGGAAGACGAAGTTCTTCGTCTCCCCAAACGAAGACGAAGCCGTCGTCTTCGTCTGGGAAGACGATCATCCTCCCACTGGGAAGACGATCGTCTTCGTCTGGGAAGACGATCATCCTCCCACTGGGAAGACGATCGTCTTCCCAGACGAAGACAACGACTTCGTCTTCGTCCGGGGAGACGAAGAATTTCGTCTTCCCCGACGAAGTTCTTCGTCTCTCTTCCCGTTTCCGACGTCGATGGAGCCTCCAAATGGGAGAAAAGCATTCGCCGGAAGGAGAGACTGCTTCGGGAGGGAGAGACCGTCGGCAACGGAGCCGGAACGGTCGTCGGAGATTTCAAAACCAAACCCTAGGGTGAAACTATGATTTTTTAAAACTTAGGCTGGGGAAAAATTTTAGTTTTTAAAGTTTAGGGGGGCAAAAAGAGATAAAATTTTTAGGCGTTAGGGTTTGGTTAAATCTAACCGGACATGGGTGGGTGTTTGGTGTTTCCATAGTTAAAGGGGGGACATTTGAGAAAACACTAAACCTTGGGTGGGAAATAGTCGTTTGGCCTAAACAAAATTGCAAGCCATGCCAAACTCGTGGTTCATGTGACCGATGTCAAGGGCCCTGAGCCATGACTGTAAAAAAATAATAAAAATTTCAAAAATCTTTTTAAAAAAATATAATATAACAAATTGGCTCATAAAAACACATAATGACTCATGAACGCATGATTAGAGAGATCTCCAATTATGTTTTAAATCTTACCATGTCACAGATCAACACAACCTATACGATCAGTCTAAAATCTGTGTTGTGTGTTTTTTTATACAGAAAAACCTTGTAAATGATACTTAAAAAATAATAATAAAGATAATGTTAAATGTGTGGTGGACCACATGGGCATAGTTGGTGGGATTGCATTAAATGATTTCCCACCTGTGAATATAATTTTCCCGCCCAACAAAGAATGGCCCAAGGACTATTTCTTACCTAAAGTAAACTGGTTTTTTTTTTTTTTTTTTTTCGGATTAACTTTAAAATCTTATTAATCTATTTATAAACAGTTAAAATTAATTGAGTTTATTAGTTATATTATTTTCTCTCTAAACTCTAAAAATTAATAATTTTTACCTAACCCAAGTTTTTAAAAATAACATTTTTTCCATTAAAGTTTTTAATTTTTCAAATTCAATTTTTCAAATTCAATTTTTCAATGACATATTTTTCTCTCCGATGACCTTTAGGTGATGTCTCTTTCTCTCACTGTAGCCTCCTTCGAACGATCCTCCTCGGCCTCATTTTTGTCTCTAGACAAAGACGATTTGTCTTCGCTAATAACAACATCAAGAAGGACTCCTAGAAGAAGGTCATATTAGAGAGAAAGAGACATCGCCTAGAAGTCACCGGAAAGGAAAAGACATTGCCAAAAAATTGATTCTAAAAAATTGGGAACCCTATGGGAGAAAATGCGCTTTTTAAAAACTTAAGTTGAAAAAATTACTAATTTTAAGAATTTAGGAGAGAAATAAAATCAAATTTAAATTTATTTTTTAATATCACAGATAAAATAATAATTTTATTTTGAAATCATTAATTTTAATTATTTATAAATAAATAAATAAAATTTTTAAAGTTAATAAGAGAAAACTCAAAAAAACAACCTACTATGGTGAGACATAGTCCTTTGGCGGCAAAGAAATAGACCATTTGGATGGGCAATATTGCCTTTGGGTGGCCTGCATTAAATGGCCTTGTAAAATTATTGTATCTCATCGACCGGAGGGGCTGCAAGAGTTTCTCTAAATACACCCTCTGCTCTTCATTTGTAACGTACACACACCTAATAAGATTTTCATTCAAGCGTCTCAAGTTTTGCTTTTCATTTTTATTCTACGTGCATCAACTTCATTTATCTTCTTCTTCTACTTAAAGTTTAATTTAATTATAATATCCTTTACTCATAATTTTTTTTAATTGTATTTATAATATGTTATTAGCATGATCAGCTTACATATATTTTAATATTAATTATCTTTCAATTATGTTATTATTTTGTTTGTATACCACAAATACGAATATCTTAGTTATGATATTATCCTATTTACAAAATATAAACTATTGATGTTTTAATTATTGTTATCTTCCATTTAATTTTTTATTTATAATTATATTTATTTACAACCCCAAGATTGCAAAATTATAATCTAGACCTGAAGTTCTGAATATCATGAATTTGAATCTGAAGTCCTAAATATCATTTGTAACTTAAAGTTTACAAAACCTTGAATCTGGGCCAAAAGTCTGAAATATTATTTGAATAATTTTTTTTATTATAATAATTGTATATGATTTACAACCTAAAGTTTGTAAAATCATAGAGTGTATATATATATACCAAAGTTTCATCAAAGTAATTTTTTTATATTAACTATATCACATTTGCAACTCAAAGTTTACAAAAATTGTAAAAAATATGGACTTCAAGTCCAAAATAGAATCAGAATTAAAGTTTACATATTATAATATTTATATACTAATTACAAAACCAGAAATTTTGAAAATATGAGATAATATATGAACCTGAAATTTCAAAAATTAATCTCAATATTTCTTTTACAAAACCAACTGCTTTGTAAATATAGAATAATATCTGAACTTGAAGTTTTAAAAGTTAATTCATACATATTGTCTACAAAATCAGAAATTTTATAAATACGATAATATTTGAACCTTGGGTGGCACCAGGCAGCTCATTGGAGGCTTTAGGTTTGGGCTTTGCCTCGATGAAGCGTATGTTTTGGCGGTGAATATCTTTAAGCTTAGAATATTCTTCTTTAGTCGTTCCTCCTTTTACTTCTTGTATCAATCTTGTGTGAAATTCTAATGATTTTTCAGCTAAAAACTTCACCAGTTTTGTTCTCCCAAATGCAGCAGCAATAAAAAGCGGGGTTTCGCCGTTCAGATTCACAGCCTCATGGAGCTGTTCTACAAGTGGATCTTCAATATCTTCCACGGCGAGCCTGCAATGATGTCTGACCAAAGCCTCTACGGCCTCCAGGTTCCCATTGGCTGCAGCCTCATGAAGAGGTGTGTTCCCGTTGTCATTTTTAACTAAACAGCCATGCTTCGCCGTAGAATGTTCGGAAATATCAAGTAAAAATTGAAGCGGATCTTTACTTTTGCTGAACACTGCCAAGTGAAATGCATTGTCCCTGAAGGCCGTTACAGGAAATAACAGCAAACTAACATTATTCTGGTAGAAGTCCTTCAGAGATTTCCAATCGTCGTTCAGGGCTGCCCGATAAGGCTCGTACAAATCAGTTTTACTGCCCGACCTGTCTCCTCTGTTCATTTGCGCCCTGTAAGTGGAGACAAAAAAAAAAAAAAATAGTATTATTTATTTTGGTTTGTTTTAAAAATAAAGTGATTAAATTGCAATTATTAATAAAAAATAATGAAATTTAATTATTTTAATAATAAAATTCGATAATTTAAATAACAAAATTTAAAAGTTTAATTCTTTAATAAAAAAATATAATTTGGTATATTGTTGAATACCTCTAAATAATATTATCATGTAATTATATATATTCTTATCTACATACCTCCTTTTTAGTGCTTTAATGTTTGAAAAGAAAAAATAATACCAATGTGTAGCTTTTTATATCAATAAATAAATAAATATTTATATATATAAAAAAGAAAAAGCAATGCCTTTTTTTTATATATACATTAAAAAAAAAAAGCTATAGCAATGTGACTTCTAGATTTTTTTAAGGAAGAATCTAAACTTTATTATTTCGTATTTAAAGTATCAAACTAATATTTTTCTTTATAAAATAAAATAAATAATATTAATTATATTTATTTGTTATAATCAATCAAAAATACTAAAAATTAAGTCACTTTTATAAAAAAAAAAAATCTGAAGGTTTAATTTTATAAATAAAAAATATATTTCAATATATTCATAAAAAGAGTTAGTAATATATTAGGAAGTTGCAAATATGAATGCCTGAAAATGGAGAGTTCTATGATTTCACTTGAATGCTCCAATTGTTGAAATTCTTCGTGTGTTAGAAAAAGTGTTTACTCAAACTTTAAAAGAGTAAGAATTATGAGTAGTGCTCTCTATAATATAATTAACTGTGTCTTATATGTTTTGTTTAAATAATTGATAAAGTTCACTCGTACAAACAACAAGAGTATAATAAAGATAAAAACTTGTTCTTATTTTATAACAATGAAAGTATAATAAAGATAAAATATGATTAAGAACTTATAATCAAATAGAAACAAACAATTATTTGAATTTATTCAAAATAGAGTTATGTTATGAGATTTTAAGACAAATCTTATATTGACAAAATACAAGAGAGATATTGAACTTGTTGTAATTAGTATCCCTTTATTACTTGAGACATTGAATTGTTAAATTTATAAACTGTAAAATATAAATTATAATAAATTGTATATTTAAAACGTACAATATTTTAATAGTAGATTAGTCTATATGTTTAGTCATTGATAAAGATGAAGGTAAAAAGTACATATTCATTAGGAAAGATATTGTAACTCATTTTCCATGTTTTGAGACAATGAACACAAACCTATAAATAAATAATGTGTTTATATAAACAAAGCGGTCACTGATTCTAATTATAAAAAGCAAAATAGTATAATATCAATATAATAAAAGATGGTGAAAATATAATAAAAATAAAAAATGGTGGATAACTTATAATTAAGCAAATTAAAAAAAAAAGTTATTGGGATTTACCCAAAATTAGATTATATTATAATAAAAGACAAATCTTACGTCAAGAAAGCATATATGATTGACCAAGGCCTGTACGGCCTCCAGGTTCCCATTGGCTGCAGCCTCATGAAGAGATATGTTCCCGTAGCCATTCTATTCTAAATAGCCATACCTCATCATAAATTTTTCTTCAGAAATATCGAGATTAGATTGAAGCGGTTCTTACTTTTGCTGAACACTGCCAAGTGAAACGTATTGTCCATGGAGGCCGCTACAGGATATGACAGCATCATCGTTCAGGGCTGCCTGATAAGGCTCGTACAAATCAGCTTTACTGGCCATCTCGGCTCCTCGGTTCAAAAGCTTCCCGTAGAAATTGCTTTAAATTTTGTCTTAGAAAAAAGAATTTTAGTATTGTATACTATCTTAATAAAACTTTAACAAAATTAAATAAATATAACGATAACAATATTTTAAGTATTGTTATGTGTATTCAGTTTTGAATATTTTTTTAAATATCTAATTAGGATGATTGACTAATACTTTATTCTTAATTCAAATTATTTTATTATATGATGACATAATATTTTGGATAATTCAATTCTCATAATTGAATACACATAATTTTATTACAATATTTATAAGTATCGATATGTCATTTTTTTATTGAAATGACTGAAATATTATATTTTCCTATTGAATGAATCGAACATTCAAATTTTTTTATTAAAAAACCCAACTTTCATATATCTTATAAAAGTTATTGAACATATATAATTAGTATTTTGTTTTATTTTAAAAACAAAGTGATCAATTTGATACTTTCAATTAAAAATATTGGATCTTTAATCAATACAATAATAAAATTTAAAAGTTTGACTATTTTAATAAAAAATTTTAAAAGTTGAATCTTTTAAAAAAAGAAAGAAAGTGTAGTTTGCATATCATTATTGAATATCTCTAAATGATGTTATTTTATAAATATATAATAAGTTAGATAGAACATTGAGGTCATCAGCCCCACTCCTGCAACCTTTTTTATATATATAACAACACTTGTACAAATCAAATTATCATATTTTCTCAATTTAAGGAATTGAATTTGTTTTTTCTAATAAACAGACCGAACTTTTAAATTTTTTGTTGAAATGACGAAATTTTTATATTTTCTTATTTGAGAGACTAAATTTTTATTATTATTTATTAAAATTATCAAACCACTCACCTAGCTTTTAAAACAAAACAAATAATATAAATTGTTGTGTTTGTACGATATCTTTTATTAAAAAATACTAAAAGGCTGGTTTTTTCTGTCGAAAAATTTTAAAATTCGATTCTTTTAATTAAAAAACTATGAGACTTTGGTTACTTTAACCAAAAAAAAATTGATATAGTTCAATATTCATAAAAAGAATTAGTGATATATAAACAATTTACAAATACAAATACCTAAAAGTAAAGATTTTTTGCAATCTCACTTGATTGTTCCCAAGGTTGAGGTTCTCACGTATCAGAAAAATGTCATAACCAAACTTGTAATTAATAGAATAATAACTAGTTGTTATATTATCTGAAATTTGATAAGCCATGTGTTGTGTGCTCTTATAGATAGGGACTTATTTTATCCTTATAGATGAAGATGAATAAGAGTATTGTTACTTTGCTTAAACAATTGATAAAGCTCACTTGTATAAATAGTGAGAATAAAACAAAGGTAAATTTCATTTTTATTTTATTATGATAAAAGTATAATAATAAAGTAATAATAGAGATAAAAGATTATTGATAACTTATAGTTAAATGAATTATAAATAAATAGTTATATGAATTTACCTAATATTAGATTATGTTGGACACTTGTATAAATAGTGAAACAAATCTCATATCAATAAGGTATGAAAGAAATATTGGGTATGTATGTATATCTCATATTATTTATGGATGTTAAAATAAGACTGATTTATTAGTTCGTAAATTTTTAAACTGTTAGAAAAAGTTTTAAGTTGCAAAACTCTAAAAGTTATACTGTGATAAATTATGTGTTTTAAAACTTATAATGCCTTAATAATAAGTGAACATGTTCAATCTTTGATAAAGATAACACTAAACATCACATATTGAGAAAAGTGTTATAACTTATTTTCCATGTCTGTGAACAGCAAACACTAACTCATAAATAAATCAAAATTGGTAGATGAATAATGGGTTTATATGTTAAGGACCCTAACCAATTCTAATTATAAAAGGCAAAATAATACAATATTAGTATAATAGGATTGAAAGAATATATATGTAAAAGATGATGAAACCATTATAAAAATAAAAGATGTTTAATTATTTATAATCGAACGAAGTAAAAATAAACAATTTTTTGGATTTACCCAAAATTAGGTTTCATTGTAGCATCTCAACATAAATTTTATATTAACAAAATATAAAAGAAATATTTGGTATATATGACACATCGTATATCGCTTAAAAATGCTAATACAAAACTAGTTTAATTGTTTGTGAACTTCTTAATTGTTAAAACAATTTTTAAGTTATAAAAACCAAAAGCAAAACTATTTTATATTCAAAATAGACAATATTTTAATAGTGAGGCTATATATATATGCGCATAATCCCTTGATGAAGATAAAGTTAAACTACACATATTTATTAGGAAATATGTTATAATTTATTATCTATGAGACAGAGAACACAAACTCATAAGTAAATGAATAATATGTTTACATATAAAGATTCTCATCTTAATTGTTTATGAGTTTGAAATCTTTATATTCATATCTTATAGATAAAGTGATTATCAATTCGAATTATAAAAATCAAAATGGTAAAATAATAATATAATATAATTGAAAGCATTGATAAGATCATTTTTTTAGTTATAATTATAAATTTTGGTAGTAATATTCTCACAAAGAACGCTTGCTCATTGGCAACACAACTTTTTATGTGTCATAAATAATCATGTTGACGATAAAAAATGTAAAAAAATCATAAACCAAGAGGCAAAATGAGGGAGATCTGACTCAAATAGGATTTCTCATTATAAAAAAATAAAAATATAAAATATTATTTTTTCTTTAGAAGAGAGTGAACAAATTGTTGGTTCTGACATTAAAGGAATCATTCAATTCGGGTGTAGAATAATGTTTTTCTTTCTATAGAAAGAAGTGAACACTCAAATTTACAATTAAAAAAAATCAGAATTTCAGTATTCTATATTGAAATTATTGAACAAACATAATTATGATTTTTTTTTTATTTTAGAAACAAGATAATTAATGTGGTATCTTTCAATAGGAAAATTTGAAATTTTAATCCTTTCAATTTGAAAATATGAAAGTTTGATCTATTTGATAAAAAAACAAAGTTCAGTTTTTCTGATTAAAAAAAAATATAATTGTTTGATACCTTTATACATTCTTATCCCTTTTTATAAATAATACTTCATGTAAACATGATAAATACTAATAAATACAAACAAACTGATATGTTATTCAAATAATTTTTAATTAGAAATAAAATAAATAATTAAATAACTCAATCACAAAACTATACATCAATCTGTTTATTTATATTAATACTCATTATCGATACATACAGTATTACTTTTTTTTTTTTTTTAAGATTGAGATCTTATTACTTAAATGTACAAAGCCATACAAATTAGCCCTCATTGTATATAAATCTAATGGGCTGAAAGCCCAATTCATATAATCATAATTCAATTAATTGATTTCATATAAATCATGCAGTCCAACATTTAGTGGTATAATATATATATATATATATATATATATATATATATATATATGCTAAGTTTTTAATTCAATAAATCTCTTAATAAAATATATATTTGATAATATTGAACACCCCATTATCTGTAAACAATCCTTATTCTCATTTTATTTATATTGGTCTGAATCATATCCATCTCACAATTTATTTATATTGAAATCATGAAGAATACAAAATTAGAGGGAGATAAAGTGATGGACAAAAGAAAGAATGAGTTAACAATGAAAGAAACAAGAAACAAAGAGATTGAAAATAATGATGAAGCAAAGAATAATTTGGTTGCTGGAAGATATGTTTCATTTCCATTATAAAAGAAATGAAAAGGGCAAGTTACGGTTGTCTCCTTGTCCTATTTAGTCTTCTCATTTCCATCAAATTTACCAATAGCCACATGTGGGGACTCTTATCACTTGCTTTATTTATTTAATATTTTATCATACAAACATTTAAAGCAAATTTAGTTTTATAGTTTTCAATGAATGAAATCATTTGCATTTAAAAAAAAAAATTTACAATGAATTTGCCATCTATTATTCATTGACAATGTTTTTAAAATTGAATCAGTGATTAAATTAGTCATTTTACTAGTTCGTAGTTTGATCGATTCATGACATCAAGAGAGAGCTTCCTTTCTTGATAAGCACATGTATATAACTCAGCCATATGAACATTGGATCAAAAGTCTATGCTTTAAATTCCAATGTATAATTTAAGTCAAATTCTACTTTAAAATAGGAATAAAAGATATTAGATATGGCTAAGATGACACTTGAAAATGGGACCAGGAATGGGCATTCTAAGGCTAGCGGGCAATAAAATTGTTTGGCTAGCTTATTCTTGATTATACATGCATAAGAATGCCAGCTAATAAAATCTCAACTATCTTTGTGATGAACAATGATTAAGCAGATCCATGTATTTAGACAAGGATATATGTGTGAATTAGACACTTATCGACCTCAACTTATATAAATCCCTCAGACTAGGAGCTTAGTCTTTTTATCATTAACATTCTTTTTAGACAATTGACCATCGATCGGAAGCTGCTTTATATGCAAGAGGACCTGCTTGGTCAACAATGGAACTTTATCCAAAAGTTGGCTTCTAGAGCAGTGGAGGCTTTATGACATGTCGATTATTAGACAATCTACAATATATGATGAGCAAATTTTTCTCAAATGAAGCATACATAAGAAATTGCATTAGTGCAAATATGCTAACAAGAGAAAATGCAACAATATACATGACAGCGGTGGCCCAATGTGGCTTTTCTGAACCAACTATAGGCAATATTGTTGTCATTAATGCAATCATTATTGTAGCCAATGAAATGATGAGTAAGGTGAGCCTATTGAGAGTCTGTCAGGAAGTGCATCGTGGAATTCTTTATATTGATAAGGCAAAGTGAGGATGGACAAGAACATTACAACCGAGGTCAATGAGCAAGCCAAAGCAGTAATGTCCATGACTATGAAAACCATGAAAAGAATGCTTCTAAGGAAAATTGGATACCTTTTTCCATTGGAACCTCTAGGCACAGTGTACATAACTGCGAAGACCACTGTGAAGTGTCACTATATCTTACATGCACACTTGAACTGAACTGTACTATATGACTAATGTTCTTTGGCGCTAACTGTATGATACATTTAATAAGTGTCTATTTCTCATAGAGCCTTATTGTTTTCAAATATCTTCCCACTTACACACAAAGCTAATGGTTATCTAAGTGTATATTATTTTTCTTAAACTTCCACTACTTTCGACCTGGATTTGACTCGATTGGGGTCTATGCCACCTCTCAAACAGTTGAGCACCTTAACTTTCGCTATTTGTCCTAACTTGCCTTGCTAAGCCCTTTCTTTTCTCTTTCCCTCTTCAAACATAACCTAGGGGTAAAATAATCATTTCCTTACTCTACTAGAGATATAGGGTCATTTAACGCCCTGATCTCCTCGTGCTCCTCACATAAGCCTTACATAGATGTGTACTCTATTAGAGATGGACATCCCTCTAATTTTTTATTATGATCAACCTTGCGTTGACCACTGCTAATGTTATAACCAAACATGATTGTTCTTTCACTTGACATGATCATTCACTTTTAGGGAGACCACACACGGACATGTGTCTCATACCATATGACTATATAAAATATTTCCTCAAAATGAATGCATAATTGATCTTGTAAAGTTTTTTTCTACAAGAGGATACACAGGCGTGTGGCTATTTCACACAATTGTGTATCGCAAACTATGATTTTCTTATCTACTGGTTTAACGTTTTTCTAGCATTGTAAAGTTAGTACAATATCATTATAATATAACTGAAAGTATATATAAGGTCATTCTTTGAGTTATAATTACACAATTGGTAATCATATTCTTACAAGCATCCATGCTCATTAAAAAATAAGGCTATAGTTTCTAAATTAATTTTAAAAATAATCTCAACGGCATTTACAAAACAAACTAGTACAAACGCCATAAAAAACCTCAAGTATAATCCCATGATACTCCTTGGAATTCATAGACATATAATAATTCAACAGCCTTCAAAGAAATTTGACTTCTTCAATTCGGTTTGCCAATATCTTCTCAACCATGGAAGCTTTGAATTCTTCTCTCGGATCATAAGAGGACTCTTCTATAGCTACCATGCAATAAATTTAGTGATCCCTTCACTGTCTCTTTGCTTTCTTCTCTCTTTGTGTCTTGCCTCTTGCCTTTCTCTACTCATGGGTTTGTGTTCACAAAATATTGTATCAAGGAAGGAAGCTCTCTCTTGATGCCATGAATCCGCCCAATAAGTTTCTAGTTCCCTTGTATGAATATCACTTTTCTCTTGGATTTGTGTAATAATTCTCGGGTTTGAATGACTCAAAAACATGATTGTATGATTTGGTACTATTAATTAATTATTCAGTTGGCGAATAGAAATTGAAATATATATGTAGAAATTATACAAGCCTCTAATACTGAATTCAATAAAAGTTTCTGAAGTAAAGAAATGATAAAAATTAATATATGAAGAGAATTAATATTTGGAAAATAAGCTAAAAATCTTATTGAAGCATGGTAAAAATAGATTAAATGTTTTGAATTTATAGACTCAACATAACATACCATCTAAAAGACACCCACCGTTTGCATAAAATTATATTAAAACAGACTAAAATATTCTTTTATTTGACTCTTATACTTAACTTGGTCAAACCCAAAATAATAGAAACAGAATTTGCTCTCATTTGTAATATCTATTGGATTAGAGACATATTATCGTCCTTTGTTTAACCTTAAAGCAACTTATATAAATCCCTCAGATTGGGGAGCCTAGGCTTGTTATGATGACAATTAACTTCATTTTGTAACATCCCTGGTCCAATAACCAGACCCACTATCAAGATATTGTCTACTTTGAACACACAGTCCATCATGAATTTGCTTATGGGCTTTGCAACTCAAAACGTGTCTTAATAGTTAAGGAGCTCACATGTTATTAAGATGTCTTAGAGCAACTTATATAAATCCCTCAGATTGGGGAGCCTAGGCTTGTTATGATGACAATTAACTTCGTTCTGAAGTTGCTATGTGTAGTGGAGGCTTTGTGACATGCAAAGTCTTAGACAAATTATGATACAACTTTGAGTAAAGTTTTCTCAAATGCAACATAAATAAGAAATTGTGTGAGTGTAAAAATGCTAAGAGAAAAAAATGTAGTAGCATAAATGATAGTGGTGGTCCAACTTAAGTTACAATTTGATAGCTTAATATGAGTTCAAAGGCTTGTTGAAACTCTTCTATTTTTTAAGTTTTTTCTTATTTTTTATGGTTTTTAATTATTATCTATTTTTTTTTACAATTTAATATAATTTATAATGTTAATATTCATCATTCAGTCAAATTAAACTAAAATTTCATATTTTAATTTTAAATATAATTTGAGTAAGTTTTTATTTAAATTTAATTTGATTTAAATCCATGCCACACTACCTAACTAGCAGGATATTCTATTGTCCAATCAGAAAAGAAAATTCTAGACCTTAATTTTTTTCTCACACAACACAAGCAACATGACTATGTTGTTACATTACTAACTAATTCTGAATAAAATACAAATCGTTCCTTACCTCACATCTCGATTTAACATCCACATGTCAATAACCCAATTCATTTGGACTCCCCCCTTCTAAAACCAATATTGCCCTCACAATCTCAAGAAACAAAAATATTGAATCTAAGACGAAGTCCTGATCTCAAAGTTTCATCCAGACCACATTGGGAAATTACAAAGGCCAAAAGAATTATGTCCACCCAAAGTTTAGTGTAAATTTACTTATATCGGTTAATTTTTTAAAATTTATTTATTTATTAAATTTTATTATTATTATCAAAATAAAATTATTATTTAAAAATTTTATTAAAAGATTACTCTTAAATTTTAAAATTTTCATTTCTATCTCATAATTTTATATTTCTCAAATTTAAAAACTGATTTTTCCTCTCTCAAATTGAGAATTATAAACTCTCATCTTTTCCTTATATACATCCCCCAAACTTTTAGTTTTTAGATCTTTATCTCTGATAACAATTTGTCATCTCTGATTGTCAACTCTCTTCCTCCTGATCACTTTCCCTTCTTTCTCTAATTGTTTTTGTAGGAGACGAAAAAGGTTAAAGAGGAAACAGAGAGTGATCAAAAGGGAGGGAGAAAGCAAGAGGGAAAGAGCAAAATGTTAGATATGGCGAATGGTTCTCAAAGATAAGCAGAAAAAAACTATAAGGAAAAAATGAGCACTTTTCAAAAATGAAGAAAAAATGTTAAAATTTTAAATTAAGAAATGTAATAAAATTTTAATTTTTTAAATATTTTTAATTAAATAATTTTATCTTTGATAATAATAATAAAATTTATCAGATGATTGGGTTTTTAAAAATAATAAAACTATGTATACTTATTTTTGGTATACAATTTATATACACAGATGAGGTGTTATCATGTGATTGGATGTTTCCTTATCATATGATGACACATATTTTAAAATTATCTAATTACATAATGACACATCACTGTATACATAAATTGTATACAAAAAATGGGTACATATAGCATTGCACTTTTAAAAACAATAAAACTATGTATAACCATTTTTGGTACACAATTTGTGTACATAGATAAGATGTTATCATATGATTGGATATTTTTTTATCATATAATGACATATTTTAAAATCACCTAATAACATGATGATACATTATTATGTACCAAAAATAGGTACACGTATCATTGTTATTTTAAAAATTAACTAATGTAACTTTACACTTACGCAAAACCTCGGGTGGGACCTACATTTTGGCCTATTACAAAACCTAGTGCCCTTGTTGTCTCTGGCCCGCCGCCTGCTCATCTATTTTCAGACTTCTCATCGTAATGGACAAACTGAAGAGTGAATGGCTTTACTCTCTCAACTCACTCAATTCCCATGCAAAACCCTTTCTTTAATGCCACCTCATCAGCATCTCATTACTGTGAAGCCTTCGATTCTTCCTCTGAACTCGGCCAAGATTTCGCAGAGAATCACTAAGAAGTAGCTGAAAGCAAGACCGGTGGTCGTGGCTTGGGCCGTGGACGATGACGAATGGTGTCCCGATAAGGAGGACGAAGCTACCGCCGTGGCCATAATAGAGGAGGAGAAGCCCATAGACGTGACGGAGATTAATAACTTGAAGAAGGCGTTAAATGATTCGTTCTATAGGACCGATCGTGGGTTGACGGCGACTAGCGAAACGAGAACGGAGATTGTAGAGCTTATCAGACAGCTTGAAGCTAAGAATCCGACTCCCGCACCAACTGAGGCGTTAACTTTGCTTAACAGCAAATGGATTCTTGCGTAAGTCTTTGTTTCCCTTTTATGGTTTGTGGGAAAATTATGGCGAAGGGATTGAATTTGGGTATTTTAAATATCGGGTATTTTTATGGTTTGCTAGCGCTTGATTTGATTTGAATCTTTGATTTATTTAGGATGATATATCATATAATCTGTTATTTGAAATTGGGCAGTCAAGTTTTAGTGGTTTGAATAAAATGTAAAGTTAAATTATTTCATAGTTTAGTTTGAGTTATTGCAGGTCAAGCGTCAGATGGTTTTTTGGGATTGGAGACAATATAAACTGGTCCTTGATTAGACTTGGATATTCACCCTATCTTCTATTGTTGAGTAAAATTGAATTCGAATTTAACTGTAATAATAATATAGTTGAGTAAAAATGGATCAAAACTCTTTTGTTGTAACCGAATTTAACTCTTCTCAGCTCACGAATTTAGTCAGCTCAACATTCTCAAGTTTAACTCTAAGTTTGAGTACAAAATCAATCGTTAGATTCGAACTCACTAAAACTACACTTGTTTTGAGCCATTCAAGTCAAATTGATAATCAAACTTGAATCAATTTGGCTCGATTCTATCCCCAACCCTATCTAAGAAACTGACTTTCAAAATGTGTGGCCATTGGCTACAAACTCCATTAATAACAATGCCAAATATGAAGTCCGAAGTCCCAAGGGTGTCAAGGTTGGGCCTTTGCCATCTCTGAATGCATTCGACATTTGTAAGTCTGAGTTCATCTCTAATAATATAGTTGAGTCAAAATGGATCAAAACTCTTTTGTTGTAACCGAATTAAACTCTTCTAAGCTCACGAATTTAGTGAGCTCAATGTCCTCAAGTTTAAATCTGAGTTTGAGTACAAAATAAATCATTAGGTTCGAACTCACCAAAACTATACTTGTTTTGAGCCATTCAAGTCAAATTGATAATCGAGTTTGAATCAATTCAGCTCGATTCTATCCCCAACCGTATCTAAGAAACTGACTTTCAAAATGTGTGGCCATTGGCTACAACCTCCATTAATAACAATGCCAAATATGAACTCCGAAGTCCCAAGGGTGTCAAGGTTGGGCCTTTGCCATCTCTAAATGCATTCGACATTTGTAAGTCTGGGTTCATCTCTAATAATATAGTTGAGTCAAAATGTATCAAAACTCTTTTGTTGTAACCGAATTAAACTCTTCTAAGCTCACAAATTTAGTGAGCTCAATGTCCTCAAGTTTAAATCTGAGTTTGAGTACAAAATCAATCATTAGGTTCGAACTCACCAAAACTATACTTGTTTTGAGCCATTCAAGTCAAATTGATAATCGAGTTTGAATCAATTCAGCTCGATTCTATCCCCAACCGTATCTAAGAAACTGACTTTCAAAATGTGTGGCCATTGGCTACAACCTCCATTAATAACCATGCCAAATATGAAGTTCGAAGTCCCAAGGGTGTCAAGGTTGGGCCTTTGCCATCTCTGAATGCATTTGACATTTGTAAGTCTGGGTTCATCTCTAATTGGCCATTTCATTTCTCTGTGTTTACATCAAGTTTGAAGAAGGCATCATCGGGACTCCTCAGATATCAGACTCCAAAGTTTTACCTAACAACGATATCAAAATCCATGGTTTTACTTGATGAAGGCGAATTTCTGGGATAAAAGATTCACCTTTCCCCATTGAAAGGCTTGTTTACTTCAGTCCAAGATGCAGCTTCATCTCAGTCTCTAGTAGCAATGTGCAGTCTTGGTTACTAACAACATACCAGGATGAACAGCTTCATATTTCCAGGGAGACGCAGGCACTGTGTTTTTGTTCATCAAGGGAGCTCTCTCTTGACGCCATGAGCCTACCTAATAAGTTCATTTATAGGAGGCGTTTGATTTAAATGATGTTTTATTAGTAAAATAGAGAGATTATCTTGAAGATAGATTATTGAGAAGATTACTGTATATAAATGATTACTACATTTGATAAAATTTGATAAAAATGAATAGTATAAATAATTAATTTATTTGGTTAATGGTAATAAAAGAATATTAGTAAATTATTTTACTTAAATGTCCTTTAATATAATTATTTTTAAATATTTTTTATATTATTTGTTATATTAATTAAAAATAAATTTATTTTTGTCTTAAAATATTCATAAATAATAATATAATTATAATAAAATCAAGATTACTTTGATAATCTTTTAATACTTAAGGTAAATGTGGTAATTATTACATATCACGTTAGTATTGATAATAAAATATTACTGTAATATTTTATTACTGTAATGTAAATAATAAAAAATGGATTACTTTTTTTTATTTAATTACAAAAGATGGCCGATGTCAACATAATTTATTTAATTAGCACCCAAATGGATGCTTTAATGGAATGGGTCCAAATATAGGAAAGCGTGTTATTACGCTTTCAAAGCTTTTATGTTATAATTTTAAGTATCTCACAAAAGAAAAAAATTAGTGTAATATAAATGTTATTTCTAGGTGATTAGTGTAATAGAAATTTTAACAGAACAAGAGTAAAATACTCTGTTATTTGACACTCACTCTTGACTTGAGTCACACTAGCTTGTAATATCTTGCACACTTATCAGCCTCAACTAATATAAATCTCAGACTGGGAGCTTGGGCTTATTATCGTTAACACTCTCCTCAGACAATTGACCATCGTTCTTAAGATGCTTTGTGTGCGATTCGGTTTGTTTAGGAGCTGCTTGGTCTGCCCTGTCTGGAAGCTGACTTCTTGGGCCGTGGAGACTTTGTGACACGCCAATTCTTAGACAATCTATGATACAACTTGAGCAAAGTTTTCTCAAATGCAGCATACATGGGAAAACGCGTGAGTGCAAATATGCTGACAGGAAGAAATGCAGCAGTATAAATGAGAGTGGTGGTCCAATGTGGCTTTTCCGAACGAATTATGAGCAATAATGTTGCTGCGAATGCAATCATTGTTGTAGTCAATGAAATGAAGAGCAAGGCGAAGCCTATTGTGAGTGTGTTGGGGAGTTTGCAGTGGAATTCATGATACGTATAAGGCGATGTGAGGATGGACAAGAACATCACAACGGAGGTTAAGGAGCAGGCCAAAGCAACAACGTCCATGACTGTGAAAAGCAAGAAGAGAGTGCTGTTGAGGAAAACTGGATGCCCCTGTTCATTAGAACCTCCAGGCACAGTGTACGCAGCTGCAAAGACCACTGTAGCAACGAGAACAGCCACTACAGAGCAAGACTCAGAAGTTTCTTTTATCCATTTCTGTGCTTCCCCGAGTAGTTTATTGTGCGTCGAATCGAATCTCTCTCTGCAAAACATGACGTAGTGGGGGGGCGCGATCTCCTCTACACTCTGCATATATAGAAACTAACTTACATATAAACACGTTTATTAGGTAAAAATCTTGCAGAAGAAAGAGCTAGGGGGCTTACTTTGTACCACTTCAGCTCTTCCTGGAGTTGGTATACAGGTCCTTCTGGGTGACGCTCTGCAGTCTCTGGCTCCATGTCTGCAGCATGGTGTAAAATGGTGTAGGCATTTGTGTCAACCTTTACACACTGCATATATGGAAACATAACTTACATATAAACACGTTTATTAGGTAAAAATCTTGTAGAAGAAAGAGATAGGGGGCTTACCTTGTACCACTTTATCTCATCCCGGATTTGGTATACAGGTCCTGCTGGGTGACCGTTTGTAGTCTTTGGCTTCATGTCTGCAGCATGGTGTAAAATGGTGCAGCCATTTTTGTCAACCTTTCCGACTAACCTTGTCATTTGCATTTTCATATTTTTCACATGATTGAAGATATCCTCTTGACGGTGCTTAATTGCCAGATGCAGTATGTTCTGATCCAGGTCATTGCAATGCTCAACCAGCTGGGGACATATTTTTAGTATCTTGTTCACAATTTCTACTATTCCTTTTTCAGTCGCCAGGAATAACGGGATTGGCTTATAATCTCCTTCTGAAAACTGGTCTTTATCAAACGGAATGATTTCATCCCAAGAAGAATATTTTTTTATCAGTGTCTCCGCTAGTTTGAGAGCAAGTTTATGCTTTCTCTTTTCTTCCAAGATGTCACTCCTTACTAGTGCACAGATTTTTCCCGGTAATTTAAGCCACCCTGTTCGTGTTTAGCAGAAAAGAAGGTGCTCAATGAAAAAAAGTGATGAAGAGAGAAATTATGTAGAATATCCCTCAAGCGAACAAAAGGAAATTTTTACCTTTGGAAATTTTTGTAGTAGCTTTTTCATCATCATCTGCATCATCACCGATTGGAAGGCCTATAAATTTTAGGAATTAATGAATAAGATGTATACAAAAGGTCCTTTTAACATATCCTTATGCGTACACTATCTTTAATAGAATTATGGAAAGGTGAAAAATATACTTACAGGAATATATGACTCTGTGGATCCATGTGCCAAATTGATATCCACTTTCGAAAGCTGAGGGCATGTTTGCTAGTAGGTGAAGAGAGGTCCAGCCTTTTAGGTCCTTGATTTCTGCTAGCGATTCATCCAGATTCAGTAAATATAGAGCCGTTTCTGAGAAAATTTGAAAAGAAAGCACATCAAATATCAGTTGAATATATATTTCATCTCAAAGCAAAGGTAAAGAAGCTAGGTGAGTAGAGATAGAGACCAAAATGGTGGCCTGTGATGGCAACGTGCAGAATGGAGGCATCAGGCTCTGGCTCTGATATCATTTCACCTTGAATGGCACCAGGCAGTTCATTGGAGGCTTTAGGTTTGGGCTTTACCTTCATGTTTTGGCGGTGAATATTTTTAAGCTTAGAATATTCTTCTTCAGTCCTTCCTTTTTCTTCTTGGTATATTAATCTTTTGTGAGATTCTAATGATTTTTCAGCTAAAAACTTCACCACTTTTGTTCTCCCAAATGCAGCAGCAAGAAAAAGCGGGGTTTCGCCATCCCCATTCACAGCCTCTTGGAGCTCTTCCTCAGTTGAATCTTCAATATCTTCCGCGATGAGCCTGCGATGATGAGTGACCAAAGCCTCTACGGCCTCCAGGTTCCCATTTAATGCAGCCTCATGAAGAGGCGTGTTCCCGCAGCGATTTTTTTCTAAATAGCCATGCCTTACCATAGAATGTTCTTTGGAAATTCGAAGTAAAGATTGAAGCGGATCTTTGCTTTTGCTGAACACTGCCAAGTGAAAGCCATTGTCCCTTGAGGCCGTTACAGGAAGTGATAGCGAATTAACATTTGTCATGTAGAAGTCCTTCAGATATTCCCAATCATCCTTCAGGGCTGCCCAATAAGGCCAATGCAAAGCACTTTCACTGCCCAACTCGTTTCCTCTGCTCATTTGCTTCCCGTAGATGCAGACAAAAAAAGAAATTAATGAAAGATCGATTGACCTTAAAAAAATCGTTTTAAATAACGTCTTAGAAAAAAGAATCTTAGCATTGCACGCTATGTTATTAAAAATTTTAGCAAAATTAAATAGATATAAATATAATAACCCAACTTTGATTATTTAATTAGGTATTTAGTCATATGTGATTTTATCCTCAATATAAAATCATAAAATCTCATAATAATAATTATTTGGATACTCAATTAGATATTTAAAACTTGATATATATAGTTTTATTATAATAAGTATTGACCTATTAATTTTTTTATTGAAATAAGAGAAATTTTATATTTTTTTATTAAAGAAATTGAACATTCATATTTTTCTATTAAAATGATCAAACTTTATGTATATCTTAATAAAGATATCAAACAAACATAATTAGTATTATTTATTTTGGTTTGTTTTAAAAACAAAATGATTAATTTGGTATCATTAATTAAAAAAATAATGAAATTTAATTATTTTAATAATAAAATTTGATAATTTAAATAATAAAATTTAAAACTTTATTTTTTTAATAAAAAAATATATAATTTGGTATATTGTTGTTGAATACCTCTAAATAGCGTTATCCTATAATTATATACATTCTCGTCTATATATATACTCATCTACATGCCTCTTTTTAGTGCTTTAATGTTTAAAAAGAAAAGGCAACACCAATGTGTAGCTTTTTACATCAATATATATATATACATACACACCCATTAAAAAAAAAAAAGCAATGCCAATGTGACTTCTAGTCATTTTTTAAGGGAGAAACTAAACTTTATTATTTTTTATTTCAAGTATCAAACTAATATTCTTACTTTTAAAATATAATAAACAATATTAATTATGTTTGTTTGTTTGATATATGCAATCAAAAATACTAAAAATTTAGTTTTTTCTATCAGAAAAATCTGAAGATTCAATTTCATTAATAAAAAAATATATAATTTGATATATTCATAAAAAGAGTTAATAATATATTAAAAAGTTACAAATATGAAATAGAGAGTTTTGTAATCTCACTTGAATACTCCAATCGTTGAAGTGCTTCATCTGCTAAAGAAAGATACTAATCAAACTTACAGTTAAGAGAGTAAGAACTATAAATGGTACTCTCTAAAATATGTATTGTGTGTTTTTATATACAGAAAATCCTTGTGAATGATACTTAACCAAAAAAAAAAGGTGTCCTTACTTAGCTTAAATAATTGGCAACGTTGATTCGCACAGACAACAAGAATATATTAAATGTACCACAAAGTCATGCTTGGTGGGAATGCAGTAAATGATTCGGTCGCTTCCCACATGTGAATATAATTTTCCCACCCAGCAAAGAAAGGCCAAAGGACTATATCTCACACAAAATATGCTGTTTTTTCAAAGTTTTTCCCGGTAATTATAAAAATCTCATTTACTTACTTATGAGTGATTAAAATTAACTGAATTGATTAGTTATATCATTTCCCCCCTAAACCCTACAAACTAACATTTTTTTCTCAATCTAAGTTTTTAAAAACATTATTTTCCCCCTAAGGTTTTCAATTTTTTAGATTCAATTTTTCAGTAATGTTTCTTCCTCTCCGGTGACCTCCAAATGATATCTCTTCCTCTCTGGTGCAATCTCCTTCCTACGGTCCTCCTCAACATTTTCATCTTTGAACGAAGACGAGAGTCGTCTTCCTCGACAACGACATCGAAGAGGACCGTCGGAAGGAGGCACACCGAAGAGGAAGAGACATCGCCTTGAGGTCGTTGGAGAGGAAGAGATGTTGCCGAAAAATTGAATCTGAAAAATTGAAAACTTTAAGAGGGAAAATACTATTTTTAAAAACTTAGATTGGAAAAAATTGTTAATTTTTAAGATTCGGAGAAAAAGTAAAATAAAATTTAAGTTTATTTTTTAATATTACAGATAAAATGATAATTTTATCTTTAAAATCATTAATTTTAATAATTAATAAGTGAATACATAGAATTTTTAAAATTAACGAAGAGAAACTTAAGAAAATAAGATACTTTCATTGGGAAATAGTCCTTTGGTTGCAAAGAAGTAAGCCATTTGGGCAGGCAATATTGACTTTGGGTGGCCTGCATTAAATGGCCTTGGAAAATCACTGTATCTCATTGACTGGAGGGGCGGCAAGAGTTTCTATAAATACACCCTCCTCTCTTCATTTGTAACATACACACACCTAATAAGATTTTCATCCAAGCCTCCCAAGTTCCGCTTTTCATTTTTATTCTACTTGCATCAACTTCATTTATCTTCTTCTACTTAAAGTTTAATTTAATTATAATATCTTTTACTCATAATTTTTTATTATATTTACAACAAACAAAAGTTTATTCTTATTTCATAATGATGAAAGCGTAATAAAATAAAATATAATTTATAATTTATAATCAAAATAATTAGAAATAAACAATCATTTGAATTTATTGAAAATGGAGTCATGTTATGATATTTCAAGACAAATCTTTGCATTGATAAAATATAAGAGAGATGTTAGACATGTACTAATTATTTTGAGTAATTAGATTTTTAGAATTGAATATATATAGTTTTATTACAATATTTATAAGTATCGATGTGCCATTTTTTTATTGAAATCAGTGAAATATTATATTTTTCTATTGAAGAAATCAAACATTCAAATTTTCATATTAAAATGACCCAACTTTCATAGATCTTATTGAAGTTATTGAACATATACAATTAATATTTTGTTTTGTTTTAAAAACAAAGTGATTAATATTAATAGGTTAGATAGAACATTGGGGTCATTAGCCCCACTCATGCAACCTTTTATATATATATATACACACACACACACACACACACACTTGTATGAATCAAATTATCATATTTTGTCAATTGAAAAGACCAAACTTTTATAATTTTTTTATTGAAATGATCAAACTTTGATATTTTCTCATTTAAGATACTAAATTTTTACTATTATCTATTAAATGTATCAAATTAATCACTTAACTTTTAAAACAAGACAAAACAAAACAAACAATATAAATTGTGTTTATTCAATATCTTTTATTAAAGATACTAAAAGTTTAGTTCCTTACATAGAAAAATCTGAAATTTTCAACTCTTTCAATAGAAAAAATGTGAGAATTCGGTTCCTTTAACCCAAAAAAAAAATTGATATAGTTCAACATTCATAAAAAGAATTAGTAATATATAAACAATTTACAAATATAAACACCTGGAAGTGGAGATTTTTTGCAATCTCTCTTGAATGTTCCTATGGTTAAGGTTCTCACACGCTAGAGAAAGGTAATAATCAAACTTATAGTTAGTAGAAGGCCAAAGGACTTATTCCCACCCCTTAACTTTGAAAATCTTATTTACCCACCTATAGATGGTTAAGTCGGTCAGTTTTAAAGGCAAAATCGTCATTTCATTTGTAATATTAAAAATAAACTTAAATTTTATCTCCCCCACCCCCAAATCCTAAAAACTAATAATTTCCCCCTCAGACCAAGTTTTAAAGAATTACATTTCCCCCACTAGGGTTTAGTTTTCAAACCGTAGCCTCTCCTAGACAAGGATGAGATATTTGTCTTTCCAGCTTCAATTGATGCCTACCAGAGGTCTAGGTGAGAGAGGAGAGATCATCGAAGAGAGAGAAAGTGTCAAAAGGGAGAGGTTGTCAGAGATGACATTGGAGATGCCGACAAAGTTTGAAAACTAAACCTTAAAGGGGAAATGTTTATTTTTTAAAACTTAGTCTAAGGGAAAATGATTAGTTTTTAAGATGTAAGGGGGAAAAAGAGATAAAATTTTAGAGAGTTAGAGTTTTGTTAACTTTAACTGTTCATGGGTGAGTAAATAGGATTTTCAAAGTTAAGGGGTGAAAATTTGAAAAAGCAACATACTTTGGGTGGGAATAAGTCGTTTGGCCTTAATAGAACAATAACTAGTTGTTGTATTCTCTGAAATTTGATAAGCCATGTGTTGTGTGCTCTTATATATAGGGACTTATTTTAGCCTTGTATATGAAGATAAAGAAAAGTATTGTTACTTTGTTTAAATAATTGATAAAGCTCACTTGTATAAATAGTGAGAATAAAATAAAGGTAAAGCTCATTCTTATTTTATTATGATAAAAGTATAATAACAAAGATAAAAGATGATTAATAACTTATAATTAAATGAATTAGAAATAAGTAGTTATCTGGATTCTCCTAATATTAGGTTATGTTGTAACTTTCTAAGACAAATTTTACATCAATAAGGTATAAGAGAGATATTACGTTTATATGTGTATCTCATATTATATATAGATATTAAAATAAGACTGATTTATTAGTACGTAAACTTTTAAACTGTCAAAAAAAATTTCAAATTGCAAAACCTAAAACCTATACTGTGATGAATTATGTGTTTTAAAACGTATAATGTCTTAATAGTAAGTAAGTTGATATGTTTAGTCCTTTATAAAAATAAAGCTAAATATCACATATTTATTGGGAAAAGTGTTATAACTTATTTTTCATGTCTATGAACAACAAACACAAACTCATAAATAAATGAAAAATAATGGATGAATAATGTGTTTATATATTAAGGACCTAACTGATTTTAATTATAAAAGGTAAAATAATACTATATTAGTATAATAGGATTGAAAGTATATATACAACAAAAGATTATGAAAACATAATAAAGATAAAAGATATTTGATTATGTATAATCAAATAAATTAAAAATAAACAATTTTTTGAATTTACCCAAAACTAGGTTTCGTTGTAACATCCCAACATAGATCTTACATTGAGAAAATACGAGAGAAATATTTGGCATATATGACATATCTAATATTGCTCGGAAATGCTAATACAAAAATAGTGTAATTGTCTATGAACTTTTAAATTGTCAAAACATTTTTTAGGTTACAAAAACCAAAAGCAAAATTGTATTATATTCAAAATGAACAATATCTTAATAGTGATATTGTAAATATGCTTAATTCTTGATAAAGATAAAGTTAAACTACACATATTTGTTGGGAAATGTGTTATAATTTATTCTCTGTGAGACAAGGAACACAAACTTATAAGTAAAACAAAGGTAGTAAATGAATAATATATTTATATTTTAAGATTTTATCTTAGTTAAATATGGGTTTGGAATATTTATATTCGTGTCTTATAGATAAAATGATTACCGATTCTAATTATAAAAATCAAAATAGTACAATATAATATGATTGAAAGTATATATAAGATCATTTTTTGAGTTAAAATTATAAAATTGGTAGTCATATTCTCGCAAAGAACTCATGCTCATTGAATAATAAGCCTATAGCATCTAAATTAATTTCAAAAATATTCTCAATGGCATTTACAAGATGAAAACAAACTAGTACAAACCTCATAAAAAGCCTCAAGTATAATCCCATGATATTCCTTAGAATTCAGAGACATATAATAATTCAACAAGCTTTGAAGATCTTTGGCTTCTTTAATTCGGATTGGCAATATCATCTCAGCCATGGAAGATCTGAAATCTTCTCTCGAATCATAGGAGGACTTTTGCATCGCTACCATGATAATAAATTTAGTGATCCCTTCACTACCTCATTGCTTTCTTCTCTTTTTGTGTCTTGCCTCTTGCCTTTCTCTAATCATTTGGTTGAGTCTCTTTTGAACCATGGCATGTGCGCGGCTTAAGATGGATAGGAATTGATCGGAACTTGAACTTTCGGATTCCTCTGAGGAAGAAATTCTAAGTTTGCAACTGCAACACAAGGCTTTGGATCCCTTGAGTTTGTCCTTCTTGTAGTATTCTATAAAGGGTTTCTTTTTTCAAGCATGAACAAGGAGCTTTGAAGAAGAATTTGTGGCTAAATAATCAGTAATGAAAATTTGGCAAGTGGGTCAGTTCAAACATGATTCTGTCTGGAGCTTAAAAGCACAAGCACATATCTTCAAGAGATTAGGAAAGGTTGGACAGGAAGAAGATTGGAAGCCAGTTGGGGAACATTTATATTGTTAATTGAGATAAAATGATTATCATTAGGTGGCTTTCTTTTCAAAGATTGGTTAATTTGGAAAGTAAACATAGAGTCGATAGAGCCTTATGATTAAAATTTCACACTAAAAGAGTGACAGACTAGAAAATTTTTGTCGATTGGCTTCTTATGCATCCTTTGCGAAGGATGAAGGATATAGTCATTCAACCAGTAATTTTTGTATTGACATATTTGGATTTGTTAGAGGTTTTGATCAACCAATCTTTGTCAATTTTTAAACCAGTACTTGATCAGCTTGTTATGATTCAAAGTGAAAGGTATAGGACTTAAATTATACTTTGGAATTTAAAGCATAGGCTTTTGATCCAGTGTTCATATAGTTTTAAGTTTTATATATGTGCTCATCAAGGAAGTAAGCTCTCTCTCGATTTTTACCGATCATTTTCTCTTGGAATTGTGAAATAATACATGGGTTTGAATGACTTAGAAACATGACTATATGTTTTAGCACTGTTAATTAATTAATCAGTCAGAGAAGGGAAATTGGAATATATATGAGGAAATAATAGAAGCCTCTAATATTAAATTCAATAAAAGTTTATCGAATTAATATATGAGACAATTGATGTATGGAAAATAAAGTATAACTCTTATTGAAGGATGAAAAAAATACATCAAATGTCTTAAATTTATAAATTCATTTTAATTAACTCTTAAAAATGCCCACTACTTACATGAACCAAAACATAGTAAAATACCTTTTTATTTAACAATCAGACACTTACCAACCTCAACTTATATAAATCCTTCAGACTGGGAGCTTAGACTTTCTATCATTTACATTCTTCTTAAACAACTAACCATCGATTAGAAGCTGTTCCGTATGCGAAAGGACCTCCTTGGTCTACAGTGGAACTCCATCCGGAAGTTGGCTTCTAGGGCAGTGGAGTCTTTATGACATGTCGATTATTAGACAATCTACGATAGATGATGAGCAAACTTTTCTCAAATGAAGCATACATAGTAAATTGCATGAGTACAGATATGCTAATAGGAGAAAATGTAGCATTATACATGACAGTGGTGGCCCAATGTGGCTTTTCCGAACTAACTATCAACAATATTATTGTCGTTAATGCAATCATTGTTGTAGCTAATGCAATGAAGAGTAACGTGAAGCCTATTGAGAGTCTGTCAGGGAGTGCGTCGCAGAATTCTTTATATGGATATTGCAATGTAAAGACGAACAAGAACATTACAACCGAGGTCAAGGAGCAAGCCAAAGCAATAACATCCATGACTGTGAAAGCCACGAAGATACTGCTTTAGGCATAGTGTACGCAACTGTAAAGACCACTCATACACACCTGAACTAAATTATACCATGTGGCTAATATCTCTTGACGCTAAGTACATGATGTATTTGATGGGTATCTATCTCTCATATAGTCCTATTGCTTTTAACTATCTTCTCAATTTATTTTTTATCTGAATTTGACTCGATCGAGGTCTGTGCTACCTTCCAAATAATCGAGCACCTTAACTTTAGCTATTTGTCCTAACTGGTCTTGCTAAGCCCTTTCCTTTCTCTTTCTTTTCTCTCTCCCTCTTTAGACATTATCTAGGGGTAAAACAATCATTTCCTTACTTTATTATAGATACACGATCATTTCACACCTTGATCTCCTCGTGCTCCTCACATAAGCCTTACATAGGTATGTACTCTATTAGGGACAGACATCCCTTTAATTTTTTATTACGATCAACCTTGTATTGACCAATGTTGACCTTATAACCAAACACGATCGTTCTTCCACTTGACACGTTCATTCACTTTTGGAGAGGCCGTTCCTACAAAATCTCATCACAAATCACAATTAAACACAAAAAAAAGAAAAGTACTAAAATACCCTTAGACTTACTTATAGGTGTTACACACCTTAAGTCAAAGCCACTACATTATAGTATACTAAATTCAGGGCTTCTCATCATTTCATAGATACACTAAGTACCCTCTTTTCTATTAAACCGTAAGAAGGGCCTCAACAACTCACAGTAGATGGTGGTGTCTGTTTCCTCATCACCCATACAGGTGCTCTTGAGTCTCCTTCCTTTACTTTGTATAATGTGTTAGTTGATCCATCTATCACAAAGAAATTATTATCTATGATAACAATTGTATCTTTCTATCTTATATAAATATTTCTTTGTTAACATGCTAATTCATCTTCTTGTCAAATTTTGTCATTAAATAAATAAAAATCTATTTAAATACACATTGTTGAATATATATATTTAAAAGACTCTCTTCATGATTTATAAAGTTTACCACACTTTTTATTTTTATTTTTATGTAATAAAAATTAAAGGACAAAATTTTGATATAAAAATTTTGATTGACTAATGATTTACAGAAGTTACAAAACATTAAATTTATTAATTTTTTCATCCATTTAAAAAACAAAAAAATTGAAGTGTGGCCCAACACATTTAGGCCCATCAGTAAAAATAGGCTAGCTTGAAAGTTTTTCAAAAATTATAGTGTTGTTTGGTTAGACTATTTAATTGTTAAGTAATATGATAAATAATATAAGACATAATTTTATTATTAATTTTATCTTAGATATTTAAATATTATTAAGGTAATTTTAATTTTTTTATTATTCTATAATTATTATATTTTTAAGATAAAAATATCTTTATTTTCAATTAATATAAAAAGTAATATGAAAAATATTTTATAATAATTATGAAAACTATCTAAATAAAAAAATATTTTGGTATTTTTATCAAATATAACAACAATTTATATCTAATAACTTTCAAGATAATTTATTTACCTAGTAATCTTTTATTTTTTGTAATAAACCAAAACTTCATTCAACCTAAACCAAAACTTCAAAGTCAAATCTCCTCGAGTTACTCGATGAAAAAGCACAAAATGGATGAAGACTGTGCTAATTATCTACTCCTCAAATTCTAAGAAGGCTTTGAAGTAAGTATTGCAGAATAACTTCTTCTAATTTTTATAAATGATTACATTTTTGCATTTCCGCGTAACACTTGTTATTAATGGAAGTGGATGATGACAAATGAAATATTCTACTAGTTATATCCGTATAATTCTTTGAGTATACACAAATTTAGTAAACAACTATAACTAATTATCAAAAATTAAATTTAATAAATAATTTTAAAATTCTCCTATTTTATTTTTTTTAAGTTTTATAGTTTCTTAATCCTTTTAATTTTTTTTTTTTTTTTGTGGGTTATGGAAAACCCACAAAAAATTCAAACCAAGAATATTTCTGGTCAAGATTTTGCAGATTCAGTATTTCTTTCCATAGGATTTTTCATAAATTTTTCAAAATCACAAATATATTTCAGTATAATTTCATACACTTCAAAAAAAATAAATAACCAGCTAAAAGGGGAAAAAAATTCAGGGAGGAATTCCTTTTGAACAAATGTGTAGTTTATTTGTTGTTTATTAATTTTGATTTGACAAATTCAAGTTGAAAATGATTTTAAAAAATGTTAACTTTGCATAACATAAATTATATTTTAAATTTAATTGATTTTAGAAATTAAAAGAAATTTTAAATTGGGGTTAAACAAAACGACTCAAACTATAAAAAACAAAACCCACAATAAATGAAAATTTTGAAAAATTAATATATTTATATATATTAATATACATATGAGTTAAAAATATTTCCAAAAAAAAAAATTAAATTGTGGTACATAAAACGCTATTAAATAAAAAGGAGTAACTTATGTTTTCACTCGTAAGCTTTGGCCTAAAAACATTTTTTTGCTCTTTAAATGAGATAAATTATTATTTCTCACTAAAAATATAACTATGTTAATAGTAAAAAAAATTGCCTAAAAATGTGTTTACCATTTTATCCTTTCTTTCTTATTTTTTTCAAAATTATAATATAACCTCAAATCAATAAAAAAAAAAAACCTATTAAATATCTAAGTTACATAACAATCCTCTTATTTCTCTCTTCTTTGAGTGAAACAAATTCTATCTGTTATAATCACTTTTGACAACCTATCTCTAGTAATGATTCGACTTCCACAAGCACTCCAAGCATCTACATCTTCATTTTCGACTCATTCACTCAATGATTTTTTTGATTGTCGGGACAAACTACCAATTACTCCTATAAAAAATTGACATTGATCTCCCTTTGTCACAAAACCTTGTCTTTCTTAACAACCTCAGCTTTGTGGCTCAATGACTAATAGTGGTAATGATAAAATTCAGATATGATGACTAGGATTTTAGAGGTATAAATGTAAATTTTTAAAAAATTAAATAATCATGTTAAAACCTTTTGAGTCTAATAAGTAAAAGAGTTTATTTTTATTATTTTTCAAAATTTATGGATAGTGAAATTATTTATTCACATTTATGTCATTATTTTTTAAAATAATTTATTTTAAGTGAAAAAATGTTTATTTATATCATTTAGAAATCGAAAAGTGTTTTCGACTTTGACCTTTAAGGAAAAAGTGTAATTTATTCAATTTTTTAACATGTTATTCTACTTTTTTTTAAATATTTTTATTATTATAGTGTTAATTAATTATATTATGAAAATATATAAAATAAAAAAAATAATTAAAAAAAAATATTATTAACACATAACCAAAATTTAAGTAAAAATACTTGACTTTTCACATATTTTAACGACATTTTACTTCTCTGAAAGCCCCTCAAATATTTATATTTCAGTTCAGTCCATTATCTTCAATTCATTCCAAATGGCGCCCGGATTCCTCTCTCTGGGATTTCCCAGTTCTCTCATAATAATACCACTAACAATAACTCAAGAAAGAAAAAACAGGCACGCAAACAAACAACATAAACAGAACCAAATAAAGAAGCGAAGCGCAAATGAGAATCGTACGCAGAGATTTAGTACCCAATGGACCTGGAAGCGTCAAGGTAAAATCTACAAAACCCAATTCAATTTCGTGCTTACTCATGCTGTATCGTGTTGTAACGTTGAATTTGATATATGGGTGATTGCGCCTTTTCCAGATGGTTCCAGTGGATTCAGATGATCTTTGGTTTGCGTATAATCTCATAGCTCCTGGCGACTCCGTCATGGCTGTAACTGTTAGGAAGTAATTTTTCTTTGTTTAAAGATCCTTTATGTGTTTTCAGGCTTTTTATGCTCAGTTATAATTGGTCGGTTTCAAAATCAGATTCTTTTTCTTGTGAAAAACTGGTATTTTTGATATCATATATTAGGTTGCGTTTCAGCAGGTAGGTTCTCAGAATGCTACTGGTCCGGTAACTACTGGACTGATGTGATAGTTAGAAGAACGATGTTTGGTTCTTGTTCTGGCTTTAATAGTTCAGTTGTAATTCGGCTTTGTTTGCTTTCTGATGGAACCCTGAACCTGCAGCACCTAATTCCTCCACACGCCAATTTTATTTTTGGGTAATTCTCAGCACACCAATTTCTCACACACACAAAAACATAAAACAGCCAACCCGCACTCACAGTCAAACAATACTCAGGATTGAAGACAAAACATTAATTCACACACACATATATATATGTGTTTGTGTGTGTGGATATATATACATATATATGTATTTATTTATGTATAATCAACGAGAGTTCCTATCTTTACACAGTCCACACTAGATGATTAATATCAACAGCAGAAGCTAACAACCAACTAAAGTCCGGCAAATCAAGGAGCCGGAACTTCTCAATCAGCTCAATGCTTCCCAATCCCTTCTTAATTTGTTCCTGCCTTCCCCCCGTCTTCCACCCCATAGGTCCATGTGAGATTCCCCTGTCAGTTTCGTTTCCTGTTAACTGCTTCATGCAGTTACTTGTTCATGGATTAATGGTCTGTAACTCTCATGCATTATGACTTGTAACTCCCATGCCATAACTCCACACATTTTCGTTGCATTCTCGATGGTAGAATGCTTATTTAAGGTAGTAAAAGGGTCCCTGGGTGAGCTTTTTTCTGAAAAAACATACACCATTCTGTGAGAAAAAGAAATCACCTAGAAGACGAAAGTTTACAAGCAATTTCCAGAGGATTATTCTGCATCAAATCATCAAGCAATGACCGAAGGTTAATGATTAATATTCCGCAAATTTTAGTTTTGGTTTCTATCTTACATACTCAGTATATATATGTTTAGATGGAGACCATATACATGTTTTACTTTTGGTATCAGAGCTATTTTATGCCTCTGCCTTGCTTTGATGTGTATTACATGCAAAATTTTATGTTATCCCGAATTTCTTTAGAAAGAGAAAATTGGCTGTTGGCATTTTTTTTGTTTGAAATTTTTATTTAGATGAATTCTATATCAAAAACTAAAAATTTTGATATATGGAACGTCAAAATCAGAGTTTTGTAGGTTGATTTAGAGTACAAAATGTATACGGATCTGAAACCGGGTCAATCGACCCGAATTTTGACCCAGCTAGAGGTCAAGGATGATCTTCAGACGACATGTCATTTGCTTTTGGTTTCTATAGATGACGTGTCATATGTGTCACTTTTGCCTCTTTTGTGTTGCATTGTCAGCCGACATGACATCTGCATTCATTTGCAGTGGATGACATGTCGTTCATCGGCTTTAATAAAAATGAAAAAGTTGCTTCACTCCCGCATTTTGAACCTAGACCATAAGACACAAGGTTTTCAGTGAGAGATTTGCCACCCACCCAATTTCATTTTGTTGGGAGTTCGGGACAACTTTTTCTTATACATATTAGTTTTAGTTTTCATAAAATTTTAGTTTGCTGGAACCCGTACCTTCCTCTGCTATGAAAAATAAAAGCTGTTAGGGTTCAGTTTTTAATATATTATACATTTTGGCCTTAATAAAATATATTTTTATAGTATATATTGCCAAAATTATTATTATAATTTTAATTGGATAATTTAAGTTTCATTTATCCAATTTTTAGTGTTTATTAAATAATTTCTTAAGGATTATATACATAAAATTAGATGTCATACGATTAGTCTAATTTTGATTAATCATAGAGTAGCCACAACATGTTTGATTATATCAAAGTTATACATTGAGTATCCTAGGATCATATTTAGTTATATGACACCAATTGTAATTAATCATTGTAAGTATGATAAATCTTATCCTACAGGAATTTTTATTATATTTATGTGATTAATTAGGATGAAATAACAAATTATTTTTCTTAATCTACCCACAGGAATTAAGAAAAGGAATATAATTTGGTAGTTTCATCATATGATTTATATATTTGTATATAAACCTATTTAAATTAAAAACTTAGCCCACATGTAGTTTTTATGTTATGTGGTTTATATATTTACGACATATCTATACATTGGTAGAACATGATATAAATTTTGATTGCTTCAAATTTTGTAACTTAAGCATGTATGTTAATATTTATTTGCAGTTATTCAACTTGTGAATTTCTCTGATAATATATGTGATGTTCCTATTTTGAATGGTGACAATTATAAAATTTGGAATGAGAGAATTATTTTCCAATTAGGGTGTATGAACATTGATTATGCTATTAGGAAGGATGAACCACCTACAACTATAGAAACTAGCACTTAGACTGAAATTGCCCTATATGAACGTTAGGAGTGATCTAATCGCTTGAGTATGATGTTCATCAGGACACGCATATCTACTAGTATTTGTGGTTCAATCCCTGAGTGTAATAATGTCAGACAATTATTGAAAGCTATTAATGAACAATTTGAGTCTTCAGATAAAACACTTGCCAACACTCTTATGACAAAGTTTACATCACTAAAGCTCACCAGTGTTAGAGGTGTGCGTGAGCATATCATACAAATGAGGGATATTGAGGCTCAACTTAAGGCTCGTGAGATTGAGATGTCTGAATCTTTCCTTGTGCATTTCATTTTAAATTATCTTCCACAACAATACAGACCTTTCAAAATCTCTTATAACACACATAAAGAAAAATGGTCAATCAATAAACTTCTGACCATGTGTGTATAAGAGGAAGGAAGGTTGTTGAGTAAAATGAGTGAAAGTGCACATATGGTTACACAAAGGAAGAAGAAGAAGAACCAAGTTAAGTATAAGGGAAAGGATAGAATATTCAATTAGCCTGAATTTAAGAAAGAGTTTAAATGTTTTTTCTGTAAAAAGAAAGGACATGTGAAAAAGGATTGCATTAAGTTTAAAGCTTGGCTTGAAAAGAAAGGTAATCCAATCTCACTTGTATGTTATGAATCTAATATGGTTGATGTTTGTCATAACACTTGATGGATTGATTCTAGTTCTACAATCCATATTTCAAATACCTTGCAGGGCTTTCTAAACCAAAAGAAGCTAATGGCTAGTGCACAGAGCATCTATTTAGAAAATAAGATGCGTTCACATGTGGAAGCGATCAGAACATGCAAATTAATTTTAAATTATGGTTTTGTATTGGATTTATAACGAACTTTTTCTATTCCAAGTTTCTCTAGAAACTTGATTTCTGTTTCAAGACTTGTACCTTTTGGATTTTTTTTTACATTTAATGAAACTACATTTAGTTTGATTTATAAATCTGCAATTATAGGAAATGGTACATTGTTTGATGGTTTGTTCCCAATTCATTTACAAAACAATGTTTCATTTAATTTGATGCATGTTCAAAGTAATGTTGGTATTAAAAGGAGTGTTATGAATGAAAATTCCTCTATGTTGTGGCATCGGAGATTGGGACATATCTCCATAGAAAAAACTAAAAGGTTAGTGAATGATAGGGTACTAGATACTCTAGATTTTATTGACTTTGATACTTGTGTGGATTGTATAAAAGGAAAACAAACCAACAAGTTGAAGAAATGTGTCTAGAAGAGTTCAGATATATTAGAAATCATACATACAGATAGTTGCTATCCTAATATGGACGCTTGTGGTCAAAAATACTTCATCTCATTTATTGGTGATTATTCACTATACATATATATCTACATACTTCATAACAAGAATGAAGCATTAGATGCCTTTAAGGTTTTCAAGGCAGAAGTAGAGAAACAATCTGGAAAACAAATTTAAATCGTGAGATTAGATAGAGGTGGAGAATATTATGGTAAATACACTCATGATGGACAAACACCTAGTCTATTTGAAAGATTTCTTGAAGAAAATGAGATTGTTGCCCAATACATTATGTCTAGTTCTCCAGACTAAAATGGTGTAGCGGAAAGAAGAAATTGAACTTTATTGGACATGGTGCAGAGTATGTTTAGTAGCTCCAAACTTCCTAAATCACTGTGGGTAGAAACTCTTAAAACGGTAGTGTATATATTGAACTGAGTTCCAACCAAAGCTGTTTCTAAAACACTATTTGAGTTATTTAAAGGTTGGAAACTGAGTTTGCAACATATACGCATTTGGGGATGCCCATCTAAAGTAAAAATTTATAAACCACATGAGAAGAAATTAGACCCAAGGACTATAAGTGGTTATTTCATCAGATATGCCGAAAAGTCTAAGGGTTATAAATTTTATTGTCCAACACATAGCACTAGAATTATGGAATCTCGAAATGCAAAATTTCTTGAAAATAACATAATCAATGAGAGCGATCAATCTCAGGATTTAGTTTCTCAGAAAGATCATTCAGATACTCAACCACCTATTTTGAGTAATAAATTGGTTGTTGTTCATAACACCCTTCAAGTTCAAATGGATGTTGAAAAACCAATTAATGAAGTTCCACAAGTTGCTGATAATACTCTAGTAGATCAAACTATTCAACAACCTTCAGATACTATTAAACCATCAGTTGTGTAATCCACTCCACAAGAGGATGTTGATACGACATTAAGAAGATCAACTAGAATTAGAAAATCAACTATTTCTAGTGATTGTATAGTGTATTTACAAGAAATTAACCATAATTTAGGAGTCGAATATGATCATGTTATGTTTTCACAAGCAATGGGTTGTAGTAGATCTATTTTGTGGCAGAATGCTATAAAAGATGAGATGGAATCTCTGAAGAGTAATGGAGTCTGGGATCTTATCAAGTCACCTAATGGGGCAAAAACCATTGGGTGTAAATGGGTCTTTAAAACAAAGAAAGACTCATTAGGTAACATCGAGAGATAAAAAGCAAAACTCGTTGCTAAGCGTTTCACTCAAAAGGAGGGAATTGATTACATGAAAACTTTTTCTCCTGTATCTAAGAAAGATTCTTTCCATATTATAATGACATTAGTAGCCTATTTTGACTTGAAACTGCATCAAATGGATGTGAAAACGACATTCCTCAATGGAGATCTAGAGGAAGAGGTATATATGAAACAACCTAAAGGATTCTCCTCTAATGATGGTAAGCATTTGGTGTGCAAGCTTAAAAAGTCCATATATGGATTGAAACAAGCATCCCGTCAATGGTGTTTGAAATTTTATGAGGTTATCTCTTCATTCAGTTTTGAAGAGAATATCATAGATCAATGTATATACCAAAAGGTTAGTGGGAGTAAAATTTGTTTCCTTGTTCTATATGTGGATGATATATTACTTGCAACCAATGATAAATGGTTGCTTTATGAGGTGAAACAATTCCTCTCTAAAAACTTTGATATGAAAGTTATGGGTGAGATGTCTTATGTCATTGGCATTAAGATTCATAGGAACAGATCTCAAGACATACTAGGTCTATCTCAAGAAACCTATATCAACAAAATTTTAGAGAGATTTCGGATGAAAGATTGTTCACTAAGTATAGCACCAATTGTGAAGGGTGATAAGTTCAATTTGAACCAATGCCCTAAAAATGAACTTGAAAAGGAACAAATATAGAACATTCCTTATGCTTAAGCTGTTGGAAGCCTTATGTATGCTTAGGTTTGCACAAGACCTGACATTGCATTTAATGTTAGGATGCTAGGAAGATATCAGAGTAACCCAGGTATAGACCACTAGAGAGCTGCAAAGAAAGTGATACGGTACCTTCAAGGGACCAAATAATACATACTTATATATAAACGGATTGATAATTTAGAGGTAGTTAGTTACTCTGATTCAAATTTTGCTGGTTGTGTTGATTCAAAAAAATTAACATCTAGATATATTTTGTTGTTTGTTGACGGAGTCATATCTTGGAGGAGTATCAAACAGTCATTGATTGTTACATTTACCATGGAGGTTGAGTTTGTTTCTTGTTTTGAGGCTACATCACATGGTGTAAGTTTCATATATGGGCTTATGATTGTAGATTCTATTTCTAGGTCAATAACAATTTATTGTGACAATTCAACTGCTGTTTTCTTGGCTAAAAATAATAAAAGTAGTAGTCAAAGTAAACATATCGACATTAAGTATTTAGCCATTAAGGAACGTGTAAAAGAGAATAAAGTGGTTATTGAACATGTCAGCACTGAATTGATGATTGTCGATCCTCTGACAAAGGGCATGCCACCAAAAAGTTTTAAGGATCATGTAGAGCAAATGAGAGTTGGTCTCATGTTGTAATTGTGTAGTTTTTCAATTGATTAGTTTTTCTCATTTGTATGTGCACATTTTGGTTAAGAAAATAATCAAATTTGGACCTAGAATAAACATAAGATTTATTCATTAAGTTATAAAGGAATGAATACATTGTGATACATGGAAGATAATACTCATTCTTAGAGGACTTATCGTCATGATTCGTGTATTTTATTTTTTTACTTCAATATATGGATTCATGGGTTATAGACCAAGTGAGAGAATGTCAGTTTCATTTCCTAGTAACTGCTTCATGGATTAATAGTCTGTAACTCCCATGCATTATGGTTTGTAACTCCCATGTTATAACTCCACACATTTTCGTTGCATTCTTGATGGTAGAATGCTTATTTAAGGTAGTAAAAAGGTCCTTGGGTGAGCTTTTTTTTGAAAAAATATACACCATTCTATGAGAAAAAGAAATCACCTAGAAGCCGAAAGTTTACAAGCAATTTCCAGAGGATTATTCTGCATCAAATCATCAAGCAATGGCCAGAGGTTAGTGATTAATATTTTGCAAATTTTAGTTTTGGTTTCTATCTTACATACTCAATATATATATGTTTAGATAAAGACCATATACATGTTTTACATCCCCCCCCCCCCTTCACGTCATTAGAATCTCTCCCTCGACCATATTCCTTTACTGGTCCATTTGGCTGGTGTTGGAACCACGTCTCCTTGTGTACACTTTCCAAACCGAGGTCCTATCACTTTCTGAAAGAAATAGGAAATTTGATGTGACATGATAAGGGTAGGATCATGCTAGGGTACCATCCTAGTAACTTTATTGATTTGGCTATAAGTAGCATGTATTGATTCTTCTTCAATGTACATGCTTCAGTGGGTTGAATTATGAATCTGCTTTTGTGTGTGTAAAACTGGGAATTTTGACATAATATGATAATATGTGTGGGTGGAAGGTAGGGTCACAGTATGGTAATGGATCAATAACTTCAACAGATTGATGTTTTGGTTACATATATTCTTTTTTTGGATCTTTGTAACAATGTTTTAAATAATTTAGTACATAAATATATAGTTTAATATCTTTTATAGTAAGTAGCATATTGCTACATGTAAACAAAATATCAATATATGTGAACAAAATATTGCCTTTGTGTCATTGAATACCCTGACTATGATTTTAACACCGTAAAATATTGTTGCTATTCCTAACACCGTAAACTATTGTTGCCATGTGATTTTAATGGTTGTAGACTTTTGATGAGTTACTAATTTGACTGTGATGAAACTTTTTGTAAGTTTATTCATTACTCTCACTGGAATTTATTTAAGAAAGGACTCATTGGAGAAGATGAAGACTGAAGCTCCATAGATCTTGAAGAAAAAGAAATTGTAATTATTTAGATGATGATGGCAACATAGGACTTCAATTTATAAGTAGAATTGATTGATATGGTTATAGTAAGTAATCCAAGATGCATTTTTCGGAAATGATACATCGATGATATCCCGCCATAAGATATAGTAGAACTCCATAGCAGAGTGGTTAATTTGATCTAACTTTATATTATGATTTGATTTTGGTTTTAAAATAATTGTTAAAATAACCTTTTGGAATCTACTCTAACACCTAACATAACATTAAAACAATGTCAATCAAAGATGATTAGGGCATTTATTAGTTAAGAATATCCAACACTAATGATAATATTGTCTTTGGAGAATAAAAAATTGGATCCTAAACAATGACCTCTAACACCTAATAGATTGTTAGAACAATGTTTGCCTAAATTGGTTAGACAAACTAGTATTCGACGATATGAACATTTATTAGAAAATGATATTTGACATTGACATATATTTTACCATAAAGACGATACATGATTATTATCTTATGATTAACGTTATTCGTATTGTGTGTAGATTCTCCATATTCATACTATTCAATGTATTAAACTTCCTCATTTGATGATCATTTCTATTTTTGATAGAAATAATTAATAATTACTAAATTTGTAACTAGACTAGCCTAGTGTGTAGTCCCTTTTTTGGGTACAACCAATGAGGACATGATAGTAAAATTATAAGACATGCCTGGAGCCTTAGGCTATGATCCATGGACCGATCCAAGATGTGGGTCTTCATAAGACGAGGTAGAGAAGCATATGAATTTATTAAAAAAACTGGTTAAATGACTATTTCCCACCCAATGTTTCGTGAAAGTACTTTTTTACTCTTTAGATTTTAAAATGTCAAATTTTCACCCATCATCCATTTTTATCAAAAAATTTTATTTGATTGTCCCAAAATTAATTGTTTTGCTTTTATTAAAATCACAAAACTATCATTAACACTTAATATAATTGTCAAATACCAATATATTATTAACAATTCAATAGTTTATCACTTAAACCCTTATAAAATATCAAAACTCTAATTGGCTTTTAAATATTACATTTCGTTTGACTACTGATTCGGTTTTAAAAATATTGATATACAACTCTTCTTAAATTTGTGAAATAGTACATGGGTTTGAATGACTCAAACATATTATTGTATAATTTAGTACTATTAATTAATTATTCAGTAGGAGAATAGAAATTGGAATATACATATATATATATATATATATATATATATATATATATATATATATATATATAAATTATACAATCCTCTTATATTGAATTCAATATGAGTTTCTCAAAGTATACTTAGGATTGGATAGATGTTTCGATAATAAACTAAAATCTTATTGGTGCATAATGAAAATACACCGTATGTTTTGAATTGATGGACACAAGATAACATACAAATTAAAAGATACCCACTATTTATATAAAATTCTAATAGAACAGAGTAAAAGACTCACTTATTTGATACTTATACTTGATTTGATCAAACCCTAAACAATTGATACAAAAGTTGCACTAATTTGTAATATCTCTTGCGCCAGAGACTTATCAACCTCCTTCGTTTGGCCTTGGAGCAACTTATATAAATCCTTCAGACTGAGAGCCTACGCTTATTATGATTAACATTCTTCTTGGACAATTTACCTCGTCCCCAAGCTACTATGTATGGTGGAGGCTTTTTGACAAGCAGATTCCTAGACAATTTACGATACAACTTGAATAAAGTTTTCTCAAATGCAGCATACAGAGGAAAATTCGTGAGCGCAAATATGCTGACAGTCAAAAATGCAGCAGTGTAAATGATAGTGGTGGTCCAATGTGGCTTTCCCGAACAAACTATGAGCAATAATGTTGCCGCAAATGCAAGCATTATTGTAGTCAACGAAATGAAGATTAAGGCGAAGCCTATTGTGAGTCTGTCAGGGAGACTATGGTGGAATTCTTCATACGTATAAGGCTATGTAAGGAAGGACAAGAACATTACAATGGAGGTCAAGGAGCAAGTTAAAGCAATAGCGTCCATAACTGTGAAAACCAAGAAGAGAGTGTTGTTGAGGAAAACTGGAAATCCCTTCTCATTGGAACCTCCTGGTACAGTGTAGGCAGCTGCGAAGGCCACGCTAGCAACGAGAACAGCCACTGCAGAGCAAGAGTGAGGAGTGTCTTTTCTCCATTGCTGTGCTCGCTTGAGTAGTTCATTGTGCTTCGTTTTGAATAGCTCTTCGCAAGTCTTGTTTTCCTTCTTGTCGCGCAACATGGCGTAGTGGAAGAGCGTTACCTCCTCTGCACGCTGCATATATATGGAAACATAAATTACATTTAAGCACATTTATGAGGTAAAAATCTTGTAGGAGAAAGAGGGGGCCGAGCTTATTTTGTACCACTTTGTCTCATCCTGGAGTTGGTATGCAGGTCCTTCAGGGTTAATTTCTGTAGTCTCTTCCTCCATGTCCGCAGCATGGTGTAAAATGGTGTAGCCATTTGTGTCAACCTTTCGTACTAAGCTTGTCATTGGTATTTTTATATTTTTCACATGGTTCAAGAATATTGAAGACTAAATAAAAAAGAGTCTCACATCTAATAAAAATTAATAAAGTGATTCGTATATAAGTATAGTTAATTAAACCTTAACACAAACTAATTGATTTTTTATAATATAGATTTTTATTTCCATCCTTACAAATCCAATATATTTTAATAAGGGAAATTGAAATTTTTACCACTATTTTAATCCGTGTATACAAAAATATCACTTATCCTAAAGCTTAAATAAATATACCACAACAGTAATCAACTTCTCCAAAATACCCCTCTTTAATCTTTCATGTAGATATTCTCTCTCACTTCTTCTCTGCAACCTTTTTCCTCTCTTCTTCCTCTTCTTTCAAAGTGGTAAAGAAATAAAACATGCAGAGAGATCATTACTCTCTTCATCCTCATCTTCAAAAACAAAAGAAGGAAAAAAAAAACTGAATTCAAAGTCATAAAGAACTCTTGAAAGTGAGGATATAAAAAAAAAAGAGCAACCCACAAAAGCTCAAGCACATCCACTTTATACCCTGGAAGAAATGACCATCGAAGAAGATCATTTAGTAAGATTTAACTGAAAAAAAATTAGCATTTAAGGATTTAAAATGAAAAAAAAATTGCATTTAACTGAAAAAAAAAATGCAAAGCGTGAGAGTTGTTGGGTTAACGCCGACCCCTATTATATGTGCATCAGGGTTGGCTATTATATGTGCATCAGGGTTGGCCACGCCAACCCTTATATGTATATAATATTATAATATTAATATAATATTATAATATATAATATTCAATAATATTATTATATTTATATAATATATAATATTATTAATAATATATATAATATAATATAATATTTTATATTATATTATATATTATAATATATTATATATAATATAATATATTATATATATTATTAATAAGGGTTGGCCACATTATATATTATATATAATATATTATATATAATATATATATATTATAATATTATAATTATATTATATATTAATATATTATATATTATATATAATATAATATATTATATTATATTATATTTTCACCAGTCTTTGAAATCCTACAAATAATCATAAAACATATTATATTATATCAACATGGAGTTCAACATTTTTATAATTTAGATATGAAATTCAATTACTATGACCAACTTCCGAACCATCATTGGCGTGAGATTTGTATGATCTAAAACAGGGCATCTTGATAATCAAACGCTCTCTATATTTATAAGGATTCAATCTCTATCGATCAGATTAAGAAAAGACATTTTCTCTATCTCTAACAATATTAGGAATAACTTTATCTAAGATAAAGTTATTATAATGCTTGCAATAGCCTACATGTCTCGCACTTCGTTGATTTGGGAAAATAGAGAGAGATGTTGACTTCCTTATATTCATTACAATTATGCGTTCTTCAACGAGTTGTAATTCATCTACACATTGCCAATAATTCTTGAATTTCTTATCTCAGACAAGATCAGAAATTATTGAAGTCCAATAATCTGGTAATGACCTTAGTAATCCAGATATCCTCTCCTTTTCAGTTAATTTTATGCCCTTGTCTTTTAAATCATAATATCTCTCATGCATGACACCAAGATGAGTGAAAAAGTTGTGCACGGGATCCATCTTATAGTTTAGATAGTAGTCCTTAGTCAACATGTTTACCTTATATATGACCACCAAATAGAGAACAATAATTAATACATGCATAACAATATAAATATTTACTTTAATCAAAATATATATTTTTATTTAAATATAAATAAATTAAGCCAAAATAAAAATTGTATTTTTAAAATATAAATAATTTATTTATTAAGCCAAAATTCAATAATAAGGTGTCACCAACCCCTTATTTTTTCTAAATTTTTCTAGCCAAAATCAGTTTTCTAACAATTTTTTCTATTTTAAAATTTAACCAATTGGCTAATCAATAATATTATGAAAATCGCAATATTTTACACTATGTTGATTTACTTAATTGAATTCCGATATAATTAATTGAAGTGATTTAGAATGAATCCAAATTGATATAATTTTGGTACAATACAATACACATACATTTATGCTAAGTTTTTACAACATTACCTGTTGTCCTGCTATTATTTTGTCTCTTCCAATCCAACAAGTTTCGTCCGCCGATTGCTCAATGAAAATTTTTCTTGTGCAACGAATAAATCTCTCTTTCTTTTGTGGTATGCTTAAGATAGATGTGATATATATATATATATATATATATATATATATATATATATATATATATATATATATATATATATATATATATATATATATATATATTATATTATAATATAATATTAAGACATGTTTCATGTGAACACTATTGCTAAAATGAACCCTTGCAAGTCAATTTATTCTCTACAAGATTCTTCTACAGAGAATCCCTCATGCTTCTGTAATAAATCTTAACAAGGATTTAGGGTGGGCTCACCTTTGTATAAAGTAAAAGAAAATTGGTATAAAAAAATGGTTGGCTTGTTAGCATTAATTTAGGGTGGGCCCACCCTTTATAAACTAAAACACTTGATGTAGGAAAGGCTTGGCGTTATAATTTAGGGTGGACCCACCCTTTATAAACTAAAAGCTTGCTGTAGGAAAGGATGCCAACCCATTTTTTATTTTATATTGCAAGTCGCCAGCTCCCTTTTCCCACCCTTTAATTATTCTTCTGAATTTTTACTGTTATGCAGAGTTTTTTAAAAAACTTTTTTCCAGATGAAATATTGAACCCTGGCATAAAGTTGAATTATTGGCATAAATAGTATGCAATTTTATTAAGGAATGCATGAATGTGGAGTATCCTAAAGAATATATATGAATAATTCGCTGACATGAATAGTGCCCATACTTTAATAATTCACTGGCTGCCATGTCTCAATAATTCACTAGAACGTTGTGCTTGATTCGAAATATATATGTGCAAGTGTTTTCATTTTTTTCCCACTAAAGTTTTAAGTTGCTTGCTTCCCTTTTTCCCACAAAAGTGTTTAGTTGCTTGCTTCAGGTTATTTTCTCATTCAAAAGAAAATTCAACAAATAGCTTCATCAACCATCGATACTATCAACGTAATGGCAGGAAGACAAGTTATGTTTTATTATATCAAATTTAATAAAATATATTTGCAAAGGTTTTATTTTTTTGGGTTGGATTAATATGATCAAAGATTTTTGTGGGTTAGATCATGTAGTTTAGCATAATTTAGCCATTACGTTGGGTTGGATTATAGTATAATTTTGTGGGTTAGGTTTTATTATATCAAATTTAATGAAATATATTTGCAAAGGTTTTATTTTTTTGGGTTGGATTAATATGATCAAAGATTTTTGTGGGTTAGATTATGTAGTTTAGCATAATTTAGCAATTTTGTCCTTTTTCATTTTTTTGGGTTAAATTCGCTGCAGAAGTAAATTGTGGGTTGATGGTTTAAGCTAAGGAAACAATTTTATAAATTTGTCTATGCTTGCAGAGAATGAAGTCAAGTTGATCGGAAGGGTTCGAATTTTGCATTTAGTTAGCTTTTATTTTTCTTCCAGAATTCAATTATTCTTTCTCTATGTAATGAGAATGTAAATTACTTTTTGATTGACTTATAGTTGTATGAAATTTAAGTTCGTTCAGCGTGCAGTTTCTAAAGATATATATATTTAATTATGACTAATTTAAATTATGACTAATTTAATTATGACTAATTTAATTCAGCATGAAATTTACAGTTTTTTTTAAATATAGAAGAAAGATATAAAAAATTAAAACAGATAAAAAATTAAATTGATAACAAAATTGATAAATTTGTTGTTTTACAGAAAATTAACTAAAATAACCTTCCCCTTTTTCCTGTGTAAAACATTATTGCCGATTTTTTAATTATTATTATTTTTTGGTTATATCTTTCTATCTATATAGTTTGTGCATAACTGATTATTGTAATGATGTGAAGAAGAAATTGTGTTATGTTAAAGCGGTACATTAATTTTTATACATGAATCTTGTGAGTTATTGCTTTTGGAATTTTTAAGACATGTTTGTACAGTCTACATGTTTGCATTCATGCTATGTTTAATTTACTAATAATAATCCAATTTCTTTCATTACTGTAATTTAAGGAATTAATATATATTTTTAGGCATTTGCAATCAACCATCAAGAGGGGGCGTACAGATTCCACGATGCATACAGATTTCGTGTGCACATGACGCTTCAGACAAAAATGGACACTCTTACTATAATTAGGAATAAACTAACGTTTAGTCAACGAGCCATTTTTCGGATAACTTGTTTTGGACATTTATTAGATTTGGCAGAGCCACGGTTCAATGTCGTTTTTATTCAAGCAATGTTATTACGTATGATCAATCGCAGGAACCTAGACAAAGAAATGTGGTTCAAAATAAATGGTGTTGAATTCCGATTCAGCCCTATTGAGTTTACACTCGTGACTAGTTTGATTTTCGGGGAGAACATGAATGTGTCCAATTACGTTGATTGCACAGATACGCCTCGATTGAGATAGGAATACTTCCCGAACATTCTCAGGTTGTTGTCTCATAGGGAGATCGAACAAGCATTTGACAATGAAGTTTGGGGAGACAATGATGATGACGCAGTGAAGTTTGCGGTATTGTATTACGCATTTGCAGGATTATTAGGGGCGGACAACAGAACCAAAGTACCTGATCATTTTTTGCATTTAGCAAACAATTTAGATGCATTTAGTCGATACCCATGGGGAACACTGACATGGAATAAAACAGTTGACTTCATACGAAAAGGTATACATAACAAATATCAATATTGTGTTGAACATTACCCGTCATACACAAGTCCGCTCCCACTTCTCAGTTAAAGTGTTTTGGGATACCCGATTGCTTTTCAAGTAAGTATCATATAATAGATAAAGTTTACATTCATATTGAGTATTGTAAATACTAACCATAAATGTTGTACATTGTGTAGTATTGGATTTATAAGACGATTCAGAATCTATCACCTTATATCTGTTTGGAAGCAAATGATCGAATCCCCCGTATCCTAAAATGGAAAACAGTTGTACTACCTACATGGGATGACATATCGATACTTTGGGATGCTTCTCCGGTATGTTGCTCATTATTATTTTATTATTTCGTTTTGTATTTCAATAATTTTTATAAATTTCTTTCATGTTCTAGAAGGAGATTACAATTGCATTACATCCAACTGAGATTGAACGTTACTCTGAGTGGTATATTCGAGCTTTGGAGTTTATGGGAGAACACGCACCATCTACACATTCAAACGATGATGATGCCATCCTGTTGCTTTTCAGACAGCCCCTAGAGGGTCTTCTTCGTCTTCTACTGCTTTCATACGAATTTTTTCATCACGAGGTGTTAGACCCATGGTTCCTAGGACGTCTCTTATTAGACATACATCCCCTCCACAAGTGTTATCCTCCCGCACAACATACCCCCAAGAGTCACATAAGGACACACCTAATGTACCTATTTCCCCACCACGGAGGTTTACTTCACGCGTCTCCCATTCTCGGGAGCATCCAATAAACGAGCCTATAAGACACTCGATCCATGAGATGTCATACAATAGTGTTTCATACGACCGTCTTCAACAAATATTAATAGAACATGGAAGAGGCATCAGCTTTCAGATGTAACAGCAATTGGACCGGCACGCTATAATGATGCGCGCAGAGTAAGAGCGACAGTCTTCAACATTTCGTGAGGAGATGCAATCCTATTGGCAACAACAGACATCGACGTATCGGGGGGAGATGTAAGACCAATGACAACAACAACAATTGATGTTTCGAGGGGAGTTACAAGACTAATGGCAATAACAAACATCGATGTTTCGGAGGGAGTTACAAAACCAATGGCAATAACAAACATCGTTGTTTCGAAGGAAGTTACAAGACCAATGGCAATAACAAACATTGATGTTTCGAGGGGAGATACAGGACCAATTGCAACAACAAACATCGATGCTTCGGGAGGAGATACAGGACAAAATGTCATTATTAAATAATCGTATTGCAGGACTTGAGGATTCTTATGTTCAAGCATCAGAATCAGTACAGGTTACTAGCCAACATACTTAATTTTTATTTTCAATTAGTTGTATTACTTAATTTTTATTTTCAATTGCTTAATTATAAAATAATGATAAAAATAAATTTGTTAACTTTTTCCAGTTAGACGAATCATCAGACGATGATGTCCAATAACAAGTGTAGGACTAACCAATAACTGTTCAAAAGCTGATGATAACTAAAAAATTATCAACTTTCGAACGTATACTGCAAAAAGGGAAACAATTGGTAAGTCCATTCACAAATCCAGATAAGGAAAAAAAGAACAAATAGCCAATAACTAAGGGTCGTCATTCAAACCCGCGATTGGCTGAGTCTTATTCAGAGTTCATATTATGGTACCATCAAGCGTCTGATAAAGACACTCGACATGTCTTCCTCGGGGGACCATCTGAAACGATCGCCCATATGCCCAAACTATGGTGGACCCAAATTGTAACTCTAGGGCAATGGTTGGAAAACACGGTATGTACCATTCCTTTGTATTTGTTCATATTAGTTATCACGTTCAACTTATGATGTGATTTATCTGTGTATACAACATATCAAAGCTTTTATGTGTATACTCCGTAAATCTTATCTAGATGGTAACTGGATGACTATTTCGACCCAGTTTGTTGGACTTCTCCTACAGTGTTACAGTGAGTTTAAATAATTGGGTGCAAATATAAAGTGGTGTACAAAAGAATTCTTTTGGCCATGGAGTAGTGTTGACAAGGTGGTGTACAACTATAAGTTGTTTATGGTAAAATTGATTATTGGTATTTATTTCTCTTCATTGGTTGGCAGATATTCATTCCGCTCAACTTCGACAACTAACATTGGGTGTGTGGAGTATTGGATATCAATGATTGGAGGATGTATATATACGACTCTGCTCAATATACTAATAGCATAGAGAGGGTGAAGAAGTTATTGATGCCATTTAGGACACTAACACACCTAATGAAGGCGAGTAACTTCTATATATCAAAGGGAATTCCATTGTCAGATACTCCACCGACATTACAATACAGGTATGTTCGTGATGTGCCAAAATAAGATGTTGGAAGCGGAGACTGTGGAATTTTTTTACTCATGTTTATGGAATACCTTGCCCAAAATCAGTCATTTAATTTCACATCGACACATTCTAGGAGATTAAGAAAGCGCGTGGCTACAACCATATTCTAAGGAAAGACCCTCAATAAGTATCTAGTGTTTATGAGTTTATTTATATGTTAGCAAACTTTACTAAATTGGTTGTATTTATTCAATTCAATTGGAATGTGACAATGCAGGCTTCGAGGATTTCAATTAAGGCATGGATGGACGGGCATGCATATGAATTGGATATCATTTTTTTATTGTTTGAAAGATGTATTTTTTTATTGATTGAAAGGTGTATTTTATTATTATTTGAATGATGTCATTTTATTATTGTTTGTATGGTGCATTTTATTATTGTTCGAATGATGTCAATATATTATTGTTTGTATGGTGTATTTTCCACATTATTTTATTGGAACACGGTATGGGGAAAAATTCAAATATATACATAATAAAAAATGATAGGCCAACAAAAACAATAATAAAAAATGATAGGCTAACAAAAACAATAATAAAATGCAATACATTAAAAATTCTATAAAACCTAATAGATAAATTACATTAAATTAAACATGCAATACATTAAAATCCATTGTCATCGCGTACATGTACAAAACCCAATAGGAGATTCAACATGATAACCTAGTCGGCCGTATGGGTTGCACTGTAAGTACAACGACCTTGAGTTCGTGTGTTATTGGGTGTGCAAGATGAGCTAACCACAGGCACTGGTGCTGGACTTGGACATTTCAAACTAGTATGACCAAGTTGATAACATCGGTCGCAGTATTGTTGTCGAACTTCCTCTCCTTGTGAAAGTCTTCTTGTATGATTGGAAGGGTGATTGGACCTTTGTTGCTCCATCACTGGAGGATAAATCGCAGACATATTTGATGGTGCCCAAGTTGATTGATCTCCTAGTGGATTAATATCTTCTTCGTACACCTTACGTAAATATTCAATAGAGCAGTATGTACTGACCCAGCCTACACAGTTTGATAGGTTATTATACCTTATTATAGCTGCAATGTGTGCACACAGAATCTAGGAATGTTAAAATTCTCCACAATCACACGTTTGATATAGAAGATTCACGATGAACACTTGTTGTCGTGAATCATGAACTTTGTATTATTGCATATTGATTGGTTTAACAACCATGTTGGCAGATTTGAACACATGTCGAGCAAGCTTGTCCTCAGCCCATAGTGTTAACGGGTGAGATCTCTCACTTGTAAAAAAATAGCTAAAATAAATGCGATGAAAAAACAGAAGCATCAGAATAAATTATAGTCATACGTACCAGCCATGTTTCGCCTATTGAAAAACCAATGTTGCAGCGTGCTTTGAAGAAACTCTACAAATATAGTGATAGGCAAAGCGTGAGCAGTCCGTGTCAAAGCATTGAAAGACTTAACAATATTGATCGTCATAATATTGTATCATCATCCTCCAAAGTGGGCACGTGCCCATCTGTCGTACCCAATATCGGTCAAATAAGCTGCTGCAGCGAGATTTACTCTAGCAATTCTGCTCATAGCAGCTTGAAAGTTCATGAGACGATATGCCTTAGTAGTTTTCCAAAATAATCCTTCAATATGTTTAGTTTTTTTGAACTACAAACGCATGTTACCCTCTATGTGGTAATTACAAAACCGATGACGAGCATGAGGCATTACGTTCACGACTGACATAATTATTGAATGATGACGATCAGAAATAATGGCCAAATCCAGCAAATCACCAATGCATATGCGAAGGTATGTCAAAAATGGTGTCCATGTATCTATTCCTTCTTTATGCCCAATACCGAATACGAGTGGGTAAATTTGATTGTTACCGTCCTTCGCAACAGCAATGAAAAGAGACCTAAAATACTTTCCTTTTAAGTGTGAAGCATCAATGCATATCACTGAGCGACAGAATTGTTGGAACCCTTGTATAAAACACCTCATACACATGAAAAAAAGTTGAACCTATTTTCCGAATCGACATCAATATGTGCCATAGTTCTTGGGTTCTTAAGCTCCAAATTATGATAGTACTCATGTAATATACCAAAAGACTCATCCGAAGATCCTCGTAATGCATTTATTGCATATGTTTTGGCACATCATGCTTACATGTAGGATATGTCAATTCGGTACCTATCTGTTATGTCTGAAATAATTTCCTTTGGTCAATAAATACGATTAACCACGAATATGGACTTAAGTATATTACCTAAAGATTCGGCACCAGCTTGTCTATGATGTGGCAATATTTGATCCTGTGGGCAAGTGTAGGTCTCATCCATACGTCATAAGACCCAATAGTCTTCGTCTTGCTCTCTTATCACTCGTGCCCGCCATTTACATTGTGGGTGTACGCACTTAAGCTCATACCGTATGTTATCAGAGTGACCAACCTTCTATTGAATTCCTGTCTCTAAGGCATACGTTCAAAATAGTGTTCTTAATTTAGCCTTAGAGTTATAAAAACCTATTACTTGTAAACGGTTGCCTCTTTGTGTTGCCCAGTTAGTAATACCTGCATTTTCAACATCAACAACAGGCTTAGGAACCCATTGAAATGGATTTGGATTAGGGATGTGACTTAGATATGCTCCAATATTCATAAAACTATGACGTTTTGTGCTACATTCAACCCCATCATAGTAAGCATGACTTTGACTTCTGCCAGTATCTTGGCTCTGAACACCGTATATGTCATCATCAAACCCTGAGAATTCTTTGTCATCATCATCATCATCCTCCTCCTCCTCATTACCTTCTACATCATAATCCTCATCCATGTTGTCGTCATTATCATCATCAACACCATAATTCCCTCCAAACTCTTGAAAACTTTGTGGATGTGCCCACTCATCTGTCAAATGATTTTCCCTTTCTTCATCATGAACATCTTCGCCTTGTTAATTGGCCCTTCCGTCAATTTGGATCTCAATAACAAAAAGTTTTGTGTAACCTTGTGAACTTCTTGCTACAACCATAAAAAACTCCACATCATCATCATCTACAATCTCCATTGGACCCATATCACCTAGTGTAAATACATGCACAATTGACTGTCTTTGATCGAGTCTTAGACAATAGCTGATTCTTGCAATGAATCCATCAAAATCAACATTTGTGTCAATACAAATCCCTCTCTCATTCCCATCAACATATCTTGTGACATTATCATCACCTTCAACCCATTGGCCTCCATATCGAATCTTAAATGCAGCTTTTTCCATCCTAACTAAAAATAAACCTAAAAAACATAAAAACTCCAAATTACACTATGCTTCCTTTTTTCAAATTAAGCCCCAAATGCAATACCAATGCAATCAAACTTCATATATACATGAAAAATTTATCATATCATCAACTGATGTACAAAAATTTATCAAGGCAAAACAATAAAAAACATGAAAAAAATGACAGTGGCAATTTCATAATATATTATGTAACTCTCTGTCAAGACAAAGAAAACAACACACACACGAGCTCCAAATTGGAATAAACAAGCATAAAAAATAAAAAAATTGCCTGCAATAGAAGAAAACAGGAAAAAATAAAATAAATTCAATAAGGCACATCTGGTTGGCGTTAACGCCAACCCGTTCATCATCTGGAATTTTTTTTCAGCTGTATTTTGGTTTTTTATAGCCATCACAACAACATTAAACAATAATAACAACTTTAAACAATTGAAACAACATGAAAAAATAGCATTAAATAATCTAACAGCATGAAATCATAATAAAGTTAAATTTTACACGAACATGAATATATCATACTTATTTCATTTTCAATTATTTATAAAGAAAACACATAACATACGGGGTTAAGTCAACACTCACCTGGACATGAATGATTTTGCTATGAAGTTTTTGCAGCAGATGTTAATTTTCTTAATAAATTTAACAATTTTCGTCTCTACCTCCCTTATGTCCAATTTGAATCTTTTATAATGGATTTTCGCGGGTTTTATTGTTCAATCACATGTCTTCTTCCTTCCATTAATATAATATTTTATTGTCATGCTGTTGGGATTCCTTTCTCAGTTGAGGAAGAAGAGAGAAAAAGTTACAGAGATTCTCTACTTGGGTCACTTCAGAAGCGTCAACCATTTAATTATACTATAATATAATTATAATATTCTAATTAAAAATATAATATAAATATAACAATATATTATTATATTATATATAATATATTATAATGTTAAGAATTCATCAGATTATTATATTATAATATAACATATTATAATTGGCGTTACCCAATAACTTTCACGCTTTGCATTTTTTTGTCAATTAAATGCTAATTTTTTTTCAGTTAAATCCTACTAAATGATCTTCTTCAATGGTTATTTCTTCCAGGGTATAAAGTGGATATGGTTGACCTTGTGTGGATTGCTCTTTTTTTTTATATCCTCACTTTGAAGAGTTCTTTATCACTTTGAATTCAATTTTTTCCTTCCTTCTTTTGTTTTTTAAGATGAGGATGAAGAGAGTAATGATCTATCTGCATGATTTATTTCTTTATCACTTTGAAAGAAGAGGAAGAAGAGAGGAAAAAGGTTGCAAAGAAGAAGAGAGAGAGAATATCTGCATGAAAGATTAAAGAGGGGTATTTTGGAAAAGTTGATTATTGTTGTGGTATATTTGTTTAAGTTTTAGGATAGGTGGCATTTTTGTATATACGGATTAAAATAGTGATAAAAATTTCAATTTCCCTTTCAATAAAGAGGTCACATTGATAAGAAATTGAAATTTTTACCACTATTTTAATCCGCGTATACAAAAATGTCACATATCCTAAAGCTTAAACAAATATACCATAACAGTAATCAACTTCCCCAAAATACCCCTTTTTAATCTTTCATGCAGACATTCTCTCTCTTCTTCTCTGCAACTTTTTTCTCTCTTTTTCCTCTTCTTTCAAAGTGATAAAGGAATCACTCTCTCTTCTTTCTCATCTTCAAAAACAAAAGAAAGAAGGAAAATACTGAATTCTTCAGATTAGGAATCCTTCAGATTAAGAATCCTTCAGATTAAGAATTCTTCAAAGTAAGGATAATAAAAAAAAAAGAGTAACCTACAAAAACTCAACTACATCCACTTTATACGTTGGAAAAAATGACGATTGAAAAAGATCATTTAGTAAGATTTAATTGAAAAAAATAAAAAATTAACATTTAAGGATTTAAACTGAAAAAAAAAATTTACATTTAACTGAAAAAAAAAGTTGGCGTAAAGTTAAAAAACATAAAAGAAAGGTAATAAGGGTTGGTGTGACGCCAACCCTTATATAATATATAATATTATAATATTAATATTATAATATTATAATAAATATATTATATATTATTATAATATAACATATTATTATATTATTATAATATATTATAATATTATATTATATTATAATATTATAATATATAATATAAAACTATAGTCTCAAGACATTATTTTATCTAGAAGCACTTTTTGAAAAAATTTAGCATAATACTACAGCCTTTAAAAATTAAAATAAAAGGGTTGGCACCTTTTAATTTTATAAAGGGTTGGTGTCTGGGCAACTCTTTATTTTATTTTATTTGATAAAATGATGGGGGCATGTCAATCCTTGCATATTTATTGCAGAAGTATTATATTTTATAAAGAGGTGGGGGTCATGTCAATAAAAAAGATTGCAATATTATATTTTAATATAATATATAATATATTATTATAATATATTATATTATAATATTATTATAATATTAATATTATAATATATTATATTTTTTATATATATTATTATATTATATAATATATAATATTATATAAAATAAATTATATAATTATATTATATTATAATTATATTATATTATAAAGGGTTGGCATGGTGACGCCAACCCTTCACCTGTTTTAATATATTTACGCCAACCCTTTGCTTGTTTTAATATATTATGCGCCAACCCTTTGCCTGTTTTTTAATATATTATGGGTTGGTGTTGACGTCAACCCTTGGCGTTAATACTGCCAACCCTCAAAAATTTAAAAAGGGTCGGCCTATGGCCAACTAATGCCAACCCTTTTTAATTTTTTTTCCAATTTTTTTAATTAAATGCCTATTTTATTCTGAAATCTACAAAATAAGGTTTCATAGGTCCGCCAACCAGTTTTTTTTCTGCCAACCTTGTTCACTTTTTTTTTCATTTTTTTTTCAGTAAAGAATTAATAATCTTAAATCTATTTTCTTTTTCATTTTTTTCCTTTCTTCTTTTGTTTTTGAAGTATTTATTCTATTTTCTATATGATTATTTTATCACTTGAAAGAAGAGGAAGAAGAGAGAAAAAAGTTGCAGAAAATAAGAGAGAGAATGTTTGCATGAAAGATTAAAAAATGGTATTTTGGAGAAGTTGTGTGATACCCCTAGGCGAATCCCACATCGACAAAGCACGGGAGAGATGTTGGGTCTGTGTGTGCTCTGTCTATGGATCCCACATTGGTTAGTGGTGGGAGAATTGGATTGGTTAAATAGCCTGTGAGCTCCTTAACTGTTAAGATGTGTTTTGGGTTGCAAAGCCCAGAAGCAAACCCATGATGGACTGTGTGTCCAAAGTGGACAATATCTTAACAGTGGGCCGGGTTATTGGACCTGGGGTGTTACAAATGGTATCAGAGCAACTCCGCGTGCCCTCTTGAACGATGGTGGGACAAACCTCAGCGAGGACGCTGAGTCCCGTAAGGGGGGGTGTATGTGATACCCCTAGGCGAATCCCACATCGACAAAGTACGGGAGAGATGCTGGGTCTGTGTGTGCTCTGTCTATGGATCCCACATTGGTTAGTGGTGGGAGAATTGGATTGGTTAAATAGCCTGTGAGCTCCTTAACTGTTAAGACGCGTTTTGGGTTGCAAAGCCCAGAAGCAAACCCATGATGGACTGTGTGTCCAAAGTGGACAATATCTTAACAGTGGGCCGGGTTATTGGACCTGGGGTGTTACAAGTTGATTACTGTTGTGGTATATTTATTTAAGGGTGACATTTTTGTATACGTGGATTAAAATAGTGGTAAAAATTTCAATTTTCCCACATTGATTGTGCTTAATTGCCATATGCAATATATTCTGAACCAGTTTATTTTTATGCTCAACTAGCTGGGGACATACTTCTAGTATCCTGTTTACAATCTCTACTATTCCTTTCAGTCCCCAGCGATAACGGGATTGGCTTATAATCTTCTTTTGAAGACTGGTCTTCATCAAATGGATACTCTGGGTTCACTTGCCTATTAATGGTTTCTGCCGAAGAATCCAACAACGAAATTGCCCGTATAGCCACCCCCGTAAGTCATAGGTTAATTTACTCCTCTTTAGAAACCGATTAGACCATCAATGACCGGCGAATTGAGTTGCTGGAGTCTCAAAATCGACGCTAGGGTTTCTTTCACAGTCATAGGTCAAAACTTACTTAGGAAAACCCGGAAGATTGACTCGCAAGCCAAGAGCGTTAAGACGATCTGGTCAAAGTCAAATGGGATCAAATCATGCCCAGACTCAACCCAATCAGTGTAGATTAACCCGTCTAGGTGCGCGTGCGCGCCATTCAAGATCATGTATGGTTGTAAGCTAAGTAGCACGGAAACTTACAATAGGATGCGTTTCCATGTTTTAGAAACGTTTTCGTTTCTGAAACTCTCTGAAACTTGTAGGAAACGTTTCGGGTTATTTCAAAATTTTTGAAAAATTTTGAAACACATTTATTTTAGAAGAAAAATTGTGAAATCTATTAAACACATCTTTTATATTTTCAAACCGAAAATGTCTTTAAATCTTATATTGAATTCATCTCCTCTCTACTTTTGATGTGTTACTTATCTCTTCTCCAACATATCATATAGATTAGTGTGTATTATTGTTTTTTTCTTAAGTATTTACATGTGTTTGCTTAAGAATAATTTACAATAGGTTATATGATTTTATTTTATAGTATTCTTTCTCTTCATTCTTTTTTTATTATTTATTTTTATATTATATAAGTTTATGTATTTTTATTATAAAAATTTAGTATTTATAAAAAAAACCCTTATATTTTTCATATTTATAAGTTTCCCCACGTTTCCATTTCCTATATTTTTTAAAAAATGCGTTTCCACGTTTCCGTTTCAACGTTTCCACATTTCTCCGTTTCCGTGTCCGTGCTACATAGGTTATAAGTCGTGGATGAAGCACGTGAGGGAGCGTGTAGATAGTCGGAGGCACGTGGAAACACACATTTGGCGCATGGAGGCGCGTGACACACTCATAATAGCAGATTTAAGCGCGCAAATAGGTTCATGCAGCGTGTGAGCACTGTTCAGAAGGTATGGTAGCATGTGTGATGGTGTGGTTCGTTCAAGCGTGTTACATATTTCTTCTAGTGTACACATGCGTGTAACATATTATGGCGTGTGAAAATGTTTTGGAAACTCCTGTTCGCACACGATGGTCTTCTAAGAGTGTCTAGGGGTGCATGTTGCCATGTGAAACATTTTCAGAGCACGTAAAAGGTTAAGATGAGGTTTCATAGCACGTGGTAGTCTTCTGGTGCTCATTGAAAGAACGCTAGGACATGTGGCCTCTAGGTTCCCATTGGCTGCAGCCTCATGAAGAGGAGTGTTCTCGTAGCCATTTTTCCTAAATAGCCATGCCTCATGATAAAATCTTCTTTGGAAATATAATGTAAAGATTGAAGCGGTTCTTTCTTTTTTTGGGCTGAACACAGCCAAGTGAAATGCATGGTCCCTGGAGGTCGTTACAGGATATGACAGCAAACGTTTATGTTTCTCATGGAAGCCCTTCAGAGATTTCCAATCGTCATTCAGGGCTGACTGATAAGACTCTTAAAAATCAGTTTTACTGCCCATCTCGACTCGTCAGATCAAGAGCTTCTTGTAGATGGAGAAAAACATGATAATAATAGAAGCTTGGTTGAGATTAAAAATTTTCTTTAAAATTTGTTTTAGAAACAAGAAAGAACATTGTCTATATATTCAATTTTGAGTATTCAAATGATGTGATATTATTTATATATTTAATTGAATTATCAAAACTTAAACAAAATTAAATAAATGTCGAAAAAGTTAATTCAAACAATGTGATATCATTTATATTCAAGTGGTTACTTTTAATTTTAAAAAATGAAATTTTGATTATTGTAATAGAAAATTTTGAAATTCTAGTCTTTCTAATAATTTTAAAAAAAAAAGCAAAATCCATCTAATATCTCATATTTAAATACCTTAAAAGTGATGTTATATAATAAAGATACCAATGTGCTTTAATGTTCCAAAAGAAAAAGCATACCAATGTCCACCCTTTTATATATATATATATATATATATATATATATATATGTAGGGATTGGTTTTATCCTTGTAAATGAAGATGGAAAAGTATTGTTACTTTGCTTGAATAAATGATAAAGTGAGAACATAATAAAGCTAAAGTTCATTCTTATTTTACAAAGTATGATAAAGATAAAACATGGTTGATGACTTATAACTGAATGATTTAGAAATAAATAGTTATTCAGTTTTACCCAAAACTAGGTTACGTTATAATATCTTAAGAGATGTCTCATATTGATAAAGTACAGAAGAGATGTTAAATATGTATGAGCATTCTACATAGCTTAAAGATGATAAAAACAAAACTAGTTTATTAATTTGTTAGCGTTTAAACTATCAAAACGTGTACATATTTTGGATTATCAAGTCTAAAAGTTAAACTGTGATGGATTATGTGTTTAAGCATACAATATTTTAATATCGAATCGGTTGATATGCTTAATCTCTGGTAAAGATAAAGCTAAACAACGCATATTCATTAGGAAAAATGTTATAATTGTTCTTCATATATGTGAGACAGTAAACACAAACCCATAAATAAAGCAAATTTGATAAATGAATAATATGTTTGTATGTTAAGGATTCTTATGCATCATGTTTTATAGACAAAGTGGCCATTGATTCTATTTATAAAAAAGAAATAATAAAACAATATCAATATAATATGATTGAAAGTATATATAAGATAAAAGGTGATGAAAATATGATAAAGATGATACATGATTGATAAAATTTGGCAAGCGGGTCAGTTCAAACATGATTATGTCTTTGAGCTTAAAAGCATAAGCACATATCTTCAAGAGATTAGATAAGGTTGGAGGAAGAAGATTGGAAGCCAAATAGGGAATATTTGTATTGTTAATTGATTATCATTAGGTGGCATTTTTTTTCAAAGGCGGATTAATATGGAAAGTAACGTGGAGTCCATGAAGCCTTCTGATTAAAATTTCATGCTATAGAGTGACAGATTAGAAAATTTTGGTCGGTTGGCTTCACATGCATGCCTTATATATAGAGGATACAGTTCTATTCTGGCTACTTGCTTCAGTTGAAATAGTCGAAGCTAAAGTAAACTAATTTAACAGAAGGCCAAAATTATTTCAAAAAATAATTAATGAAAGATTTGCTGAGCTTAAAAAAATCACTTTAAATTTTGTCTCAGACAAAAGAATTTTAGCATTGTGTATTCACATTATTTAGGTGTCCAATTAAATACTCAAAACTAATTATATATAGTTTTGTTGAAATCTTTATAGGAATCGATCTATCACTTTTTTATTCAAATAATTGAAATAACAAAATTTTCTATTAAATAAAGTAAACTTTCAAAATTTCCTATTAAAAAACCAAACTTTTGGTAAATCTTATTAAATGTACCAAACAAACATAATTAGTGTTGTTGATTTTGTTTTATTTTAGTATCATAGTGATTAGTTTGATACATTAAATAAAAAATAGTAAAAATTTAGTTATTTTTATATTAAAATTCAAAAGTTTGATCATTTATGTAGTAAACTTTGAAAATTTAGTCTTTTCAATAGAACTAAAAAACAAAGTTTAGTAGATCATTATTGGACACCTCTATGTGATGTTATCCTATAAATAAATAATAAGTTAGATGGGAAACAGGGCCATTAGCCCTCACTGACCTAGCTACCCCGTCTTTTAAAGTTTTAATGTTTAAAAAAAAAATTTATTGAAGAAACTGAATTTTAAAATTTTTCTAAATCAAACTTTAAAATTTTTCCATTAAACAAACAATATTAATTGGGTTTGTTTGGTATCTTCCATAAAAAATACTGAAAATTTAGTCCTTTATATAGAAAAATTTTAAAGTTAAATTCTTTTAATAGAACAATATAAGTGTCTGGTTTCTTTTATTAAAAAATAAAAATAAAATTTGGTATAGTTCGGTATATTTATAAAAAAAAGGATTAGTAAAATATTAACAATTTGCTAATACAAATGCCTAGAAGTGGAGAGTTTTGCGAGCTCACTTGAACGCCCCTATAGTTGAGATTCTTCATGGGCTAACGAAAGATCTTAATCAAACTTAAAGTTAATAAAATAGTAACCATGTTTTGTGTTCTCTGAAATATGATAAGTTCTATGTTGTGTGCTTTGATATATAGAGATTGATTTTGTTGTTGTAAATGAAGATGAAAAGTATCATTACTATGCTTAAATAATTGATGAAGCTTATTTATACTCGTATTAAGAATATAATAAAGATAAAGTTCATTCTCATTTTACTATAATGAAAGTATATATAATACAAATAAAAAGATGATTGATCATTCTCAAAATTGGGTTACGTTATAATGAGTAATACTACGTGTTTATATTTTGAATATACAAAATAGATACATAAATTATGTATAATTATGTGTTTGGGTGTTATTTTCTTTTTAATTCAAAATTATCCAATCATAGGATGATATATCATTTGTGTATTGTTTTTGTATTCTCAAAATATGTATGCATAGTTTTATTGGCGTTATAATTAATATCACAAGTCAAATCTCATATTAGTAAAGTATGAGAGAGATGTTAGATATATATAAACATCCCATATTGCTTGAGAATGCGAAGTATCGTTACTTGGCTTAGATTATTGATAAAGCCCATTGATACTAGTAGTGAGAATATAATAAAGCAAGCTCTTTAAAACTATATCAGTGATTGAACCGATTATTTTACTAGTTCATAGTTTAACCGACTAGTTTGACCGATTAATTCGACCAGTTCAACCTATTATCAAATTATAATGAATTTATTAAATAATAACAATAATTTAGTACATGTTTTAAACATAATCCATATGAATTCATTAAAAACAAATATGTATAATCATCAACAACAAGATATATTTATTTCTTTAAAACATAAATTTCAATTCATTAAGAAAAAACCTAAACAAAAAAGACAAAACAAAACAACAAAACAATTTAAAATATCTTAATTAAATAATTCGCACATGGAGGCTCCAACCACTCTTCATATTAAAAAAAAAAAAAAAACTATATAACACTTATGATGTATGGCTTGAAGTGTTATCATGGATGGGGGCCTCAGTTTAATGATGAGAATAAAAGATGGGATCTTAGAAGTGCGGCATTCTACAGAACTATATATGTTGCTACGAATTTTCGAAATTGAGTGTTTCTATAACAAACCAGCAGAGACAACTCAGCTTACTTCCCAATTTTAAATTGTACAATTTGGGCTATTTGGCATCTCTCTGCAACCAGAGGGAGGTGCAGTTGCATTACGGGGCAAGATCTCCATTGGCAGACAATCACGTTGCCTTTGTTCCAAATTGAACTGAAGCTGCTGCCTTTGCTCCAAATGGGGGATAAGTTTTACAAGAACTGAAAGATGAAGAACTGAAGCTGCTGCCTCTGTTCCAAAATGCGCAAAATATGAAAAGGGGGATAAGTTTTACAAGTTAGGGTTCGCAATCACGTTGACAAAATGTATATTAAATGCAAATTGGTTAAACCTAGTTCTACCGATTTTAACCGATTCATCCAGTTCGTCAATTTTGACCAAATTTGATCGAATCAATAATTAACCCAATTTATAAAGTAAATTGGACCAAACTTGCGGCTGTTATCCAATTCAACCAAGTAAACCGGCTGGTCCGTCTGGTTTTCAAAACCTTGCAATAAAGATAAAGTTCATTCTTATTTTTACTATTGTGAAAGTATAATAAACATAAAAGATGATTAATAGTTTATAATCAAATGAATTAGAAATAAACCGATAATTGGATTCACCCAAAATTGGACTACTTTATAACATCCCTAGACAAATCTCATATAGGTAAAACATGGGAGATATATTTAGTATATATGAACATCCACAATACGTAGTCTTGCTAAGACAAGAGTAGCTTAGTAGTCTGTGGGATCCTAAATTGTTAAAGAACAACACTATGCATATGTTCAAAAGCAATGGATTGTGTATCCATAATGGACAATATCTCAATAGTGGGCCGATTTATTAAATATGAATGTTAGCAATAATATCAGAGTCATTTTGCATGTCTTCGTAAGTGATACATTTAGTCCCTTGATTGTCAATCCCAACAATAAGTATTAAAACTCAATAAAACATATTCATTAAAAAAAACTTTATAACCATGTATATAAGACAGTAAACACAAACCCATAGGTAAAGGATGCTTTCAAAAGTGGATACTGATGGGCAAATGAATAATGTGTTTATATATTAAGGTTCTTATCTTAACAACTTACAAGTTTGGGACCTATGAAAAAGGCGTTAAAAATAACTTGTTCTTCAAGTTTGTGAGATAGTAAACACAAACCCATAAGTAAAGCATTTTTCAAAGGTGGATACCAATGGGGCATCGAAATAATGTGTTTATATGTAAAAATTCTTATCTTAACCACTTACAAGTTTTGGACTTATGAGCATCGGCACATATTCATTGGAAAGTGCAAAATAACTTATTCTCCATGCTAGTGAGACAGTGAACACAAACCTATAAGTAAAGCATACTTTCAAAAGTAAATACCAAGTAGGCATATGAATAATGTGTTTATTTATTAAAATTCACATCTTAACTGATTTCGGGTTTTGTAACTTTGTGGATTGACACATAATCATTGGGAAATGTGTTATAACTTATTCTTTATATCAGGGAGATAGTGAACACAAACCCATAAGTAAAGCATGCTTCAAAAGTTATATTGATGGGATACATAAACAATGTTTTTATATATGAAGATTCTTATTTTAACTGTTACAAGTTTGAGATCCATGTGCATCGTAACTAATAGACGAAGTGGTAATATAATCTAATTATAAAAAATAACAAATTAGTTAGTACAATATCATTATAATATAACTGAAAGTATATATAAGGTCATTCTTTGAGTTATAATTACAAAATTGGTAATAATATTCTTACAAGCATGCATGCTTATTGAAAAATAGGGCTATAGTTTCTAAATTAATTTTAAAAATAATCTCAATGTTATTTACCAACCAAACTAGTACAAACACCATAAAAAACCTCAAGTATAATCCCATAATGCTCCTTGGAATTCACGGACATATAATAATTCAACAACCTTCAAAGATATTTGGCTTCTTCAATCCGTTTTGCCAATATCTTCTCAACTATGGAAGCTCTGAATTCTTCTCTCGGATCATAAGAGGACTCTTCTATGGCTACCATGCAATAACTTTAGTGATCCCTTCATTGTCTCTTTGCTTTCTTCTCTCTTTGCGTCTTGCCTCTTGCCTTTCTATACTCATGGGTTTTGTAACATCCGAATTCAGGTGTGTCAGTAAACTCCACTTCCAAAATTACCCCTAGAGTTGATTTTATAACTTGTTGTGTAAAGAAATTGCAAAAGAATCATAGAAAACTACTAAATGAACAATATTTTTCAAAGGGGGTAAAATGGTCATTTTATAAAGATTCAAGGGACAAAGTGGGAATTAAAATTGAAGGGCACACTTGAAATTATATGGTGGTGCTAAGGGTTTTTGGTAATTGGCTAAGGATAAAATAGTAATTTATGGAAAAGATTAAGGGCAAAATGGTCCAATAGGCTTATAAAATATCAATTATTCATCATCTTCTTCATTTTAGCCGAGAGCTCCATGAAATTAAACTAAGCTTTTTCCCTTAACCAAAATTTACCAAAAAACTTAGCTAAACCACCTAATTTCCAAAGGCTTCAGTTATAAAAAGTGTAGATCTGTTAATTCTGGTCAGTTCTAAGGTAAGAAATTGAATTTTTAAGATATGTGAAATTTGGGGTTTTGATAGATGATTATATTTTTGGTTGATTAAGGTTGTCAAGAAGAAGAAAGGAAGGTGAATAAGCTTAAATCACCTATTTGGCAAAGAAAAGGTAAGAATTTCATACTTTACATATTTGAAGTAAAGTTGAGTTAGGTTATTTAAATAACCTTTACTTATATAAGTGTGTAAGGTATTAGAATTAAGATGATTTATGCTTAAAAGGATAAAGAAATTCATTAGGATTCATGATGTAATTTTTGGACATAAGGGTAAAAAGGTAAATTTTTGCCATAAGGGCAAAAATGTCATTTTATGCGATATAGGTTAATGTTGCTTAGTTATGTGCATGTTATGTGAAATAACCCTTATATTAAGCCTATATTGTATAATTGAAATTAATTTGAGACATGATATATATATTTATCTATAAATGCATGAGAAAATAACATGATGTTTGAGAAGGAATGAAAAGAATAAGGGAAAATAATAAATGCGCATATTTCATATTATAGTTATATATGCATACATGAGGAATCATAACATATGCATGATTTAGAAAAAAATAAAGAAAGAGGAAAAATATTTTCTAAGGCATGCATGCTTTTAGAAAATGGAAAACAAATATTTTTGGTTTTATAATGACTCATATGATACAGGAAAGCAGAAAACATACTAAAAATCCTTACACGCCAGCTGTACTGTGTGGACAGCAAATAAAATAATCAGTTGTACTGTGTGGACAACAAATAAAATAATCAGCTGTACTGTGTGGACAGCAAAGAAAAATATCAGCTGTACTGTGTGGACAGCAAAAGAAAAATATCAGTTGTACTGTGTGGACAGCAAAGAAAAGAATATGCGTGTAAGAGAGAATTATACTTTTTATGGTGACTGCAAATACTATCATATGTAGTCTAGATCGATCAATGAGAAAGAGAGAGAAACAAATTAGTAAATATTTTATGAAAGTCATTTGCATTAGAATTATGCATACAAGCCTGTGTGGCTGATAAAAAGTTGAGAAAGATGTATGATCAGAAAATAGAAATGTCATGACATTCATACATGCATAAATCATAACCAGTGAATCATGTATGTATAGTAAGGAAATGAATAAATGTGTGAAAGAAAAGAATTATGATATGTGTTAAATGCGTGTTCTGTATCAATTATTTTGTTGTAAATAGTTCAGACACGCTGAGTATGGAAAAGATTATAAAAGATTAGTACTAGTATAAAATGCTTTAAGTGTTTAGTATGATTTTCTTACTGAGCCATAGTCGCTCACTCCGTTTAATTTAACATTTTACAGGTAAGGAAATGCAGCAAAGGTTCTCAGGGAGCACTAATGAGACATGAGGCTGAGGGATGAAGGCACCCTATTGTTGTTGATTTATATGTTTTGATGTATATGTGAATATATGTATATATATATATATATACTTGATGTAAATATTGGAAGATATGTATATATATATATGGCTAGTTACGAAAAATGATTATAAAGTTTCTGTGGGTGATAATTTTATAATTGTCATTATTATGTATTTATTTTACTAATGGTAATTAAGTTGATAAAAATCCAGTCGATTGGTAGGACTGGTTTGTGTGAATTACAAATTGGGCGTGTTACAGGGCATAATGAAAAAGAGAAAAATATTCCCCGGGCCCTCTACAATAGGGGAACTCATGCTGTTTTTTTCTGTAACACACCCAATGGTTAGGAGAGGTTACATTTTTGGTATCAGAGCGCGATTTTGGGCGCTTAAAAGAAGATATAATACAATGTGTGGTAATATAATACAATATATCTATGGTTTTGCATTCTAATATTGCACAGGTGCCCCTCATGTCTCACAGATCAGCTCCCGAGAATCGACTACAGTAAGTTGTTTTCTTTACCTGTATTCAAATAATAGAATATTTTGTAATTACACTTATGCAGTTATTAGATGATGAGTACCACAAGACGAGGACGAGGACGGGGTCGTGGAAGGGGTATGCAGAGAGAGACGGGAGAACCATCTAACCCTGCCCCGTCAGTTGGTTCAGGATTTGGGCTAGCAGAAATAAGAGATATAGTCCGTCAGGTGTTGACTGAGAGTCAAGATAGACCCATACCTGAAAATATAGCCAGAGATGCCATCCGAGATGAGATAAGAAGTGAGATTCGTGAGGAAGTCATAGAAGAAATCAGAAATGAAATGAGGAATGAAGGGAGAGGAGAAATTAGAGCTCAAAGGCGACTTGAGCCCATTTATTCCTTACCTAATCAGCATACCCCTCCTGAATTTAAAGGTACTAAAGATCCTTTAATGGCTGATGAATGGATCAAGCAGGTGGAAAGTACTATGGATTTATTTCCTATGATTGATAGAGAAAAAGTTCGGTATGCCAGTTTCTTGATGAGGGGAGAGGCCCGCGTATGGTGGGACCTAGTTAAAGAAACCAGAAATGTGGATCTGATGACCTGGCAAGACTTTAGAAGGGCATTTGAGGCCCAATACAGAACAGCTGATGTGGTAGCAGTCAAAGTTCAAGAGTTCATTTCTTTACAGCAGGGAGAGGGTTCAGTAAAGGATTACTCTACCCGTTTTGATGTCTTAGCCAGTTTTGCTCCAGGTATGGTGAGTACCCCTAGTCTCCAGTTGGACATATTTCTTCAAGGCCTTAGACCGGAGATAGCCTTGCATGTGCTAGCTGGACCACAACCTCCTCAAACTTATGAAGAGGCATTGGAGAGAGCATTGAGGTTGGAGGTATATGTTAATAAGCTACCCAGGAATGCACCTTCCATGTCAACACCTCCAGCATTGACAGCACCTCAGATAGTGATGCCAAGTCAATCAGCTTTACCTGCTTCATTGACTATTTCAGCACCTGTTACAACATCAGGGGGTAGTTCAATTGGCTCTAGTTTCAGAAACAATAGGGGAAAAAGAAAATTACAGTCAAAAGCAAGTAGAAAAGGTTGAAAGAGTGACAAGAGGCCTAGAAAAGAAAATATTCCCCAGTGTCAGATTTGTGGGAAACGTCATAGTGGAGAATGTTGGTACCAGCAGAAACAGGTGATTTGTTATAGATGCCGACAGCCAGGGCATATAGCAAAGGATTGCCAGAGTACCGAAGTGCCAGTTCAGATACAGCCACAACAAAGCCTAATTCCGCCAGTGCAACCAGGGAGAGGTACTAATGCACGAGTCTATACAGCTACCCATAGTCAGGCAGAGGCTAGTCCATCTGCAGTTACTGGTCAGCTCTTTTTCCACTCTGTTTCTTTATATGCATTGATTGATTCAGGAGCTACACACTCCTTTATTGCACCAGGGGTTATTGAAAGGGTATGTTTAGTGCCTGTTAGATCTACCCATTCTATTAGAGTTGAGATGCCAGATGGTGGGAGTGTGATTACTGATAAAATGCTAAAAGACCAGAGGGTAGTGATACATGGGAGAGAGTTAAAGGTGGACTTGATTGTCTTTGATATGCCCAATTTTGATGTTATCCTGGGCATGGATTTCTTAGAAAGATATGGAGTTGAGATTGACTGTAGAAAGAAAAAGGCTCGATTCCAACTTGATAATGGGGATTACTTTAATTTTGGAGAGGGCCATCAGCCTAGTATGATGATCAGTAGTGTAAAGGCGCAAAAATTATTGAAAAAAAGGTGTACGGGATATTTAGCTCATGTGGTACATGAGCATGATGTTCAAAGATTGGGTGTTCAAGATGTCCCAATAGTACAAGATTTCCCAGATGTCTTTCCTGATGAGCTACCAGGTTTACCTCCAGAGAGAGAGTTGGAGTTTAGTATCGAGTTAGAACCTGGCTCAGCCCCAATTTCAAAAGCCCCTTACCGAATGGCTCCAGCTGAATTACAAGAATTAAAGAAACAGTTGCAAGAACTTTTAGATAAGGGTTTTATTAGACCTAGCCACTCTCCTTGGGGAGCACCCATACTATTTGTCAAAAAGAAAGATGGGTCGCTCCGTATGTGCATAGATTACAGAGAGTTGAATAAATTGACAGTAAAGAATAAATACCCGTTGCCTCGAATTGATGATTTATTTGATCAATTGAAAGGAGCTTCTGTGTTCTCCAAAATTGACTTGAGATCGGGTTATCACCAAGTGAGGATTGCAGAGCAAGATATTCCAAAGACAGCTTTTCGGACTCGCTACGGGCACTACGAGTTTGTGGTGATGCCCTTTGGATTGACTAATGCTCCTGCAATCTTTATGGATTTAATGAATCGAGTATTTCATGATTGCCTTGACAAATTCCTGGTGGTATTTATTGATGATATCTTGATATATTCTAGATCAGAAGTAGAACATGTTGAACACTTGAGATTTGTGCTACAAAGATTGAGAGAAAAGAAATTGTTTGCCAAATTCTCTAAGTGTGAATTCTGGTTGGATCGAGTAGTATTTTTGGGACATGTGGTTACTAAGGAAGGTATAGTTGTGGACCCCAGTAAAGTGGAAACAATACTTGAATGGGCGAGGCCAAAGACTGTGAAAGAGATCAGAAGCTTTTTAGGGCTAGCCGGCTATTACAGAAGATTTGTTCAAGGTTTTGCCCGGTTGGCCAAGCCACTTACAGCTCTTACCAGGCAAGGAACTCCTTTTCTATGGACTGATGCTTGTGAAAAGAGTTTCCAAGAACTAAAAAGGCGGTTGACTACAGCTCCTATTTTAGTATTACCAGAGGAAGGTGTAGATTATGATATTTATTGTGATGCCTCGTATAATGGCTTGGGAGCCGTGTTGATGCAAAAAGGTAAGGTGATAGCGTATGCCTCTCGGCAGTTAAAAGATTATGAAACACGCTACCCTACCCATGATTTAGAGTTAGCGGCAGTGGTTTTTGCTTTAAAAATTTGGAGGCATTATTTATATGGAGTTAAATGTAATATCTACACCGACCATAAAAGTCTAAAATATTTCTTCACTCAGAAAGACTTGAATATGAGACAAAGGAAATGGTTGGAGCTAGTCAAAGATTATGAATGTGCTATTAAATATCAACCGGGTAAAGCAAATGTGGTAGCCGATGCCTTGAGTAGAAAGATCGCCATAGCTCACCTCACCATTCAGATAGAGTTACAAAAAGAGTTTCAGAGGGAACAAATTGAGGTGATAAGAAGTCAAGTGGCCAGATTGGAAATTCAACCTAATCTCTTCAATGAAATAAAAGAGAAGCAAGTAGAAGATTTATGGTGCCAGAAAATAAGTCAACAGATATGCGAAGGGAAAACAACTGAGTTTCAAATGATAGATGGAGTGCTCAAGTTCAGAAACAGGGTATGTATTCCCCAAGATCTGGAGTTGAGAAAGAAAATCCTAAGTGAAGCACATGATACACTTTACACTGCTCATCCTGGGGGAGTAAAGATGTATCAGGATTCAAAGAAAACTTATTGGTGGATAGGTATGAAGAAAGATATTGGTGACTATGTAGCTAAGTGCTTGGTATGTCAACAGGTCAAGGCCGAGCATCAGAGACCTTCAGGTTTGCTTCACCCACTTAGTATTCCTGAATGGAAGTGGGAAGATATTTCAATGGATTTCATCATTGGCCTACCTCGAGTACAAAAAGGCTATAATGCATTATGGGTGATTGTAGATAGATTGACTAAATCGGCCCATTTTATTCCAGTGAAAGATAGTTTTGCTTCAGATCAACTGGCCCAGATTTATATACGAGAGATTGTGAGATTACATGGTGTACCCAAAACTATTGTGTCGGATAGAGACCCCAAATTTGTTTCAGCTTTTTGGGGTAGCTTACAAAGAGCATTGGGTACTAGGCTGGCATTTAGCACAGCATATCATCCTCAAACAGATGGCCAAACAGAAAGGGTGAATCAAATACTAGAGGATATGTTGAGGGCCTGTTGTTTAGATTATAAAATGACCTGGCATGAAATGATTCCATTGATTGAATTTGCATATAATAATAGTTACCAGTCCACCATTAAAATGGCACCATATGAGGCTCTTTATGGACGAAAGTGTAGATCTCCATTACATTGGGATGATATAGGAGAGCGAGATGATTTGAGTCAAATTCTTGGGCCTGAGTTAACCCAAAGGATGGTGGAAGATATAAAGATTATCAAGACTAGATTGAAGCAAGCTCAGGACAGACAAAAGAGCTATGCAGATTTGAAAAGGAAAGAAGTAGAGTTTCAACCGGGTGACAAAGTTTTTGTGAAAGTAGCCCCTTACAAGCACGTGATGAGATTTGGAAGAAAAGGGAAACTTGCTCCAAGATTTATTGGCCCATTTGAAATTTTAGAAAGAGTGGGCAAGGTGGCTTATAGACTTGCACTTCCACCTAGTATGGATCGAGTTCATAATGTATTTCATATTTCTTTATTGAGAAAGTACATTAGCGATCCTTTACATGTCTTGAAATCAGATGATGTGGAATTAAAAGAAGATTTAGCTTATGAGGAGCAACCAGTGCAGATACTAGACAGAAAAATAAAAGAGCTCCGAAATAAGACCATTCCATTAGTGAAAGTATTATGGAGGAATCATAAGGTGGAAGAAGCCACATGGGAGGTTGAGCAACAAATGAGAGAGAGATTTCCCAACCTATTTGTTTAAATTTCGAGGACAAAATTCTTTTAAGGGGGGAAGAAATGTAACATCCGAATTCAGGTGTGTCAGTAAACTCCACTTCCAAAATTACCCCTAGAGTTGATTTTATAACTTGTTGTGTAAAGAAATTGCAAAAGAATCATAGAAAACTACTAAATGAACAATATTTTTCAAAGGGGGTAAAATGGTCATTTTATAAAGATTCAAGGGACAAAGTGGGAATTAAAATTGAAGGGCACACTTGAAATTATATGGTGGTGCTAAGGGTTTTTGGTAATTGGCTAAGGATAAAATAGTAATTTATGGAAAAGATTAAGGGCAAAATGGTCCAATAGGCTTATAAAATATCAATTATTCATCATCTTCTTCATTTTAGCCGAGAGCTCCATGAAATTAAACTAAGCTTTTTCCCTTAACCAAAATTTACCAAAAAACTTAGCTAAACCACCTAATTTCCAAAGGCTTCAGTTATAAAAAGTGTAGATCTGTTAATTCTGGTCAGTTCTAAGGTAAGAAATTGAATTTTTAAGATATGTGAAATTTGGGGTTTTGATAGATGATTATATTTTTGGTTGATTAAGGTTGTCAAGAAGAAGAAAGGAAGGTGAATAAGCTTAAATCACCTATTTGGCAAAGAAAAGGTAAGAATTTCATACTTTACATATTTGAAGTAAAGTTGAGTTAGGTTATTTAAATAACCTTTACTTATATAAGTGTGTAAGGTATTAGAATTAAGATGATTTATGCTTAAAAGGATAAAGAAATTCATTAGGATTCATGATGTAATTTTTGGACATAAGGGTAAAAAGGTAAATTTTTGCCATAAGGGCAAAAATGTCATTTTATGCGATATAGGTTAATGTTGCTTAGTTATGTGCATGTTATGTGAAATAACCCTTATATTAAGCCTATATTGTATAATTGAAATTAATTTGAGACATGATATATATATTTATCTATAAATGCATGAGAAAATAACATGATGTTTGAGAAGGAATGAAAAGAATAAGGGAAAATAACAAATGCGCATATTTCATATTATGGTTATATATGCATACATGAGGAATCATAACATATGCATGATTTAGAAAAAAATAAAGAAAGAGGAAAAATATTTTCTAAGGCATGCATGCTTTTAGAAAATGGAAAACAAGTATTTTTGGTTTTATAATGACTCATATGATACAGGAAAGCAGAAAACATACTAAAAATCCTTACACGCCAGCTGTACTGTGTGGACAGCAAATAAAATAATCAGTTGTACTGTGTGGACAACAAATAAAATAATCAGCTGTACTGTGTGGACAGCAAAGAAAAATATCAGCTGTACTGTGTGGACAGCAAAAGAAAAATATCAGCTGTACTGTGTGGACAACAAAGAAAAATATTAGTTGTACTGTGTGGACAGCAAAGAAAAAAATATGCGTGTAAGAGAGAATTATACTTTTTATGGTGACTGCAAATACTATCATATGTAGTCTAGATCGATCAATGAGAAAGAGAGAGAAACAAATTAGTAAATATTTTATGAAAGTCATTTGCATTAGAATTATGCATACAAGCCTGTGTGGCTGATAAAAAGTTGAGAAAGATGTATGATCAGAAAATAGAAATGTCATGACATTCATACATGCATAAATCATAACCAGTGAATCATGTCTGTATAGTAAGGAAATGAATAAATGTGTGAAAGAAAAGAATTATGATATGTGTTAAATGCGTGTTCTGTATCAATTATTTTGTTGTAAATAGTTCAGACACGCTGAGTATGGAAAAGATTATAAAAGATTAGTACTAGTATAAAATGCTTTAAGTGTTTAGTATGATTTTCTTACTGAGCCATAGTCGCTCACTCCGTTTAATTTAACATTTTACAGGTAAGGAAATGCAGCAAAGGTTCTCAGGGAGCACTAATGAGACATGAGGCTGAGGGATGAAGGCACCCTATTGTTGTTGATTTATATGTTTTGATGTATATGTGAATATATGTATATATATATATATATACTTGATGTAAATATTGGAAGATATGTATATATATATATGGCTAGTTACGAAAAATGATTATAAAGTTTCTGTGGGTGATAATTTTATAATTGTCATTATTATGTATTTATTTTACTAATGGTAATTAAGTTGATAAAAATCCAGTCGATTGGTAGGACTGGTTTGTGTGAATTACAAATTGGGCGTGTTACAGGGCATAATGAAAAAGAGAAAAATATTCCCCGGGCCCTCTACAATAGGGGAACTCATGCCGTTTTTTTCTGTAACACACCCAATGGTTAGGAGAGGTTACAGGTTTGTGTTCACGAAATACTTTATCAAGGAAGGAAGCTCTCCCTTGACGCCATGAATCTGCCCAATAAGTTTCTAGTTCCCTTATATGAATACTACTTTTCTCTTGGATTTGAGTAATAATTCTTGGGTTTGAATGACTCAAAAACATGATTGTATGATTTGGTACTATTAATTAATTATTTAGATGGAGAATAGAAATTGAAATATATATGTAGAAATTATACAAGCCTCTAATATTGAGTTCAATAGAAGTTTCTGAAGTAAACAAATGACAAAAATTAATATATGAAGAGAATTAATATTTGGAAAATAAGCTAAAAATCTTATTGAATTATCGTAAAAATAGATTAAATGTTTTGAATTTATAGACTTAACATAACATACCATCTAAAAGACACCCATCATTTGCATAAAATTATATTAGAACAGACTAAAATATTTTCATATTTGACACTTATTCTTAACTTGGTCAAACAGAATTTCCTCTCATTTGTAATATGTATTGGATTAGAGACATATTATCCTCCTTTATTTAGCCTTAGGACAACTTATATAAATCCCTCAGACTAGGGAGCTCGGCTTGTTATGATTAACATTCTTCTTAGACAATTGACCTCGTTCTAAAGTTGCAATGTGTAGTGGAGGCTTTGTGACATGCAGATTCTTAGACAAATTATGGTACAAATTAAGAATAAAGTTTTCTCAATTGCAACATAAATAGGAAATTGTGTGAGTGTAAAAATCCGAAGAGAAAAAAATGTAGTAGTATAAATTATAGTGGTGGTCTAATGTGACTTTTCCAAACTTGAGTACAAATTAAGTTACAATTTGATAGCTTAATATGAGTTCAAAGGCTTGTTGAAACTCTTTCTTTTTTTTTTTTAAGATTTTTCCCTTTTTTTCAACAGTTTTTTTTAGTGATCATCTTCTTATTATTATTATTTTTTTTACCATTCAATATCATTTATAAAATTAATGTTCACCATTTGATCAAATCAAACTCAAATTCTATATTTGAATTTTAAATCAAGCTTGAGTAAGTTTTTATTTGAGTTTAATTTGATTTAAATTCATGTCACACTAACTAGCAAGATATTCTGTTGCCCAATCGGAAAAAAAAATTCTAGACCTTAATTTTTTCTCACAAAAGCAACATGATTGTGTTGTTACATGCCAACTAATTCTGAATAAAATACAAATCGTTCCTTACCTCAAATCTCGATTTAACATCCACGTGTCAATAATCCAACCCATTTGGACACCAACCTTCTAAACCCAATATTGCCCTCACAATCTCACAAAACAAAACCATTGTATCCAAGGACAAAGTCCTTGTCCCAAAGTTTCATCTAAACAACATCGAGATATCACGAAGGCCAAGGTTTTGTGTAAATTCAGAGTTATATCCCATTAATTTTAAAAAATTTAAATATTTATTTGTCTGATAAAAATTTAAATACATATTCATCTATTAAATATTATTATTATTATCAGAATTAAATTATGATTTAAAAATTTTATTGAAACTTATATTTTAGGATTATCTTTAAATTTTAAATTTTAAATTTATATCTTCCAATCTTATATTTTCCAAATTTAAAAGTTGAGTTTCTCCCCTCCCTCAAGTCAAGGTTTGCAAGCTTTTATCTTTTTTTGGTATACAACCGCCCCCTAGCTTTTTAAATTCATCTCTTATTTCTAAATCTTTATCTTTGGCAACCATTCGTTCTCTCCGATCATTGGCTTTCTCTCTCCCGTTATTCTCTCTTCCCTCTCTAATTGTCTTTATTGAAGATAAAGATAATTGAAGAGAGAAGGAAGAGTGATTAGGAGGGAGAGAACTGACGGCCGAAGGTGATGAATGGTCATTCGAGAGAAGAAGAAAAAAAATTCATGGAGAAAATTGACACTTTTCAAACTTTGAATAGAGAAAAATTGTTAAATTTTTAAATTACGGTAGAAAATGTAATAAAATTTTAGTTGTTTTAAATTTTTAGCTAAATGATTTTATTCCTGATAATAATGGTAAAATTTAACAGATAAATGGACATTTGAATTTTCAAAAATTAGCGAATAAAAGTATATTAAAGCTAAACCTAGGTTGGGAATAGCGTTTTGGCTCCCACCTGAAATGACAATTTCCACCTGTTCAGTTTGAAAACCCAATTACCCACTTATCACTCTTATCTGTCAAACCTTCTGTTAGTTTTCAAATTAAATTACTGATTTACCCTTATTCAAAGGATGATTCACAAATACTCAATTACAGCTCAAAGCACGAAAATCCATCTCGCAAACATTGAACTTTCTTTCAATTTTTTTTTTTAAATGCTTGATTTCTCCTTTCTTGACTCTTTGAATTTTCATCTTCGACTAGAAAAAAAATTCAAAGAAAGTTGGAGATGGAAATTCAAGCATTTATATGAAAAAAAGGGAAAGAAAGTTTCCTTTCACCCACCTCCATATTTATACCACTTCCACAGTTCCACGCTTTTGTCCATTTCTCACAATCTTTTCATCTTTCTTTCCGGTTTGGTGACCATCAACAGTTACAACCGTCCACCATGTCTGGGATGATGATTAATCTGTCAATTGGATGTTGACATATGTTACCTAGAAAAACAGGTGTGGAAAACTTATGAAAGGAGATTTTAGTCAGAGATGGAAATTCAAGATAGGAAAAAAAAAAGCATTTGAAAAGAAAAAAAATTGAAGGAAAGTTTTACATAGGTTTACGTCCTTTGAGTTAAAATTAAGTATGTGGGAATCATTTTTGATTTAGGGATAAATCAGTAATTTAATTGAAAGTTAACAGAATATATTAACATGTACTAACAGATATGGTAATGGGTGAGTGTTTCGCTTTTTCAAACTTACCGGTGAGACTTTGTTAATTCAGTAAACATTGGGTCGAACATAGTCATTCGACCTTTGGCCGGTTACAAAACCTAGTGCCGATGTTATTTCTGGCCTATCCCCTGCTCGTCTATTTACAGACTTCTCATTGTAATCAACAAACTGAAGAGTCAATGGCTTCACTCTCTCAACTCACTCAATTCCCATGCAAAACCCTTTCTTTAACGGCACCTCATCAGCATCTCACTACTGTGAAGCCCTTGATTCTTCCTCTAAACTCGGTCAAAATTTCGCAGAGAATCACTGAGAAGTAGCTGAGCGCAAGGCCGGTGTTCGTGGCTCGGGCCGTGGACTATGACGAATGGTATCCCGCTAAGGAGGACGAAGGTGCCGCCGTGGCCGTAACAGAGGAGGAGAAGCCGTAGAAATGACGGAGATTGAAAACTTGAAGAAGGCGTTAATTGATTCGTTCTATGGGACCGATCGCGGGTTTACAACGACTAGCGAAACGAGAACGGAGATCGTTGAGCTTATTAGACATCTTGAAGCTAAGAATCCGACTCCCGCACCAACTGAGGCGTTAACTTTGCTTAACAGCAAATAGATTCTTGCGTAAATGCTTGTTTCCCTTTTATGGTTTGTGGGTAAATTATGGTGAAGGGATTGAATTTGGTTGTTTTAAAAATTGGGTATTTTTATTGCTTGCTAGTGCTTGAGTTGGTTTGAATCTTTGATTTATTTAAGATGATATATCATATTGGAAACTGGGTAGTCAAGAGTGGTTCGGATAAAATAGACCAAACGACTCATTCCCACCCAAGGTGTAGTGAAAACCCAATGTAATATTTGCTAACTTTTGAAAACTTAAATACTCATACATCTATTAGTTTCGGCTGTTACAGTCGAGGATAAAATCATCATTTAAAAATTTTTATTTAAACAAAGAAAGTTATTTCTTTTTTTCCCTTAGTTTTAAAAACCAATCATTTCTGTTTAACTCAAACTCTGAAACAGTGCATTTACATCTCAAAAACTTCATTTTATCTTTCCGACCACTGTTCTTTCTGAAGTTTCTCTCCGGCAGTATCTCCTGTCCCTCCATGGTGGTTTCCCAATGCGAAAATCACCAAAAATACGGGCGAAATGGCCAGATTTTCTCACACAGATCTATGCAAAAATCATACAAATCCGTGCAACTATTAGTTCATCACCGACACACAAATTAGTCGGACAGTGTTGCATCACACAGATCCATGTGAGAAAATTTGACCATTTCAATCAGTTTTTCGTTCGTTTCCACTCTGGGAAATCACCATGGAGGGAGGGGAGATGTCACCAAGGAGGAATGCTAAAAGTACGACCATTGGAAAGATGGAATTAACCTTTTGGGGGTGTAAATGCAATGTTTCAAAATTTGAGTTAAGGGAAAATAGTTAGTTTTTAAAACTAAGGGGGAAAAAAGAAATTAATTTTTGTTTGTTTAAATAAACTGAGGAAAAAAGATTAGTTTTTAAAACTAAAGGGTTAAAATGAAATCAATTTTTCTTTATTTAAATAAAAATCTTTAAATGAGGATTTACCTCTGATTGTGATTGTCAAAACTAACGGATAGATGAGTATTTGGGTTTTAGAAAGTTAGTAAAGTTTACTTTGAATTTTCAGCATACCTTAGGTGGGAATAAGTCTTTTGGCCAATAAAATATACAGTTAAATTGTTTTTCAGTATACCTTAGGTGAGTATTTGGATTGTGATTGTCAATCGTCAGATGATTTTTTGGGATTCGAAACAATATAAACTGGTCCTTGATCATACCTGGATATTCCCTTTATTAGGAGGTGGATTCAAGTTAAGTTTATCTCAAATCAGTTTGGAGTTTGGTTCAATTTAAAATAAGCTACACTCAAATTTCAGTCTAAAAGGAACTGAGCTCTAATTTGACTGTAATCGTAATGTAGCTGAGTCAAAATGGACTAGAACTCTTCGGTTGTAGCTGAATCAAACTCTTCTAGGCCTATGAATTTAGTGAGCTGAACGCCCTCAAGTTTGAGTACAAAATTAATCGTTAGATTCGAACTCACCAAAACTATGCTTGTTTTGAGCCATTCGAGTCAAATTGACAATTGAGTTTGGATTAGTGAAGCTTGATTCTGTCTCCAACCCTATCTAAGAATCTGACTTTGGATATGTGTGGCCATCGGCTGCAACCACCATTAGTACCAATGCCAAATATGAAGTCCCAAGTCCCGAGCGTGTGCAGGTTTCGCGTCCAAATTTGTAAGTCTGGGTTCATCTCTAATTGGCCATTTCATTTCTCTGTGTTTAGATCAAGTTTGAAGAAGGCATCATCGAGACTCCTCAGATATCGGACTCCATAGTATTACCTAACAATGATATCATCAGACTCTATGGTTTTACCTGACAATGACGAATTTCTGGGACAAAAGATTGACCTTTCCCCATTGAAAGGCTTTTTTACCAGTCCAAGATACAGCTTCATCTCAATCTCTAACAGCGATGTGCAGTCTTGGTTGCTAACATCATAGCTGGGTGAAGAGCTTCATATTTCCAGGGGAGACGCAGGCAGTGTGTTTGTGTTCATCAAGGAAGCTCTCTCCTAACGCCATGAGCCCGCCTAATAAGTTCACTTATATTATCATAATTTTCTGGTTCTCTTAGATGGAAACCAATCCTCTTCTCTTAGACTTGTGAATAATACATGGGTTTGAATGATTCAGAAACATGATTATCTGATTTGGTACTGTTAATTAATTATTCTAATGGAGACAAGAAAGTGGTATTACATGGAGAAATTATACAAGCCTCTAATATTGAATTCAATAAAATTCACAGTATATGAATTAATATATGGAGACAATTGGTACTTGGAAAATAAGCATGTTATTAAACATGATAAAAATACATTAAATATTTTAAATTTATATTCTTAAAAAAAACCTAGTACTTGCATAAAATTCATCAGGACAAGAAGTAAAATATTCTCTTGTTTGACACAAAATTTTAACAGAACAAGAGTAAAATACTCTCTTATTTGACACTCACTGTTGACTTGATGAAACTCAGGATAATGAAAACAGGGTCATACTAGTTTGTAATGTCTTATACACTTATCAGCCTCAACTAACATAAATGTCAGACTGGGAGCTCGGGCTTATTATCGTTAACAGTCTCCTCTGACAATTGACCATCGTTCTCAAGCTGCTTCGTGTGCGATTCGGTTTGTTTGGGAGCTGCTTCGTCTGCAAAGGAACGCTGTCTGGAAGCTGACACGCCAAATCTTAAACAATCTACGATACAACTTGAGCAAAGTATTCTCAAATGCAGCATACATGGGAAAATTAATTAGCACAAATATGCTGATAGGAAAAAATGCAGAAGTATAAATGAGAGTGGTGGTCCAATGTGGCTTTTCCAAACGAACTATGAGCAATAATGTTGCTGCGAATGCAATCATTGTTGCAGCCAATGAAATGAAGAGCAAGGTGAAGCCTATTGTGAGTTTATGGGGGAGTTCGTGGACGAATTCATCATACTTATAAGAAGATGTGAGGATGGACAAGAACATTACAACGGAGGTTAAGGAGCTGGCCAAAGCAATAACGTCCATGACTGTGAAAAGCAAGAAGAGAGTGCTGTTGAGCAAAATTGGATACCCCTGTTTATTAGAACCTCCAGGCACAGTGTACGCAGCTGCAAAGACCACTGTAGCAACGAGAGCAGACACTGCAGAGCAAGACTGAGAAGTGCCTTTTAGCCAAGTCTCTGCTTGCACGAGTAGTTTATTGTGCTTCAAATTGAATAGCTCGTCGCCAGTCTTCTTTCCGTTCTTGCTGCGAAACATGACGTAGTGGGCGGGCGTGATCTCCTTTACACGCTGCATATATAGAAACATAACTTACATATAAACACGTTTATTAGGTAAAAATCTTGTAGAAGAAAGAGCCAGGGGGCTTACTTTGTACCACTTTATCTCTTCCTGGAGTTGGTATACAGGTCCTGCTAGGTGACGCTTTGTAGTCTCTCGCCTCATGTCTGCAGCATGGTGTAAGATGGTGTAGCCATTTTTGTCAACCTTTCGGACTAACTTTGTCATTGGTATTTCCATATTTTTCACATGATTGAAGATTTCATATTGACGGTGCTTAATTGCCACATGCAGTATGTTCTGACCCAGATCATTGCAATGCTCAACTAGCTGGGGACATACTTCCAGTATCTTGTTCACAATTTCTACTATTCCGTTTTCAGTCGCCAGGAATAACGGGATTGGCTCATAATCTCCTTCTGAAGAGTGGTCTTTATCAAACGGAATGATTTCATCCCAAGAAGAATATTTTTTTATCAGTGTCCCCGCTAGTTTGAAAGCAAGTTTATGCTTTCTCTTTTCTTCCAAGATGTCACCCCTTACTAGTGCACAGATTTTTTCCAGTAATTTAAGCCGTAATTTAAGCCACCCTGTTCGTGTTTAGCGACGAAGAAAGAAATTATATAGAATATCTCTTAATCGAACAAAATAAATTTTTTACCTTTTGAAATTTTTGTAGCAGCTTTTTTACCATCATCTGCATTGTCACCGACTGGAAGGCCTATAAATTGATACAAAAGGTCCTTTTAACATATCCTTATGCATACATTATCTTTAATAGAATTATGGAAAGGTGAAAATATACTTACAGAAATATATGAATCTGTAGAACAATCTGCCCCATTGATATCCACTTTCGAAAGCTGAGGGCATGGTTGCTAGTAGGTGAAGAGAGGTCTGGCCATCTAGGTTTTTGAGTGCTGCTAACGATTCATCCATCTTCAGTAAATATAGAGCCGTTTCTGAGAATATTTGAAAAGAAAGCACATCAAATATCAGTTGAATATATATTTCATTTCAAAGCAAAGTTAAAGAAGCTAGGTGAGTAGAGATAGAGACCAAAATGGCGGCCTGTGATGGCAACGTGCAGAATGGAGGCATCAGGCTTTTTTATGGATGTTTCTCCTTTGATGGCACCAGGCTCTGTGATGGCAACGTGCAGAATGGAGGCATCAGGCTCTGGCTCTGATATCATTTCACCTTGAATGGCACGAGGCAGTTCATTGGAGGCTTTAGGTTTGGGCTTTACCTTGATGGAGCGTATGTTTTGGCGGTGAATATTTTTAAGCTTAGAATATTTTTCTTCTTCAGTCCTTCCTTTTTCTTCTTGGTATATTAATCTTTTGTGAGATTCAAATGATGTTTCAGCTAAAGACTTCACCACCTTTGTTTTCCCAAATGCAGCAGCAAGAAAAAGCGGGGTTTCTTTATCCTCATTCACAGCCTCTTGGAGCTTTTCCCTAGGTGGATCTTCAATATCTTCCTCGAGGAGCTTCCGATGATGTCCGACCAAAGCCTCTACGGCCTCCAGGTTCCCATTGGCTGCAGCCTCATGAAGAGGTGTGTTCCCATTGCCATTTTTTTCTAAATAGCCATGCCTTACCATAGAATGTTCTTTGGAAATATCAAGTAAAAATTGAAGCGGATCTTTACTCTTGCTGAACACCGCCAAGTGAAATGCATTGTCCATGGAGGCCGTTACAGGAAATAACAGCGAACCAACATTTTTCTGGTAGAATTTCTTCACAGATTCCCAATCGTTGTTCAGGGCTGCCCGATAAAGCTCGTTTGTACTGCGCAACTCGTCTCCTGTGCCCATTTGCTTCCCGTGGATGGAGACAACCAAAAAAAATAATAATAATAATCAAAGATTGGTTGAGAAAGGAACCTTAGTATTGCATACTATGTTAATAAAAATTTTAGCAAAATTAAATAAATATAAATATAATAACCCAACTTTGATTATTTAATTAGATATTTAGTCTTATGTGACTTTATCCTTAATATAAAATTATACAATCTTATGATAACAATCATTTAAGTATATAATTAAATATTTAAAATTAGATATACATAATTTTATTATAATAAACATTGGTTTATCAATTTTTTTTATTAAAATAACTGAAATCTTATATTTTATTATTAAAGAAACTAAAAATTCATATTTCCCTAATAAAATAATCAAACTTTATGTATATCTTACTAAAGATATCAAACAAATATAATTAGTATTATTTATTTTGGTTTATTTTAAAAACAAAGTGATTAATTTGGTATCATTAATTAAAAAAATAATGAAATTTAATTATTTTAATAATAAAATTTGATAATTTAAATAATAAAATTTAAAAGTTTAATTCTTTAATTTAAAAAAATATATAATTTGGTATATTGTCGTTGAATACCTCTAAATAATGTTATCCTATAATTATATATATACTCATCTACATACTTCTTTTTAGTGCTTTGATGTTTTAAAATAAAAAGCAATACCAATGTGTAGCTTTTTACATCAATATATATATATATATATATATATATATATATGCACACATATACTCATTTAAAAAAAAAAAATACGAATGTGACTTTTAGTTTTCTTGTTCTTCCGGAAGAAACCAAACTTTATTATTTTTTAATTAAAGTATCAAACTAATATTCTTACATTTAAAGCAAAATAAACAATATTAATTATTTTTGTTTGATATATGCAATTAAAAATACTAAAAACTTAATCTCTTTTATTAAAAAAATCTAGAGGTTCAATTTCATAAATAAAAAATATATAATTCAATATATTCATAAAAAAAGTTAATAATATATTAATAAGTTACAAATATGAATACCTTGAAGTGGAGAACTCTGTTACCTCACTTGAAGCTCCAGTCGTTGAAGTGCTTCACACGCTCAAGTCAAGAAAGACCTTAATCAAGCATACATTTAACATAATTATATACATACAGGGAATCCTTGTGAATGACACAGGGTATCCGTACTTAAATAATAATGATGATGTTAAATGTATGGTGGACCACATAGTCATAGTTGGTGGGATTGCCACCTGTGAATATAATTTTCCCACCTGTGGTACAGGGTATCCGTACTTAAATATACAGGGAATCCTTAAGCTTGTATTTTCTCATCCCCCGAAATTTTGAATTTCCCCATCAATAATTGGATGGCCCTGATTTTTTTAATATAAAAATATATTTTCTGCCGTTGCTTCTAGATTTTTTCACACAATTCCATGTATTAAACAAACAGTTTCAACTAACCTCTGTTAATTTTGTCAGGTGCATTCATGTTTTGGCTTACATTTCAATTATTGATATGACATGCATTAAACAAAAGGCCAAACGACTATTTCCCACCCAAGGTTTAGCGTTTTCTCAAATGTCCCCCCTTTAACTATAGAAACACCAAACACCCACCCATGATCGGTTAGATTTAACCAAACCCTAATGGTGATAGGGGTAAAATCATCATTTTTGCTATAATATTAAAAATAAACTAAAATAGAATCTAATTTTGCCCCCCTAAACTTTAAAAACTAAAATTTTCCCTCAGCCTAAGTTTTAAAAAATCACAGTTTCACCCTAGGATTTGGTTTTGAAATCTTCGACGACCGTTCCAGCTCCGTTGCCGATGGTCTCTCCCTCCCGAAGCAGCCTCTCCTTCCGGCGAATACTTTCCTCCCATTTGGAGGCTCCATCGGCGTCGGAAACGGGAAGAGAGACAAAGAACTTCGTCGAGGAAGACGAAGTTCTTCGTCTCCCCAAACGAAGACGAAGCCGTCGTCTTCGTCTGGGAAGACGATCATCCTCCCACTGGGAAGACGATCGTCTTCGTCTGGGAAGACGATCATCCTCCCACTGGGAAGACGATCGTCTTCCCAGACGAAGACAACGACTTCGTCTTCGTCCGGGGAGACGAAGAATTTCGTCTTCCCCGACGAAGTTCTTCGTCTCTCTTCCCGTTTCCGACGTCGATGGAGCCTCCAAATGGGAGAAAAGCATTCGCCGGAAGGAGAGACTGCTTCGGGAGGGAGAGACCGTCGGCAACGGAGCCGGAACGGTCGCCGGAGATTTCAAAACCAAACCCTAGGGTGAAACTATGATTTTTTAAAACTTAGGCTGGGGAAAAATTTTAGTTTTTAAAGTTTAGGGGGGCAAAAAGAGATAAAATTTTTAGGCGTTAGGGTTTGGTTAAATCTAACCGGCCATGGGTGGGTGTTTGGTGTTTCCATAGTTAAAGGGGGGACATTTGAGAAAACACTAAACCTTGGGTGGGAAATAGTCGTTTGGCCTAAACAAAATTGCAAGCCATGCCAAACTCGTGGTTCATGTGACCGATGTCAAGGGCCCTGAGCCATGACTGTAAAAAAATAATAAAAACTTCAAAAATCTTTAAAAAAAAATACAATATAACAAATTGGCTCATAAAAACATATCATCTAACTCTCTGAAGACTCATGAAGACATAATTCGAGAGATCTTCAATTATGTTTTAAATCTTATCATGTCACAGATCAACACAACCTATAAGATCCGACTAAAATCTGTGTTGTGTGTTTTTATAGGCCAAACGACTATTTCCCACCCAAGGTTTAATGTTTTCTCAAAAGTCCCCCCTTTAACTATGGAAACACCAAACACCTACCTATAGACGGTTAGATTTAATCAAACCCTAACGGTGATAGGGGTAAAATCGTCATTTTTGCTATAATATTAAAAATAAAGTAAAATAGAATCTAATTTTGCCCTCCTAAACTTTAAAAACTAAAATTTTCCCCCAGCCTAAGTTTTAAAAAATAGCAGTTTCACCCTAAGGTTTGGTTTTGAAATCTCCGACGACCGTTCCGGCTCCATTGCCAACGGCCTCTCCCTCCCGAAGCAGCCTCTCCTTTCGGCGAATGCTTTCCTCCCATTTGGAGGCTCGATCGGTGTCGAAAACGTCTTGGGAGACGAAGAACTTCGTCTTCCCAGACGAAGTTCTTCGTTTCCCCAGACGAAGACGAAGTCGCCGTCTTCATCTGGGAAGACGATCGTCTTCCCAAAAGAAGACCTCTGGGAAGACGATCGTCTTCCCAGACGAAGACGACGGCTTCGTCTTCGTCTTCCCCGACGAAGTTCTTTGTCTCATAAGATGTTTTCGACGCCAATCGAGTCTCCAAATGGGAGGAAAGCATTCGCCGGAAGGAGAGGTTGCTTCGGGAGGGAGAGGTCATCGGCAATGGAGTTGGAACGATCGCCGAAGATTTCAAAACCAAACCCTAGGGTGAAATTACCATTTTTTAAAACTTAGACTGAGAGAAAATTTTTAGTTTTTAAAGTTTAGGGGGGCAAAAAAAGATAAAATTTTCAGGCGTTAGGATTTGATTAAATCTAATCGACTATAGGTGGATATGTAGTGTTTCCATAGTTAAAGGGAGACTTTTGAGAAAATATCAAACTTTGGGTGGGAAATAGTCGTTTGGCCGTTTTTATATACAGAAAATCCTTGTGAATGATATTTACACAAAAAAAAATAAAGGCATCCGTACTTAAATAATAAAGATAATGTTAAATGTGTGTTGGACCACATGGGCATGGTTAGTGGGATTGCATTAAATGATTTCCCACCTGAATTTTCCCGCCCAACAAAGAAAGGCCAAAGGACTATTTCTCACCTAAAGTAAACTGGTTTTTCTTTTTTTTTTTTTGGTTAACTTTAAAATCTTATTAATCTATTTGTAAATAGTTAAAATTAATTCAGTTTATTAGTTATATCATTTTCTTCCTAAACTCTAAAAATTAACAATTTTTATCTAACCCAAATTTTTAAAAATAACATTTTTATTGTTAAAGTTTTTAATTTTTCAGATTCAATTTTTTAATGACATATTTTTCTCTCCGATGACCTTTAGGCGATGTCTCTTTCTCTCACTGTAGCCTCCTTCGGACGATCCTCCTCGGCCTCATTTTTGTCTTTAGACAAAAACGATTCGTCTTCACGAATGACAACATCAAGAAGGACTCCTAGAAGAAGGTCATGCTAGAGAGAAAGAGATATCCCCTAGAGGTCACTAGAAAGGAAAAGACATTATTGAAAAATTGATTCTAAAAAAGTGGGAACCCTAGGGGGGAAAATGCTCTTTTTAAAAACTTAAGTTAGAAAAATTATCAGTTTTAAAGATTTAAGAAAAAAATAAAATCAAATTTAAATTTATTTTTTAATATCATAGATAAAATAATAATTTTATTTTTAAAATAATTAATTTTAATTATTTATAGATTGATAAATAGAATTTTTAAAGTTAATAAGAAAACTCGAAAAAACAACCTACTTTGGTGAGACATAGTCCTTTGGCGGCAAAGAAATAACCATTTGGATGGGCAATATTGACTTTGGGTGGCCTGCATTAAATGGCCTTGTAAAATTACTTTATCTCATCGACCGGAGGGGCTGCAAGAGTTTCTCTAAATGCACCCTCTGCTCTTCATTTGTAACGTACACACACCTAATAAGATTTTCATTCAAGCGTCTCAAGTTTTGGTTTTCATTTTTATTCTACCTGCATCAACTTCATTTATCTTCTTCTTCTACTTAGAGTTTAATTTAATTATAATATCGTTTACTCATAATTTTTTTTAATTGTATTTATAATATGTTATTAGTATGATCAGCTTATATATATTTTAATATTAGTTATCTTTCAATTATATTATTATTTTGTTTGTATACCACAAAAACGAATATCTCAGTTATGATATTATCCTATTTACAAAATACAAACTATTGATGTTTTAATTATTGTTATCTTCTATTTAATTTTTCATTTATAATTATATTTATTTGCAACTCCAAGTTTGCAAAATCATAATCTATACTTGAAGTTTTGAATATCATGAATTTAAATATGAAATCCTAACTATCATTTGTAACCTAAAATTTACAAAACCTTGAATATGGGCCAAAAATCCGAAATATTATTTGAATAATTATTTTTATTATAATAATTGTATCTGATTTACAACCTAAAGTTTGCAAAATCATAGAGTATATATATATATATATATACCAAAGTTTCATCAAAGTAATTTTTTTATATTAACTATATCACATTTGCAACTCAAAGTTTGCAAAAATTATGAAAAATATGGACTTCAAGTCCAAAATAGAATCAGAATTAAAGTTTACATATTATAATATTTTATATACTAATTACAAAATCAGAAGTTTTAAAAATATGAGATAATATATGAATCTAAAATTTCAAAAATTAATCTCAATATTTCTTTTACAAAACCAACTGCTTTGTAAATATAGAATAATATCTGAACTTGAAGTTTTAAAGATTAATTCATGCATATTGCCTACAAAATCAAAAATTTTATAAATACGATAATATTTGAACCTTGGATGGCACCAGGCAGCTCATTGGAGGCTTTAGGTTTGGGCTTTGCCTCGATGAAGCGTATGTTTTGGCGGTGAATATCTTTAAGCTTAGAATATTCTTCTTTAGTCGTTCCTCCTTTTACTTCTTGTATGAATCTTGTGTGAAATTCTAATGATTTTTCAGCTAAAAACTTCACCACTTTTGTTCTCCCAAATGCAGCAGCAATAAAAAGCGGGGTTTCGCCGTTCAGATTCACAGCCTCATGGAGCTGTTCTACAAGTGGATCTTCAATATCTTCCACGGCGAGCCTGCAATGATGTCTGACCAAAGCCTCTACGGCCTCCAGGTTCCCATTGGCTGCAGCCTTATGAAGAGGTGTGTTCCCGTTGTCATTTTTAACTAAACAGCCATGCTTCGCCGTAGAATGTTCGGAAATATCAAGTAAAAATTGAAGCGGATCTTTACTTTTGCTGAACACTGCCAAGTGAAATGCATTGTCCCTGAAGGCCGTTACAGGAAATAACAGCAAACTAACATTATTCTGGTAGAAGTCCTTCAGAGATTTCCAATCGTCGTTCAGGGCTGCCCAATAAGGCTCGTACAAATCAGTTTTACTGCCCGACCTGTCTCCTCTGTTCATTTGTGCCCTGTAAATGGAGACAAAAAAAGAAAAAGATAATATTATTTATTTTGGTTTGTTTTAAAAATAAAGTGATTAATTTGGAATTATTAATAAAAAATAATGAAATTTAATTATTTTAATAATAAAATTTGATAATTTAAATAACAAAATTTAAAAGTTTAGTTCTTTAATAAAAAAATATAATTTGGTATATTGTTGTTGAATACCTCTAAATAATGTTATCATGTAATTATATATATTCTCATCTACATACCTCCTTTTTAGTGTTTTAATGTTTGAAAAGAAAAAATAATACCAATGTGTAGCTTTTTATATCAATAAATAAATAAATAAATAAATAAATAAATAAATATATATATATATATATATATATATATATATATTAAAAAGAAAAAAGCAATGCCTTTTTTTTTATATATACATTAAAAAAAAAAAGCTATAGCAATGTGACTTCTAGATTTTTTTAAGGAAGAATCTAAACTTTATTATTTTGTATTTAAAGTATCAAACTAATATTTTTCTTTTTAAAATAAAATAAATAATATTAATTATATTTATTTGTTATAATCAATCAAAAATGCTAAAAATTAAGTCACTTTTATCAAAAAAAAATCTGAAGGTTTAATTTTATAAATAAAAAATATATTTCAATATATTCATAAAAAGAGTTAGTAATATATTAAGAAGTTGCAAATATGAATACCTAAAAATGGAGAGTTTTATGATTTCACTTTAATGCTCCAATTGTTGAAATTCTTCGTGTGTTAGAGAAAGTGCTTACTCAAACTTTAAGAGAGTAAGAATGATGAATAGTGCTCTCTATAATATAATTAACTATGTGTTGTGTATTTTTATATATAGAGAGTCCTTCTAAATAAAGATAAAGAAGTATCCTTACTTTGCTTAAATAATTGATAAAGTTCACTCGTACAAACAACAAGAGTATAATAAAGATAAAACTTTGTTCTTATTTCATAACAATGAAAGTATAATAAAGATAAAATATGATTAAAAACTTATAATCAAATCAAATAGAAACAAACAGTTATTTAAATATATTCAAAATTCGTGAGTGCAAATATGCTGACAGGAAAAAATGCAGCAGTATAAATGAGAGTGGTGGTCCAATGTGGCTTTTCCGAACGAATTATGAGCAATAATGTTGCTGCGAATGCAATCATTGTTGTAGCCAATGAAATGAAGAGCAAGGTGAAGCCCGTTGTGAGTTTTTTGGGGAGTTCACGGAGGAATTCATCATATGTATAAGGCTATGTGAGGATGGACAAGAACATTACAACGGAGGTTAAGGAGCAGGCCAAAGCAATAACGTCCATGACTGTGAAAAGCAAGAAGAGAGTGCTGTTGAGGAAAATTGGATACCCATGTTCATTAGAACCTCCAGGCACAGTGTACGCAGCTGCAAAGACCACTGTAGCAACGAGAACAGCCACCGCAGAGCAAGACTGAGAAGTTTCTTTTATCCATGTCTGTGCTTGCTCGAGTAGTTTATCGTGCTTCGAATTGAATAGCTCTTCGCAAGTCATCTTTGCCTGCTTGCCGCTAAACATGGTGTAGTTGGCGGGTGTGATCTTCTTTACAGCCTGCATAAATAGAAACATAATTTACGTATAAGCACGTTTATTAGGTAAAAATCTTGTAGAAGAGAGAGCTAGGGGGCTTGCTTTGTACCACTTAATCTCTTCCTGGAGTTGGTATACAGGTCCTGCTGGGTGACGCTTTATAGTCTCTGGCTCCATGTCTGCAGCATGGTGTAATATGGTGTAGCCATTTTTGTCAACCTTTCGGACTAACCTTGTCATTGGTATTTTCATATTTTTCACATGATTGAAGATATCGTATTGACGGTGCTTAATTGCCACATGCAGTATGTTCTGACCCAGATCATTGTAATGCTCAACTAGCTGGGGACATACTTCTAGTATCTTGTACACAATTTCTACTATTCCTTTTTCAGTCTCCAGCATTAACGGGATTGGCTTATAATCTCCTTTTGAAGACTTGTCCTTATCAAATAGAGACTCTGCGCCTACCTGCCTATTAATGTTTTCTTCCCAAGAAGAATCTTTTTCTATCAGACTCTCCGCTAGTTTGAAAGCAAGTGTATGCTTTCTCTTTTCTTTCAAGATGTTACTCACTAGTGCACGGATTTTTTCCAGTAATTTAAACCACCCTATTCGTGTTTAGGAGAAAAGAAGGTGCTCAATGAGCCAAAGTGATGAAGAGAGAAATTATGTAGAATATCCCTTAAGCGAACAAAAGAAAATTTTTACCTTTGGAAATTTTTGTAGTTGGTTTTTCATCATCATCACCGATTGGAAGGCCTATAAATTATAGAAATTAATGAATAAGATGTTTACAAAAGGTCCTTTTAACATATCCTTATGCATACATTATCTTTAATAGAATTATGGAAAGGTGGAAAATATACTTACAGAAATATATGACTCTGTGGATCAATGTGCCCCATTGATATCCACTTTTGAAAGCTGAGGGCATGGTTGCTAGTAGGTGAAGAGAGGTCCAGCCATCTCGGTCCTTGAGTGCTGCTAACGATTCGTCCAGATTCAGTAAATACAGAGCCGTTTCTGAGAAAATTTGAAAAGAAAGCGCATCAAATATCGGTTGAATATATATTTCATTTCAAAGCAAAAGTAAAGAAACTAGGTGGGTAGAGACAGACACCAAAATGGTAGCCTGTGATGGCAACGTGCAGAATGGAGGCATCAGGCTCTGGCTGTGATGTTGTTTCACCTTGGATGGCACCAGGCTGCTCATTGGAGGCTTCAGGTTTGGGCTCTACCTCGATGAAGGGTTTGTTTTGGCGGTGAATATTTTTAAGCTTAGAATATTCTTCTTCTTCAGTCCTTCCTTTTTCTTCTTGGTATATTAATATTTTGTGAGATTCTAATGATGTTGCAGCTAAAAACTTCACCACATTTGTTCTCCCAAATGCAGCAGCAATTTTTTTCTAAATAGCCATGCTCGACCATAGGATTTTTTTGGGAAATTTCGAGTAAAAATTGAAGCGGATCTTTACTTTTGCTGAACACCGCAAAGTGAAATGCATTGTCCCCGAAGGCCGTTACAGGAGATAGCAGCGAACTAACATTTTTCTGGTAGAATTCCTTCACAGATTCCCAATCGTTGTTCAGGGCTGCCCGATAAAGCTCGTTTGTACTGCCCAACTCGCCTCCTGTGCCCATTTGCTTCCTGTAGATGGAGACAACCAAAAAAAATAGATGGAGACAGCCAAAAAAAAAAAAAATGAAAGATTGGTTGAACTTAAAAAATCGATTTAAATCATGTCTTAGAAAAAAGAATCTTAGTATTGCATTCTATATTAATAAAAAATTTAGCAAAATTAAATAAATATAAATATAGTAACCCAATTTTGATTATTTAATTGGATATTTAGTCCTATGTGATTTTATTCTTAATACAAAATTATATATTCTTATAATAATTATTATTTAAATATCTAATTAAATATTTAAAACTAAATATACATACTTTTATTATAATAAGTATTGAATTATCAATTTTTTTATTAAAATAACTGAAATCTTATATTTTTTTATTAAAGAAACTGAACTTTCATATTTTCTTATTAAAATTATCAAACTTTATGTATATCTTAATACAGATATGGCCAAAGGACCTTTTCCCCACCCAACGTTTGATGCTTTTTCCAATTCATACCCTTTAACTTTGTTAAACCCCAAATTCTACCCATCAGATGTTACAATTGACGGAAATCTTTAGTGAGAAGGACAATAATGTAAAAGGGCTTCTGATTTGTAAAACGCATTAAACTAATAAAAAATTCATTTTTTTAAACATTCACTGCAGAGCATTTATTGTTGGTGGTGGATTTTCAGTGTTATTTTATACCTTATCTCTTTTTGGCGTGACACATGGCGAGCTAATTTTATGTCATCCGATATTTTGATGTGCTGACGGAGTGAATCAGCGATTTATTGAGAAAAACTCTGGCGTGGCAGATCGAATGTTGAACATGTGGACAGCAAAATGAAATACAACCGACTTTTTGAAAAATCGGAACTTTAATGCACTGGTTTCGAAAATTTTAATCCCTCAAATGCACTAGTTTAAAGGACAATTAATGCTGGCCAACAGGATTTGACCCATTTGCAGTCCGCCATCTTTAATGCATTAATTGCTTCACATCAATGGTTGGGATTATTTTGCCAAAAATCAACGGCTCAGGATAACGTTTGAATGTTTTAGCCAATAAAGTTGTAACATCTGGAGGTCTCTTTTGTCATTTAACGCTGAAATTTGAAAAAGGTGGAGGAATAAACAATTGTTTATTCGTTTGATGACGAATGATAAAACGCCAACGTGTTCTGGATTTTATACGAAAATTTCAAATAGCGAAAGGAAGTCATTTGGCCTTCGATTTTCCTTTCCATTGGCTTGTGATAGCGTTTTGCTCTGAAACTTTTCAGTCGTAAAAGTTGTGAAACAATCGGTGAGCTGTTTATGAAGATGGTTAAAACGGCAACGATACCTTCAATAATGCAGAAAAACTTTCCCAGTATGGTTCGTTTGTAGTTTGTTTTGATGTATATTTTTCTGTTTATTTAAAAGAAAAAACTCGTTCTTTACCCGGAAGTGTTGTTACATATTCTGAGTGCTAAAAGATTGGGTATGTTAGGGTTTTGACACTTCTACGTCCATCAATCTGGTTTATGTATTATTGTGTTCATTTAAATGAAAAAATTCATTCGTTAGGGGTTTTGTATACCGTACATCATATGGAACTGTTGTTATTCCTTCTTTATTCTACTGTTGTTAAAAAAATTTTATTCTCATTTAATGAGTTTTTTTCTTTTAATTTTGTGAAGAACGTGGATGATGATATGAAAGCTGTTCCATATCTTTGAAATTTTGTATAATATGCTGTAAATTGTGCTTATCCGGGATACATAATGTACAACATATCCAAGTCCAGTTTGAAACTGTAAATCATGCAGAATATATGCAAGCTAACATGATAACATAAATCCAGCTCTTAATGTAATCCAACAATTCAACCATTTTTTCAGTCTTAAATGCAATTAACGTGATTAACCAATTACATCAACGGTTGTGACAATTGGATGAGCACTACTTATTTACCTTGCTAAAGGGTATTTTGATGTTTTCTTGAAGAAGACAGTTTAAAATAATCATTAAAATTGAAGGTATCTCGGTTATTTCATTCGTTAAGGGGTAGAATAGTCATTGAAATCATATATTAACAGAAACTGTTTAATTTAGCCTTTGATAGGTGGGATTTTGGGTTTTACAAAGTTAAGGGGTATAACTTTGGAAAAGCATCTAACGTTAGGTGGGAAAAAGTCCTTTGGCCAAAAATATAATATGGAGGGTCAATTCATAACAGCACACAGGCAGACCTACTAAGAGCCTCACAAAGGCACTACTCAAGTTACTCTCTATCAATTTGTCAAAATCAGCCGTTAGTTTTATAGTCAAAGATTATTTATATCAATTTATCTAAATGTTATAATATGGTGTAATTAACTTTCATTTTGTGACCGAAGGTTTAAAATGTTATGATTATATCCATATTGGACTGAATTGTAAACAATATTTTAAAGGTGTACATGCATTTTAAAAACTTTCTAGGGACATACGGATATTTTTCCTATCTTACTTTGAAAATATCATATTCACCCCTATATATATTTTGAAAATATAACCCTAATAGTTGTGTTATGACATTTACACCTCTAATAATTTATGTTTTGTGACGTTTTTTTATGGGTATAATTGTCATTTGAAACTACTAAAGGCATATTGATATTTTTCAAATTTCAAAAGCACCCCTAAACTTTTTGAATTTTTAAAAATCTCTTAAAAATTTGTAACACCCCTAATATTATTAAAACTACGTCGACCCCAAACATATGATTTTACATTGTTAATACTCCTATCCATACTTGCAATTTTTTTCATTTCAATTGAAATTAACATAAATTACGATGCAAAAATTATTAAATAAAATTTTGGGGTAGAACATTACTCAATTTGAGGGCTTTTTTGTTTTTTTAACAATTTTAGAAATAATTTTTTAATTCTTTAACGAATTCAACAAGTAGGTAAAAAATTGATTTTTTCAAACTTAAAAGGTGGAAATATACCATTTCATCAAATCTTGGGTAGGAAATAGTCATTTAGCCATATGAATCAACAATATAATATTTCATGTACGTTGGGATGTGATTTTAGTGATATTGGCTCCTCGTTAGTTATTAATCTAATTGGAATAAGTTCCTAAAAACCCTAAATATTTCAAATATTATATTTTTTTTTCTAAACGTACGATCATGCATCATTGACACTTCTATCTATACTTTTAATATAATTACCATTATCATTTGTCATCATACCTGACTTGAAATTGAGAAGAGAGGAAAAAAGGGATAAATATAAGAAAAAAAAAAGTGATGTTTTATGTAATTACATAATAATATATTATTTTTATACTTAAAATTATGTATATACAAGAACTCTTAATAAAAACATATAAAAGTCAAATGGATCAGATTTATGATGCTCTCTAAAAAAACAAATCCACTGATATTAAAATCATAATTCTGAAATTAGAGGGGCAAGAGCCAAATTTCGCTATATTATTTGCATCTTAAACATCAACTTAAAACTATTAAAAAAAAAAAAACAGTAAATATCTTCTACTTGACTCCGACAATAGACATGAGAAGCCTGAGCTTTTCAGTAACTTCAACAAGGTCAGAAGGGCCCTTAAACGAGGCTGGAGGCTCAACTCCAGTCAACAAATACAGCCTCTTCAACTCCTCAATGCATGTGCCCTGTGGCGCTACTTTGTATCCAACCATCAGCCGCATCGCCTCCATAAGTTCCCAGATTTTCTAACCTTACTGGAAGCCATACCACTGTCTTCCTGTGAGCAAATTGCAGCATCGTTGCACTTGCGTTCTCCCGAACAAACAGGAACCGCCATATAATCAACTGTCTCACGATTTCCACAGGTACTTGAAGAGTGTTCATTTTCTGCGGATGCGTCAATGGAGTATACACACATGAACTCAGATTACTGGAAAGGAAACTTATAAAAAAGAACTAAAACAACGTTAATTATACAAACTTTACACACTTAAATATATAAAATAGGTATACAGATGATGTATCATACTGTGATTGAATGTTATTTTATCTTTTAATTTAAAATCATCTAATCATATGATGACATATCATCATTATACTCATTTTGTGTCTTCAAAGTGTATACATTGAATGAACTAATAGCTGCTGGTCAGATTCTATAGCTTTACCTCCAATGGTGTTGTAATCTGCATATAAATGGGCAGCAGCATTTCTATTATCAAACAAATCAAACCCACTTTCATCAGCAATTTTTCTTACATCTGGATTTGAAGAGGTCACATTTTCCTTCTCCCTATTCAATTGAACATTTTGTACTACATCCTTAGCGACATTATCATCTCCTCCTCCCTGCAACATAAAAGGCTTGTTTAAAACTGGTTTTTCCTCCTCTTCTTTGACACTACAGACATCAGTAGTTCCAACCATTTTGCCCTCTTAGGGAATCACATCCGCCTTTGGCACATCCTCGTCGTCGTTCTTTTCAACGTTTGTAAGAGGGTTATTGCTAATTCTACCTTCCATTGGCATTTCCATTTCTTCAACATTCTTATTAACTTGCCGGTTTTCCTCCACTGCCTTTCCGGATAATTTCTCTACACTCTGGTTGTTCTTCTCTCCTTTATCAGCCATACCCTCCCTGATTTTTTCAAGTAATCCACTTGTCTCTTTCACCAATTCTTCATCTTCGTTAACTTCTTTACTCTTACATAGTTCCACAACAATGTCTGTCACTTTAAATGGTGCTGCCATATGTTCAATTGCTCCGCCGCTTTTCTCATCTCCCTCAATATCAACAACAACAGCAGCCACATCATCAACTGGCATATGATCTAGGCTTTCCACAATCGCAGGCCTTTCTTCTTCCTCTTCTCCATCTCCTTCAATTCTCACCTCAACTTCTAATTTCATAGGTTCTTCCTCATTTTCATCTTCATACTCTTCAACAGCTTCTTCATACCCATTTTCCTCCACTATCTCAATTTCATCTTGTCTAATAACTCCATGATTGGCCACATCAATACAACGATCATTGCCATTCTCCTCTAATTCAATCCTCATCTCAACTGTTTCCCGTGTATACTCCAACATCTCTTCTTCTTCCTTCTCCATATCAACAGCTCCTCTACGCCACCCATCTTCTTCTTTGCCATGCTTATCATCCCCAACAACTTCATCTGTATACGACGCTTGTCCATAATCCAAAAGAAATGGAGGGGGTTTAGACCCCGGAAGCAGCATACTCATAAGCTTATTAGTGCAAGCATAGCCCGCCAACAACGGCCCATACGGAACCGAACAAGCGAACCCAAGAAAGGAGATAACCGCAAGAGGAGGAACTATCACAGGAGCCGAAGACATCACAAATCCTGTCACCAAAATTTTTCTTCCCACTGTTAAGCCCTTGCACAAGATCCAGCGAACTTTTCCTCTGTTTTCCAAGGATGAGTATTCTTCAGTACTCCCCTCCATGGCCGAGTATGGATCTTCCATTGTGGTGAGATACAAACACAAAGGATTATTATCTGAACCTTTGTCTTCAAAAGGATTCTTCGCACAAGAGTTTAGAAAGAAATTTTAGGATCAATGATGTGGAAGATTACTGTGATTATTGTGTACCATATTTTCTTCGAGACACTCGAAATAAAGATCAACACCAGGGAAAATTTTAAATTTCTACAAGCTAACAATGACACACAAAAAGTTGAGGAAATGAATAGGAAAATTAGAATTCATTGAGCAAATTCACAGATAAGCAACAAATATTTTTTGTATTGTGATTAGAGATAGAAATGAAGATTAATTGTTCATACTAATCAAAGGGGTTTCTAAATGATTAGGAACTTTGTCTGCAAATTCAAGTATGTTACAGAGGAAAGAACCGAGAAAAAATAAAATTAAGAGGAAGAAATTAAATTTCCAAAGAGCGTAAAACATATAAAGTTTACCTGAATATACAGTGGAATGAACAAATCTAATTAGCTTATAAATAGGCCTGGTGTCATTACGAACAAAATATTAGGCATTTAGTTTGAGCAAGAAAGAGAAAGTTTTTTAGGCTGTGCAGGTTCAAATTAGCTAGGGTTCATGGAGAAGAGTTTGCATGAAGAAGACACGCGTTCGAAAGACGGGAGTGGCAATTGGAAAGGTCATAAGGTTAAACAAATGCATGCAAGCTGCAGCGCATGCAGAAGAAGCTCTGTGATGATCCCAAGGCTCCGCACTTCAACGTGGTTGCTGATGACTTCATTTGTCACCTTCTCATATGTATAATTTACTCAGAATCTTTTTCCCAGATTTTCATCTCCTACCAACACAATTCAAACTTACAGATTGACGTCAGTGTCAAGCTTCTTTTTTGGTAGAATTCAAGAAAAAACTTGAAAATTATATGTGAAAAATATAGATTATATAGGAAAATCTTACCATCTCACTGGTTAATGTGGGTGGTAGCTAGACATGTATAATCTGGGTGGTAGTTAGGCATGTCAAGGGAGCTCTGGATGACCCTCTATTTCGATTAGGTCTAGGGAGGTATAGCTATTACTATAGTGAGTTATGTCATGCCCATAGGTCATACGGATCGTATTAAAGGCATTGAGATAAAGTTTGCTTGATACAATATAGTCTGCAAAAAATTATTAAAAAAATAAAAATTAAAATATATGAAAATATTATATAAAGGGAAATTATTAAAAATAGGCAAAATTAAGGGGGTCTAAGTGAAATTGCCCAAAAAATTCAGGTTTAAGCAAAAATGCCCAGGTTTTGTGAAATGACGAAACTGCCCCTATATATAAACACAGCAAATTTCATCACTTCCCATGGTCGAACCTCATTTCCGCAGATTTTCTTGCTTTCCGGCAACCGCAAATGGCAAAGAAGGTTAATATATCTCCCGTAATCTTGTTTGGATCAAGTTATTGCTCATATTATTAAGATTTGATTGAGATTTTTCGTTTTGAAATTTTAGGGTTTACGGTTTGAACAATGCTTAAAATGTTTTGATTCTTTGTTGTTTTCGTTGAATTGATTGAGGGGTTTTGTGTTATACAATGTGTATATTTCATTTATGTGAAAATCGGAGGCCGAAACGACCAAAATTTAGCCGAAAATGGCTGTCGAAAGGATCGGCAATCCGATGTGGGAACAGTGTTTCCCACAGTCAAACAATTTATCCCACGGTCAGCAGACATTGACCATAAGTTAGGGGGTAAAGTGGATTTTTTAAAATATTGGGGTGTCAGGGAGAGTCCTTAGCCCACGTCGGGTTTTTCTGAAATTTCCCTCGTGATCGTGGGTTTGGCGAAATTACGAAACTGCCCCTCTATATAAACACAGCAAAATTTCATTTCTTCCCACGACAATCTTGCAATTTTTACTGTGCAATTCAAAGAAAATTCCAAAGCTTCCCACTCTCCCATGGCAATCCCACGGTGAACCTCATTTCCGCCGATTTTCTTACTTTCCGGCAACCGCAAATGACAAAGAAGGTTAGTTATCTCCCGTAATCTTGTTTGGATCAAGTTATTGCTTACATTATTGAGATTTGATTGAGATTTTTCGGTTTGAAATTTTAGGGTTTACGGTTTGAACAATGCTTAAAATGTTTTGATTCTTGGTTGTTTTTGTTGAATTGATTGAGGGGTTTTGTGTTATACAACGTGTAGATTTGATTTATGTGAAAATCGGAGGTCGAAACGACCAAAATTTGGCCGAAAATGGCTGTCGAAAGGATCGACAGTCCGACGTGGGAAAAGCGTTTCCCACAGCAAACGATTTATCCCACGGTAGCAGACTTTGACCATGGGTTAGGGGGGTAAAGTGACTTTTTTAAAATGTTGGGGAGCCGGATGAGATTCGTTAGAACACAGCGGGTTGTTTTGAAATTTGTCATATAACAGTGGACCTTTTCAATTAAGGAATTTTCATGAGGGGGTAAATTGAGAATTTTCTTATCTGGGGTTTCTAATCATGTAGTTTTCGAATTTTATATCCTTTTTTTCTGTTTTAGGGTTTTTCCATATGTAATTTTCAAATTTGAGATTCGAGTTTTTGAATTTTGGTGCTTTTTGACATAATTTACGATGTAATGACGTAATTTCAACTTAATATTTCGATTTTTTCGTTTATAAGATATATTGATTCGTGTTTTTGAATTTCAGTTGCGTTTTTCCGTATTTTGTTTTTTTATGATATATCGATTCGTTTTTTTTCAAATTTTCAAATGATTTTTCGATTAGTGATATTCATAGGTATTTCAATTAATAGAATTCGAATTTCAAATCCGTTTTTTCGATTTTCTCCGTGTTAGGATAAATCGAGTCTTATTTTCAAATTATCTAAGGATTTTTCGATTGTTCACATTCTATGGTATTTTATCGTATAGATTTCGAATTTCATTTTCGTTTTTTCAAATTTCATCGTTTCAACTTCTAGAATTCGAATTTCAGTTCCATTTTTTCAAATTTTACCGTTTCAGGATATATCGACTCGTATTGATTCATTTCTGATCAATTTTTTGATTATTGACATTAAAAGGTATTTCAACGTATAGAATTCGAATTTCAGTTCCGTTTTATCGAATTTCACCATTTCAAGATATATCGACTCGTATTTTCAAGATTTTCGAATGATTTTTCGATTATCGTCACTTTAAGGTATGTCAACGTATAGAATTTAAATTTCAGTTCTGTTTTTCCGAATTTCACCATTTCAGGATATATCGATTTGTATTTTCAAGACTTCTGAACGATTTTTTTATTATCGTCACTTTAAGGTATTTCAACGTATAGAATTCGAATTTCAGTTCCGTTTTTCAGAATTTCACCATTTCAGGATATATCGATACGTATTTTCAATATCTCCGAACGATTTTTTGATTATCGTCACTTGAAGGTATTTCAACATATAGAATTCGAATTTCAATTTCGTTTTTCTGAATTTCATCATTTCAGGATATATCGAATCGTATTTTCAAGATCTCCGAACGATTTTTTGATTATCGTCACTTTAAGGTATTTCAACGTATAGAATTCAAATTTTATTTCCGTTTTTTCGAATTTCACCATTTCAGGATATATCGACTCGTATTTTCAAGATTTCCAAACGATTTTTTGATTATCATCACTTTAAGGTATTTCAACGTATAGAATTCGAATTTCAGTTCCGTTTTTTCGAATTTCACCATTTCAGGATATCTTGATTCATATTTTGTTATTTTCGATCGATTTTTCGATTGTTAACATTCTAGGGTATTTGAACGTATAGAACTCGAATTTCAGTTCTTATTTGTTAAGTTTTGTCATTTCCTTTTTGATTATTTGGTATTTTTCATCTTTTTATGTTTTTGCCACTAATACATTTGTTTACATATTTATTTTTATGAATGTCTAACAAATTTTTAAAGTTGTTACAGGATATTTCTCACAAAAGAAGACGGGTTGACAGCGAGCTGCGCATCCCCAACGAGTCCAGACACTTCCGAGCAGATGCGATATATCGTGCACAACATACAACATTATCTCGGATTTCTTCTACATTGACCCTGGGTCAACTGCGACTATTTAAGAGGACATGTTTCGGGTCTCTCCTTCGTTTACCCAAAACCAAATTCTCTGGGATATTGGTTCATGCATTTCTACTATGACAACTACATCCACCCTTTGCCAGAGACGAGTTTTGGTTTAGGGTTAGCGGGGTTGATGTGAGATTGAGCCCGTTTGAGTTTGCGTTGGTGACAAGACTTTTGTTTAGCCGACAGACTGATGTTTTTCATATATTCCTCGGTCCTTCGGACATAGGATCAGAGATACGTACTTTTGCGGTTGTTCGAAGGTACAGTATCACGATATAGAGATGACAATATTGATGCTGTCAAGATGGCCTTGTTGTATATTCTTCACATGGTTTTGTTAGGGAATGATCGACGAAAGAAGGTGTCCACGGATTACTTACAGTTAGTTGATCATTGGACGGGTTTAATTCCTACCCCTGGGGCGTTGTTGTGTGGCAGATGACATACGATTCTATGTCACAGGCGAGTGAGAGAGTCTGTTCCAGACGGATGCTTGAAATTCGTAAATACAACCTTTACGGATTTCCTTTCGCATTTCAGGTAAGTTTTATATTATTATTTATATATATTAATTGGCAAAAATATAAATTGATTTATTTACATCGTAAATGATTATATTGCAGTATTGGATATATGAGACTCTAGAGACGTTACACGATTGGATTGACCTTGTCGATCCCTATTCGTCCTTACGATGTTGAGGTGGCGTACGCGAGACGCCCCTAGTTGGACTCATATAGGTCGTATTTTCAGTGGTGATTCGGTATGTACTAGTTAATTAATAAGTCGATTAATTCATTATATGTTACAATTATTTTGACTTATATATCTTCATCATTAGGAGGATGTCACATTCCCTCTTCGTCCATCATTGATCGAGGAGGGTTTACTGTGGTATGTTGAGATTCGTGAGTACATCGGTTTACCTGATACCGATTTCTCCTCATCTTCTTCGGTTTCAATCACGACTAGAGACGGGGCTTCTCTATCCTCAGGACCTTCAGATGTACCCGTCGACACTTCTGAGACACATGAGGAGCCTATTCAGCCTCCTGTTATGAAGCAGCCTATATGTTCCCCTGTTGTTCAGAGCCCACAGATGACAGACCATCCTAGAGTAGAGGACCATCCTAGAGTAGAGGACCACCCTAGAGTGGAGGACCACACTACCCATCATGCCACCAAGCAGTGTCCCCCATTCGTAGCACCCAGTATTTCTACATTAGACGCTACATTAGCGTACTGGGGTGCTATGATTTTACGTGAGATATCGAGTTTTCGTGATGATATCTCTTCCCAGATGACTTGATTACGCGATGATATCTCTTCCCAGATGACTCGATTAGAGGATCGTATGACTCATTTGGAGGACATCGTCACGCGTACATATCCAGCCCCCGTCGCTCAGATTATAAAACCACTTCTAATTTATTACTTATAAAAAATGTCTACAGTGTTAATATTCTGACAACTATTATTACATTCGTATAAGAGAGGGACGACGATATCCGACCGACATCTCCCATTGATATCGCAATACCATCTCATCACCCACACGAGGTCCGTATGACATTTCAAATTTATATTTATTGTTAAATGTCATTATTATATTATAGTATTGTTATATATGAAATGCCACTAATTAAGTTATTATTACTATTATCTTAGGGTAGTCGCCAGAAGGACGCACCGACTAGCCCTTCTGTTGCATCACCTGTCCGAGCTGAGGTATGTCACTTATCAATGGAACTTTATTTTTATGATTGTCCAGTTATCGATTAATATAGGGTATACATATTCGTATAGGTTCTTCCTCATAAAGGCCATCCGATCGGATCTCATATAAGTTCTTTAGATCCTTCACATGAGGTATGATAATTATTATACATTATATCGACTTTTAGATGTGATATTATATTTTATATGAAATATCATTTACCATTTTGTCCGTTTCATGCATATAGGGAACCGGTATTGATATATTATCGATCGAGGGTTCTCCCCGAACATCTTCCTCGGAAGTTGAGGTTAACTTTTTTTTAAAAAATATCATTGATTGATCTGTCTTTTCAATTATATTGTTTATTTAATGATGTTTTGACTCTTTTTCAGGACGAGCGATTATAACTACTTGCTGATATCCCGAGTTTGACCAAAAAGATAGTGGATATTGGTTCACAGGAGGAGGACTTCCAGAAGGATGATTTTGAGGTCATCCATATTGAGGTATATCAATCATACTTAGTATATAAATATTCGTATATATTGGTCACTGAGATGTTCAAAATTACAATTTTCTAGTCCGTCGAGGGAGCACGCGTGGTGGACTTGACCGTGATTCAGGATTCTCCAGCTAAACCTCCTCCTGCATACATGAAGAAGGTAAAATAAATCGATTAATGCTAATGAGATATATCTGGTTATTTAATCCTCCGGAGAAACCAAGACCACATGTCATGATCTTCTTTTTTACCGACACCGAAACCAATGGGATATATCTGGTTATTACCATCAAGAGCCACCACAAAGAATAAATGCCCCAGATATCGACCTTTAAGGAATGCAGCGTCAATGCAAATAACCGGGCAGAGATAATATCTGAATGCACTAATGAAACATCCTAATGCCATGAAAAAATTCTTAAATCGATAGTCATCATCCGTTTCAATAGCAGTAACGGTGCCCGGATTAGTACGTTGTAGATTGTAGCAATAATCTGATAAAAGCATAAATGATTCCTCCGGTGAACCTCTCAATGAATTTATAGCCCAATTTCTTGCCCGCCAAGCCTATGAGTATGAAATATCAATTTTATATCGGTCGGCGATGTCTACAATTATTTCCTTAGGCCGATAAATTCGATCAACCATCACAAACTTTGATCTCATTAATTGACCTAAAGCTCGGGCCCCAGCTTGTCTGTATGTGGCATGATTTGATCAACTGAACATGTGTGGGTAGAATTCATAGAGTTGATCCCTCACACTTCACCAACTGTGGACTTGGTTGCATGTATATACCACTCACAATTTTCAGCCTTGCACTTTATTTCCCACCGTTTCTTGTCTGACTTTTTTACACCAAATTGAAATCCTTTAAGTAAGGAGAATTGCTTCACGACATCTTTCAATTGGACTTTATTATGGAAAATATCATCAATTTTTACACCATTCTCCTCTCAGATCGATCTGGAACCACCTGATGATGCTGATGGCTGTGGAGGAAAATCAGAAAGCCACCTAAATGGATCAGTAGGGACATTGTCAAAAAATGACCCAGAATAATTTCCACCACCTGAAATAGGATCTTCAAGCTGTAAACTATCCATACCCTCGGTAACTGATGTCATATACTCAGGCTCTACATCTTCTGAAGGAATATCGAACATATCATTTCCATCAAAGTCACCCTAATCGGGAACTATATCTTTTTCTCCATGAGCACATGAGTTTGCAATGTACAACGGGTTATTACTGAAATCAATCAACTTTTCCAAATCGTATTCTTTTTTTTACCCCACTACTTTCTTCTTCATCTTCATCTTCATCTTCTTCCTTCTGCCCTTCAATTGGGTACATGTAACAAAAACGGGAATACATTCCTGTAAGTACTGAGACATATCAATACTGCAAGACTCCTTCAAAAGCTTAATAAATCCCTCGAATGTTGTTCCATAAGGGATTTTAATCAATTGTTTGGCTCCTCTAATATATTTCATTGTGTTGTTGCCACCTTGAATCCATTCTCCCTGGTAACGAACCGATGCATAATCATCCATTTTAATTATCAATCCTACAATGATAAGTTTTTGAAGATAATTATCATTTATAATAAAAAAAATCTATAATAACTATGTAAAACAGTCGTACAATTATTAATAAAAAAAAAACTCCTCATATTTTTCTAATATTTTATTTATCCCCCTATAATTATTTAACAATTTATATAACACTTTCGTATGTTATCTCATATCAAAATGCATCTATTTGTTTTTAACGTTCCATTTAAAACATTTTTATAATATCTATACTTTGAAATAGATATTCAAATTTTATACTTTGAAATACTTTAAAATGTCAATAATAAAAAATTTCTTCACAAATCTGGAAAATATAAGTCGATATATCCTAAAACGGTGAAATTCAAAAAAACAGAACTGAAATTTGAATTCTAAAAGTTGAAATACCCTAGAATAACAAGAATCGAAAATTTTTTCATAAATTTGAAAAATACGAGTCGATATATCTAAAAACGGTAAAATTTGAAAAAACGAAACTAAAATTCGAATTCTCAAAGTTGAAATACCCTAGAATGATAAGAATCGAAAATTTCTTCGAAAATCTGAAAAATAGTAGTTGATATATCCTAAAACGTGGAAATTCGAAAAAACGGAACTGAAATTCGAATTCTAAAAGTTGAAAACCCTAGAATGGCAAGAATCGAAAAATTCTTCAAAAATGTGGAAAATATGAGTCGATATATCGTAAAACGGTAAAATTCGAAAAAACGCAACTGAAATTCGAATTCTAAAAGTTGAAATATCCTAGAATGACAACAATCGAAAATTTTTTCAGAAATCTGGATAATACGAGTCGATATATCCTAAAACGATGAAACTCGAAAAAACATAAAATTTCAATTATAATGCGCCTACAATGTTTAATATCAAAATGCCTCCCTAATTTTAATAACATTTCATTTGACCCCTCAATTATCTCTTTCTTTATTTAACACCCTTGTATGTTGTCTTGTATCAAAGCAATACCTATCTATTCTTAACATGTTATATAAATCCTTTATATATTATAAAATATCCAAAAACCCCCCATATTTATCTAGAATTACATTTAACCCTCCATATTTGTGAAACAGTGTATTTAACCCCTTTATTACAACATAAAAACTAACTTAACAAATAAAATTAAGTTTTAGGCTAAGATTGGTATAAATACCTTTTTTGGATGAATAGTTTTTTTCGAATCGAATTCAGAAATATAAACTTCTTCGGTCCGAATGAATTCCCACTAATTGATCTTGAATAAAAATGAAAGCGAGAGAGTGAGTGTTTGAGTGATATGAGAAGTGTGTGTAATAAAAGTGAGTGAGAAGGGTTTATATAGATGAGGGGAAGGGTAATTTTGACATTTTAGAAAAAGTTATGAAATAATAAAGAACTATCAAAATACCCCCTAATTTTAATAATATTTCATTTAACCCCTCATAATGAGTGAGGAGGGTTTATATAGATGAGGGGAAAGATAATTTTGATATTTTAGAAAAAGTTATAAAATAATAAAGAAATATCAAAATGCCCTTATAATGTAAACTATCAAAATACCTCCTAATTTTAATAAAATTTCATTTAACCCCTCATAGTGAGTGAGGAGGATTTATATAAATGAGAGGAAGAGTAATTTTGGTATTTTAGAAAAAGTCATGGGTATTTTTATTTAGGAATAGTGAATTCGGGCATTTTTGCTTGAAAATAGTGATTTTGGGCATTTTTGCTTAGTGGGGGGTATTTTGGCTAGTTTTGATAATTTCCCTTATATAAATTATATAATTTAGTGAACCAGTTCGTAAAAATACACGGATCGCCCCACAAAGGCACAATCCGTGAGATCCTGGGCTGTGTTGCAGATCTTAAGATTTTTGTGGGTCACCTCAACCACAAAACCCACATTATAACGGGCTTTGACCCGACTTAATTTGCAGAAATGATAGATTGTACCAAAACTAGTTTGGTTCCGCCCGACTTGACAGAACCTAGTGCCACTTTTAGTTATAGTAAAATCAGACTTTGGGCTTAATTGGGGAAAATTAGCCCAAAAAAATATTTTAAAAAAATGAAAAATTTTATTATAAAGGAAAAGATTTTTTTTTTAAATAGATAAAAATTTTAGTCAGAATAGACAAAAAAAAAAAATGAAATTCCAAAATGCAGTATTTATTTTAATTATGCGTTCTATATTTTGAAAATAAAAAAATAAAAAAAATTCAAATAATCATACTATTAAGAAAACAGTTAACTCTTTAATTACTATATTTCTTAGAGCAAAATAATTTAATTAAATATAATTTTTACTTCACTTTTAACTTTAAAATAAAAATCCTAAAATCCCCCTGATGTAACATCCATTTTCTTTTAACTGAGAAACTCATATCCAAAATCTCATGTAAAAAACATAAATTCAAACAAGAACAATCGTATTTACTTGGTTTTTCATTGATTTCATCAATACAAATCTCAAAAACAAGATCACAAAACATCCCTTAGGATCAAAGGATCATTATACATACAATTAAATTAGTTTAGAACTTGATGCTTGCATTTGGAGGCTCCACCACATAGGATTTCATTAGACAATGAAGCCACTACTCACCTACAAGGAGGTGTTAGGAATGTTTGTGCTAGCCTATGTATCCAGTTGAGTCGTTTTCTACCTTTCTAAGAGGCTTATTGCTAATTCTCTCCATTATCACTCATACCCTCCTCCCTGATTTTTTTAAGTAATCCCCTTGTCTCTTTCACCAATTCCTCATCTTTATTGACTTCATTACTCTTACATAGTTCCGCAGCAGTGTCTGTCATTTCAAATGGTACTGCCATATTTTCAATGGCGCCGCCACTTTTCTCATCTCCCTTAATATCAACAACAACAGTAACCACATCTTCAACTGGCATATGATCCGAGCTTTCTACAATCGCAGGCTTTTCCTCTTCTCCAACTCCTTCAATTCTCACCTTAACTTCTAATTTCATTGGTTCTTCCTCAATTTCATCTTGATGCTTTGCCTCATCAATATAATGATCATTGTCATTCTCTACTATCCTCATCTCAACTGTTTCCCTTGTATCCTCCAACATCTCTTCTTCTTCATTCTCCATATTAACACCTCCTTTACGCCATTTATCTTCCTTTTCACCATACTTATTATCCTCAACAACTTCATCGGTGTACGACACTTGTCCATAATCCAAAAGAAAAAGAGGGGGGTTGGTTTGTGTTGTTGTTGTTAACCCCTAGAAGCAACACAGTTATGAGTTTATTAGTGCAAGCATAGCTCGCCAACAATAGCCTATACGGGACTGAACAAGCAACCCTTATAAAGGAGATAACCACAAGAGCAGGAACTACCATAGGACCAGAAGACGTCACAAAACCTGTCACTTAAATTTTCTTTCCCACTATTTGTCACCTTCTCATGTGTGTATACATACATACATACATACACACACACACACACACACACACACACACACACACACATATATATATATATATATAATTTACTTAGTGTCAGACAAGACCAGTCTCCTTCAATAAAACAGTCTACCACCCAGTTTACCTCATTTGAATTTAACTTTTAAGTTTATATTGTGTGTTTAAATTTTGAATCCATAATTGTGTCATTGTATATATATATACATATACATGGCCAATCTTCTATAAATGGCTGTGGGAAATCAAAAGAAAATACAGAAAGTGTTCGTCACTCTCTATTACTCTATTTTCCTTTTCTAATTCATTTTCAAAAATTGTTTTGTTGTCTTTTATTTAATCACCACTCATTCTAACTGTGGGCTATTGGCACAAGCCACTGTCAGTCTTTTTTTTGGTTCTGATCGTTTATTTATGGTCTATCGTTCTTCCACAACCCAACCTACTTCAAATGGCCTCCCTAATTTCTTTTACCCAAACAAATTCTGTCTCTCCCTCAACACCACTAAACTTACTGCCACCAAAATTATTGTCAGCTGCTGCTTTCACATATTGTCTTCTCACCAGCTCAACACACCGGCTAATAGGATTATTTAAAATTTAATACAAATTAAATCTTTCATACAAATAACTAATCAAAAGTAATCACGCAATTAATTTCAACAATGTTCTCAAATATAAGTAATAAATATAAAATTAAGAGTAAAAAGTAAAAAGGCTCAAGACTTATAGTGATTTGAAACTTTCTCTTTTAAACTTCCTACAACCACTTTTTCAAGCAATCAACTTAAAGTTTTACTAGTAAAGATATGGTCTTTTTAAAATTGTTCTTTGTGATTTCGCCCAAACACTCTGGTTGATCTAGGATTATGCTTAATATAATAGTTTATCTGGGATTTTGCCCAATAAAAATCAAATGCAAAAAAATATTGAGTAATAATGCCTTATAAAAGCTGATACAAAATTAAGCATAAGTGTTTCTCTCAAATAAGTGAGTTGTAAGCTTTGGAGAGAATTTTGGAGGAGAAGAACAATATATAATTTTACATATATGATCTCTGACATATTTCAACTTAAAGAGGTTTCAATTTATAGTCTTGGATGGATGAAATAGTTGATATTACTATTGGATTTGGAGAAGTATCTACTGATATGTGAAAATGACATGTTTCTAATGATGTATCAGTGTACTAGCCCTTTTTAATCTTGAATAGACATCTGAATGGTCAAATTTTTCTTTTTTTTTATGAATGAATGAGTAAGCAATTTTGTGTGAATAAGCATTCATAGTTTTATCTAATTAATTCTTGAAAATGTCAAACACGTGAACAAACATTGGGAACAAAGACATGCAGCCTATGAACGGTCGTACGTTGCACTTTGGTGGGCGTTCATTAGATGTTTGAGCCCGGGTGTACATTTGCTTGAAGATGTCAAAGTCGAGGTGCTAGACTTTATAGGATCATTATAAGGGTGCACCATGAGTGCATATTCCTTACACTGCTCATAGTAAGACATGTTTGTAGTAGGACACCAGACTTACTCATAGTAAAACTCAGTTGAGATATAGTTTGGTGTAGTGGGACAAACAGGTAACTCACATGACTAAGGTATCAAATCCCTGTATTCGATATAGTCTGATTAGCCTAGTATTTAGTTTTTGTTACAGTTTCCAAATATAGACATTTTCACCAAGTAAAATATGGTTCCTCAGTGACTGAACGAGACATAATTTGATTCAAAAGTTATGATATGCGGCCTAAACATTTCCTAGAGTTCAATATGAGCACAAAGGTAGGACCTGCCATCATCTAATTGGAGTTTTATGAGTTTTATTACATTATTGATCACATGTTTTGAATTAAATGCATGCTTGCATCTCTAGCCTTAACTAAACCTGACTTGTCTAAGCTTTCACCCAACTACATATCTCGTGCCCTGTTAAACTTATTTTTTTGGCACGTGGGGTACTATTGCATATTTGGGATCTTTGTATTGTCAATTAGGGTGACCAATAAATTCTTAATCTAATTCCTTTTTCTTTTTCTTTATTCAACTCTACATGCATGGGTATGTGTCTATAGACACACAAGGGTATGTCCTTTTGCTTACTCACACACGACCAACCTCCCCATGGCTTTTTCCAGTGTATTATTTTTCTATATACATGAGCGTGTGCTCTTATTGACACGAGCGTGTGCCTATCCAGATATTTAATGTAATTTTTTTTTCAAAAACTTATCTCAACCATGCTGCTTTGTAAGGGTATTATGCTCTTTTTCCTCTCACACAGTCGTGTTACAACTGCACATAGGTAATCCATGTGTCCTAGTTAATCGCTAACCAATCAACGATATCCAATAATCTTTAAAATGCCAAAAACGTAAGCTAAATTCTAGGCTTAGCGTATACAGTCATGTGTCCCATACCGCACAACTATATGACGAGTCCAAAATGTAGAAAATGTTCGATCTGTGACCTAATTTAGTATCTACAAACACTTTTTATTTTTCTAGCAATCTAACATCTTATTAGTTTGATCTTTATGCCTAATAGTTCAACACTAAAATGTGTTTTCTCTTCTATAGCTCAAATATACTAATTATCATAAAAAGCACTAACAGGTCCTACTTGTCTCTAATTCACAAGAGATGGATCGCACAAAAAGGCTTTCTTCTCTCTAGATTTCCTCTTACTATGCCATCAAAAAGTGATTGTCAGAACTCTTACACAAAAGCCAACTGATAAATCTCCAAATCCCTCATTCTCTTTAGAAAGTTTGTGCGTTTAGGGATAAGAATAAAAATCCTTAAAACACAGTGAACATGTCTTTTAAAACTTAAAACCACATTCAACATACACGAGCGTGTACCTAAGGCATATGATCGTATGTAACTAATTTTGAAAATTACATGAAATCATCTAATTCAACTGATGTGGCTACGACACATGAGGTATGACCTCACTATACACGGTTGTCTGTTATTGAAAACTTATACTTTGATTGCCAAATCACATTAAATTCTTCATACATTAATGAAACTCATGCATAAAAACTATTTTGCCCTTGAGACTTACTTGTGGGTGTTATGATTCCTCCCCCTCATTGGAATTGCATCCCCAAAATTCAATGGGAATAACTCGGGATGCTTCTCTCTCATAATTTACTCTATCTCTTAGGTAGTCTCCTCAACCTTATGATTCCTCCAAAACATCTTGACCAAGGAAATCTATCAGTTTCTCAACTATTTGATCCTCTTATCAAGGATCTAAACAGGTTTCTCCTCATAACTCAAATCCTCAGACAGTTAGATCTCCTTGGTCCTCAACATTTAGGAAGGATCACCAATATACTTATATAGCAACGAAACATGGAATACATCATAAATATGATTCATGCTTACCAGTAATGTAAGTCTATAAGCTATCTTACCGACCTACTACATAATCTTATATGGGTTTATATACCTAAAAGCCAACTTACCTTTTCTCCCAAACCTCATCATGTGTTTGAAAGGGGCTACTCTGATAAACATTCTATCCTTCATACTGAACTCTAAGTCTCGGTGTCTCTGATTAGTATAATTTTTCAGTCGATCTTGGGTTTGCATCATCCTTTGTCTAATTAGCTCCTCAATCATTTTCTAAGTCAACTCTAGTCCAAGAGACTAAACCAAGACATCTTGCTCGCCCAACTCATCCCAGTGCCTACAATGTACCAAGCTACCAATACCAAAGAAAATACCAAAAATTGATGCACTCCCTAAGGTAGTTTGCCCAATATATCTTATCTTTAGGAGTTCTGCAACTTATAGGAAGTTCAACATCTAAACTTAGAACTAGACATGAAAATTTGTACATAAAAGTATTCTTTCAATTGAAAATAACCATATCAAAAGCAAGATTAAAAAGCCAGTATTAATTCTATTAAAAACAGAAAATAAAGAAAAATACACTCTCAAAATTACTCCATGATTAAGAATCAAACACTATTAAGCATCATAAAAACAAGAACAAGTAGCAATATTTGTCAAAAAAAAAAAAAACAGTTTCTTAAACATCAAAGAAGCAGTCGTTCATCAACAAATGTAATTTACGTTTTGTCTTCATTTATCTGACAAGATAAGCTCAACAACCTTAGTTTCATCCCTCATCTTCATGAAATTAAAAACAAATGAAAAAAATTAATCATACTGCTAACAATTAAATAAAAAATCAGTTTAAAGAGTATGCAGTAGTAGTAAGTAATTGATTACTTGATCTTGATTTTTAATATTATAAAGTACTTTCATTCAATTAGCTCCACATTTAAGTATATTGATTGTTTCTAGTGATAGGGAAGACCTATAAGTGTCAATCATTCTATTACCAATACTGAATGTGCTCTTGAGGCCATTATTGAAACAAGAATCGCTAAGAAACAATTGTCATTCGCGAAAGCACTCTATATTTATATTGATTGTCCCTCTACTAGTGAAGTGCATTAAAATCTCTTTAGTTGCATCCCCAGGTATATTTACACCACATTCTTTAAAATATGTTTCCAACTCAGACTTCATAATTTCTTATGAATGTGTTCTTTCTCTATGCTCTTTCAAATGTAACCAACTATATCCAAGCTCATAATGCCTACTTTAAAAAGATCAAGAGCTTGATGATTTGCCTATAAAATTCAAAAGCCACAAATGAATACACATTTCTTATTAGAACTTAGGATATGTTATAAAGTTTCAATTAATTACATTGATTTAATGTACTAGATACAATTGATAGTGCTTGTTAGGTCCTTGGTTGATATTATAAAGGTACAGATGTAGTAGATGGATTTTGCAGATGACATCATGTCAACGTATTCATTGTACATCTTTTCTAAAGTTCTTTTAATATTTTCTATCTTCACAGAGGCATTTTCTTCATTATATGCAGTAGGAAATACTAAAGTAATTATAAAAAATTTTATCCTGAATTAATCACAAACCAAAATAACAAGTTATCAACATTTTCTTTGTATACATATATATTACAATAAACACAATCAATTTTAACTTCATTATTGAGGGTCCTTGGTGCTAGCAATTGCCATAAGGAAATTCACCTCACCACTGTACTTATTAAACTATCATTCACCTTAACATTGTTCCCTATGATAGTTTGCACCTATCAACAAAATTAATGAATATTAATAAAATTATGTACAATAAAATTATATATATATATTATTATAAATAGTTCTCAAAGTTGAATTTACCTTATTCTCAATCCTACAACCCTTTAAACACTCAAATATTGTTATTGTTATGTCATTTCCTCTCAAGTAGAGTTAGGTGTACAAAATTTATAATTCGTTTATTGAATGGCCACGACTAGTCTACTCAATGTGTTGTGATTACCATATACTCAATATTTTGAGTATCCGACTTCCAAAGATTAGTAGTAGTATTGATCCTTTTAGTCTCCTTAAAAGTCTCCTTTAACCTCATATAATTTGCTTGATAAACCCTATTGCAATAAGCTTTTACTTGCTTTTTTCCAAATTTTTCGTGAAGAGGTTGAAGAACGCAACAAAATTAATAAAGTAGGGATGCTCAACTATGTAAATGGCAATTTGGATATCATAATTAGGTGACCCAATGCCTCTTGCATGTGAAACACCAATACCATAATTATTGCATTAGATAATATAACTAATTTCATGCTAATTTTATAGTAATAATAAAGTTATTAAGTTAAATCACATTTACCTTGGAATGCTCATAATTTATATTTGTTTTCATCACAATCAGGGTAGAAAATCAATCAAAGAACCCTAAGTTTGAAGGTTGAAAACCCAATATGGTTTTTCCTCCAACAAGATACTTCCTCATTGCTTTCTTCCTATCAACATTAAGTCATATGTTGTGTCAAATGAGTAGTGGCCTTAGTCTTTTGCAACTTCAACGTTTTTTGCAATATTGACATACAACATATTTAGCATCCCCAACAATAATAAACATCTTCTCTAGAATGCACTCCTAAACCCCTAAATAACAAATAAATCACATATTATCCAACCAACTTTAAAATTTATCATTTAAACCCTATCTTTAATTGAAAAAAAAAATAAAAACTATTGAAAAAAAATAAAAACTATCTCTAACTCTTACCAATCTCAAATTCATAGTCACACTTATTATAAATTGATATAAGAGTTATAATCGTATTGAAATCAAACCAAAATGATGCGATGCTATTGAAATTACACCAAATATTAGTGCAATTTCGATTGGATTCACATAATTCTGATGTGATTCTGGCTAATATTACACTGACATGGCAATGTGATTTCAAATGAAATTGCACCAAAATAATGCGATTTTGGTAAAACTGCACTATTGCAGTCATCCCTTGTAATTGTTACAAGTTTTAAATTTTAATGTCTTAAATATGGATGAAAATATATTTCATAAAATTTGAGGTTAAAATATCATTTCTATTGGCCAACCAATGTAACAACAAGCTCCTATCCTTACAACCCTAAATAATGAACAAATTACATTTTATCCAACCAACTTTAAAATTTATCATTTAAACTCTATCTTTAATTGAAAAAAATTAAAACTTTAACTCTAACTCTAGTCAGTCTCAAATTTGTAATTACATTGATTACAATTGAAATTAGGATTTTAATTGTGTCATAATTACATTGAAATCACTCCAGAATAGTGCGATTCCATTGAAATCACATTATTCGAATGCAATTTCATCAAAATCTCATTGGAATGGTGCAATTAAGTTGAAATTAAACCATATCGGTGCACTTTCGATTGGATTGGCATCATTCCAATGAAATTTTAACTAAAATCGCACCAACATGCCCGATACAGTTTCAATTAAAATTGCATTGAAGTAGTCAGTTTTAATGGAAATGCATTAGTTTAGTCATTGTCAATGATTGTTTTAGATTAAATTTTTTTTTTTAAATAAAAACATGGGTAAAAATATATATAATAGAGTTTGAGTATATATATAAAGTTATGAAAGATGTTTTTGTCTTTTCAATGATTTTATCCTAAAAATCAAATAATTTCTCTAACAATGTTTGATAGAAGGTGGAAAGATATCATTTTCAACTTAAAGATTAATTTGGCTAGGGACAATAGCTTGACCCTAAAAATGGGGTTCCCATCATGTATGCGAGGAGGGGATTCCTCAATATAAGTAGGAATGAGGATGGGGACGAAGACAAAAGCAATCCCCGAAAATGGTGATGAGGATAAATATGTCTTCATCCCCGTCTCATACCCTCGTCTCCTCATGCTTATTTTTAAAATATAATTTTCAAAAGTATTCTTTGCACTTTTAATTATTTAGTGGAGGGGACAATGAGGAGGTGGGTAAGGGGAAGGGATAAGTAGAAAATTGTTCCTTAACGGATAAGGAATAGGGATGCTTCGTAATCCTCATAACAAAAATGAAGATGTGTCCCACCTTAGGGGGACAAGGACGAGGATAGTCATTTCTATCCCTTCCCTCTCCATTGTCATCTTTACATTTGACATCATATTTTCCTAATCCTCATATCATTGAGTAAGGCAAGTATGCAAGAATATTACTTTATAAATAATATGTCATCAAGACTATAATCAATGTGCCAAATTTTTACTACCTACTTAAAATTCGCATTAAATTCATTTCCATATTACCTTAAAACTTACTTTTTAAAAAAAAATTTAAATAGTGTAGTATCTATTAACTTACCATTTAAATAAAAAATTCCAAATAAATTGTTTGGATTTCAATAGGAAAATAAATGATAAATAATGTGAAAGTTTTAAACAAACTGTCCCTTACAAACTTACATATGACCTTATATATTAGACAAATCATTTTTTAATAAGTTAATATTATCCCTAATTATAAATCTTCAAATCAAATTGAAACACATAAGTTTGTCTGAAATTTTTAAAGTTTAATATTATTCTTCTAATTTATACCTTTAAAAACATTATATAGCACATTATTTATGATTTCATATCCCTTTTCTTTTAGGCATTATAATCAATGTTTTTAGATTTAGATTGGGTCTTGACCTAATAAAAAAACCTATATCTAGGTTGATTAGTCCCATCAATTATGTTATTATTACATAATTAAAATTTTATATATATATAAGAAATATATTTATTGAACATGCAAAAAAGTTTAATCGGGTTTCAGTATGATCAATTGAATTTAAATTAAGATAAATTTATCCATTATGATAATTGATATGTCAATTATAACAAATTGTTACATCAATTTATAAGAAGTTCTTTTGTATATAACAAATAACAACATTAATTAGAATTTTCATAGAAGAATGAGAGTCATATTTATGAAGTTGAACTTCTAGGCAAACACAAATTTTTTCTGAAAATTCTTGAATAAATTGTCTTCAATGACAAAAAAAAATGTTACCTTAAAATGCACATTTCACATCATATTTTCCTAGTCCTTATATCATCAAGCAAGGTAAGTGTACAAGAATATTACCTTGTAAATAATACGTCATTAAGACTATAATCAGTGCCCCAAATTTTTCTTACCAACTTAAAATTTGCACTCAATTGATTTCTGTATTACCTTAAAACATATTTTTTAAAATATAAATAGCAGAGTGTTTATTAATTTACCATTTAAATAAAAAATTATTAATAAATTATTTGAAATTTAATACGAAAATAAATGAAAAATAATGTGAAATTTTTAAACAAATTTTTCTTTACAAACTTACATGTAACCTTGTATATTAGACAATCATTTTTTGATTAGTTAATTTTATCCAAAATTTTAAATCATCAAATCAAATTTAAACATTTAAGTTTCTTTGATAATTTTTAAATGTAACAATATTCTTTTAATTTATACCCTTAAAAACATTATGTAGCACATCATTTATGGTTAAACATTTTAATCAATATCTTCAAATTCACATTAGGTCTTGATCCAATCAAAAAGCTTAATTATAGGTTGTTTAGTATGATCGATGACATTATTATTACATATTTAAAATTATATATATATATATATATATATATATATATATATATATATATATATATATATATATATATATATATATATATATATATATATATATATATATATATATATATATATAGAAATATATTTATTGAACTTGCAAGGCAGATTGATCGGGTTTTAATGCGATCAACTGAATTTGAATCAAAAATAAACTAAACCATTATGATAGATGGTATGTCAATTATAACAAATTGTTGCATCAATTTATAAGGAATTCTTTGTGTATACCTAAAAACAAATAATAATATTAATCATAATTTTCACGTAAGAATGAGAGCCATATTTATGAATTTGAACTTCAAGATAATTTTTCAATGTGGAAAAATTCTTTGTAAATGCAGATTTTTCTGAAAAGTCATGAAAAACTATCTGAAAAAAATTAATGTTTTATTCAAAATTAAAAATCAAGAATTCAATACAACAATCAACATCATTCAACTAGCTACTTTAACTCGATATATTATAACTTTTCGGTGTCCCTATAATTGGAACAAAGGTCAACTTGATTAAGAAGTTGAGTTCATTGTCAAGTCATCCATTGATCTTCTTCTTCGCCATAAGTTACTCAACACTTTTTGACCACTCGATTTGCTTTGCTGCCAATCTTAAAAAGGTAAAATATTAACGCCATATGATTTTGATGGTCGTTGGCTTCTGGTGGGTTACTAATCTGACTATCATGAAACTTTTGGTAAGTTTCTTCATCACTCTCACTAAAATTGACTTGAGAATGGACTTCTTGGAGAAGATGGAGACTAAAGCTCCATAGATCTTAAAGAAAAATGAAATTGTAATTGTTTGGATATTGATGGGCAACATAGGGCTTCAATTTATAGGAGAGTTAGAGTGATATGGTTATGGTAAGTAATCCAAGATGCATTTTTGGGAAATGATTTGTTGGTGATAATCCACCATAAAATATGGTAGAACTCCATGGCAGAATAGTTGATTTGATTTAACTTTATATTATGATTCTATTTTGGTTCTAAACTAATTGTTGAAATAACCATTTGGAAGCTACTTTAACACCTGACGTAACATTAAAACAATGTTGGTCAAAATTGATTGGAGCATTTATTAATTAATAAAATCTGACATTGATGATAATATTATTGTTGAAGAATACAAAATTATATCCTAAATCATAAGCTGCAACACCTAGAACATTGTTGGAACAATGCTCACCTAAATTGATCGAACAAATTAGTATCTGACGATATGAACATCTATCGAAGAATGATATTTGACACTGACACAAATTTTACCCTAAAGACAATATATGATTATTATCTTGTGATTAATGTCATTTATACTGTGTGTAGATTCTTCGTATCCTTGCTATTGAATGTATTAAACTTCTCTATTAGATGATAATTTTTTGTTTTTGATAGAAATAATTGATAATTACTAAAATTGAAACCAGATCAAGTCAGTTTAGAGCCTCTTTTTTTGGCATGGCCCGTGAGGGCATGGTCGCAAAATTACGAGCCATGTCAAAGGCTACAACCCATGGATTGATCTGACCAGATATATAAAAAATAATTAACAGTTTATCAAAAAATATAATATGGAGGGTCAACCCATAAAAACACATGGGTGGACCTGCTAAGGGCCTCACAAAGGCACAACTCAAGTTATTCCCCGTCTATCTATCAGAGTCAGCCGTTAGTTTTATAGTCAAAGATTATTTATATCATCTTATCTAAATATTATAATATGGGTGTAATTAACTTTTATTTTGTCACCAAAGGTTTAAAATGTTACGATTATATCCATATTGGACTAAATTGTGAACACTATTTTGAAGGTGTACATGTCATTTTTTAAAACTTTCTAGAAGCAAATGGATATTTTTCCTATCTTACTTCAAAATTGTCATATTCACCCCTATATATTTTGAAAATATAAGGATAACCCTAATAGTTGTGATATGACATTTACACCTTTAATATTTTATGTTTTGTGAAGTTCTTTATGAGTATAATTGTCATTTGAAACTACTAAAGGCATATTGATGCTTTAAAAATTACAAAAGCACCCCTGAACTTTTTGAATTTCCAAAAATCCCCTAAATAATTTTTAACACCCCTAATGTTATTAAAATTATATTCGACCCCTAAACATACGATTTTACATTGTTAATATCCCCATCTATACTTGCAATTTTTTTCATTTCAATCGAAATTAAAATAAATTAGGATGCAAAAATTATTAAATAAAATTTTAGGGTAAAACATTACTCGAGGCCTTTTTTGTTTTTTAACAATTTTAGAAAAAAATTATTGATTCTTTAACGAATTCAACAAATGGGTAAAAAGTTGGTTTTTTTCAAACTTTAAGGGTGGAAATATATCATTTCATCAAATCTTGGGTAGGACATAGTCATTTAACCATATGAAAATAATCAACAATATAATATTTCATGTACGCCAGGATGTGATTTTAGTGATATTGGCTTCTGGTTAGTTATTAATCTAATTGGAACAGGTTGCTAAAAACCCTTACAAATGTTATTAAAACCCTAAAAATTTCAAATATTATAGTTTTTTTCTAAAACATACAACTATACATCATTGACATTCATATCTATACTTTTAGTATAATTACTACTATCACTTGTCATCATACTCGATTTGAAATTCAGAAGAGAGGAAAAAGGGGATAAGGATAAAAAGAAAAAGGAAATATGGTTTCTTATGTAATTTAGATATTGTTTATTTTTAATTTTTGTTCTTTTGAGTTCATATGATAGTTTTGACAAATAAAACAATAGAGTTAAAGTGGGAATTTTACTTTCTAATGTTTTCTTTTTTCATTTAGAGAGTTTGATTTTAATGAAAAAATGTTATTTACACTTACTAGGGATGGAAGAGTGTTTTTAGGTCAAACATTGGATAAAAAAATGTAATTTACTCATCCGATTGTGATTAAACTCATTTTTATTATTGCTCTTACAAGAACTGTAAAAAAGAAAATGGATTACTTAGAGAAGATGGAGAGCAAAGCTCTATAAAACTCAAGAAAAAAAATTTCTTCTTGTTTATAATTTACTAGATGCAACTTCAATTTCTTGTCACAATGGAGTGACATGTCCTTATCTCAAAATACTTATTGTAGATAATGCAATTTGTGGATGCATTTTTGGGGATAAGTTTGTCCAACAATATCCTTTCAAAATATGTTTTATTCCTAGACAAATCTCATATCAACAAAATACAAAAGAAAAATTGGTTATGCACATGGGCATTTCAAATCCCACATAACTTCGCGATAATAAGAGAATACTGATTAAATAATTTATATATTTTTAAGTCATTAAAGTGTGTTTTGAATTGCAAAACTGAAAAATAAAGTTATCATAAACTGTATGTCAAAAGCAGAAAATATTTTGATAATGACCTAGACTAATGGAGTGTGTTGTTACAAATAGAATCATAATCACTATGCATGTCCATTGTTTTTTTGAATAATGGTTGGACAAATCTTAACAATAATGTTGAGTCTTAAAAGGGGATGAATGTAACATCCCTGTTGGTTGGCAAATGCCACATTGACAGTGTATTGGAGAGATTGTGAGCATGTAAAGATAAGAGAACATTGATTAAATAGCAACCACCAATATGCATTCCGGATCGCACAAATTAAAGCAAAATTGTGATGGACTAACCAGGATATTACAATCTTATTCTGTGATGACTTTTCTTCTTTTTCCCAATTGCATTGTTCACCATTCAAATAAACTTAAATCCAAACCCAAACTTGACATTCCAAATTCAAACCGAACTAAAGTTAACCCTTCTTCACACTGGGTTGGGCACGAATCCTAGCTTAAAGAGCTTGCTTGCCCGCAAATATAATGTTAAATCTTCAAACTTGTATAAATTTAACTACTGTCGTTTTATTCACAAATTAATAAATTGAATTCAAAAAGAAAACATGATCCAGTGGGTTACCAGGTAGTAAAATGTTCACGTATAAGAAGCCCTTCAATTATGCTGTCTTACAATCCACTCTCAAAAAATTCTCCAAAGGTTTCAGTAACATGTACACATTCTGTACGTGGAGTGGGATACAAATATTCAACACTGTCTGTTTGAACATTAAGCTGCTGCAGATATCGGAAGCATGAAAATATACTTATTCTTTCCCAATCTGTAAAAGTGCATCATACAATCATAGTTTCCTGAGCACAACTTTCAGATGCTGTTGAAGACTTGTAAGATTGGTACTGCTTTACACCAGATAAGACATCTCTCCATTTACCAACTCGAAAACTCGGCTTATCTTTTTCACCTGCTTAAAAGATTTTGTTTATAAGAAAAGGAATAAAAGGAGCACATCATTAATTTTTATTCATAACAACGCTTAATCGAATGTCTTGATGTGATTTTCATTATTAATTGATATACACAATTCAAATTCTTATGCAAAATAGACTACAATAGTAACAGCAACGATTAAAAACTGATAAGAGTCAGAATCGTACCCCATGGGTGTGTGAGAGGAAAAGCTAAGATAAGTTAGAGATTTGTCAACTAACTTCTACTACTCTTATACTACACCCAGACCAGTGACAACACCTGGATATAGACGTTCCGGTGATCAAGCCGAATCATGTAAAAACCTTATGTCTCATCTATTCTCCTAATTCATTTTTTCTTCTCACAGGTCCGTAGCAAACTAACACAAGCCTTCTCAAATCTAATAATTGCTATCATAGTCTATTTAGCTCAAGACTTTGAATTGTGTATATCAGTTTGTGATAAGAAATATCACATGAACAGTATAGATCATAACAAACATAAGAATTGCACAAATTTAAAATATATACATAAGAAAAATTTACACGCATTGAAGAATCACCACGGCTGGATCTTTACAATTCCAGCTCCTTCTATGAAGTGAAATGTAATTTATATACGCAGTTGCTCATATAAATACAATTAATTACAATAAGGACTAAAAACTTCCACAGGAAAGACCCTCAAATTGTAAAAATAATTTGGTCATCATATATCTTCTTGATTATTTAATAGAACCCCATTATGGCATCCCTTTAATGTATCTATCTAAAAATCAAATAATTTCACTAACAATGCTTAATGGAAGGTGGAAATACGTCTTGTTCAACTTAAAGATTAATTTGGCTAGGGATGGTAACTTGATCCTGGAAATAGGGTTCTCATCTTGTATGGGGAAGGGATTTCTTGAAATAAGAAGGAATGAGGATGGCAATAAAGACCAAAACAATCCCCAAAATTAGTGTCGAGGATAAATATATCCCCATTCCCATCTTGTACCCTCGTCTCCCCGTACTTATTTCTAAAATATAATTTTTGAAAATATTCATTGCACTTTTAGTGGAAGGGACAATGAGGGGGTGACTAAGGGGAGAGGATAAAGAGAAAATTATTCCTTAACAGATAAAGAATAGGGATGCTTCGTAATCCTCATAACAAAAACAAAGATATGTCCCACCTTACAGAGACGAGAATGAGAATAGTCATCACCACGCCTTCCCTCTCCATTTTCATCTCTGCATTTGGCATCATATTTTCCTTCTCATCATAAAGTAAGATAAGTGTACACGAATATTACCATATAAGTAATACATTCTTAAGATTGTAATTTGTGTTTCAGATTTTTACTACCTATTTAAAATTTGCATTAAATTCATTTCCATATTTCCTTAGAACTTTTTTTTAAATGGAAACAACATAGTATCTATTAATGTACCATGTAAATAAATTATTTGGATTTCAATAGGAAAATAAATGATAAATAATGTGAAAGTTTTAAACAAATTGTTCCTTACAAACTTACATGTAACCTTACATATTAGACAAATCATTTTTTAATCAGTTAATATTATCACTAATTTTAAATCTTCAAATCAAATTGAAACACATAAGTTTGTCTAAAATTTTTAGAGTTTAATATTATTCTTTTAATTTATACCCTTAATAACATTATATAGCACATTATTTTTTATCTATAGGTTGTTTAATCCAATCAATGATGTTATTATTACATAATTAAAATTACATATATATATATTATGAGGTTGAACTTCTAGACAAACACTGATTTTTTCCGAAAATTCAAGAAGAAATTGTCTTCAATGACGCAAAAAAAAAATGTTTTTATTCAAGATTAAAGATTGTGAATTCAATATAACATTCAACATTATTCAGCTAGCGACTTTAATTTGTTACATTATTTTAACTTGTCGGCGTTCCTACAGTTGGATCAATGGTCATCACGAATGATGGTCTTCTTCTTCCGAAGTTACTCAATGCCTGTTCACTAATTGATTTGCTCTACTCGCTATTCCTAGCACCATAAAATATTGTTGCCATGTGATTTTAACGGTTGCTGGCTTTTGATGAGTTGCTAATCTGACTGTGATGAAACTTTTTGTAAGTTTCTTCATTATTTTCACTGGAATTTGTTTGAGAAATGACTCATTCAAGAAGACAAAGACATCTTGAAGAAAAAAGAAATTGTAATTGTTTAGATGTTGATAGCAACATAGGGCTTCAATTTATAAGAAGAACTGAGTGATATGGTTGTGGTAAGTAATGCAAGATGCATTTTTGGGAAATGATTTGCCAACAATATCTTGCCATAAGATATGGTAGAACTCCATAACAAAGTGGTTGATTTGATCCAACTTTATATTATTATTCGATTTTGGTTTTAAAATAATTGTTAAAGTAACTTTTTGGAATCTACTCTAACACCTAACATAACATTAAAATAATGTCGATCAACATTGATTAGAACATTTATTAGTTAAGAATATCCAACACTAATGATAATATTGGCGTTGGAGAATGAAAAATTGGATCCTAAACTATGAGCTCCAACACCTAATACATCGTTAGAACAATGTTTGCTTAAATTGGTTAGACAAACTAGTATTCAGCGATATCAACATTTGTTAGAAGAGGAAATTTGACATTGACACAAATTTTATCGTGAAAATGATACATGATTATTATCTTATGATTAATGTCATTCATATTATACATAGATTCTTTGTATTCATACTATTCAATATATTAAACTTCTCTATTAGATGATAATTTCATTTTTTGATAGAAATAATTAATAATTACTAAATTTGTAACTAGACCATGCTAGTCTATAGTCCCCTTTTTGGGTACAGCCCATGAGGACACTGTAGTAAAATTACAAGTCATGTCAAGAGCCTTAGGCTATGACCTATAGACCGATCCAGGATGTGTGTCTTCAAAGGATGAGGTAGAGAAGTATATGAATTCACACAAAACTGATTAAATGTCTATTTCCCACCCAATGTTTGATGAAAGTACAATATTTTACTCTTTCAGTTTTAAAATGTCAGATTTCCACCCAACACCCATTTTTATTAGAGAATTTTGTTTGATTTTCCAAAAATTAATTGTTTCAGCTTTATTGAAATCACAAAATTACCATTAAAACTTAATATAATTGTCAAATTGCAAATATATCATTATCAATTTAAAAGTTTATCACTTAAATCCTTATAAAATATCAAAACTCTAATCGACTCTAAAATATTACATTTTGTTTAATTCTTTGGTGTTATAACTAGTATTTTTTAAACTCTTAAAGTGCATATTGAAATATTAAAATTTAAAAAACCCCACACTTTTTTTGAGTTTTAATAACCCTAAAATTTCTTCAAAAATTATAATTCACCCTCCTTAAACATGCATAGTTTTGAAAAAGGAAAAATAAAATAAAATAAAATAATCTATGCAAAATAACTTTCTTACTCTTTCACTTAATGAAATTCACTAACAAAAGTTGATAATGGATGAGAATTCGACATTTTAAAACTTATAAGGTAGGAATCTAGCTTTTTGAAACTTAATTATGGAAATTATCATTTCAAGAACCTTGTTAGACAATAGTCTTTTGGCGTTGAATTTAAAAAGACTATACACAAAATTCGATTGCGTTACAAAATGGCTGGAGTGTAGGGGGACAAACAAATATTGTAGTTACCGAACTGTCTTCCAAATCAGTACAAAAAGGAGAACCACTATTGGTCAACCAATATAACGACAAGCTGCCATCCTTTAAGCCCTAAATAACAAACAAATTACATTTTATCCAATCAACTTTAAAATTTATCATTTAAACCCTAGCTTTAACTAAACAAAAAAATCCTAACTTTAAGTCCAATCAATCTTAAATTTGTAATCGCAATGATTACAATTGAAATTAGGATTATAATTATATCATAATTGCATTGGAATCACACTAGAACCATGCAATTCCATAGAAATTGCACCATTCCAATGAAACTTCATCAAAATCACACTAGAATGATGCAATTATGTTGAAATTATACCAAATCGGTGCACTTTTTATTGAATTTGCATCATTTTGGTGCAATTTCTACTAAGATCACATTGACATGACCAATACGATTTAAATTGAAATTATCTCAAAATAGTCAATTTTGATGTAAATGCACTATTCTAGTCATCGTCGATGACTATTTTAGATTTTAAAATTTAATTTTCTAGAAAAAATATGGGTGAAAATCAAGTTTGACCTTAAAATATGATTAATTTTTAATATATATATATATATAAAGTTATGAAATTATCTTTTTAATGTGTCTATCTTACAAATCAAATAATTTCACTAACAATACTTAATGGAAGGTGGAAACATGCCATTTTCATCTTAAAGATTGATTTGGCTAGGGATAATAACTTGACCCTAAAAATAGGGTTCTTATCTTGTATAGAGAGGGAATTTCTTAACATAAATAAGAATAAGGATGAGGACAAAGATAAAAATAATCCTCGAAGGTGGTGGCAAGGGTAAATATATCCTTATCCCCATCTCGTACCCTTGTCTCCTTGTACTTATTTCTAAAATATAATTTTCAAAAGTATTCATTGCACTTTTAATTATTTAATGGAGAGGACGATTGGGGTAAGGTAAGGGGAGAGGACAAGGAAAAAATTATTCTTTAAAGGATAGGGAATAGGGATTGTTCGTAATTCTTGTAACTAAAACGAAGATGTGTCCAACTTATGGAGACAAAGATGAGAATAGTTATTGCCACCCCTTCCCTCTCCATTGTCATCTGTATATTTGGTATCATATATTCGTAGTCTTTATATCATCAAGTAAGTGTATAAAAATATTACCTTACAAATAGTATGTCATTAAGACTATAATTTGTGTGCCAGATTTTTCTTACCTTCTTAAGATTTGCATTAAATTCATTACCACATTACCTTAAAACTTATTTTTAAAAATTTAAATAGCATAGTATAATTTGTGTGCCATATTTTTCTTACCTTCTTAAGATTTGCATTAAATTCATTACCACATTACCTTAAAACTTATTTTTTAAAATTTAAATAGCATAGTATTCATTAATTTACCATTTAAATCAAAAAATTACTAATAAATTATTTGGATTTCAATATGAAAATAAATGATAAATAATGTGAAATTTTAAAAGAAATTATTCTTTACAAATTTACATGTAACCTTATATATTAAATAATCATTTTTTGATCAGTTAATTTTATCCAAAATTTTAAATCATCAAATCAAAATTAAACATATAAGTTTCTTTGATAATTTTTAAATGTGATATTATTCTTTTAATTTATACCCTTAAAAACATTATGTAGCATATCATTTATGGTTAGACAATATAATCAATGTTTTCAAATTCATATTAGGTCTTGATCCAATCAAAAAGTTGACTTGTAGGTTGTTTAGTCCAATCGATGACATTATTATTACATATTTAAAATTGTATATATATTAAAAATATATTTATTGAACTTGCAAGACAGTTTGATTAGGTTTTAATGCGATCGATTGAATTTAAATTAAAAATAAACTAAACCATTATGATAGATGATATGTCAATTATAACAAATTGTTGCATCAATTTATAAGGAATTCTTTGTATATACCTAAAAACAAATAATAATATTAATCATAATTTTCACATAAAAATGAGAGCCATATTTATGAATTTGAACTTTAGGATAATTTTTATAGAGGAAAGATTCCTTGTAAACACATATTTTTTTTGAAAATTCATGAAAAAATCTTAAAAAAATTAATGTTTTATTGAAAAAAAAAATTAATGTTTTATTGAAAATAAAAAATCGAGAATTCAATACAACAGTTAACATTATTCAACTAGCTACTTTAACTCGATACATTATAATTTTTCGATGTCCCTATAATTGGTATGAAGGTCAACTCGATTAAGAAGTTGGGTTCATTGTCATGTCATTCCATTGATCTTCTTTTCCTCCAGAAGTTACTTAACACTTTTTGACCACTCGATTTGCTTTGCTCGCCAATCCTAAAAAGGTAAAATATTGACGCCATATGATTTTGATGGTCGCTGGCTTCTGGTGAGTTACTAATCTGACTATGATGAAACTTTTGGTAAGTTTCTTCATTACTCTTATTGGAATTGACTTGAGAATGGACTTCTTGGAGCAGATGGAAACTAAAGATCCAAAGATTTTGAAGAAAAATGAAATTGTAATTGTTTGGATGTTGATAGGCAACATAGGGCTTCAATTTATAGGAGAGTTATAGTGATATGGTTATGGTAAGTAATCTAAGATGCATTTTTGGGAAATGATTTGCTGGTGATAATCCACTATAAAATATGGTAGAGCTCTATAGCAGAGTAATTGATTTGATCCAACTTTATATTATGATTTTGTTTTGGTTTTAAACTAATTGTTAAAATAACCATTTGGAAGCTACTCCAACACCTAACAAAACATTAAAACGATATTGGTCAAAATTGATTGGAGCATTTATTAATTAATAATATCTAACATTGATGACAATATTATTATAGAAGAATAAAAAATTATATCCTAAACCATAAGCTCCAACACCTAGAACATTGTTGGAACAATGTTCACCTATATTGGTCGAACAAATTAGTATCCGATGATATGGGCATCTATCGAAGAATAACATTTGACACTGACACATATTTTATCATGAAGACAATACATGATTATTGTCTTGTGATTAATATCATTTATATTGTGTGTAGATTCTTCAATCCAAACTATTGAATGTATTAAACTTCTCTATTAGATGATAACTTATATTTTTGACAAAAATAATTGATAATTACTAAATTTGAAACTAGATAAGCTCGGTTTAAAGCCTCTTTTTTTGGCATGGCCCACAAGGGCATGGTCACAAAATTACGAGTCATGTTAAGGGCCTTAGGCTACAACCCGTGGACTGATCCGACCCAATAAATAATAAAAAATATAATATGGAGCATCAACCCACAAAAGCACACAGGCTACCTGCTAAGGGCCTCATGAAGGCATGACTCAAGTTGCTCCCAATCTATTTATTAAAGTCAACCGTTAGTTTTATAGTTAAAAATTATTTATATATCATTTTATCTAAATATTATAATATGGGTGTAATTAAATTTTATTTTGTCACCAAAGGTTTAAAATGTTATGTTTGTATCCATATTGGACTGAATTATGAACAATATTTTGAGTGTGTAAATGTCATTTTTTTAATCTTACCTAGGGCATATAGATATTTTTATATCTTACTTTGAAACTACCATATCCACCCTTATATATTTTGAAAATATAAGTATAATCGTAATAGTTGTGATATGACATTTACACCTCTAATATTTTATGTTTTGTTAAGTTCTTTAATGGTATAATTGTCATATGAAACTACTAAAGACATATTGATATTTTAAAATTTCAAAAGCACCCCTAAACTTTTTGAATTTCCAAAATCCCCAACAAATTATTTAACAACCCTAATATTATAAAAATTATGTTCAAACCCCAAACAAACGATTTTACATTGCTAATACCCCTATCTATACTTGCAAATTTTTTCATTTCAATTGAAATTAATATAAATTAGGATACAAAAATTATTAAATAAAACTTTGGGGTAAAACATTACTCAACTTGAGGGCTTTCTTGTCTTTTCAACAATTTTGGAAAAAATTTAATAGAATCTTTAACGAATTCAACAAATGGGCAAAAAATTGATTTTTTCAAACTTCATAAAATGGAGATGTATCATTTCATCAAACCTTGGGTAGGAAATAGTCATTTAGCCAGTTAAAAATAATCAACAATATAATATTTCATGTCCAATGGGATATGATTTTAGGGATATTAGCTTTTGGTTAGTTATTAATCTAATTGGAATAAGTTACTAAAAGCCCCTACAAATTTCATTAAAACCCTAAATTTCAAATATTATAGTTTTTTTTCTAAAACATAGGATTATGCATCATTGATACTCATATCTATACTTTTAGTATAATCACTACTATCACTTGTCATCAAATCAGACTTGAAATTGAGAAAAGAGGAGATGTATAATTAACAATGTAATATTTCACATATAATCACTACCACACTCATATCTATACTTTTTAATGTGTCTATCGTAAAAATCAAATAATTTTACTAACAATACTTAATGGGTCATGGAAAGATGTCATTTTCATCTTAAAGATTAATTTGGTTAGGGATAATATCTTGACCCTAAAAATAGGGTTTCTATCTTGTATGAAGAGGGGATTTCCCAATATAAGTCAATATAAGGATGGGGCAAAGATAAAAACAATCCACAAAAATGGTGGCAAGGATAAATATATCCACATTCCCATCTTGTACCCTCGTCTCCTTGTACTTATTTATAAAATATAGTTTTTAAAAGTATTTATTACACTTTTAATTATTTAATGGAAAAGACGATGAGGGGGTGCATAAGGGGAGAGGATAAGGAGAAAATTATACTTTAAATAATAGGGAATAGGGATTGTTCGTGATTCTTGTAACAAAAACGAAGATTTGTTCACCTTATGGACACAAAGATGAAGATAATCATTGCCATCCCTTCCCTCTCCATTGTCATTTGTATATTTGGCATCATATTTTTTTAGTCCTTATATCATCAAGTAACTATACAAGAATATTACCTTGTAAATAATACGGTATTAAGACTATAACTTGTGTCCCAAATTTTTCTTACCTACTTAAAATTTGCATTAAATTCATTTCTCTATTACCTTAAAACTTTAAAAAAAAAAAATTAAATAGCACAGTATTTATTAATTTACCATTTAAATAAAAAATTACTAATTAATTATTTGGATTTCAATTCGAAAATAAATGATAAATAATGTGAAATTTTTAAACAAATAATTCTTTACAAACTTACATGTAACCTTATATATTAGACAATAATTTTTTGATTAGTTAATTTTATGTAAAATTTTAAATCATCAAATCAAATTTAAACATATAAGTTTAAATGTAATATTATTATTTTAATTTGTACCCTTAAAAACATTATGTAGCACATCATTTATGGTTATACATTATAATCAATGTTTTCAAATTCAGATTAGGCTTTGATCCAATCAAAAAGCTTATTTGTAGAGTGTTTAGTCCGATCAGTGATGTTATTATTACATATTTATAATTTTATATATATTAGAAATATATTTATTGAACATGTAAGATAGTTTGATTGGGTTTTAATGCAATCAAATAAATTTGAAAGAAAGATAAACTTAACCATTATGATATCAATTATAACGAATTGTTGCATCATTTTATAAGGAATTCTTTGTATATACCTAATAACAAATAATAATATCAATAATAATTTTCACATAAGAATGAGATCCATATTTATGAATTTGATCTTTAGGATAATTTTTTAGGGTTAAAGGTTCTTTGTAAACACAATTTTTTCTAAAAATTCATGACTAAATTGTCTTAAATTATTTTATTCAAAATTAAAAATTGAGAATTCAATATAACATATAACATATAACATTATTCAACTAGCTACTTTAACTCGATACATTATAACTTTTTAGTGTCCTTGTAATTGGATCAAAGGTCAACTCGATTAAGAAGTTGAGTTCATTGTCATGCCATTCCATTAATCTTCTTCTTCTCTTTGCTCGCCAATCCTAGAAAGGCAAAATATTGATGTCATATGATTTTGATGGTTGCTGGCTTCTGGTGAGTTAATAATCTAACTATGATGAAACTTTTGGTAAGTTTCTTCATTACTCTCATTGGAATTGACTTGAGAAAGGATCTCTTGGAGAAGATGGAGACTGAATCTCCATAGATCTAGACGTAAAAAGCAATTGTAATTGTTTGGATGTTGATAGGCAACAGAGGGCTTCAATTTATATGAGAGTTAGAGTGATATGGTTATGGTAACTAATCCAAGATGCATTTTTGGAAAATGATTTGCTGGTGATAACTCGTCATAAGATATGATAGAATTCCATAGCAGAGCAGGTGATTTGATCCGACTTTATATTATGATTCTATTGTCATTCTAAACTAATTGTTAAAATATCCATTTGGAAGCAACTCTAACACCTAACATAACATTAAAGCAATGTTGGTCAAAGTTTATCAGAGCATTTATTAATTAATAATATCAAACATTGATGATAATATTATTGTGGAAGAATAAAAAGTTATATCTAAAACCATAAGCTCCAACACCTAGAACATTGTTGGAACAATGCTCACCTAACTTGGTCAAACAAATTAGTATTCAACAATATGGACATCTATCAGAGAATAATATTTGACATCAACACAAAATTTATTGTGAAGACGATACATGATTATTATTTTATGATTAATGTCATTCATATTGTGTGTAGATTCTTCATATTCATACTATTGAATGTATTAAACTTCCCTATTAGATGATAACTTCTATTTTTGACAAATAATTGATAATTACTAAATGTGAAACTAGATTAGCTCGGTTTAGAGTCTCTTTTTTGGGCATGGCCCATAAGGGCATGGTCACAAAATTACGAGCCATGTTAAGGGCCTTAGGCTACAACCCACAGATTGATCCGACCTAATATATAAAAAATAATTAAAATTTTATAAAAAAATATAATATGAAGGGTTAACCCATAGAAGCACATGGGCTGACTTGCTAAAGGCTTCACAAAGGCATGACCCATGTTACTTCCTATCCATCTATCAAAGTTAGCCATTAGTTTTATAGTCAAAAATTATTTATATCATTTCATCTAAATATTATAATATGAGTGTAATTAACTTTCATTTTGTCACCAAAGGTTTAAAATGTTACGATTATATCCATATTGGATTGAATTGTGAACAATATTTTGAAAGTGTAAATGTCGTTTTTTAAAACTTACTAGAGATATATAGATATTTTTCCTATCTTACTAACTTCTACTACTCTTATACTACACTCAAACTAGTGACAACATCATGGATATTGTAACATCCGAATTCAGGTGTGTCAGTAAACTCCACTTCCAAAATTACCCCTAGAGTTGATTTTATAACTTGTTGTGTAAAGAAATTGCAAAAGAATCATAGAAAACTACTAAATGAGCAATATTTTTCAAAGGGGGTAAAATGGTCATTTTATAAAGATTCAAGGGACAAAGTGGGAATTAAAATTGAAGGGCACACTTGAAATTATATGGTGGTGCTAAGGGTTTTTGGTAATTGACTAAGGATAAAATAGTAATTTATGAAAAAGGTTAAGGGCAAAATGGTCCAAAAGGCTTATAAATTATATAATCTATTCATCTTCTTCCTTATTGCCGAGAACTCCATGAAATTAAGCTAAAGTTTTTCCCTTAACCAAAATTCGTCCAAAAACCTAGCTAAATCACCTAATTTTCAGAGGCCCCAGTTATAAAAAGTGTAGATCTGTCAATTCTGATCAGTTATAAGGTAAGAAATTTAATTTTTAAGATATGTGAAATTTGAGAGTTTGATGGATGATCATATTTTTGGTTGATTAAGGTTGCCAGAAAGAAGAAAAGAAGGTGAATAAGCTTAAATCACCTATTTGGCAAAGAAAAGGTAAGAATTTCATACTTTACATACTTGAAGTAAATTTGAGTTAGGTTATTTAAATAACCTTTACTTATATAAGTGTGTAAGGTATTAGAATTAGAATGATTTATGCTTAAAAGGATAAAGAAATTCATTAGGATTCATGATGTAATTTTTGGACATAAGGGTAAAAAGGTAAATTTTTGCCATAAGGGCAAAAATGTCATTTTATGTGATATAGGTTAATTTTGCTTAATTATGTACATGTTATGTGAAATAACCCTTATATTAAGCCTATATTGTATAATTGAATTTAATTTGAGGCATGATATATATATAATATATATATATATATAAATGCATGAGAAAATAATATGATGTTTGAGAAGGAATGAAAAGAATAAGGGAAAATAACAAATGCGCATATTTCATATTATGGTTATATATGCATACATGAGGAATCATAACATATGCATGATTTAGAAAAAAAATAAAGAAAGAGGAAAAATATTTTCTAATCATGCATGTTTTCAGAAAATAGAAAATAAGTATTTTTGGTTTTATAATGACTCATATGATACAGGAAAGCAGAAAACATACTAAAAATCCTTACACGCCAGCTGTACTGTGTGGACAGCAAAGAAAAAAAAATATATCAGCTGTACTGTGTGGACAGCAAAGAAAAATATCAGCTGTACTGTGTGGACAGCAAAAGAAAAATATCAGCTGTACTGTGTGGACAGCAAAGAAAAATATCAGCTGTACTGTGTGGACAGCAAAGAAAAAAAATATGCGTGTAAGAGAGAATTATACTTTGTATGGTGACTGCAAGTACTATCATATGTAGTCTAGACCGGTCAATGAGAAAGAGAAAGAAACAAATTAGCAAATATTTTATGAAAGTCATTTGCATTAGAATTATGCATACAAGCCTGTGTGGCTGATAAAGAGCTGAGAAAGATGTACAATCAGAAAATAGAAATGTCATGACACTCATACATGCATAAATCATAACCAATGAATCATGTCTGTATAGTAAGGAAATGAATAAATGTGTGAAAGAAAAGAATTATGATATGTGTTAAATGCGTGTTCTGTATCAATTATTTTGTTGTAAATAGTTCAGACACGCTGAGTATGGAAAAGATTATAAAAGATTAGTACTGGTATAAAATGATTTAAGTGTTTAGTATGATTTTCTTACTGAGCCATAGTCGCTCACTCCGTTTAATTTAATATTTTACAGGTAAAGAAATGCAGCAAAGGTTCCCGGGAAGCACTAATGAGACATGAGGCTGAGGGATGAAGGCACCCTATTGTTGTTGATTTATATGTTTTGATGTATATGTGAATATATGCATATATATATATATATATACTTGATGTAAATATTGGAAGATATGTATATATATATATATGGCTAGTTACGAAAAATGATTATAAAGTTTCTGTGGGTGATAATTTTATAATTGTCATTACTATGTATTTATTTGACTAATGGTAATTAAGTTGATGAAAATCCAGTCGATTGGTAGGACTGGTTTGTGTGAATTACAAATTGGGAGTGTTACAGGGCATAATGAAAAAGAGAAAAATATTCCCCGGGCCCTCTACAATAGGGGAACTCATGCCGTTTTTTTTCTGTAACACACCCAATGGTTAGGAGAGGTTACATTTTTGGTATCAGAGCGCGATTTTGGGCGCTTAAAGGAAGATATAATATAATGTGTGGTAATATAATACAATATATCTATGGTTTTGCATTCTAATATTGCACAGGTGCCCCTCATGTCTCACAGATTAGCTCCCGAGAATCGACTGCAGTAAGTTATTTTCTTTACCTGTATTCAAATAATAGAATATTATGTAATTACACTTATGCAGTTATTAGATGATGAGTACCACAAGACGAGGACGAGGACGGGGTCGTGGAAGGGGTATTCAGAGAGAGACGGGAGAACCGTCTAACCCTGCCCCGTCAGTTGGTTTAGGATTTGGGCTAGCAGAAATAAGAGATATAGTCCGTCAGGTGTTGACTAAGAGTCAAGATAGACCCACACCTGAAAATATAGCCAGAGATGCCATCCGAGATGAGATTAGAAGTGAGATTCGTGAGGAAGTCATAGAAGAAATTAGAAATGAAATGAGAAATGAAGGGAGAGGAGAAATTAGAGCTCAAAGGCGACTTGAGCCCATTTATTCCTTACCTAATCAGCATACCCCTCCTGAATTTAAAGGTACTAAAGATCCTTTAGTGGCTGATGAATGGATCAAGCAGGTGGAAAGTACTATAGATTTATTTCCTATGACTGATAGAGAAAAAGTTCGGTATGCCAGTTTCTTGATGAGGGGAGAGGCCCATGTATGGTGGGACCTAGTTAAAGAAACCAGAAATGTGGATCTGATGACCTGGAAAGACTTTAGAAGGGTATTTGAGGCCCAATACAGAACAGCTGATGTGGTAGCAGTCAAAGTTCAAGAGTTCATTTCTTTACAGCAGGGAGAGGGTTCAGTAAAGGATTACTCTACCCATTTTGATGTCTTAGCCAGTTTTTCTCCGGGTATGGTGAGTACCCCTAGTCTCCGGTTGGACATATTTCTTCAGGGCCTTAGACCGGAGATAGCCTTGCATGTGCTAGCTGGACCACAACCTCCTCAAACTTATGAAGAGGCATTGGAGAGAGCATTGAGATTGGAGGTATATGTTAATAAGCTACCCAGGAATGCACCTTCCATGTCAACACCTTCATCATTGACAGTACCCCAAACAGTGATGCCAAGTCAGTCAGCTTTACCTGCTTCATTGACTATTTCTGCACCAGTTACAACATCAGGGGGTAGTTCAATTGGCTCCAGTTTCAGAAACAATAGGGGAAAAAGAAAATTCCAGTCAAAAGCAAGTAGAAAAGGTTGGAAGAGTGACAAGAAGCCTAGAAAAGAAAATATTCCCCAATGTCAGATTTGTGGGAGACGTCATAGTGGGGAATGTTGGTACCAGTAGAAACAAGTGATTTGTTATAGATGCCGACAACCAGGGCATATAGCAAAAGATTGCCAAAGTACCGAAGTGCCAGTTCAGATACAACCACCATAAAGCCTAATTCCACCAGTGCAACCAGGGAGAGGTACTAATGCACGGGTTTATACAGCTACCCATAGTCAGGCGGAGGCTAGTCCATCTGCAGTTACTGGTCAGCTCTTTTTCCACTCTATTTCTTTATATGCATTGATTGATTCAGGAGCTACACACTCCTTTATTGCACCAGGGGTTATTGAAAGGGTAGGTTTAGTGCCTGTTAGATCTACCCATTCCATTAGAATTGAGATGCCAGATGGTGGGAGTGTGATTACAGATAAAATGCTAAAAGACCAGAAGGTAATGATACATGGGAGAGAGTTAAAGGTGGACTTGATTGTCTTTGATATGCCTGATTTTGATGTTATCCTGGGCATGGATTTCTTAGAAAGATATGGAGTTGAGATTGATTGTAGAAAGAAAAAGGCTCGATTCCTACTTGATAATGGGGATTACTTTAATTTCGGAGAGGGTCATCAGCCTAGTATGATGATCAGTAGTGTAAAAGCGCAAAAATTATTGAAAAAGGGGTGTACGGGATATTTAGCTCATGTGATACATGAGCATGATGTTCAAAGATTGGGTGTTCAAGATGTTCCCATAGTACGAGATTTCCCAGATGTCTTTCCTGATGAGCTACCAGGTTTACCTCCAGAGAGAGAGTTGGAATTTAGTATCGAGTTAGAACCTGGCTCAGCCCCAATTTCAAAAGCCCCTTACCGAATGGCTCCAGCTAAATTACAAGAATTAAAGAAACAGTTGTAAGAACTTTTAGATAAAGGTTTTATTAGACCTAGCCACTCTCCTTGGGGAGCACCTATACTATTTGTCAAAAAGAAAGATGGGTCGCTCCGTATGTGCATAGATTACAGAGAGTTGAATAAATTGACAGTGAAGAATAAATACCCGTTGCCTCGAATTGATGATTTATTTGATCAATTGAAAGGAGCTTCTGTGTTCTCCAAAATTGACTTGAGGTCGGGTTATCACCAGGTGAAGATTGCAGAGCAAGATATTCCAAAGACAGCTTTTCGGACTCGCTACGGGCACTACGAGTTTGTGGTAATGCCCTTTGGATTGACTAATGCTCCAACAATCTTTATGGATTTAATTAATCAAGTATTTCATGATTGCCTTGACAAATTCCTGGTGCTATTTATTGATGATATCTTGATATATTCTAGATCAGAAGTAGAACATGCTGAACACTTGAGATTTGTGCTACAAAGATTGAGAGAAAAGAAATTGTTTGCCAAATTCTCTAAGTGTGAATTCTGGTTGGATCGAGTAATATTTTTGGGACATGTGGTTACTAAGGAAGGTATAGCTGTGGACCCAAGTAAAGTAGAAACAATACTTGAATGGGTGAGGCCGAAGACTGTGAAAGAGATCAGAAGCTTTTTAGGGCTAGCCGGCTATTACAGAAGGTTTGTTCAAGGTTTTGCCCGGTTGGCCAAACCACTTACAACTCTTACTAGACAAGGAACTCCTTTTATATGGACTGATGATTGTGAAAAGAGTTTCCAAGAGCTAAAAAGGCGGTTGACTACAGCTCCTATTTTAGTATTACCAGAGGAAGGTGTAGAGTATGATATTTATTGCGATGCCTCGCATAATGGCTTGGGAGCTGTGCTGATGCAAAGGGGTAAGGTGATAGCGTATGCCTCTCGACAGTTAAAAGATTATGAAACACGCTACCCTACCCATGATTTAGAGTTAGCAGCAGTGGTTTTTGCTTTAAAAATTTGGAGGCATTATTTATATGGAGTTAAATGTAATATCTACACCGACCATAAAAGTCTAAAATATTTCTTCACTCAGAAAGACTTGAATATGAGACAAAGGAAATGGTTAGAGCTAGTCAAAGATTATGAATGTGATATTAAATATCAGCCGGGTAAAGCAAATATGGTAGCCGATGCCTTGAGTAGAAAGATTGCCATAGCTCACCTCACCATTCAGATAGAGTTACAAAATGAGTTTCAGAGGGAACAGATTGAGGTGATAAGAAGTCAAGTGGCTAGATTGGAAATTCAACCTAATCTCTTCAATGAAATAAAAGAGAAGCAAGTAGAAGATTTATGGTGCCAGAAAATAAGTCAACAGATATGCGAAGGGAAAACAACTAAGTTTCAAATGATAGATGGAGTGCTCAAGTTCAGAAACAGGGTATGTATTCCCCAAGATCTGGAGTTGAGAAAGAAAATTCTAAGTGAAGCACATGATACACTTTACACTGCCCACCCTGGGGGAGTAAAGATGTATCAGGATTTAAAGAAAACTTATTGGTGGATAGGTATGAAAAAAGATATTGGAGACTATGTAGCTAAGTGCTTGGTATGTCAACAGGTCAAGGCCGAGCATCAGAGACCTTCAGGTTTGCTTCACCCACTTAGTGTTCCTGAATGGAAGTGGGAAGATATTTCAATGGATTTCATCATTGGCCTACCTCGAGTACAAAAAGGCTATAATGCATTATGGGTGATTGTAGATAGATTGACTAAATCGGCCCATTTTATTCCAGTGAAAGATAGTTTTACTTCAGATCAATTGGCCCAAATTTATATACGGGAGATTGTGAGATTACATGACGTACCCAAAACTATTGTGTCAGATAGAGACCCCAAATTTGTTTCAGCTTTTTGGGGTAGCTTACAAAGAGCATTGGGTACTAGGCTGGCATTTAGCACAACATATCATCCTCAAACAGATGGCCAGATAGAAAGGGTGAACCAAATACTAGAGGATATGTTGAGGGCCTGTTGTTTAGATTACAAAATGACCTGGCATGAAATGGTTCCATTGATAGAATTTGCATATAATAATAGTTACCAGTCCACCATTAAAATGGCACCATATGAGGCTCTTTATGGACGAAAGTGTAGATCTCCATTACATTGGGATGACATAGGAGAGCGAGATGATTTGAGTCAAGTTCTTGGGCCTGAGTTAACCCAGAGGATGGTGGAAGATATAAAGATTATCAAGACTAGAATGAAGCAAGCTCAAGACAGACAAAAGAGCTATGCGGATTTGAAAAGGAAAGAAGTAGAGTTTCAACCGGGTGACAAAGTTTTTGTGAAAGTAGCCCCTTACAAGCACGTGATGAGATTTGGAAGAAAAGGGAAACTTGCTCCAAGATTTATTGGCCCATTTGAAATTTTAGAAAAAGTGGGCAAGGTGGCTTATAGACTTGCACTTCCACCTAGTATGGATCGAGTTCATAATGTATTTCATATTTCTTTATTGAGAAAATACATTAGCGATCCTTCACATGTCTTAAAATCAGACGATGTGGAATTAAAAGAAGATTTAGCTTATGAGGAGCAACCAGTGTAGATACTAGACAAAAAAATAAAAGAGCTCCGAAATAAGACCATTCCATTAGTGAAAGTATTATGGAGCAATCATAAGGTGGAAGAAGCCACATGGGAGGTTGAGCAACAAATGAGAGAGAGATTTCCCAACTTATTTGTTTAAATTTCGAGGACGAAATTCTTTTAAGGGGGGAAGAAATGTAACATCCGAATTCAGGTGTGTCAGTAAACTCCACTTCCAAAATTACCCCTAGAGTTGATTTTATAACTTGTTGTGTAAAGAAATTGCAAAAGAATCATAGAAAACTACTAAATGAGCAATATTTTTCAAAGGGGGTAAAATGGTCATTTTATAAAGATTCAAGGGACAAAGTGGGAATTAAAATTGAAGGGCACACTTGAAATTATATGGTGGTGCTAAGGGTTTTTGGTAATTGACTAAGGATAAAATAGTAATTTATGAAAAAGGTTAAGGGCAAAATGGTCCAAAAGGCTTATAAATTATATAATCTATTCATCTTCTTCCTTATTGCCGAGAACTCCATGAAATTAAGCTAAAGTTTTTCCCTTAACCAAAATTCGTCCAAAAACCTAGCTAAATCACCTAATTTTCAGAGGCCCCAGTTATAAAAAGTGTAGATCTGTCAATTCTGATCAGTTATAAGGTAAGAAATTTAATTTTTAAGATATGTGAAATTTGAGAGTTTGATGGATGATCATATTTTTGGTTGATTAAGGTTGCCAGAAAGAAGAAAAGAAGGTGAATAAGCTTAAATCACCTATTTGGCAAAGAAAAGGTAAGAATTTCATACTTTACATACTTGAAGTAAATTTGAGTTAGGTTATTTAAATAACCTTTACTTATATAAGTGTGTAAGGTATTAGAATTAGAATGATTTATGCTTAAAAGGATAAAGAAATTCATTAGGATTCATGATGTAATTTTTGGACATAAGGGTAAAAAGGTAAATTTTTGCCATAAGGGCAAAAATGTCATTTTATGTGATATAGGTTAATTTTGCTTAATTATGTACATGTTATGTGAAATAACCCTTATATTAAGCCTATATTGTATAATTGAATTTAATTTGAGGCATGATATATATATAATATATATATATATAAATGCATGAGAAAATAATATGATGTTTGAGAAGGAATGAAAAGAATAAGGGAAAATAACAAATGCGCATATTTCATATTATGGTTATATATGCATACATGAGGAATCATAACATATGCATGATTTAGAAAAAAAATAAAGAAAGAGGAAAAATATTTTCTAATCATGCATGTTTTCAGAAAATAGAAAATAAGTATTTTTGGTTTTATAATGACTCATATGATACAGGAAAGCAGAAAACATACTAAAAATCCTTACACGCCAGCTGTACTGTGTGGACAGCAAAGAAAAAAAAATATATCAGCTGTACTGTGTGGACAGCAAAGAAAAATATCAGCTGTACTGTGTGGACAGCAAAAGAAAAATATCAGCTGTACTGTGTGGACAGCAAAGAAAAATATCAGCTGTACTGTGTGGACAGCAAAGAAAAAAAATATGCGTGTAAGAGAGAATTATACTTTGTATGGTGACTGCAAGTACTATCATATGTAGTCTAGACCGGTCAATGAGAAAGAGAAAGAAACAAATTAGCAAATATTTTATGAAAGTCATTTGCATTAGAATTATGCATACAAGCCTGTGTGGCTGATAAAGAGCTGAGAAAGATGTACAATCAGAAAATAGAAATGTCATGACACTCATACATGCATAAATCATAACCAATGAATCATGTCTGTATAGTAAGGAAATGAATAAATGTGTGAAAGAAAAGAATTATGATATGTGTTAAATGCGTGTTCTGTATCAATTATTTTGTTGTAAATAGTTCAGACACGCTGAGTATGGAAAAGATTATAAAAGATTAGTACTGGTATAAAATGCTTTAAGTGTTTAGTATGATTTTCTTACTGAGCCATAGTCGCTCACTCCGTTTAATTTAATATTTTACAGGTAAAGAAATGCAGCAAAGGTTCCCGGGAAGCACTAATGAGACATGAGGCTGAGGGATGAAGGCACCCTATTGTTGTTGATTTATATGTTTTGATGTATATGTGAATATATGCATATATATATATATATATACTTGATGTAAATATTGGAAGATATGTATATATATATATATGGCTAGTTACGAAAAATGATTATAAAGTTTCTGTGGGTGATAATTTTATAATTGTCATTACTATGTATTTATTTGACTAATGGTAATTAAGTTGATGAAAATCCAGTCGATTGGTAGGACTGGTTTGTGTGAATTACAAATTGGGAGTGTTACAGGGCATAATGAAAAAGAGAAAAATATTCCCCGGGCCCTCTACAATAGGGGAACTCATGCCGTTTTTTTTCTGTAACACACCCAATGGTTAGGAGAGGTTACAGATATAGACATTCCGGTTATTAAGTCAAATCATGAAAAACCTCATGTCTCATCTATTCTCTTAATTCAGTCTTTCTTTTCACACATCCGTAGTAAACTAACACGAGTCTTTGCAAACCTAATCATTGTTATCATAGTCTACTTTAAATTGTGTACATTAGTTTGTGGTGAGAAATATCACATCAATAGTATAGGTCATTACAAACATAAGAATTTCACAAGTCATAAGAAAAATTTACACCCTTCGAAGAATCACCAAGGCTAGACATTTACAATTCCAGCTCCTTCTACGAAGTGAAATGTAATTTATATATGCAGTTGTTCATATAAAGACAATTAATTACAATAAAGACTAAAATTTCCACCGGAAAGACCCTCAAATTGTAAAAATAATTTGGTCATCATATATATTCTTGATTATTTAATAGTACCCCATTATGGTATCTTTTTAAGGTATCTATCTAAAAATCAAATAATTTCACAAACAATGCTTAATGGAAGATGGAAAGACTTTTCAACTTAAAGATTAATTTGGCTAGGGATGATAACTTGACCTTAAAAATAGGGTTCTCATTTTGTAGGAGGAAGGGATTCCTTGAAATAAGAAGGAATGAGGATTGGGTGAACGGCAAAAACAATCCCCAAAAACAATTATGAGGATAAATATATCCCCATTCCTTTCTTGTACCCTCATCCCCCTATACTTATTTTTAAAATATAATAAATATTTATTATACTTTTAGTTCTAGCGACAATGAGTGGGTGGGTAAGAGAAGAGGATAAGGAAAAAATTATTCCTTAAGGGATAAGGAATAGGGATGCTTCGTAATCCTTATTACAAAAATGAAGATGTGTCCCATCTTATGGAGACGAGGATGAGGAGTCATCACCACCTCTTCCCTCTCCATTTTCATTTTTACATTTGGCATATTTTCCTAATCCTCATATCATCAAGTAAGGCAAGTGTACACGAATATTACCTTATAAATAATATGTCATTAAGACTATAATCTATGTCCTAGATTTTTACTACCTACTTAAAATTTGCTTTAAATTCATTTCCTTATTACCTTGGAACTTTTTTTTTTTTAAAATATAAATAGCATAGTACCTATTAATTTACCATTTAAATAAAAAATTACTAATAAAATATTTGGATTTCAATAGGAAAATAAATGATAAATAATGTGAAAGCTTTAAACAAATTGTTTCTTACAAACCTACATATAACCTTACATATATATATTTTTTAATCAGTTAATATTATCGCTAATTTTAAATATTCAAAGCAAATTGAAACGCATAAGTTTGTCTGAAATTTTTAAAGTTTTAACATTATTCTTTTAATTTATACCCTTAACAACATTATATAGCACATTATTTACGATTTTGTATCCCTGTTCTTTTAGGCATTATAATAAATGTTTTTATATTCAGATTGGGTCTTGACCCAATTAAAAGCCGAGCTATAGGTATAATAAATTGTCTTCAATGACCAAAAAAACATATTTGATTCAAGATTATTGCTCATGAATTCAATATAACATTCAACATTATTCAGCTAGCTATTTTAATTCGATACATTATTTTAACTTGTCGGTGTTCCTACAATTAGATTGATAGTCATCTTGATCGATGGTCTTCTTCTGCAGAAGTTACTCAGAGCTTTTTCACCAATTGATTTGCTATGCTTGCTATTCCTAACACCGTAAAATATTGTTGCCATGTGATTTTAATGGCCGCAGACTTCTGATGAGTTACTAATCTGACTGTGATGAAACTTTTTGTAAGTTTATTCATTACTCTCACTGGAATTTATTTAAGAAAGGACTCATTGGAGAGGATGAAGACTGAAGCTCGATAGATCTTGAAGAAAAAGAAATTGTAATTATTTAGATGATGATAGCAACATAGGACTTCAATTTATAAGTAGAATTGATTGATATGGTTATAGTAAGTAATCCAGGACGCATTTTTGGGAAATAATTCATCGACAATATCCCGCCATAAGATATAGTAGAACTCTATAACAGAATAGTTGATTTGATCTAACTTTATATTATAATTTGATTTTGGTTTTAAAATAATTGTTAAAATAACCTTTTGGAATCTACTCTAACACCTAACATAACATTAAAACAGTGTCAATCAAAGATGATTAGAGAATAAAAAATTGGATCCTAAACTATGAGCTCTAACACCTAATACATCATTAGAACAATGCTTGCCTAAATTGGTTAGACAAACTAGTATTCGACGATATGAACATTTATTAGAAAAGGATATTTGACATTGACATATATTTTACTTTACCTTGAAGACGATACATGATTATTATCTTATGATTAATGTTATTCGTATTGTGTGTAGATTCTCCATATTCATACTATTCAATGTATTAAACTTCCCTATTTGATGATCATTTTTATTTTTGATAGAAATAATTAATAATTACTAAATTTGTAGCTAGACTAGCCTAGTCTTTAGTCCCTTTTTTGGGTACAACCAATGAGGACATGATAGTAAAATTACCAGACATGCCTAGAGCCTTAGGCTACGACCCACGGACCAATCCAAGATGTGGGTCTTCATCAGTGGAGGTAGAGAAGCATATGAATTTAGGAAAAAACTGGTTAAATCATTATGTTCCACCCAATGTTTCATGAAAGTACGTTTTTGATTCTTTAGATTTTAAAATGTCAAATTTTCACCCATCATCCATTTTTATCAAAAAAGTTTATTTGATTGTCCTTAAATTAATTGTTTTGCTTTTATTGAAATCACAAAACTATTATTAACACTTAATATAATTATCCAATACCAATATATTATTGACAGTTCAAAAGTTTATCACTTAAACCCTTATAAAATATCAAAACTCTAATTGACTTTTAAATATTACGTTTCATTTGACTACCGATCTGGTTTTAAAAACATTGATATACAACTCTTCTTAAATTTGTGAAATAGTACATGGATTTGAATGACTCAAATATAACATTGTATAATTTAGTACTATTAATTAATTATTCAATAGGAGAGTAGAAATTGGAATATATATATATATAAAAATTATACAATCCTCTAATATTGAATTCAATATGAGTTTCTTAAAGTATACTTAGGATTGGATAGATGTTTCGATAACAAACTAAAAATCTTATTGGAGCATAATGAAAATACACCGTATGTTTTGAATTGATGGACACAGGATAGCATACAAATTAAAAGATACCCACTATTTATGTAAAATTCTAATAGAACAGAGTAAAAGACTCACTTATTTGATACTTATACTTGATTTGATCAAACCCTAAACAATTGATACAAAAGTTGCACTAATTTGTAATATCTCTTGCGCCAGAGACTTATCAACCTCCTTCGTTTGGCCTTGGAGCAACTTATATAAATCCGTCAGACTGAGAGCCTACGCTTATTATGATTAACATTCTTCATGGACAATTTACCTCGTCCCCAAGCTACTCTGTATGGTGGAGGCTTTTTGACATGCAGATTCCTAGACAATTTACGATACAACTTGAATAAAGTTTTCTCAAATGCAGCATACGGAGGAAAATTCGTGAGCGCAAATATGCTGACAGTCAAAAATGAAGCAGTGTAAATGATAGTGGTGGTCCAATGTGGCTTTCCCGAACAAACTATGAGCAATAATGTTGCCGCAAATGCAAGCATTATTGTAGTCAACGAAATGAAGATTAAGGCGAAGCCTATTGTGAGTCTGTCAGGGAGACTATGGTGGAATTCCTCATACGTATAAGGCTACGTGAGGAAGGACAAGAACATTACAATGGAGGTCAAGGAGCAAGTTAAAGCAATAGCGTCCATGATTCTGAAAACCAAGAAGAGAGTGTTGTTGAGGAAAACTGGAAATCCCTTCTCATTGGAACCTCCTGGTACAGTGTAGGCAGCTGCGAAGGCCACGCTATCAACGAGAACGGCCACTGCAGAGCAAGACTGAGGAGTGTCTTTTCTCCATTGCTGTGCTCGCTTGAGTAGTTCATTGTGCTTGGTTTGAATAGCTCGTCGCAGGTCTTGTTTTCGTTCTAGTCGCGCAACATGGCGTAGTGGAAGAGCGTTACCTCCTCTGCACGCTGCATATATATGGAAACATAACTTACATTTAAGCACATTTATGAGGTAAAAATCTTGTAGGAGAAAGAGGGGGCCGAGCTTATTTTGTGCCACTTTGTCTCATCCTGGAGTTGGTATGCAGGTCCTTCAGGGTTAATTTGTGTAGTCTCTTCCTCCATGTCTGCAGCATGGTGTAAAATGGTGTAGCCATTTGTGTCAACCTTTTGAACTACCCTTGTCATTGGTATTTTCATATTTTTCACATGATTGAAGAGTGTTGGATGCTAAATGAGAAAGAGTTTCACATTTAATAAAAGTTAGTAAAGTGATTGGTATATAAGTATAATAGATTAAACTTTAACACAAACTAATTAATTTTATATAATATGGATTTTGATTTTCATCCTTACAAACCCAATATATTTCAATAAAGAGATCACATTGACTGTGCTTAATTGGCACATGCAATATATTCTGAGCCAGTTTATTTTTATGCTCAACTAGCTGGGGACATACTTCTAGTATCCTGTTTACAATCTCTGCTATTCCTTTCAGTCGCCAGCAATAACGGGATTGGCTTATAATCTTCTTTTGAAGACTGGTCTTCATCAAATGGATACTCTGGGTTCACTTGCCTATTAATGGTTTCTGCCGAAGAATCCAACAACGAAATTGCCCGTATAGCCACCCCTGTAAGTCATAGGTTACTTTACTCCTCTTTAGAAACCGATTAGACCATCAATGACCGGCGAATTGCGTTGCTGGAGCCTCAAAATCGACGCTAGGGTTTCTTTCACAGTCATAGGTCAAAACTTAGTTAGGAAAACCCGGAAGATTGACTCTCAAGCCAAGAGCGTTAAGACGATCTGGTCAAAGTCAAATGGGATAAAATCATGCCCAGAATCAACGCAATCAGTGTAGATTAACCCGTCTAGGTGCGCGTGCGCGCCATTCAAGATCATGTATGGTTGTAAGTCCTGGATGAAGCACGTGAGGGAGCGTGTAGATAGTCGAAGGCGCGTGGAAACACACATTTGGCGCATGGAGGCGCGTGACACACTCATAATAGCAGATGTAAGCGCGCAAATAGGTTCATGCAGCGTGTGAGCACTGTTCAGAAGGTAAGGTAGCATGTGTGATGGTGTGGTTCGTTCAAGCGTGTTACATATTTCTTCTAGTGTACACATGCGTGTAACATATTATGGCGTGTGAAAATGTTTTGGAAACTCCTATTCGCACACGATGGTCTTCTAAGAGTGTCTGGGGGTTCATATTGCCATGTGAAACATTTTCAGAGCACGTAAAAGGTTAAGATGAGGTTTCATAGCACGTGGTAGTCTTCTGGTGCTCATTGAAAGAACGCTAGGACATGTGGCCTCTAGGTTCCCATTGGCTGCAGCCTCATGAAGAGGTGTGTTCTGGTAGCCATTTTTCCTAAATAGCCATGTCTCATGATAAAATCTTCTTTGGAAATATTATGTAAAGATTGAAGCGGTTCTTTCTTTTTTTGGGCTGAACACAGCCAAGTGAAATGCATGGTCCCTGGAGGTCGTTACAGGATATGACAGCAAACGTTTATGTTTCTCATGGAAGCCCTTCAGAGATTTCCAATCGTCATTCAGGGCTGAATGATAAGACTCTTAAAAATCAGTTTTAGTGCCCATCTCGACTCGTCAGATCAAGAGCTTCTTGTAGATGGAGAAAAACTTAATAATAATAGAAGCTTGGTTGAGATTAAAAATTTTCTTTAAAATTTGTTTTAGAAACAAGAAAGAACATGGTCTATATATTCAATTTTGAGTATTCAAATGATGTGATATTATTTATATATTTAATTGGATTATCAAAACTTAAACAAAATTAAATAAATGTAGAAAAAGTTAATTCAAACAATGTGATATCATTTATATTCAAGTGGTTAGTTTTAATTAAAAAAAATGAAATTTTGATTATTGTAATAGAAAATTTTGAAATTCTAGTCTTTTTAATAATTAAAAAAAACCAAAATCCATCTAATATCTCATATTTAAATACCTTAAAAGTGATGTTAAATAATAAAGATACCAATGTGCTTTAATGTTTGAAAAGAAAAAGCATACCAATGTGCACCCTTTTACATATATACAAACATACATACATACATGTATATGTGTGTGTGTGTGTGTGTGTACACATATATATATATATATACACATACATATATATACATATAGGTATTGGTTTTATCCTTGTAAATGAAGATGAAAAAGTATTGTTATTTTGCTTAAATAAATGATAAAGTGAGAATATAATAAAGATAAAGTTCATTCTTATTTTACAAAATATGATAAAGATAAAAGATGGTTGATGACTTATAACTGAATGATTTAGAAATAAACAATTATTCGGTTTTACCCATAACTAGGTTACGTTATAATATCTTAAAAAATGTCTCACACTAACAAAATATAGAAGATATGTTGAATATATATGAGCATTCTACATAGCTTAAAGATGATAGAAACGAAAGTAATTTATTGATTTGTTAGCACTTAAACTATCAAAATGTGTACATATTTTGGATTATCAAGTCTAAAAGTTAAACTGTGATGAATTATGTCTTTAAGCATACAATATTTTAATATTGAATCGGTTGATATACTCAGTCTTTGATAAAGATAAAGCTAAACAATGCTTATTCATTAGGGAAAATGTTATAATTGTTCTTCATATATATGAGACAGTAAACACAGACCATAAATAAAACAAATATGGTAAATGAATAATATGCTTGTATATTAAAGATCCTTAAGCATCATTTTTTATAGACAAAGTGGCCACTGATTCTATTTATAAAAAAGAAATAATAAAACAATATCAATATAATTTGATTGAAAGTATATATAAGATAAAAAGTGATGAAAATATGATAAAGATGATACATGATTGATAAAACTTGGCAAGCGGGTCAGTTCGAACATGATTATGTCTTTGAGCTTAAAAGCATAAGCACATATCTTCAAGAGATTAGATAAGGTTGGAGGAAGAAGATTGGAAGCCAAATAGGGAATATTTGTATTGTTAATTGATTATCATTAGGTGGCATTTTTTTTCAAAGGCGGGCTAATATGGAAAGTAACATGGAGTCCGTGAACAAAAAAATTTTAAAAAAAACATGGAGTCCATGAAGCCTTCTGATTAAAATTTCATGCTATAGAGTGACAGAATAGAAAATTTTGGTCGGTTGGCTTCACATGCATGCCTTATATATAGAGGATACAGTTCTATTCTGGCTACTTGCTTCAGTTGAAGTAGTCGAAGCTAAAGTAAACTAATTTAACAGAAGGCCAAAATTATTTCAAAAAATAATTAATGAAAGATTTGCTGAGCTTAAAAAAATCACTTTAAATTTTGTCTCAGACAAAAGAATTTTAGCATTGTATACAAATACAATGTTAATAAAACTTTAGCAAAATTAAATAATTATAAAGATAATTATACTTGAGTACTACATTGTATATTCAATTTTGAGTATTCAATTAAGTATCTAGATAATCTGTCATTATATAATTAAATAATATTTTATCTTAATTTAAAATACGCAATCACATTATGACATATCATTCAAGTGCCCAATTAAATACTCAAAACTAATTGTATATAGTTTTGTTGAAATATTTATAGGAATCGATCTATCATTTTTTTATTTAAATAATTGAAATAACAAGATTTTCTAATAAATAATGTAAACTTTCAAAATGTTCCATTAAAAAACCAAACTTTTGGTAAATCTTATTAAATGTACCAAACAAACATAATTAGTGTTGTTGATTTTGTCTTATTTTAGTAGCATAGTGATTAGTTTGATACATTAAATAAAAAATAGTAAAAATTTAGTTATTTTAATATTAAAATTTGAAAGTTTGATAATTTATATAGTAAATTTTGAAAATTTAGTCTTTTCAAGAGAACAAAAAAACAAAGTTTAGTATATCATTATTGGATACCTCTAAGTGATGTTACCCTATAAATATATAATAAGTTAGATGGGAAAATAGGGTCATTAGCCCTCATTGACCTAGTTACTTCGTCTTTTAAAATTTTAACGTTTAAAAAAAAATTTTATTGAAGAAATTAAACTTTTAAATTTTCCTAAATCAAACTTTTAGATTTTTTTATTGAACAAACAATATTAATTGTGTTTGTTTGGTATCTTTAATAAAAAAATACTAAAAATTTAGTCCTTTATATGGAAAAATTTAAAAGTTAAATTCTTTCAAAAGAAAAATATAAGTGTTTGGTTTCTTTTATTAAAAAAATAAAATAAAATTTGGTATAGTTCGATATATTTATAAAAAAAGGATTAGTAAAATATTAACAATTTACTAATACAAATATGTAGAAGTGGAGAGTTTTACGAGCTCACTTGAGTGCCCCTATGGTTGAGATTCTTCATGGGCCAAAGAAATATAATAAAGATAAAATTCATTCTTATTTTACTATGATGAAAGTATATATAATACAAATAAAAAGATATTGATCATTCTCAAAATTGGGTTATGTTGTAATGAGTAATATTACGTGTATATATTTTGAATATACAAAATAAATACATAAATTATGTGTAATCATGTGTTTAGGTGTTATTTTTTCTTTAATTTAAAATTATTCAAACACATGATGACATATCATTTGTGTACTGTTTTTGTATACTCAAAATATGTATCCATAGTTTTATTAGTGTTATAATTCATATCCCAAGTCAAATATCATATTAGTAAAGTATGAGAGAGATGTTGGATATATATAAGTATCCCACATTACTTGAGGATGCTAAGTATTGTCACTTGGCTTAGATAATTGATAAAGCCCATTGATATTAGTAGTGAGAATATAATAAAGTAAGGTCTTTAAAACCGGATCAGTGATTGAATCGATTATCTTACTAGTTCATGATTTGACTAATTGGTTTGACCAACTCACCCTATTATTAAATTATAATGAATTTATTAAATAATATCAATAATTTAGTACATGTTTTAAACATAATCCATATGAATTCATTATAAACAAATGTGTACAATCATCAACAACAAGAAGATATATTTGCTTCTTTGAAACATAAATTTCAATTCGTTAAAAAGAACCTAAACAAAACAAAATAAAAATACAATTTAAAATATCTTAATCAAATAATTCACACATGGATGCTCCAACCACTCTTCATATTAAAAAAAAAAAAAAAACACTATATAACACTTATGATGTATGGCTTGAAGTGTTATCATGGATGGGGGCCTCAGTTTAATGATGAGAATAAAAGATGGGATCTTAGAAGTGTGGCATTCTATAGAACTATATATGTTGCTAGGAATTTTCAAAATTGAGTGTTTCTATAACAAAGCAGCAGAGACGACTCAGCTTACTTCCCAATTTTAAATTGTACAATTTGGTCTATTTGGCATCTCTCTGCAACCAGAGGGAGGTGCAGTTGCATTACGGGGCAAGATCTCCATTGGCAGACAATCACGTTGCCTTTGTTCCAAATGGGGGATAAGTTTTACAAGAACTGAAAGATGAAGAACTGAAGCCGCTGCCGCTGTTCCAAAATGCGCAAAATATGAAAAGGGGGAGAAGTTTTACAAGTTAGGGCTCGCAATCACGTTGACAAAAATGTATATTAAATGCAAATTGGTTAAACCTAGTTCTGCCGGTTTCAACCGATTCATCCAATTCGTCAATTTTAACCAATTTGATCGAATCAATAATTAACCCAGTTTATAAAGTAAATTGGACCAAACTTGCAGCTGTTATCTGGTTCAACCGAGTAAACCGGCCGGTCTGTTTGGTTTTCAAAACCTTGCAATAAAGATAAAGTTCATTCTTACTTTTACTATTGTGAAAGTATAATAAACATAAAAGATGATTAATAGTTTATAATCAAATGAATAAGAAATAAACCGATAATTGGATTCACCCAAAATTGGACTATTTTATAATATCCCAAGACAAATCTCATATAGATAAAACATGAGAGATATATTGAGTATGTATGAACATCTACAATACGTAGTTTGTGGGATCCTAAATTGTTAGTAGTCTGTGGGATCCTAAATTGTTAAAGAACAACACTATGCATATGTTCAAAAGCAATGGATTGTGTATCTATAATGGACAATATCTCAATAGTGGGCCGATTTATTAAATATGAATGTTAGCAATAATATTAGAGTCATTTCGCATGTCTTCGTAAGTGATACGTTTAGTCCTTTGATTGTCAATCCCAACAATAAGTATTAAAACTCAATGAAACATATTCATTAAAAAATACTTTATAATCATATATATAAGACAGTGAACACAAACCCATAAGTAAAGGATGCTTTCAAAAGTGGATACTGATGGGCAAATGAATAATGTGTTTATATATTAAGGTTCTTATCATAACAACTTGCAAGTTTGGGACCTATGAAAAAGGCGTTAATAATAACTTCTTCTTCACGTCCGTGAGATAGTGAACACAAACCGATAAGTAAAGCATTCTTTCAAAGGTGGATATCAATGGGGCATCGGAATAATGTGTTTATATGTAAAAATTCTTATCTTAACCACTTACAAGTTTTGGACTTGTGCGCATCGGCACATATTCATTGGAAAGTGCAAAATAACTTATTCTCCATGCTAGTGAGACAGTGAACACAAACCTATAAGTAAAGCATGCTTTCAAAAGTAAATACCAATTAGGCATATGAATAATGTGTTTATTTATTAAAATTCACATCTTAACTGCTTACAGGTTTTGTAACTTTGTGGATTGACACATAGTCATTGGGAAATGTGTTATAACTTATTCTTCATATCAGGGAGATAGTGAACACAAACCCATTAGTAAAGCATGCTTCAAAAGTGGTTATTGATGGGATACATAAACAATGTTTTTATATATTAAGATTCTTATCTTAACTGTTACAAGTTTGAGATCTATGTGCTTCGTAACTTATAGACGAAGTGGTAATCTAATCTAATTATAAAAAATAACAAATTAGTTAGTACAATATCATTATAATATAATTGAAAGTATATATAAGGTCATTCTTTGAGTTACAAGCATGCATGCTTATTGAAAAATAGGGCTATAGTTTCTAAATTAATTTTAAAAATAATCTCAATGGCATTTACCAAACAAACTAGTACAAAGGCCATAAAAAACCTCAAGTATAATCCCATAATGCTCCTTGGAATTCATGGACATATAATAATTCAACAGCCTTCAAAGATATTTGGCTTCTTCAATCCGTTTTGCCAATATCTTCTCAATCATGGAAGCTCTGAATTCTTCTCTCGGATCATAAGAGGACTCTTCTATGGCTACCATGCAATAACTTTAGTGATCCCTTCACTGTCTCTTTACTTTCTTCTCTCTTTGCGTCTTGCCTCTTGCCTTTCTACACTCATGGGTTTGTGTTCACGAAATACTTTATCAAGGAAGGAAGCTCTCCCTTGACGCCATGAATCCGCCCAATAAGTTTCTAGTTCCCTTATATGAATACTACTTTTCTCTTGGATTTGAGTAATAATTCTTGGGTTTGAATGACTCAAAAACATGATTGTATGATTTGGTACTATTAATTAATCATTCAGTTGGAAAATAGAAATTGAAATCTATATGTAGAAATTATACAAGCCTCTAATACTGAGTTCAATAGAAGTTTTTGAAGTAAACAAATGACAAAAATTAATATATGAAGAGAATTAATATTTGGAAAATAAGTTAAAAACCTTATTGAATCATCGTAAAAATAGATTAAATGTTTTGAATTTATAGACTTAACATAACATACCATCTAAAAGACACCTATCATTTACATAAAATTATATTAGAACAAACTAAAATATTTTCTTATTTGACACTTATTCTTAACTTAGTTAAACAGAATTTCCTCTTATTTGTAATATCTATTGGATTAGAGACATATTATCCTCTTTTATTTAGCCTTAGGACAACTTATATAAATCCCTCAGACTAGGGAGCTCGGCTTGTTATGATTAACAATCTTCTTAGACAATTGACCTTGTTCTAAAGTTGCAATGTGTAGTGAAGGCTTTGTGACATGCAAATTCTTAGACAAATTATGATACAACTTACGAGTAAAGTTTTCTCAATTACAACATAAATAGGAAATTGTGTGAGTGTAAAAATCCTAAGAGAGAAAAATGTAGTAGTATAAATGATAGTGGTGGTCCAATGTGGCTTTTCCAAACTTGTGTACAGATTAAGTTACAATTTGATAGCTTAATATGAGTTCAAAGGCTTGTTGAAACTCTTTCTTTTTTTTTTTTTTTTAAAGATTTTTCCCTTTTTTTCAACCCTTTTTTTTAGTAATCATCTTCTTAATTTTTATTTTATTTTTTACCATTCAATATCATTTATAAAATTAATGTTCACCATTTGATCAAATCAAACTCAAACTCTATATTTGAATTTTAAATCAAGTTTGAGTAAGTTTTTATTTGAGCTTAATTTGATTTAAATTCATGTCACACTGACTAGTAGGATATTCTGTTGCCCAATCAGAAAAGAAAATTCTATACCTTAATTTTTTCTCACAAAAGCAACATGATTGTGTTGTTACATACCAACTAATTATGAATAAAATACAAATCGTTCCTTACCTCAAAATTAATGTTCACAATCTCACGAAACAAACCATTGTATCCAAGGACAAAGTCCTTGTCCCAAAGTTTCATCCAAACAACATCGAGATATCACGAAGGCCAAGGTTTTCTGTAAATTCGGGTTATATTCTATTAATTTTAAAAAAATTAAATATTTATTTGTCTGATAAAAATTTAAATACATATTCACCTATTAAATATTATTATTTTTATCCTAATTAAATTATGATTTAAAAATTTTATTGAAACTTATAGTTTAGGATTATCTTTTAAATTTTAAAATTTATATTTATATCTTCCAATATTATATTTTCCAAATTTAAAAGTTGAGTTTCTTCCCTCCCTCAAGTCAAGGTTTGCAAGCTTTTATCTTTTTTTGGTATACAACTGCACCCTAGCTTTTTAAATTCATCTCTTTAGTTCTATTCTTTGGCAACCATTCGTTCTCTCCGATCATTGGCTTTCTCTCTCCCAATTATTCTCTCTTCCCTCTCTAATTGTCTTTGTTGAAGATAAAGATGATCGAAGAGGGAAGGAAGAGTGACTAGGAGGGAGAGAGTTGACGGCCAAAGGTGATGAATAGTCATTCGAGAGAAGAAGAAAAAAAATTCATGGAGGAAATTGACACTTTTCAAACTTTGAATAGAGAAAAATTATTGAATTTTTAAACTAAGGTATGAAATGTAATAAAATTTTATTTTTTTTAAATTTTTAGCTAAATGATTTTATTCCTGATAATAATAGTAAAATTTAACAGATAGATGGACATTTGAATTTTCAAAAATTAGCGAATAAAAGTATATTAAAGCTAAACCTAGGTTAAGAGTAGCGTTTTGGCTCCCACCCAAGGTTTGCTGAAATGACAATTTCCACCTGTTCAGTTTGAAAACCCAATTACCCACTCATCACTCATATCTGTCAAACTTTCTGTTAGTTTTCAAATTAAATTACTGATTTACCCTTATTCAAAGGATGATTCCCAAACACTCAATTACAGCTCAAAGCACGTAAATCCATCTCACAAACATTGAACTTTCTTTCAATTTTTTTTTTAAAATGCTTGATTTCTCCTTTCTTGACTCTTTGAATTTTCATCTTCGACTAGAAAAAAAATTCAAAGAAAGTTGGAGATGGAAATTCAAGCATTTATATGAAAAAAAGGGAAAGAAAGTTTCCTTTCACCCACCTCCATATTTATACCACTTCCACAGTTCCACGCTTTTGTCCATTTCTCACAATCTTTTCATCTTTCTTTCCGGTTTGGTGACCATCAACAGTTACAACCGTCCACCATGTCTGGGATGATGATTAATCTGTCAATTGGATTTTGACATATGTTACCTAGAAAAACAGGTATGGAAAACTTATGAAAGGAGATTTTAGTCAGAGATGGAAATTCAAAGAGGGCAGATTTTCTGGGTCTGCTGAGTCAAGATAGGAAAAAAAACAAGCATTTTGAAAAAAAAAAAAATTGGAGGAAAGTTTTACATAGGTTTACCTCTTTTGAGTTACAATTAAGTATTTGCGAATCATTTTTGAGTTAGGGATAAATCAGTAATTTAATTGAAAATTAACAGAATATATTAACATGTACTAACAGATATGGTAATGGGCGGATGTTTAGCTTTTTCAAACTTACCGTGAGAATTGTTATTTCACTAGACGTTGGGTGGACAATTTTAATTTGGCCTTTGGCCGGTTACACAGCCTAGTGCCCATGTTATTTCTGGCCTATCGCCTGCCCGTCTATTTACAGACTTCTCACTGTAATCAACAAACTGAAGAGTCAATGGCTTCACTCTCTCAACTCACTCAATTACCATGCAAAACCGTTTCTTTAACGTCACCTCATCAGCATCTCAGTACTGTGAAGCCTTTGATTCTTCCTCTAAACTCGGTCAAAATTTCGCAGAGAATCACTGAGAAGTAGCTGAGCGCAAGGCCGGTGTTCGTGACTCGGGCCGTGGACTATGACGAATGGTATCCCGATAAGGAGGACGAAGGTGCCGCCGTGGCCGTAACAGAGGAGGAGAAGCCCGTAGAAATGACGGAGATTGAAAACTTGAAGAAGGCGTTAATTGATTCGTTCTATGGGACCGATCGCGGGTTGACAACGACTGGCGAAACGAGAACGGAGATCGTTGAGCTTATTAGACATCTTGAAGCTAATAATCCGACTCCCGCACCAACTGAGGCGTTAACTTTGCTTAACAGCAAATAGATTCTTGCGTAAGTGCTCGTTTCCCTTTTATGGTTTGTGGGAAAATTATGGTGAAGGGATTGAATTTGGTTGTTTAAAATTGGGTATTTTTATGGCTTGCTAGTGCTTGAGTTGATTTGAATCTTTGATTTATTTAGGATGATATATCATATTTGAAACTGGGTAGTCAAGATTGAGTGGTTCGGATAAAATAAACCAAACGACTTATTCCCACCCAAGGTATAGTGAAAACCCAGTATGATATTTACTAACTTTCGAAAACCTAAATACTTACACATCCATTAGTTTTGGCTGTTATAATCGATGATAAAATCATCATTTAAAAATTTTTATTTAAATAAAGAAAAGTTATTTCTTTTTTCCCCTTAGTTTTAAAAACTAGTCATTTCTCTTTAACTCAAACTTTGAAACATTGTATTTACATCCCAAAACTTTATTCTATCTTTCCGGCCACTGTTCTTTTTGAAGTTTCTCTTCGGAAATCACCAAAAATATGGTCAAAATAGCCAGATTTTCTCACACAGATCTATACAAAAATCATACAAATCTGTGCGACTATCAATTAATCGCCGACACACAGATCAGTCAGACGATGTTGCATCGCGTAGATCCATGTGAGAAAATCTGACTGTTTTAGTCAGTTTTTTGTTGGTTTCCACTCTAAGAAATCACCATGGAGGGAGGGTAGATGCCGCCAAGGAGGAATGCTAAGAAGTACGACCGTTGGAAAGATGGAATTAAGCTTTTGGGGGTGTAAATGCAATGTTTCAAAATTTGAGTTAAGGGGAAATGGTTTGTTCTTAAAACTAAGGGGGAAAAAAGAAATTAATTTTTGTTTGTTTAAATAAACTGGGGAAAATGATTAGTTTTTAAAACTAGGGGGTTAAAATGAAATTAATTTTTCTTTATTTAAATAAAAACTTTAAATGACGATTTACCTCTGATTGTAATTGTCAAAACTAACGGATAGGTGAGTATTTGGGTTTTAGAAAGTTAGTAAGGATTACTTTGAGTTTTCACTATACCTTAAATGAGAATAAGTCTTTTGGCCAATAAAATATAAAGTTAAATTGTTTTATAGTTTAGTTTGAGTTTGCTGGTCAATCGTCAGATGATTTTTTGGGATTTGAAACAATATAAACTAGTCCTTGATCATACCCGGATATTCCCCTTATTAGGAGGTGAATTCAAGTCAAGTTTATCCCAAATTAGTTTGGAGTTTGGTTCAATTTAAAAGAAGCTACGCTCAAATTTCAGTCTAAAAGGAACTGAGCTCAAATTCAATTGTAATAGTAATGTAGCTGAGTCAAAATGGACTAGAACTCTTTGGTTGTAACTAAATCAAACTCTTCTAGGCTTATGAATTTAGTGAGCTGAATGCCCTCAAGTTCGAGTACAAAATTAATCGTTAGATTCAAACTCACCAAAACTATGCTTGTTTTGAGCCATTCGAGTCAAATTGACAATCGAGTTTGGATTAGTTAAGCTTGATTCTGTCTCCAACCCTATCTAAGAATCTGACTTTGGATATGTGTGGCCATCGGCTGCAACCTCCATTAGTACCAATGCCAAATATGAAGTCCCAAGTCCCAAGCGTGTGCAGGTTTCGCGTCCAGATTTGTAAGTCGGGGTTCATCTCTAATTGGCCATTTCATTTCTCTGTGTTTAGATCAAGTTTGAAGAAGGCATCATCCAGACTCCTTAGATATCGGACTCCATAGTTTTACCTAACAATGATATCAGACTCTATGGTTTTACCTGACAATGACGAATTTCTGGGACAAAAGATTGACCTTTCCCCATTGAAAGGCTTTTTTACCAGTCCAAGATACAGCTTCATCTCAATCTCTAACAGCGATGTGCAGTCTTGGTTGCTAACATCATAATGTATCAATTGAATACAAACATTTAAGAAACAGCCAAAAACATTATTGTTTCTCTTAGACTTGTGACTAATACATGGGTTTGAATGATTCAGAAACATGATTATCTGATTTGGTACTGTTAATAATTATTCTACTGGAGAATAGAAAGTGGTATTATATGGAGATATTATACAAGCCTCTAATATTGAATTCAATAAAATTCACAGTATATGAATTAATATATGGAGACAATTGGTACTTGGAAAATAAGCATGTTATTAAACATGATAAAAATACATTAAATATTTTATATTTATATTCATAAAAAAAACCTATTACTTGCATAAAATTTTATCAGGACAAAAAGTAAAATATTCTCTTGTTTGACATAAAATTTTAACAGAACAAGAGTAAAATACTCTCTTATTTGACACTCACTCTTGACTTGATGAAACCCAAAATAAAGAAAACACAGTCACACTAGTTTGTAATATCTTATAAAATTATCAGCCTCAACTAATATAAATCTCAGACTGGAAGCTTGGGCTTGTTATCGTTAACACTCTCCTCAGACAATTGACCATCGTTCTCAAGCTGCTTTTTGTGCTATTCGGTTTGTTTAGGAGCTTCTTGGTCTGCAAAGGAACCCTGTCTGGAAGCTGACTTCTTGGGCGGTGGAGACTTTGTGACACACCAATTCTTAGACAATCTAAGATGCAACTTGACCAAAGTTTTCTCAAATGCAGCATACATGGGAAAACTCGTGAGTGCAAATATGCTGACAGGAAGAAATGCAGCAGTATAAATGAGAGTGGTGGCCCAATGTGGCTTTTCCAAACGAACTATGAGCAATAATGTTGCTGCGAATGCAATCATTGTTGTAGCCAGTGAAATGAAGAGCAAGGAGAAGCCTATTGCGAGTTTTCTAGGGAGTTCGTGGAGGAATTCATCATACGTATAAGGCGATGCAAGGATGGATAAGAACATTACAACGGAGGTTAAGGAGCAGGCCAAAGCAATAACGTCCATGACCGTGAAAAGCAAGAAGAGAGTGCTGTTGAGGAAAATTGGATACCCTTGTTCATTAGAACCTCCAGGCACAGTGTAAGCAGCTGCAAAGACCACTGTAGCAACGAGAACAGCCACTGCAGAGCAAGACTGAGAAGTGCTTCTTATCCAATTCTGTGCTTGCCCGAGTAGTTTATTGTGCTTCGAATTGAATAGCTCTTCGCAAGTCTCCTTTACGTCCTTGCTGCAAAACATGGCGTAGTGGGCGGGCGTGATCTCCTTTACACGCTGCATATATAGAAACATAACTTACATATAAACACGTTTATTAGGTAAAAATCTTGTAGAAGAAAGAGCTAGGGGGCTTACTTTGTACCACTTTATCTCTTCCTGGAGTCGGTATACAGGTCCTTCTGGGTGACGCTTTGTAGTCCCTGGCTCCATGTCTGCAGCATGGTGTACAATGGTGTAGCCATTTTCGTCAACCTTTCGGACTAACCTTGTCATTGGTATTTCCATATTTTTCACATGATTGAAGATTTCATATTGACGGTGCTTAATTGCCACATGCAGTATGTTCTGACCCAGATCATTGCAATGCTCAACTAGCTGGGGACATACTTCTAGTATCTTGTTCACAATTTCTACTATTCCTTTTTCAGTCGCCAGCAATAACGGGATTGGCTCATAATCTCCTTTTGAAGACTGGTCTTTATCAAATGGAGACTCTGGGAACACTTGCCTATTAATGGTTTCAACCCAAGAAGAATCTTTTTTTATCAGTGTCTTCGCTAGTTTGTGAGCAAGTTTATGCTTTCTCTTTTCTTCCAAGATGTTACTCCTTGCTAGTGCACAGATTTTTCCCAGTAATTTAAGCCACCCTATCCGTGTTTAGGAGAAAAGAAGGTGCTCAATGCGCAAAAGTGATGAAGAGAGAAATTATGTAGAATATCCCTTAAGCGAACAAAAGAAAATTTTTACCTTTGGAAATTTTTGTAGTAGCTTTTTCATCATCATCACCGATTGGAAGGCCTATAAATTATAGGAATTAATGAATAAGATGTATACAAAAGGTCCTTTTAACATATCCTTATGCATACATTATCTTTAATAGAATTATGGAAAGGTAAAAAATATACTTACAGATATATATGACTCTGTGGATCAATGCGCCCCATTGATATCCACTTTTAAAAGCTGAGGGCATGGTTGCTAGTAGGTGAAGAGAGGTCCAGCCATCTCGGTCCTTGAGTTCTGCTAACGATTCATCCAGATTCAGTAAATATAGAGCCGTTTCTGAGAAAATTTGAAAAGAAAGCGCATCAAATATCAGTTGAATATATATTTCATTTCAAAGCAAAAGTACAGAAACTAGGTGGGTAGAGACAGAGACCAAAATGGTAGCCTTTGATGGCAGCATGCAGAATGGAGGTATCAGGCTCTTTTTTGATTGTTTCTTCTTCCATGGCACCAGGCTGCTCATTGGAGGCTTCAGGTTTGGGCTCTACCTCGATGAAGCGTTGGTTTTGGCGGTGAATATTTTTAAGCTTAGAATATTCTTCTTCAGTCCTTCCTTTTTCTTCTTGGTATATTAATCTTTTGTGAGATTCTAATGATGTTGCAGCTAAAAACTTCACCACCTCTATTTTCCCAAATGCAGCAGCAATAAAAAGCGGGGTTTCGCCTTTCAAATTCACAGCCTCATGGAGCAGTTCTACAAGTGGATCTTCAATATCTTCCACGGCGAGCCTCCGATGATGTCTGACCAAAGCCTCTACGGCCTCCAGGTTCCCATTGGCTGCAGCCTCATGAAGAGGTGTGTTCCAATAGTCATTTGTTTGTAAATAGACATACTTGACCATAGGATCTTTTTCGGAAATTTCAAGTAAAAATTGAAGCGGATCTTTGCTTTTGCTGAACACCGCCAAGTGAAAGGCATTGTCCCCGAAGGCCGTTACAGGAACTGACAGCGAACCAACATTATTCTCGTAGAAGTCCTTCAGAGATTTCCAATGGTTGTTCAGGGCTGCCTGATAAGGCACGTACAAAGCAGTGTTACTGCCCAACTCGTTTCCTCTACTCATTTCCTTCCCGTAGATGGAGACCAAAAAAACAATTAATGAAAGATCGATTGAGCTTAAAAAAATCGTTTTAAATTATGTCTTAGAAAAAGAATCTTAGTATTGCATATGTCAATAAAAATTTTAGTAAAATTAAATAAATATAAATATAATAACTAAACTTTGATTATTTAATTGGATATTTACTCATACGTGACTTTATTCTTAATACAAAATCATACTATTTTATAATAACAATCTTTTTGAGTTTTCAATTAAATATTTAAAATTAAATATACATAGTTTTATTTTATATAGTTTTATTTTAATAAGTATGGACCTATCAATTTTTTTATTGAAATGACCGAAATCTTATATTTTTTTATTAAGTAAACTGAACATTCATATTTTTCTATTAAAATAATAAAACTTTATGTATATCTTAATAAATATATCAAACAAACATAATTAGTATTATTTATTTTGGTTTGTTTTAAAAACAAAGTGATTAATTTGGTAACATTAATTAAAAAAATAATGAAATTCAATTATTTTAATAATAAAATTTGATAATTTGATAATTTAAATAATAAAATTTAAAAGTTTAGTTCTTTAATTTAAAAATATATATAATTCGGTATATTATTGTCAAATACCTCTAAATAACGTTATCCTATAATTATATATATACCCATCTATATATGTACTCATCTACCAATGTGTAGCTTTTTACATCAATATATATATATATACACACACACTATACACACACATATACTCATTTTTTTTTTTAAAAAGCCCAACGTGACTTTTAGTTTTCTTTTTTTTCCAGAAGAAACTAAACTTTATTATTTTTTAATTAAAGTATCAAACTAATATTCTTACATTTAAAACAAAATAAACGATATTAATTATTTTTGTTTGATATATGCAATCAAAAATACTAAAAATTTAATTAGGAGGTTCAATTTCATAAATAAAAAATATATAATTCGATATATTCATAAAAAGGGTTAATAATATATTATTAAGTTATAAATATGAATAACTTGAAGTGGAGAATTCTGTGATCTCACCTGAAGCTCCAATCGTTGAAGTGCTTCACATGCTCAAGAAAGATCTTAATCAAGCATACTGTAAAAGAGAGTAAGAACTATAAATAGTGCCCTCTAAAATCTGTGATGTGTGCTTTTGTATACAGGGAATCCTCGTGAATGATACTTTACTTAAATAATAAAGATAATGTTAAATGTATGGTGGACCACATAGTCGTAGTTGGTGGGATTGCATTAAATGATTTGGTGGCTTCCCACCTGTGAATATAATTTTCCCACCCAACAAAGCAAGGCCAAAAGACTATTTCTCACCTAAAGTGAACCCTGGTTTTTTTTTCGTTAATTTTAAAAATTTTATTTATTTACTTATAAACAATTAAAATTAATTGAGTTTATTAGTTATATTATTTTCTTTTTAAACTTTCAAAACTAACAATTTTCATCTAACCTAAGGTTTTAAAAATAACATTTTCCCCTATAAGGTTTTTAATTTTTCAGATTTAATTTTTCAATGACATCTATTCCTATCTAATGACTTCCAAGTGATGTCTCTTTTTCTCACTGTGGCCTCCTTCTAACAATCCTCCTTGGCGTCATCTTTGTCTCTAGACAAAGATGATTTGTCTTTACTAATGACGACATCGAGAAGGACTCTCAAAAGAAGATTACATTGGAGAGAAAGAGACATCGCCTAGAGGTCACTGGAGAGGAAAAGACATCGCTGAAAAATTTATTTTGAAAATTGGAAACCCTAAGGGGGAAAATACTGTTTTTAAAAATTTAAGTTGAAAAAATTATTAATTTTGAGAGTTTAGAGGGAAATGAAATCAAATTTAAGTTTATTTTTTTTAATATTACAGATAAAATAATGATTTTATTTTTAAAACTATTAATTTTAATTGTCTATAAATGAGTAAATATAATTTTTAAAGTTAACGAAAAAAAACTTAAGAAAACTGCATACTTTGGGTGAGGCATAGTCCTTTGGCGGCAAAGAAATAAACCATTTGGATAGGCAATATTGGCTTTGGGTGGCCTGCATTAAATGGCCTTGTAAAATTACTTTATCTCATCGACTGGAGGGGCTGCAAGAGTTTCTATAAATACACCCTCTGCTCTTCATTTGTAACGTACACACACCTAATAAGATTTTCATTCAAGCGTCCCAAGTTTTGCTTTTCATTTTTATTCTACGTGCATCAACTTCATTTATCTTCTTCTTCTACTTAAAGTTTAATTTAATTATAATATCCTTTACTCATATTTTTTTTATTGTATTTACAATATATTATTAGCATGATCAGTTTAGGTATATTTTAATATTAGTTATCTTTCAATTATATTATTATTTTGTTCGTATATCACAAATACGAATATCTTAGTTATAATATTATTTTATTTGTAAAATACAAACTATTGATGTTTTAATTATTGTTATCTGCTATTTAATTTTTTATTTATACTTATATTTATTTGCAACCCCAAGTTTGCAAAATCTTACTCTAGACCTGAAGTTCTAAATATCATGAATTTGAACCTAAAGTTTTAAATATCATTTATAACCCAAAGTTTACAAAATCATGAATTTGGACCTAAAATCATAAATATCATTTGTAACCTGAAGTTTACAAAGTTTACAAAAATTGTGAAAAATATGGACTTGAAGTCCAAAATAGAATCGAAATTAAAGTTTACATATTATAATATTCTAGATACTAATTACAAAACTAGAAGTTTTAAAAATATGAGATAATATATGAACTTGAAATTTTAAAAATTTATCTCAATATTTCTTTTACAAAACCAACTGTTTTGTAAATATAGGATAATATCTGAACTTGAAGTTTCAAAGATTAATCCATACATATTGTCTACAAAACCAGAAGTTTTGTAAATATGATAATATTTGAACTTGAAGTTCTTAAAAGAAGATGGATAATATTAAATGAGCTTTTTACATTATTCTTCACCTAAAATATATAAGCCTTGAGAAAGTGATTAAATAAAATATCTCAGAAGGATAAATCCAAGGTTACTATTTTACCAGCATCACATTCCCGAATAATTACAAGCCAAATATGTGGATACAATGGTAAATCCACTAGATTCATCGAGAAATTTATGTTGACTTGAGGAGTCATTATGCTCTTATTTTGATGATAACAAACAATATGTCCCTAAACATATTGACTAATGATTTTACTTGAGTGTGAGCTTAGATTGCAAGGATTTATCTAATGCACTTGAAGGAGTTTCAAGATGGAAATGAAAGAGAAGAGTCAATTGAAGAATTATTGAAGATTTGAAGAAAAACTCAAGTGTTAGGTAGATATATTTGTAATTTAGAGCATTCGTTTTGATTAGAATATTTATTTGCATGGGATAGCTCACTTGAAAACTCATTTTCATACCTTTCACATTTTGGGTTAAAATGTTGTTTTTCAAACTTATTGGTTTAAGCCAATGCTTTCATCAAAGTTTATTAATTCTTTTAAAATGATGAAGTTTTGTGAATTACTTTTTCATATCTTAAAGTTGGTTTTGAAAGAATTTTCAAAAATGGGTTAAATTGTCACTTTTCAAAGTTTTAGGGGTCAAATTGCGGATTTTGAAAATTCAGGGGGTAAAATGTAATAAAATTCGGTCGACCGAATTTCACCGACCGAATCAGCTTCCGAATTATCCAGAAGCAATGTATTTTGGCTTCAGAAATTCGGTCAACCGAATTAAATTCGGTCGACCGAATTTTGGTTTGAATTTTTCCAACGGCTAGTGTCACGTAAGCTCCACGGAAGTGCCACGTCACATTCGGTTGACCGAATTCCATCCGGTCGATCGAATTGTGCGTTTTCTGGAAAATTAAAACGGCTATCTTTGTGCACAACGGTAACTTTCCTTATTTTCCCCTATATAAACCCAATCAATTTCGTTCGAAAAGAACTTTTGCCACCAAAAAACTTTCATATATTTGAGAGCAAATTAGTTTTGAGCTATTGACTTGCAAATTATTCTCTCTAATCAAAACCCTTGCTTTTACACTTTGTAATTTCATTTGCTTTGGGTTGTACTAAGCTTTAACTTTCATATACACTTTTGAGAGAGATTATATTTCAATATTCATACTAAAATTCGTGTTATAAAAGAGTGAGATTCACTCTTGGAGAGATTAGAAAATTTCTTGTGAGAGAAATTGTGTTTCAACATTTGTAAAGGTTAATAGCACCTTGGAAGCTGTTTTGGTTGTGAAGAAAAGCTTGGTTGAGGTTTAGTCAACCAAGGATTAGTGGAATACTCCAAGGGAGAAAGCTTGGAGGAGTGGACGTAGGTCGGGTTGAGCCGAACCACTATACATCGCGTGTTTGATTTTCTCTTCCCTTAAACTTATATTTTATGTTATGTTATTTTGATTGTATTGATTGTTTGAGATATTTTAGTTATTTTCATACATTGGATTAAAAATAGGCAACATTATTTGATTTGAATAAATTGTTTTAATTCTCAAATTTGGTAAAGATAGTTTTAAAATTGCCTAATTCACCCCCCCTCTTAGGCCATTCGATCCTACAATTGGTATCAGAGCTTGGTTGCTTATTCTCATAAACTTAACCGTTTAGAGCAATGGCCATGAACCTAGGAAAATCCCATACCGTTAGTGAAGGGCTTGCCCCTAATAGACCGCCATTGTTTGATGGCACCGGTTATGCCCATTGGAAAAATCGTATGTCGATTTTCCTTCAAAGTGATTATGAATTGTGGGATGTTGTGCAAGATGGACCTTTTGTTCCTATGAAAGAAGTAGATGGAAAACAAGTACCCAAAACTAGGGAAGAAATGACCCCTCAAGATAAGAAGAATATTGCCATTAATGCTAGAGCTATGAATGTGTTATATTGTGCATTAAATGAATATAACTTTAACAAGGTACAAGCTTGTACCTCGGCTAAAGAAATTTGGGAATTATTAATGGTGTCAAATGAGGGGACTTCACAAGTCAAAGAGACTAAAATTAGCATGCTCACACACTCATACGAGTTGTTTAGGATGAATGAAAATGAAACCATTAGTGACATGTTTGATAGATTTATTACTATTGTGAATGAATTGAAAAATCTTGGTAAAGTTTATACTAACCAAGAAAATGTCAAGAAACTTCTTAGATGTTTGCCTCCCTCTTGGGATCCCAAAGTGACGGCAATCGAAGAAGCAAAGGATGTCAAGACTCTACCTCTTGAAGAACTTTTAGGTTCACTTCTCACTCATGAGCTTACTATGAAGCAACGACAAATTGAAGAAGTGGAAAAGAAGAAAAAGAGTATTGCCTTTAAATCATCAATCAAAGAGAATGAAAAGCTCCTAGAAGAGGAAGATGAGACATCAAATGATGAAGATGAAGACATTGCACTCTTGAGTAGAAAGATTGGAAAGCTTCTAAGGAATAGAAAGCTAAGAAGAAATGGAAACTTCATAAAAAGGGATGCTTCTAAAGGTGAAAGGGGAGAAAGACAAAGGAGGGAACAAATTGTGTGCTATGAATGCAAGAAGCCGGGACACATCAAATATGATGGCCCTCTCCTAAAAATTGGTAGATCGAAAAAGAAAGCAATGAAAGCTACGTGGGACGATAACGATGAAAGTGAATCCGAAAAGGAGGATAATAAAGTGGCCAACATGTGTTTCATGGCAACTACAAATAATGAGGTAACTAACTCTAACTCATCTAATACTTTTGATGATTTAGATGACATAGATGATGAGATAGATGAAAACCCCTCATATGAAGAGTTATATGATACACTTGAAGAGATGAATGAAAAACTTGCTCTTTGCATGTCTAAAAATGCAACCCTTAAAAAGAAAAATTTTAATTTAGAAAAGGAAAATGAATCCTTAAAGAAAGAAAATGAAAATCTTAACCAAAAAATCCTTAAGCTTAAAGGAAAAGAAAATGAAGAAAACAAGTATTCCATTTTTGAAAAAGAAAAACAAAAGTTTGAAAATGATCTTTGCATAGCCAAAAAGGAAAAAGAAATTATAGAAAATGAAATTGAAGTTTTAAAAAGGGGAGCAAAGGATTTAAGTGAAATAGTTTTAAAATTTAAAAATGGAAAAGACATTCTTGATAAAATGTTTGGTGTGCAAAGGGGAGTCTTAAACAAAAGAGGACTTGGTTATAAACCTTTTATCAAGGCAAAATACTTAAAAAATTATTTTGTTAAAGCTTCAACTTCAAGTGAATCAAATATAACTTGTAATTATTGTGGAAATAAAGGTCATATCTCATCATCTTGTCCAATTCAAAAGAAACATCATATGGGCACTAAGAAAGTATGGGTTCCTAAGGGAACAAAAACTAACCACCAAGGACCCAACATGATTTGGGTACCTAAGTCAAATTCTTGAATCTTCCATTGTGTTTAGGAACCTAAAAATAAAAGGAAGAAAAGCAAATGGTTCCTCGATAGTGCTTGCTCAAGACACATGACCGGAGATATCTCACTTTTCTCGACAATAAGCAAGAAAGATGGAGGTCATGTCACCTTTGGAGACAATGCGAAGGGTAAAATTATTGGCATTGGAGATATTGGTAACAATTCTCATATTATCATTGAAAATGTTCTTTTGGTAGATAGTCTTAAACATAATCTCCTTAGCATTAGTCAACTATGTGATAAAGGATTTAAAGTCATTTTTGAGCCAAATAGTTGCACTATAGAAAATATGAATGATGGAAAAACAAGTTGTGTAGGAAATAGAGATGGAAATGTTTACACTATAAATGTAGAAAATGCATCTCATGAAAATCTATGTTTCTCCGCATTGCATGAAAATAGTTGGTTATGGCATAGAAGATTAGGTCATGTTAGCATGGACTTGATTTCAAAAATCTCCAAGAAGGAGCTTGTAAAAGGTCTTCCGAAAATAGATTTTATTAAAGATAAAATTTGTGATGCATGTCAATTTGGTAAACAAACAAAAAATTCTTTTAAAAGTAAAACTCATATTTCTACATCTAGACCTTTACAACTTCTTCATATTGATCTTTTTGGTCCTTCAAGAACCGCAAGCCTAAGTGGAAAACATTATGCTTTTGTTATTGTTGATGATTTTTCAAGATTCACTTGGGTACTTTTTCTTGCATCAAAAGATGAAGCCCTCCATGCATTTTCAAAATTTATCAAGAAAATACAAAAAGAAAAAGAAATGCATATTTCTTGCATTAGAAGTGATCATGGGGGAGAATTTGAAAATCATTTATTCGAAAACTTTTGTGATGAGCATGGTATTGAACATCAATTCTCTTGTCCTAGAACTCCCCAACAAAATGGTGTTGTTGAAAGAAAGAATAGGACAATTCAAGAGATGACTAGAACCATGTTAAATGAAAAAGCTTTACCTCAATATTTTTGGGCGGAAGCCGTAAGCACCGCATGCTATGTTTTAAATCGTGTTTTAATAAGACCATCTTTAGATTTAACTCCATATGAACTTTGGAAAAACAAAAAACCAAATATTGGTTATTTTAAAGTTTTTGGATGCAAATGCTTTATTTTGAACACAAAAGAAAACTTAGGGAAATTTGATTCAAAATCGGACATTGGCATTTTTCTTGGATATTCATCATCTAGCAAAGCATATAGAGTGTTTAACAAAAGGACGCTAGTAGTTGAGGAATCCATGCATGTTATTTTTGATGAATCTAATCCTTTAACTAGTGTGCAAGTTGATATTGATGATGATCAAGTTAAAAATAGAGACCAAACGGAAATTCATGATTCACCAAATGATGATAAGGATGAAGCAAACCAAGAGCTAAAACATGAAGAAGATAAAGATAAAGATCTTCCTAAGGCTTGGAGGTATGCAAATGATCATCCTAAAGAATTAATTATTGGTGAGGAAAATCAAGGTGTTAAAACTAGATCATCCTTTAATCTTTGTAATAATTTAGCATTTCTTTCACAATTTGAACCAAAAACATTTCATGATGCATTAAATGATGAATTTTGGATTTTAGCCATGCAAGAGGAATTAAATCAATTTGAAAGAAATAATGTTTGGGAACTAGTCCCTCGTCCGGATCATCAATCCGTTATTGGCACAAAATGGGTTTTTAGAAACAAAATGGATGAATCCGGAGTGGTTGTTAGAAATAAAGCTAGATTAGTGGCTCAAGGCTACAACCAAGAGGAGGGAATAGATTTTGAAGAAACTTTTGCACCGGTAGCTAGACTAGAATCCATTAGGATGCTTTTGGCATTTGCATGTTCCAAAAATTTTATTTTATATCAAATGGATGTCAAAAATGCTTTCTTAAATGGATTTATCATAGAGGAAGTTTATGTTGAACAACCTCCCGGGTTTGAAAGTCATGATTTCCCAAACCATGTTTTTAAACTTCAAAAAGCTCTTTATGGTTTAAAACAAGCACCCCGAGCATGGTATGAACGTTTGAGTAAATTCTTGCTTGAAAAAGACTTTTGCATTGGAAAAGTAGATACTACATTGTTTATTAAGAGAAAAGAAAATGATATTCTTTTGGTTCAAATTTATGTTGATGATATCATCTTTGGATCTACTAATGTCTCTTTGTGTGAAGAATTTTCTAACCTCATGAGCAAAGAATTTGAAATGAGCATGATGGGAGAACTCAAGTATTTTCTCGGACTTAATATCAAGCAAAGCAAAGAGGGTATCTTCATCAACCAATCTTCATACATCAAGGACTTATTAAAGAAGTTTGGCATGGAAGGACTAAAAGCTTCAAGCACACCAATGAGTTCAACTATCAAGCTCACCAAAGATGAGAGTGGGCCAAATGTTGATGTTAAAATGTATAGAGGTATGATTGGCTCTCTTTTATATTTGACGGCTAGTAGACCCGATATTATGTTTAGTGTATGCTTGTGTGCTCGATTCCAATCATGTCCCAAGGAATCTCATTTAAAAGCCCTAAAAAGAATCTTCAAATATTTACATGGCACTAAATTTTTAGGGTTATGGTATCCTAGAAAAACTTCTTTTGACCTAGTGAGCTATTCGGATGCCGACTTTGCCGGAAGCCAAGTCGATAAAAAAAGTACTAGTGGTACTTGTCATTTTCTAGGTCATGCATTAGTTTCATGGTTTTCAAGGAAACAAAACTCCGTAGCTTTATCAACCGCGGAAGCGGAATATATTGCCGCCGGTAGTTGTTGTGCTCAAGCCTTGTGGATGCAACAAACCCTTAAGGATTATGGAGTTAGCCTATCTAAAACTCCAATCTTGTGTGACAACACAAGTGCTATTAGCTTATCCAAAAATCCCATTCAACACTCTCGAACCAAGCATATAGAAATTAGATATCATTTTATTCGAGACCATGTTCAAAAGGGTGATATTTGTCTTGACTTTGTATCCACCGAAAATCAACTTGCGGATATTTTTACAAAACCTCTTGGACAAGAACATTTTTGCAAAATTAGAGGTGAACTTGGGATCATGGAATCACCACATTAGCATTTGCACTTAAATATCATTGTGGTTGTGGTGTTTTGGTTGAATCGAAAGTGTCAAATATGCCTTGTGTATCATTTCATGTTTGACCATATTTGATAGTTTCCTTGTACCAATTATTCTTGTATTGATTTTTGATATGTTTGATTTAATTTTTCCTTATATTTAGCATCAAATTTCGTTGTATTTTATGTTATTGAGTCAAAATTGCATAGTTGGATCATTTTGGGTTGTTTATACTCAATATGGGACAACAAAGTGCATAAAATATACACCAGAATTTTGCAGAATTCGGCTGACGAATTGGAAAATTCGGTCGACCGTTTGCTACAGTGATTCTGCAATGTATAAAGGCAAAATGTTTCTCCACCTTTTTTCATCATGTTTCTTCAATTTTTTTTTATTTTCTTCAAATTGGTTCCCAACATTTTTTTTTCTACACTTTCTAAACAAAATTATCTTTCAAAAACATCATAGTTCACCTAAATTTTTAATAAAATCTCTAAAGATTTTAGACCCTAAAAATTTGAATTTTGCTCCAATTCATCCAAAATTCGGTTTTTGTCTTAAAATTTTTTTTTGGTTATTCTTTTTGGATTTCAACTATACCATTGGATTTCTCTCACCATGTTTAACTTGGGTGTGTATTCAAATTTCAAATGTGAGAATGTTCATTTACATTTTTGCCCTTGTACATACATTTGAAGTCATGGTGCATTTCATCTCATTTTATTGCACTCAATATGACATTTATACTTCTTCTCTATTTTCCATTTGAAAACTTACTCTTGTGCTTCATTTTATTTAAGTTGATACTTATGTGATTAGTTTGTGTATAGTTAAACACTTGTTAGTTTATGTGATATATTCGTGTATTTCACATGAACTTACACTTTACATTGTCTAAGCATTAGTACTCTTACTTGGATGATTATGATTGTTTGGATTTTTTTTATTGGTTTAGCCTTGATAATCATATCTTCTATGTATGTGTTAAGGTATTTTAGTCTTTCTTTGCCTTGTGGATATATATCTTGCTTATTTTCCTTTTTATAATGACAAATCTATGGATTTTCCACATGCTTTTATGTTTTATCTTGTTTGAATTGTTAATGCTCTTATTTTGATGCTCATACTTATTTAGACATTATATTCATGCACTATGTCTTGATGATTATTTTTGGGCCATTTTGGTGGTCATTTGCTTTCACATTCTTTTGTCTCCTTGATTATGTCATTTTATCCATTGCCTTATTCTTTTTGATAATGACAAAGGGGGAGAAAAGTTTGATTGGCAATTCCTACTTTCATTTCATTGATGATGTGGATATTTTAATGAAGATATATGTTGTGGATGTTGTGGATATTTTGATGAGGATATATGTGATTGATGAGATTAATGTTAAACATATTATTATTTGCATATATTCAGGGGGAGGAAACTTGATTTTTTAAGGCGAACTCTTGCAAAATTTTTTTTAAAATCAAGTGTTTCTTAACTTCAAGGAAATACATTCATTGATATATTTTACTAAATTCCTTGAAGTGCATATGTGTTTGTCATCATCAAAAAGGGGGAGATTGTTGACTTGAGGAGTCATTATGCTCTTATTTTGATGATAACAAACTAATATGTCCCTAAACATATTGACTAATGATTTTACTTGAGTGTGAGCTTAGATTGCAAGGATTTATCTAATGCACTTGAAGGAGTTTCAAGATGGAAATGAAAGAGAAGAGTCAATTGAAGAATTATTGAAGATTTGAAGAAAAACTCAAGTGTTAGGTAGATATATTTGTAATTTAGAGCATTCGTTTTGATTAGAATATTTATTTGCATGGGATAGCTCACTTGAAAACTCATTTTCATACCTTTCACATTTTGGGTTAAAATGTTGTTTTTCAAACTTATTGGTTTAAGCCAATGCTTTCATCAAAGTTTATTAATTCTTTTAAAATGATGAAGTTTTGTGAATTACTTTTTCATATCTTAAAGTTGGTTTTGAAAGAATTTTCAAAAATGGGTTAAATTGTCACTTTTCAAAGTTTTAGGGGTCAAATTGCGATTTTTGAAAATTCAGGGGGTAAAATGTAATAAAATTCGGTCGACCGAATTTCACCGACCGAATCAGCTTCTGAATTATCCAGAAGCCATGTATTTTGGCTTCAGAAATTCGGTCAACCGAATTAAATTCGGTCGACCGAATTTTGGTTTGAATTTTTCCAACGGCTAGTGTCACGTAAGCTCCACGGAAGTGCCACGTCACATCCGGTTGACCGAATTCCATCCGGTCGACCGAAGTGTGCGTTTTCTGGAAAATTAAAACGGCTATCTTTGTGCACAACGGTAACTTTCCTTATTTTCCCTTATATAAACCCAATCAATTTCGTTCGAAAAGAACTTTTGCCACCAAAAAACTTTCATATATTTGAGAGCAAATTAGTTTTGAGCTATTGACTTGCAAATTATTCTCTCTAATCAAAACCCTTGCTTTTACACTTTGTAATTTCATTTGCTTTGGGTTGTACTAAGCTTTAACTTTCATATACACTTTTGAGAGAGATTATATTTCAATATTCATACTAAAATTCGTGTTATAAAAGAGTGAGATTCACTCTTGGAGAGATTAGAAAATTTCTTGTGAGAGAAATTGTGTTTCAACATTTGTAAAGGTTAATAGCACCTTGGAAGCTATTTTGGTTGTGAAGAAAAGCTTGGTTGAGGTTTAGTCAACCAAGGATTAGTGGAATACTCCAAGGGAGAAAGCTTGGAGGAGTGGACGTAGGCCGGGTTGAGCCGAACCACTATACATCGCGTGTTTGATTTTCTCTTCCCTTAAACTTATATTTTATGTTATGTTATTTTGATTGTATTGATTGTTTGAGATATTTTAGTTATTTTCATACATTGGATTAAAAATAGGCAACATTATTTGATTTGAATAAATTGTTTTAATTCTCAAATTTGGTAAAGATAGTTTTAAAATTGCCTAATTCACCCCCCCTCTTAGGCCATTCGATCCTACAATTTAAAAGATAAATTTGAATATCATATTCAATAATACTCCTAATGGCTTTGTAATTTAGTGCAACTTTGCGATAAGAATTTTTCCTTGCTTGAGATAATGTGAAAGAGAAATATTTTCGACTTTTTTATTTTTTCATATAATATGCTCCTGTAGTAGCAATATCAGGAAAAGAAATTCTGAGTTAATTTTTCTCGTTAATGAAAAGCTGTCAAACTTACCCCACAAGTATTGCATCGTTCTCTGAAGTGAATGCAACTACTAGAAGTAATTATTATGGGTGTGAGTAAGATCTTGGATGAAATAATTTTCAATCCGAAGATGGTTATAATAGAAAATCTTTGTTATACCACTAGAAGTGGACTAAGACTATAATAGAATAAATAATAATACAGAGTAAATCACAAAACAATAAGTGTGATTGTAAATGTCATTGGTTGTCCACAAAACAATAAGTGTAGTACACATAAACATTGAGTAGATCTATATTAAGCATCTATAAAAATTAAATTTTTGATGATTTAAATTTTGTCAATCTAATAAATTTTCATGTTTCAAACTTCTTTAACGAATAAGAACATGGGTCATTTGAATAGTGACATGAATGCCCAATAAATTTTTATAATTAAAATCCATCATATATAATTATTTTGAAGTCATGAATATTATTTTGTATTTTATTATCATATTTTTCTTCCTTTCAATATTTGCTTTCTTGGTATGTGTCTAATATGTCCCATCTAGATTCTTGCACATCCTAAAGTAAAACTAAAGTGTAGAGGATAATGCGTTTATAAATTATTGCTAATCAAATGTCTTATGCATTTACAGATACGACAAAAGTGACAAGATCACATGTACCAGTTGTCAATGCACCAACAAGAATTAATATGACTACTAAACAGTCTATTTGAATTATGACTAATCAATCTACTATACCCCAGAAGTGTGGTAGGCCTAGGACATTGTTCTTCGAAAAAGAAAGGCAAAAAATCAAATAGATATCAATCATAATGATCGTAAAATGAATGAAAAATTTATACTCTCTATTGTTTCTCTAAAAGAGGTTATGATCCCTAAAGAGACTCAAGCCCCTGAAATGGTACAAAATTTTGAAGAGCAATAAAATAAGAATACTAAAATATTTCTAAATTATGTTTATACACGAGAGATGTGAAACCATAAAACAGTTAATATTGATGAAATATTCTCATTTGCAGTAGCTACTAAAATTATGAATGACGATGATTTTAAACCATGTATTGTGGCTGAGTGCAGATAATGACATGATTGCCCTAAATGGAAAGAAACAATTTAAGTAGAATTAGTTTTTCTAACAAAATGTCAAGTGTTTGGGTCTGTAGTTTCAACACCTAATAAACACTAGGTCCCTGAAGGCCGTCACAGGAAATAACAGCAAATTAACATTATTCTGGTAGAAGTCCTTCAGAGATTTACTGCCCAACCTGTCTCCTCTGTTCATTTGCGTCCTGTAAATGGAGACAAAAAAATTTAGCATTGTTTTCTATGTTAATAAAAATTGTAGCAAAATTAAACAAATATAGAGATAATAACCCAGCTTTAATTATTTAATTGAGTACTTACTATTGAGTTCTAATATCAATTTATTCTTAATACAAAATTATATAATTTTATGATGATATATAATTTATATATCTAATTAAATATTTAAAATTAGATACACATAATTTTATTTAAAAAGTATTAATTGAAATCTTATATTTTTCTATTAAAGAAAATGAATTTTCATATTTTCCTCTTAAAATGATCAAATTTTTTTATATATCTTAATAAAAATATCAAGCAAACGCAATTAGTATTATTTATTTTGGTTTTTTTTTAAAATAAAGTGATTAATTTAGAATTATTAATAAAAAAATAATGAAATTTAATTATTTTAATAATAAAATTTGATAATTTAAATAACAAAATTTAAAAGTTTAGTTCTTTAATAAAAAAAATATAATTTCGTATATTGTTGTTTAATGCCTCTAAATAATTATATATATTTTCATCTACATACCTCCTTTTTAGTGCCTTAATGTTTGCAAAGAATCTAAACTTTATTATTTCGTATTTAAAGTATCAAACTAATATTTTTCTTTTTAAAATAAAATAAATAATTTAATTATATTTATTTGATATAATCAATCAAAATTACTAAAAATTTAGTCACTTATAATCAAATCAAGTAGAAACAAACAGTTATTTGAATTTATTCAAAACAGAGTAATGTTATGATATTTTAAGACAGATCTTATATTGACAAAATACAAGAGAAATATTGAATTTGTTTTAATTAGTATTCTTTCATTATATGAGGTAATTAAGACAAAATTAGTTTAATAGTCTATGAATTGTTAAATTTGTAAACCGTAAAAGCTAAATTATGATAAATTGTATATCTAAAATGTACAATATTTTAATAGTGGACTAGTCTATATGGTAAAAAAATACATATTTATTAGGAAAGACGTAACTCATTTTTCATGTATGTGAGACAATGAACACAAACCTATAAATAAAGCAAACGGTATAAATAAATAATGTGTTTATATATTAAAAATTTTTATGCATCATGCCTTATAAATAAAGCGGTCACTGGTTCTAATCATAAAAAGCAAAATAGTATAATATCAATATAATACGAATTGAACGTATATATATAACATAAAAAATGATGAAAGTATAATAAAAATAAAAAATAATTGATAACTTATAATTGAATGAATTAAAAATAAAATATTATTTTGATTTATCCAAAACTGGGTTATCTTGTAATGAAAGTAGGGCTGGATTCGAGCCGAGCCAGCGCGAGCTCGAGCTCGGCTCGGCTCGGTTCGAGCCCAAAACGAGCCGGGCTCTGCTCGGCTTGATCGAGCTTGAGCCGAGTTCGAGCTGGCTCGGGTTGGTTCTGTAGATTTTTTTTAAAATTTTTTATATAAAATGACGTCGTTTTGATCCATATATATATACAAAACGATGTCGTTTTATATGAAAAACGAGCCGAAAACGAGTCGAACTCGAGCCGAGCCGAGTTCAGCTCGAGCCGAACTCAAGTTGCTCATAAATAAATCGAGCCGAGCCCGAACTGGCTGCGAGCCGAGCTCGGCTCGGCTCGAATCCAGCCCTAAATGAAAGACAAATCTTATGTCAAGAAAGCATCTATGATTGACCAAGGCTGTACGGCCTCCAGGTTCTCATTGGCTGTAGCCTCATGAAGAGCTATGTTCCCGTAGCCATTCTGTTCTAATAGCCATGCCTCATCATAAAGTTTTCTTCAGATATATCAAGTAAAGATTGAAGCGGTTCTTTACTTTTGCTGAGCACTGCCAAGTGAAACGCATTGTCCATGGACGCCGCTACAGGATATGACAGCACTGTCCATATTTCTCGTGGAAGTCCTTCATAGATTCCCAATCGTCGTTCAAGGCTGCCTGATAAGGCTCGTACAAATCAGCTTTACTGGCCATCTCGGCTCCTCGGTTCAAAAGCTTCCCGTAGAAATTGCTTTAAATTTTGTCTTAGAAAAAAGAATTTTTGTATTGTATACTATGTTAATAAAACTTTAACAAAATTAAATAAATATAGCGACAACAATATTTCAAGTATTATTATGTGCATTTAGTTTTGAATATTATTTTGAGTATCTAATTAGGATGATTGACTAATATTTTATTTTTAATTCAAAATTATTTTATTATATGATGATATAATATTTTAGGTAATTCAATTCTTAGAATTGGATATACATAGTTCTATTATAAATATCGATGTGTTATTTTTTTTATTGAAATAACTGAAATATTATATTTTCTTATTGAAGAAATCGAGTATTCAAATTTTCTTATTAAAAGAACCCAACTTTCATATATTTTATGAAAGTTATTAAACATATATAATTAATATTTTGTTTTATTTTAAAAACAAAGTGATTAATTTAATACATTCAATTAAAAATATTGGATGTTTAATCATTACAATAATAAAATTTAAAAGTTTGACTATTTTAATAAAAAAATTTTAAAAGTTAAATCTTTAAAAAAAAAAAAGTGTAGTTTGGTATATCATTATTGAAAATCTCTAAATGATGTTATCTTATAAATATATAATAAGTTAGATAGAACATTGAGGTCATCAGCCCCACTCCTGCAACCTTTTTTATATATATAACAACACTTGTACAAATCAAATTATCATATTTTCTCAGTTTAAGGAATTGAATTTGTTTTTTCTAATAAACAGACCGAACTTTTAAATTTTTTTGTTGAAATGATGAAATTTTTATATTTTCTTATTTGAGAGACTAAATTTTTATTATTATGTATTAAAAGGCTGGTTTTTTCTGTAGAAAAATTTTAAAATTCGATTCTTTTAATAAAAAAAATATGAGAGTTTGGTTACTTTAACAAAAAAAATTAATATAGTTCAATATTCATAAAAAGAATTAGTGATATATAAACAATTTATAAATATGAATACCTAAAAGTAGGGATTTTTTATAATCTCACTTGAATGTTTCCAAGGTCGAGGTTCTCACATACCAAAGAAAGGTCATAACCAAACTTGTAGTTAATAAAATAATAACTAGTTGTTGTATTCTTTGAAATTTGATAAGTCATGTGTTGTGTGCTCTTATAAATAGGGACTTATTTTATCCTTATAGATGAAGATGAATAAGAGTATTTTGTAAATTTCATTCTTATTTTATTATGATAAAAGTATAATAATAAAGTAATAATAGAGATAAAAGATGATTGATAACTTATAGTTAAATGAATTATAAATAAATAGTTATATGGATTTACCTAATATTAGCTTATGTTGGACACTTGTATAAATAGTTAGACAAATCTCATATCAATAAGGTATGAAAAAAATATTGGATATATATGTGTATCTCACATTATTTAGGGATGTTAAAATAAGATTGATTTATTAGTTCGTAAATTCTTAAATTGTTAAAAAAAGTTTTAAGTTGCAAAACCCTAAAAGCTATACTGTGATGAATTATGTGTTTTAAAGCATATAATGTCTTAATAATAAATAGATATGTTCAATCTTTGATAAAGATAACACTAAACATCACATATTCATTGGGAAAAGTGTTATAACTTATTTTCCATGTCTGTGAACAACAAACACTAACTCATAAATAATGTGTTTAAATGTTAAGGACCCTAACCCATTTTAATTATAAAAAGAAAAATAATACAATATTAGTATAATAGGATTGAAAGAATATATATGTAAAAGATGATGAAAACATTATAAAAATAAAAGATGTTTAATTATTTATAATCAAACAAAGTAAAAATAAACAATTTTTTGAATTTACCTAAAACTAGGTTTCATTGTAGCATCTCAACACAAATTTTATATTAACAAAATACAAGAGAAATATTTGATATATATGACTATCTTATATCGCTTAGAAATGCTAATACAAAACTAGTTTAATTGTCTATGAACTTCTAAATTATTAAAACATTTTTTAAGTTATAAAAACCAAAAGTAAAACTATATTATATTCAAAATAGATAACATTTTAATAGTGAGGCTATATATATATATATATATATATATATATATATGCGCATAATCTTTGATAAAGATAAAGTTAAACTACACATATTTACTGAGAAATATGTTATAATTTATTATCTATGAGACAGGGAACACAAATTCATAAGTAAATGAATAATATGTTTACATATAAAGATTATTATCTTAATTGTTTATGAGTTTGAAATCTTTATATTCGTATCTTATAGATGAAGTGATTACTTATTCGAATTAAAAAAATCAAAATAGTAGAATAATCATATAATATGTCTAAAAGTATGAATAAGATCATTTTTTGAGTTATAATTATAAGTTTTGGTAGTAATATTCTCACAAAGAACAGGTGCTCATTAGCAACACAACTTTTTATGTATCACAAATAATCATGTTGACGATAAAAAATAAAAAAAATCATAAACCAAGAGACAAAATGAGGAAGGTCAGAATCATATCCATCTCACAATTTATTTATATTTAAATCGTAAAGAATATAGAATTAGAGGAAGATAAAGTGATGGACAAAAGAAAGAATGAGTTAACAGTGAAAGAAACAAGAAAGAAAGAGATTGAAAATAATGATGAAGCAAAGAATAATTTGGTTGCTGGAAGATATGTTTCATATCCATTATAAAAGAAATGAAAAGGGCAAATTACGGTTGTCTCCTTGTCCTATTTAGTCTTCTCATTTCCATCAAATTTACCAATAGCCACATGTGGGGACTCTTAACACTTGCTTTATTTATTTAATATTTTATCATACAAACATTTAAAGCAATTTTAGTTTTATAGTTTTCAATGAATGAAATCATATGCATTTAAAAAGAAAAATTTACAATGAATTTGCCATCTATTATTCATTGACAATGTTTTTAAAATTGAATCAGTGATTAAATTGGTCATTTTACTAGTTTGTAGTTAGATCAATTCATGACATCAAGAGAGCGCTTCCTTTCTTGATAAGCACATGTATATAACTCAGCCATATGAACACTGGATCAAAAGTCTATGCTTTAAATTCCAATGTATAATTTAAGTCAAATTCTACTTCAAAATAGGAATAAAAGATATTATATATGGCTAAGATGACACTTGAAACTGGGACCAGGAATGGGCATTCTAAGGCTAGAGGGCAATAAAATTGTTTGGCTAGCTTATTCTTGAGTATACATGCATAAGAATGCTAGCTAATAAAATCTCAACTATCTTTATGATGAACAATGATTAAGCAGATCCATGTATTTAGACAAGGATATATGTGTGAATTAGACACTTATCAACCTCAATTTATATAAATCCCTCAGACTGGGAGCTTAGTTTTTTTATCATAAACATTCTTTTTAGACAGTTGACCATCGATCGGAAGCTGCTTTATATGTGAGAGGACCTGCTTGGTCAACAATGGAACTCTATCCGAACGTTGGCTTCTAGAGCTGTGGAGGCTTTATGACATGTCAATTATTAGACAATCTACAATAGATGATGAGCAAATTTTTCTCAAATGAAGCATACATAAGAAATTGCATGAGTGCAAATATGCTTACAAGAGAAAATGCAACAGTATACATGACAGTGGTATCCCAATGTGGCTTTTCTGAACCAACTATGGGCAATATTGTTGTCATTAATGCAATCATTGTTGTAGCCAATGAAATGAAGAGTAAGGTGAAGCCTATTGAGAGTTTGTCAAGAAGTGCATCATGGAATTCTTTATATTGATAAGGCAAAGTGAGCACGGACAAGAACATTACAACCGAGGTCAATGAGCAAGCCAAAGCAATAATGTCCATGACTGTGAAAACCATGAAAAGAATGCTTCTGAGGAAAATTGGATACCTTTTTTCATTGGAACCTCTAGGCACAGTGTACATAGCTATGAAGACCATTGTGAAGTGTCACTATATCTTACATGCACACTTGAACTGAACTGTACTATATGGCTAATGTTCTTTGGCGCTAATTGTATGATACATTTAATGAGTGTTTATTTCTGATAGAGCCTTATTGTTTTCAAATATCTTCCTACTTACACACAAAGCTAATGGTTATCTAAGTGTATATTATTTTTCTTAACTTCCACTACTTTCGACTTGGATTTGACTCGATTGGGGTCTATGTCACCTCTCAAACAGTTGAGCACCTTAACTTTAGCTATTTGTCCTAGTTTGCCTTGCTAAGCCCTTTCTTTTCTCTTTCCCTCTTCAAACGTAACCTAGGGGTAAAATAATCATTTCCTTACTCTACTAGAGATATAGGGTCATTTAACACCCTGATCTCCTCGTGCTTCTCACATAAGCCTTACAGAGATGTGTACTCTATTAGAGATGGGCATCCCTCTAATTTTTTATTATGATCAACCTTGCATTGACCACTGCTAATGTTATAACCAAACATGATTGTTCTTTCACTTGACATGATCATTCACTTTTAGGGAGATCACACACGGATATATGTCTCATACCATATGACTATATAAAATATTTCCTCAGAACGAATGCACAACTGCTCTTGTAAAGTTTTTTTTTACAAGAGGATACACAGACGTGTGGCTATTTCGCACAATTGTGTATCGCAAACTATGATTTTCTAATCTACTGGTTTAACGTTTTTCTAGCATTGGTAATAATATTCTTACAAGCATGCATGCTCATTGAAAAATAAGGCTATAGTTTCTAAATTAATTTTAAAAATAATCTCAATGACATTTACAAAACAAACTAGTACAACGCCATAAAAAACCTCAAGTATAATCCCATGATACTCCTTGGAGTTCATAGACATATAATAATTCAACAGCCTTCAAAAATATTTGGCTTCTTCAATTCGGTTTGCCAATATCTTCTCAACCATGGAAGCTGTGAATTCTTCTCTCGGATCATAAGAGGACTCTTCTATGGCTACCATGCAATAACTTTAGTGATCCTTTCACTGTCTCTTTGCTTTCTTCTCTCTTTGTGTCTTACCTCTTGCCTTTCTCTACTCATGGGTTTGTGTTCACAAAATACTTTATCAAGGAAGGAAGCTCTCTCTTGATGCCATGAATCCGCCCAATAAGTTTCTAGTTCCCTTGTATGAATATCACTTTTCTCTTGGATTTGTGTAATAACTCTTGGGTTTGAATGACTCAAAAACATGATTGTATGATTTGGTACTATTAATTAATTATTCAGTTGGCGAATAGAAATTGAAATATATATGTAAAAATTATACAAGCCTCTAATACTGAATTCAATAAAAGTTTCTGAAGTAAAGAAATGATAAAAATTAATATATGAAGAGAATTAATATTTGGAAAATAAGCTAAAAATCTTATTGAAGCATGGTAAAAATAGATTAAATGTTTTGAATTTATAGACTCAACATAACATACCATCTAAAAGACACCCACCATTTGCATAAAATTATATTAAAATAGACTAAAATATTCTTTTATTTGACTCTTATACTTAACTTGGTCAAACCCAAAATAATAGAAACAGAATTTGCTCTCATTTGTAATATCTATTGGATTAGAGACATATTATCGTCTTTTGTTTAACCTTAGAGCAACTTATATAAATCCCTCAGACTGGGGAGCCTAGGCTTGTTATGATGACAATTAACTTTGTTCTGAAGTTGCTGTGTGTAGTGGAGGCTTTGTGACATGCAAAGTCTTAGACAAATTATGATACAACTTTGAGTAAAGTTTTCTCAAATGCAACATAAATAAGAAATTGTGTGAGTGTAAAAATGCTAAGAGAAAAAAATGTAGTAGCATAAATGATAGTGGTGGTCCAACTTAAGTTACAATTTGATAGCTTAATATGAGTTCAAAGCTTATTGAAACTCTTCTATTTTTTAAGTTTTTTCTTATTTTTTTATGGTTTTTAATTATTATCTTTTTTTTTTACAATTTAATATCATTTATAATGTTAATATTCATCATTCGGTCAAATTAAACTAAAATTTCATATTTTAATTTTAAATATAGTTTGAGTAAGTTTTTATTTAAATTTAATTCGATTTAAATCCATGACACACTAACTAACTAGCAGGATATTCTATTGTCCAATCAGAAAAGAAAATTCTAGGCCTTAATTTTTTTCTCACACAACACAAGCAACATGATTGTGCTGTTACATTACTAAGTAATTCTGAATAAAATACAAATCGTTCCTTACCTCACATCTCGATTTAACATCCACATGTCAATAACCCAATTCATTTGGACTCCACCCTTCTAAACCCAATATTGCCCTCACAATCTAAAGAAACAAAAATATTGAATCTAAGACGAAGTCCTGATCCCAAAGTTTCATCCAGACTCATTGGGAAATTACAAAGGCCAAAATACTTATTTCCACCCAAAGTTTAGTGTAAATTTCCTTATATTTGTTAATTTTTAAAAATGTATTTATTTATTAAATTTTATTATTATTATCAAAATAAAATTATTATCTAAAAATTTTATTAAAAGATTACTCTTAAATTTTAAAATTTTCATTTCTATCACATAATTTTATATTTCTCAAATTTAAAAACTAATTTTTTCTCTCTCAATTTGAGGATTATAAACTCTCATCTTTTTCTTATATACAACCCCCAAACTTTTAGTTTTTAGATCTTTATCTCTGATAACAATTTGTCATCTCTGATTGATCACTCTTCCTTCGTTCTCCAATTGTTTTTGTAGGAGACGAAAAGGGTTAAAGAGGAAACAGAGAGTGATCAAAAGGGAGGGAGAAAGCAAGAGGGAAAGAGCAAAATGTTAGATATGGCGAATGGTTCTCAAAGATAAGCAGAAAAAAACTATAAGGGAAAAACGAGCACTTTTCAAAAATGAATAAAAAATGTTAAATTTTTAAATTAAGAAATGTGATAAAATTTTAATTTTTTTAATATTTTTAATAAAATAATTTTATCTTTGATAATAATAATAAAATTTGTCATATGATTGGGTTTCTAAAAACAATAAAACTATGTATATATATTTTTGGTATACAATTTATATACACAGATGAGGTGTTATCATGTGATTGAATGTTTCTTTATCATATAATGACACATATTTTAAAATTACCTAATTACATGATGACACATCACTGTATACATAAATTATATACCAAAAATAGGTACACATAGCATTGCTCTTTTAAAAATTAACTAATGTAACTTTGCACTTGCGCAAAACCTTGGGTGGGAACTAGCTTTTTGGCCTATTACAAAACCTAGTGCCCTTGGTGTCTCTGGCCCGCCGCCTGCTCATCTATTTTCAGACTTCTCATCGTAATGGACAAACTGAAGAGTCAATGGCTTTACTCTCTCAACTCACTCAATTCCCATGCAAAACCCTTTCTTTAATGCCACCTCATCAGCATCTCATTACTGTGAAGCCTTCGATTCTTCCTCTGAACTCGGCCAAGATTTCGCAGAGAATCACTAAGAAGTAGCTGAAAGCAAGACCGGTGGTCGTGGCTTGGGCCGTGGACGATGACGAATGGTGTCCCGATAAGGAGGACGAAGGTACCGCCGTGGCCTTAATAGAGGAGGAGAAGCCCATAGATGTGACGGAGATTAATAACTTGAAGAAGGCGTTAATTGATTCGTTCTATAGGACCGATCGTGGGTTGACGGCGACTAGCGAAACGAGAACGGAGACTGTCGAGCTTATTAGACAGCTTGAAGCTAAGAATCCGACTCCCGCACCAACTGAGGCGTTAACTTTGCTTAACAGCAAATGGATTCTTGCGTAAGTCTTTGTTTCCCTTTTATGGTTTGTGGGAAAATTATGGCGAAGGGATTGAATTTGGGTATTTTAAATATCGGGTATTTTTATGGTTTGCTAGCGCTTGATTTGATTTGAATCTTTGATTTATTTAGGATGATATATCATATAATCTGTTATTTGAAATTGGGCAGTCAAGTTTTAGTGGTTTGAATGAAATATTAAGTTAAATTATTTTATAGTTTAGTTTGAGTTGTGGCAGGTCAAGCGTCAGATGATTTTTTGGGATTGGAGACAATATAAACTGGTCCTTGATCAGACCTGGATATTCACCCTATCAAGAGGTGGATTTAATATAATTAAGTCAAAATGGATCAAAACCCTTTTGTTGTAACCAAATTAAACTCTTCTAAGCTCATGAATTTAGTGAGCTCAACATCCTCAAGTTTAAGTCTGATTTTGAGTACAACATCAATCGTTAGGTTCAAACTCACCAAAACTACACTTGTTTTGAGTCATTCAAGTTAAATTGATAATTGAGTTTGAATCAATTCGATTCGATTCTATCCCCAACCCTATCTAAGAAACTGACTTTCAAAATGTGTGGCCATTGGCTACAACCTCCATTAATAACCATGCCAAATATGAAGTTCGAAGTCCCAAGGGTGTCAAGGTTGGGCCTTTGCCATCTCTGAATGCATTTGACATTTGTAAGTCTGGGTTCATCTCTAATTGGCCATTTCATTTCTCTGTGTTTAGATGAAGTTTGAAGAAGGCATCATCGAGACTCCTCAGATATCAGACTCCATAGTTTTACCTAACAATGGTATCAGACTCTATGGTTTTACCTGACAATGACGAATTTCTGGGACAAAAGATTGACTTTTCCCCATTGAAAGGCTTGTTTACTTCAGTCCAAGATACAGCTTCATCTCAATCTCTAACAGCGATGTGCAGTCTTGGTTACTAACAACAAAACTGGATGAAGAGCTTCATATTTCCGGGGGAAACGCAGGCAGTGTGTTTGTGTTCATCAAGGAAGCTCTCTCCTAACGCCATGAGCCCGCCTAATAGATTACTTATATTATCATAATTTTCTGGTTCTCTTAGATGGAAACCAATCCTCTTCTCTTAGATTTGTGAGTAACACATGGGTTTGAATGACTCAGAAACATGACCATCTAATTTGGCACTGTAATTAATTATTCTATCGGAGAATAAAAAGTAGTATTATATGGAGAAATTATACAAGCCTCTAATATTGAATTCAGTTAGAGTCACAGGATATGAATTAATATATGGAGACAACCGGTACTTGGAAAATAAGCATGTTATTAAACATGATAAAAATACATTAAATATTTTAAATTTATATTCTTAAAAAACACATACTACTTGCATAAAATTTTATTAGAACAAAAAGTAAAATATTCTCTTGTTTGACATCAAATTTTAACAGAATAAGAGTAAAATACTCCCTTATTTGACACTCACTCTTCACTTGAGTCACACTAGTTTGTAATATCTTGTACGCTTATCAACCTCAACTAATATAAATCTCAGACTGGGAGCTTGGGCTTATTATCGTTAACACTCTCCTCAGACAATTGACCATCGTTCTTAAGCTGCTTTGTGTGCGATTCGGTTTGTTTAGGAGCTGCTTGGTCTGCCCTGTCTGGAAGCTGACTTCTTGGGCAGTGGAGACTTTGTGGCACCCCAATTCTTAGACAATCTATTATACAACTTGAGCAAAGTTTTCTCAAATGCAGCATACATGGGAAAACGCGTGAGTGCAAATATGCTGACAGGAAGAAATGCAGCAGTATAAATGAGAGTGGTGGTCCAATGTGGCTTTTCCGAACGAATTATGAGCAATAATGTTGCTGCGAATGCAATCATTGTTGTAGTCAATGAAATGAAGAGCAAGGCGAAGCCTATTGTGAGTGCGTTGGGGAGTTTGCGGTGGAATTCATGATACGTATAAGGCGATGTGAGGATGGACAAGAACATTACAACGGAGGTTAAGGAGCAGGCCAAAGCAACAACGTCCATGACTGTGAAAAGCAAGAAGAGAGCGCTGTTGCGGAAAACTGGATACCCCTGTTCATTAGAACCTCCAGGCACAGTGTACGCAGCTGCAAAGACCACTGTAGCAACGAGAACAGCCACTACAGTGCAAGACTCAGAAGTCTCTTTTATCCATTCCTGTGCATCCTTGAGTAGTGTATCGTGCTTCGAATTGAATAGCTCTTCGCAAAACATGGCGTAGTGGGAGGGCGTGATCTTCTTTACACGCTGCATATATAGAAACATAACTTAAATATAAACACGTTTATTAGGTAAAAATCTTGTAGAAGAAAGAGCTAGGGGGCTTACTTTGTACCACTTTATCTCTTCCTGGAGTTTGTATACAGGTCCTGTTGGGTGAAGCTTTGCAGTCTGTGTCTCCATGTCTGCAGCACGGTGTAAAATGGTGTAGCCATTCTTGTCAACCTTTCCGACTAACCTTGTCATTGGCATTTTCATATTTTTCACATGATTGAAGATATCCTTTCGACGGTGCTTAATTGCCACATGCAGTATGTTCTGACCCAGATCATTGCAATGCTCAACCAGCTGGGGATATATTTTTAGTATCTCGTTCACAATTTCTACTATTCCTTTTTCAGTCGCCAGCAATAACGGGATTGCCTTATAATCTCCTTCTGAAGACTGGTCTTTATCAAACGGAATGATTTCATCCCAAGAAGAATCTTTTGTTATCAGTGTCTTCGCTAGTTTGAAAGCAAGTTTATGCTTCCTCTTTTCTACCAAGATGTCACTCCTTACTAGTGCACAGATTTTTCGCAGTAATTTAAGCCACCCTGTTGTGTTTAGCAGAAAAGAAGGTGCTCAATGAAAAAAAGTGATGAAGAGAGAAATTATGTAGAATATCCCTCAAGCGAACAAAAGAAAATTTTTACCTTCGGAAATTTTTGTAGTAGCTTTTTCATCATCATCTGCATTATCACCGATTGGAAGGCCTATAAATTTTAGGAATTAATGAATAAGATGTATACAAAAGGTCCTTTTAACATATCCTTATGCATACAATATCTTTAATAGAATTATGGAAAGGTGAAAAATATTCTTACAGGAATATATGACTTTGTGGATCCATGTGCCAAATTGATATCCACTTTCGAAAGCTGAGGGCATGGCTGCTAGTAGGTGAAGAGAGGTCCTGCCTTCTAGGGCCTTGATTTCTGCTAGCGATTCATCCTTCTTCAGTAAATATAGAGCCGTTTCTGAGAAAATTTGAAAAGAAAGCACATCAAATATCAGTTGAATATATATTTCATTTCAAAGCAAAGGTAAAGAAGCTAGGCGAGTAGAGATAGAGACCAAAATGGCGGCCTATGATGGCAACGTCCAGAATGGAGGCATTACGCTTTTGTATGAATGTTTCTTCTTTGATGGCACCAGGCTCTGGCTCTGATGTTATTTCACCTTGACTCGCCCCAGGCAGTTCATTGGAGGCTTTAGGTTTGGGCTTTACCCTCTTGTTTTGGCGGTGAATATTTTTAAGCTTAGAATATTCTTCTTCTTCAGTCCTTCCTTTTTCTTCTTGGCATATTAATCTTTTGTGAGATTCAAATGATGTTGCAGCTAAAAACTTCACCACGTCTGTTTTCCCAAATGCAGCAGCAAGAAAAAGCGGGGTTTCTTCATCCTTATTCACAGCCTCTTGGAGCTCTTCCACACGTGGATATTCAATATCTTCCGCGATGAGCCTGCGATGATGAGTGACCAAAGCCTTTACGGCCTTCAGGTTCCCATTTAATGCAGCCTCATGAAGAGGCGTGTTCCCGTAGTCATTTTTTTCTAAATAGCCATACTTCACCATAGGATGTTCTTTGGAAATTTCAAGCAAAAATTGAAGCGGATCTTCACTTTTGCTGAACACCGCCAAGTGAAAGGCATTGTCCCTGGAGGCCGTTACAGGAGATGACAGCGAACTAACATTTGTCTGGTATAATTTCTTCAGAGATTCCCAATCGTTGTTCAGGGCTGCCCGATAAAGCTCGCTTCTATGTCCTTTGCCCATTTGCTTCCCACAGATGGAGACAACCAAAAAAAAAAAAAATTAATGAAAGACTGGTTGAGCTTAAAAAAGCCGTTTTAAATCATGTCTTAGAAAAAAGAATCTCAGTATTGCATACTATGTTAATAAAAATTTTAGCAAAATTAAATAAATATAAATATAATAACCCAACTTTGAGTATTTAATTGGACATTTAGTTATATATAACTTTATCCTTAATACAAAATCATATAATCTCATGATAATAATAATTAAATATACACAATTTTATTATAATAAGTATTGACCTATTAATTTTTTAATTGAAATAACAGAAATCCTATATTTTTTTATTAAAAAAATTGAACATTCATATTTTTCTATTAAAATAATCAAACTTTACGCATATCTTAATAAAGATATCAAACAAACATAATTAGTATTATTTATTTTGGTTTGTTTTAAAAACAAAGTGATTAATTTGGTATCATTAATTAAAAAAATATTGAAATTTAATTATTTTAATAATAAAATTTGATAATCTAAATAATAAAATTTAAAAGTTTAGTTTTTTAATAAAAAAAATATATATAATTTGGTATAGTGTTGTTGAATACCTCTAAATAGCGTTATCCTATAATTATATACATTCTCATATATATATATACTCATCTACATGCCTCTTTTTAGTGCTTTAATGTTTGAAAAGAAAAGGCAACACCAATGTGTAGCCTTTTACATCAATATATATATATATACACACACACACCCATTAAAAAAAAAAAAGCAATACCAATGTGACTTCTAGTTATTTTTTAAGGGAGAAACTAAACTTTATTATTTTTTATTTCAAGTATCAAACTAATATTCTTACTTTTAAAATATAATAAACAATATTAATTATGTTTGTTTGTTTGATAAATGCAATCAAAAATACTAAAAATTTAGTCTTTTCTATCAGAAAAATCTAAAGATTCAATTTCATAAATTAAAAAAATATATAATTTGATATATTCATAAAAAAAATTAATAATATATTAACAAGTTACAAATATAAAGTGGAGAGTTTTGTGGTCTCACTTAAATGCTCCAATCGTTGAAGTGCTTCACCTGCTAAAGAAATATCTTAATTAAACTTACAGTAAAGAGAGTAAGAACTATAAGTAATGCTCTCTAAAATATGTGTTGTGTGCTTTTATATGCAGAAAATCCTTGTGAATGATACTTAACCGAAAAAAAAAAAAAAAAAGGTTTTCTTACTTCGCTTAAATAATCAGCAAAGTTGATTCGCACAGACAACAAGAATATAATAAGGGTAATGTTAAATGTACCACAAAGTCATGCTTGGTGGGAATGCAGTAAATGATTCGCTCGCTTCCCACATGTGAATATAATTTTCCCACCCAGCAAAGAAAGGCCAAAGGACTATATCTCACCCAAAATATACTGTTTTTTCAAAATTTTTCCCGTTAATTATAAAAATCTTATTTACTTACTTATGAGTAATTAAAATTAACTGAATTGGTTAATTATATCATTTCTTCCCTAAACCCTACAAACTAATAATTTTTTTTCAATCTAAGTTTTTAAAAACAGTATTTTCCCTCTAAGGTTTTCAATTTTTTAGATTCAATTTTTTGAAGATGTCTCTTCCTCTCCGGTGACCTCCAAACGACACCTCTTCCTCTCCGGTGCAATCTCCTTGTTGCGAGCCTCCTCAACATCTTCGTCTCTAAACGAAGACGAGACTCGTCTTCCTTGACAACGACATCGAAGATGACCGTCGGAAGGAGGTGCACCGAAGAGGAAGAGACATTGCCTTGAGGTCATTGGAGAGGAAGAGATGTTCCCGAAAAATTGAATCTGCAAAATTAAAAACTTTAAGAGAAAAAATATTGTTTTTGAAAACTTAGGGTAAAAAAAATTGTTAATTTTTAAGATTTAGAGAGAAAAATAAAATAAAATTTAAGTTTATTTTTTAATATTACAGATAAAATAATAATTTTATCTTTAAAACTATTAATTTTAATAATTAATGAATAAGTACATAAAATTTTTAAAGTTGACGAGGAGAAAATAAGGAACTTTGATTGGGAAATAGTACTTTGGTTGCAAAGAAGTAAGCCATTTGGGCAGGCAACATTGACTTTGGGTGGCCTGCATTAAATGGCCTCGGAAAATTACTTTATCTCATTGACTGGAGCGGCGGCAAGAGTTTCTATAAATACACCCCCCTCTCTTCATTTGTAACATGCACACACCTGATAAGATTTTCATTCAAGCCTCCCATGTTCCGCTTTTCATTTTTATTCTACTTACATCAACTTCATTTATCTCCTTCTACTTAAAGTTTAATTTAATTATAATATCTTTTACTCATAACTTTTTATTATATTTACAACAAATAAAAGTTTATTCTTATTTCATAATGATGATAGTGTAATAAAATAAAATATAATTGATAACTTATAATCAAAATAATTAAAAATAAACAATTATTTGAATTTATTGAAAATGGAGTCATGTTATGATATTTCAAGATAAATCTTTGTATTGATAAAATATGAGAGAGATGTTAGACATGTATTAATTAGTATCCCTTCATTGTTTGGGGTAACTAAGACAAGACTAATTTAATAGTTTGTGAGTTGGTAAATTTGCAAACCACAAAAAGTAAATTATGATGAATTGTCTGTTTAAAATCTATAATATCTTAGCAATGCACTGGTATAAATGTTTAGTCATCGATCAAGATAAAGGTAAAAGATACATATTCATTGGGAAAGACATCGTAACTCATTTTCCATGTATGTGAGACGGTGAACACAAACATATAAGTAAAGCAAAAGCTATAAATAAATAATGTGTATATATATTAAAGCTCTTTATATGTCGTGTCTTATAAACAAAGTGGTCACCGATTCTAATTATAAAAAACAAAATACTATAATATCAATATAATACGAATTGAAAGTATATGTACAAGATAAAAGAGGATGAAAGTATAATAAAGATAAAAGATTATTGGTAACTTATAATTGAACAAATTAAAAATAAATAGTTATTCTTATTTATCTAAAACTAGGTTATGTTATAATCAAAGACAAATCTTATATCGAGAAAGCATATATGATTGACCAAGGCCTGTACGACCTCCAGGTTTGCATTGGCTGCAGCCTCATGAAGAGTTGTGTTCCCGTAGCCATTCTGTTCTAAATAGCCATACCTCAAACTTCAAGAGAGTAAGAATTATAAGTAGTGCTCTCTATAATATAATTAACGATGTGTTGTATGCTTTTATATATAGGGAATCCTTGCCAATGATACTTATGAAAAAAAAAAAAGCCTTGTAAATGAAGATGAAGGGGTATCTTTACTTTGTTTAAATAATTGATAAAGTTCATAGTACAAACAACAAGAATATAATAAAAATAAAATTTTATTCTTATTTCATAACGATGCTTAAATAATTGATAAAGTTCATGGTACAAACAACAAGAATAAAATAAAGATAAAAATTTATTCTTATTTCATAACAATGAAAGTATAATAAAGATAACATATGATTGATAATTTATAATCAAATTAATTAGAAATAAATAATTATTTGAATTTATTTAAAATGGAGTTTTGTTATGATATTACAAGACAAATCTTATATTGATAAAATACAATAGAGATGTTGGATATGTATTAATTAGTGTCCTCTCATTGTTTAGGGTAATTAAGACAAAACCGATTTAATAGCCAATGAATTGTTAAATTTGCAAATTGTAAAAGCTAAATTATGATAAACTGTGTATCTAAAACGTACAATATCTTAATAATTGATTAGTTTTTATGTCCACTTATCGATAAAGATAAAGGTAAAAGATACATATTCATTGGGAAAAGATGTTATAATTCATTTTGCATGTATGTGAGACAGTGAACACAAATCTGTTAGTAAAGCAAAGGCTGTAAATAAATTAAAAATCCTTATGCATCCTGCCTTATAAATAAAATGGTCACTGATTCTAATTATAACAAGCAAAATAGTATGATATCAATATAATACGAACTGAAAGCACATGTATAAGATAAAAGATAAAAAGTTATTCGGATTTGCCCAAAACTGTGTTATGTTATAATCAAAGACAAATCTTACAACGAGAAATGATGTAAGATTTGCTGCTCCTCTGGACTCCTCGGTTCAAAAGCTTCCCGTAGATGGAGACAAAAATTAAAAAAAAAAAAAAAGAGTTAATGAAAGGTCGGTTAAGCTTAAAAAAATTGTTTCAAATTGTCTTAGAAAAAGGAGTTTTAGTATTATATACTATGTTAATAAAACTTTAACAAAATTAAATAAATATAGTGATAATAATATTTCAAGTATTATTATGTGCAACCATTTTTGAATATTTTTTTAAGTATTCAATTGGAATGATTTATTAATATTTTATTATTAATTTAAAATTATTTTATCATATGATGACACGTTATTTTGAGTAATTAGATTTTTAGAATTTGATATATATAGTTTTATTGTAATATTTGCAAGTATCGATGTGTCATTTTTTTATTGAAATCAGTGAAATATTATATTTACCTATTAAAAAAAATTGAACATTCAAATTTTCATATTAAAATGACCCAACTTTCATATATCTTATTGAAGTTATTGAACATATATAATTAGTATTTTGTTTTGTTTTAAAAACAAAGTAATTAATATTAATAAGTTAGATAGAACATTGGGGTCATCAGCCCCACTCGTGCAACCTTATATATATATATATATATATATATATATATATATATATACACACACACACACACACTTGTACGACTCAAATTATCATATTTTGTCAATTGAAAAGACCAAACTTTTATAATTTTTTTATTAAAATGATCAAACTTTTATATTTTCCTAAGATACTAAATTTTCACTATTATCTATTAAAGGTATTAAATTAATCACTTAACTTTTAAAACAAGACAAAACAAAACAAACAATATAAATTGTGTTTATTCAAATTTTTTTATTAAAAATACTAAAAGTTTAGTTCCTTACATAGAAAAATCTGAAATTTTCAACTCTTTCAATAGAAAAAATATGAGAATTTGGTTCCTTTAACCCAAAAAAAAATTGATATAGTTCAACATTCATAAAAAGAATTAGTAATATATAAACAATTTACAAATATAAAAACCTAGAAGTGGAGATTTTTTACAATCTCACTTGAATGTTCCTATAGTTGAGGTTCTCACGCACTAGATAAAGGTCATAATCAAACTTATAGTTAGTAGAAGGCCAAAGGACTTATTCCCACCTAAAGTATGTTGTTTTCCCAAATTCTCACCTTTTAACTTTAAAAATCTTATTTACTTACCCATAAATGATTAAGTCGGTCAGTTTTAAAAGTAAAATCGTCATTTCATTTGTAATATTAAAAATAAAATTAAATTTTATCTCCTCCCCCAAATCCTAAAACTAACAATTTCCTTCTAGGCCAAGTTTTAAAGAATTACATTTCCCCCACTAGGGTTTAGTTTTCAAACCATAGCCTCTCCTAGATAAAGATGAGATATTTGTCTTTCCAACTTCAATCGATGTCAACCAGAGGTCTAAGTGAGAGGGGAGAGATCATCGAAGAGAGAGAAAGTGTCAAGAGGGAGAGTTTGTTGGAGATGGCGGCAAAGTTTGGAAACTAAACCCTAAAGGGGAAATGTTATTTTTTAAAATTTGGTCTAAGGGAAAATGATTAGTTTTTAAGATGTAAGGGGGAAAAGGAGATAAAATTTTAGGGAATTAGGATTTTGTTAACTTTAACTGTTCATGAGTGAGTAAATGGAATTTTCAAAGTTAAGGGGTGAAAATTTGGAAAACCAACATACTTTGGGTGGGATTAAGTCCTTTGGCCTTAATAGAACAATAACTAGTTGTTGTATTCTCTTAAATCTGATAAGCCATGTGTTGTGTGCTCTTATATATAAGGACTTATTTTATCCTTGTATATGAAGATAAAGAAAAGTATTGTTACTTTGTTTAACTAATTGGTAAAGCTCACTTGTATAAATAGTGAGAATAAAATCAAGGTAAAGCTCATTCTTATTTTATTATGATAAAAGTATAATAACAAAGATAAAAGATTATTGATAACTTATAATTAAATGAATTAGAAATAAGTAGTTTTTTGGATTCACCTAATATATGGTTATGTTGTAACTTTCTAAGACAAATTTTACATTAACAAGGTATGAGAGAGATATTGCATATGAATGTGTATCTCATATTGTTTATAGATATTAAAATAAGATTGATTTATTAGTACGTAAACTTTTAAATTGTCAAAAAAAATTTCAAGTTGCAAAACCTAAAAGCTATACTATGATAGATTATGTGTTTTAAAGCGTATAATGTCTTAATAGTGAGTAAATTGATATGTTTAGTCCTTTATAAAAATAAAGCTAAATATCACATATTCATTGGGAAAAGTGTTATAACTTATTTTCCATATCTATGAACAACAAACACAAACTCAAAAATAAATGAAAAATGGTGGATGAATAATGTGTTTATATATTAAGGACCCTAACCAATTTTAATTATAAAAGGTAAAATAATACTATATTAGTATAATAGGACTGAAAGTATATATAAAACAAAAGATTATGAAAACATAGTAAAGATAAAAGATATTTGATTATTTATAGTCAAACAAATTAAAAATAAACAATTTTTTGAATTTGCCCACAACTAGGTTTCGTTGTAACATCCCAACACAGATCTTACATTGACAAAATACGAGAGAAATATTTGGCATATATGACACATCTAATATTGCTTGGAAATGCTAATACAAAAATAGTGTAATTGTCTATGAACTTTTAAATTATCAAAACATTTTTTAGGTTACAAAAACCAAAAGCAAACTGTATTGTATTCAAAATGAACAATATTTTAATAGTGATATTGTAGATATGCTTAATTCTTGATAAAGATAAAGTTAAACTACACATATTTGTTGGGAAATATGTTATAATTTATTCTCTATTAGACAAGGAACACAAACTTATAAGTAAAGCAAAGATAGTAAATGAATAATATATTTTTATTTTAAGATTTTATCTTAATTAAATATGGGTTTGGAATCTTTATATTCGTGTCTTATAGATAAAGTGATTATCGATTCTAATTATAAAAATCAAAATAATACAATATAATATGATTGAAAGTATATATAAGATCATTTTTTGAGTTATAATTATAAAAATTGGTACTCATATTCTCACAAAGAACTCATGTTCATTGAATAATAAGGCTATAGCATCTAAATTAATTTCAAAAATATTCTCAATGGCAGTTACAAGATGAAAACAAACTAGTACAAACCTCATAAAAAGCCTCAAGAATAATCCCATGATATTCCTTAGAATTCAAAGACATAATAATTCAACAGGCTTTGAAGATTTTTGGCTTCTTTAATTCGGATTGGCAATATCATCTCAACCATGGAAGATCTGAAATCTTCTCTCGAATCATAGGAGGACTTTTGCATGGCTACCATGATAATAACTTTAGTGATCCCTTCACTACCTCATTGCTTTCTTCTCACACGGATTTTCTCACACGGATCTATGCAAAAATCGTACAAATCCGTGTGACTATCTATTCATCGTAGATGCACAAATCAGTCGGACGGTGTTGCATCACACAGATCCATGCGAGAAAATCTGACCATTTCAGTTAGTTTTTCGTTGGTTTCCACTCTAGGAAATCACCATGGGGGGAGAGTAGATGCCGCCAAGGAGGAATGCTAACAAGTACGACCGTTGGAAAGATGGAATGAAGCTTTTGGAGGTGTAAATGCAATGTTTCAAAGTTTGAGTTAAGGGGAAATGGTTAGTTTTTAAAACGAAGGGGGAAAAAAATTGATTTTTGTTTGTTTAAATAAACTAAGGAAAATGATTAGTTTTTAAAACTAAAGGGTTAAAATGAAATCAATTTTTCTTTGTTTAAATAAAAATCTTTAAATGACGATTTACCTCTGATTGTAATTGCCAAAACTAACGGATAGGTGGATATTTGGGTTTTCGAAAGTTAGTAAGGATTACTTTGAGTTTTCACTATACCTTAGACGGGAATAAATTTGTTGGCCAATAAAATATAAAGTTAAATTGTTTTACAGTTTAGTTTGAGTTTGTTGGTCAATCGTCAAATGATTTTTTGGGATTCGAAACAATATAAACTGGTCCTTGATCATACCCGGATATTCCCCTTATTAGGAGGTGGATTCAAGTTAAGTTTATCTCAAATTAGTTTGGAGTTTGGTTTAATTTGAAAGAAGCTACGCTCAAATTTCAGTCTAAAAGGAACTGAGCTTGAATTCGACTGCAATAGTAATGTAGCTGAGTCAAAATGGACTAGAACTATTCGGTTGTAGCTGAATCAAACTCTTCTAGGCTTATGAATTTAGTATGCTGAACACCCTCAAGTTAAATTGACAATCGAGTTTAGATTAATTAAGCTTGATTCTGTCTCCAACCCTATCTAAGAATCTGACTCTGGATTTGTGTGGCCATCGGCTGCAACCTCCATTAGTACCAATGCCAAATATGAAGTCCCAAGTCCCAAGCGTGTGCAGGTTTCGCGTCCAGATTTGTAAGTCTGGGTTCATCTCTAATTGGCCATTTCATTTCTCTGTGTTTAGATCAAGTTTCAAGAAGGCATCCTCAAGACTCCTCAGATATCAGACTCCATAGTTTTACCTAACAATGATATCAGACTCTATGGTTTTACCTGACAATGACAAATTTCTGGGACAAAAGATTGACCTTTCCCCATTGAAAGGCTTTTTTACTAGTCCAAGATACAGCTTCATCTCAATCTGTAACAGCGATGTGGAGTCTTGGTTACTAACATCATAGCCGGGTGAAGAGCTTCATATTTCCAGGGGAGACGCAGGCAGTGTGTTTGTGTTCATCAAGGAAGCTCTCTCCTAACGCCATGAGCCCGCCTAATAAGTTCACTTGTATTACCATAATTTTCTGGTTCTCTTAGACGGAAACCAATCCTCTTCTGTTAGACTTGTGAATAATACATGGGTTTGAATGATTCAGAAACATGATTATCTGATTTGGTACTGTTAATTAATTATTCTACTGGAGAATAGAAAGTGGTATTACAGGGAGGAATTATACAAGCCTCTAATATTGAATTCAATAAAATTCACAGTATATGAATTAATATGCGGAGACCATTGGTACTTGGAAAATAAGCATGTTATTAAACATGATAAAAATACATTAAATATTTTAAATTTATATTCTTAAAAAAAACCTATTACTTGCATAAAATTTTATCAGGACAAAAAGTAAAATATTCTCTTGTTTGACATAAAATTTTAACAGAACAAGAGTGAAATACTCTGTGATTTGACACTCACTCTTGACTTGATGAAACCCAAAATAATGAAAACAGGGTCATACTAGTTTGTAATATCTTATACACTTATCAGCCTCAACTAATATAAATCTCAGACTGGGAGCTTGGGCTTATTATCATTAACACTCTCCTCAGACAATTTACCCTTGTTCTCAAGCTGCTTTGTGTGCGATTCGGTTTGTTTAGGAGCTGCTTGGTCTGCAAAGGAACCCTGTCTGGAAGCTGACTTCTTGGGAATTGGAGACTTTGTGACACGCCAATTCTAAGACAATCTAAGATACAACTTGAGCAAAGTATTCTCAAATGCAGCATACATGGGAAAACTCGTGAGTGCAAATATGCTGACAGGAAGAAATGCAGCAGTATAAATGAGAGTGGTGGCCCAATGTGGCTTTTCCAAACGAACTATGAGCAATAATGTAGCTGCGAATGCAATCATTGTTGTAGCCAATGAAATGAAGAGCAAGGAGAAGCCTATTGCGAGTTTTCTAGGGAGTTTGTGGAGGAATTCATCATACGTGTAAGGCGATGCAAGGATGGATAAGAACATTACAACGGAGGTTAAGGAGCAGGCCAAAGCAATAACGTCCATGACTGTGAAAAGCAAGAAGAGAGTGCTGTTGAGGAAAATTGGATACCCCTGTTCATTAGAACCTCCAGGCACAGTGTACGCAGCTGCAAAGACCGCTGTAGCAACGAGAACAGCCACTGCAGAGCAAGACTGAGAAGCGCCTTCTAGCCAAGTCTGTGCTTGCCCGAGTAGTTTATTGTGCTTCGAATTGAATAGCTCTTCGCAAGTCTTGTTTGCGTCCTTGCTGCGAAACATGGCGTAGTGGGCGGGCGTGATCCCCTTTACACGCTGCATATATAGAAACATAACTTACATATAAACACGTTTATTAGGTAAAAATCTTGTAGAAGAAAGAGCTAGGGGGCTTACTTTGTACCACTTTATCTCTTCCTGAAGTTGGTATACAGGTCCTTCTGGGTGACGCTTTGTGGTCCCTGGCTTCATGTCTGCGGCATGGTGTAAAATGGTGTAGCCATTTTTGTCAACCTTTCGGACTAACCTTGTCATTGGTATTTCCATATTTTTCACATGATTGAAGATTTCATATTGACGGTGCTTAATTGCCACATGCAGTATGTTCTGACCCAGATCATTGCAATGCTCAACTAGCTGGGGACATATTTCTAGTATCTTGTTCACAATTTCTACTATTCCTTTTTCAGTCGCCAGCAATAACGGGATTGGCTCATAATCGACTTTTGAAGACTGATCTTTATCAAACGGAAACTCTGGAACCACTAGCCTATTAATGATTTCATCCCAAGAAGAATCCTTTTTTATCAGTGTCTCCGCTAGTTTGAAAGCAAGTTTATGCTTTCTCTTTTCTTCCAAGGTGTCACTCCTTACTAGTGCACAGATTTTTTCCAGGTATTTAAGCCACCCTGTTCGTGTTTAGCAGAAAAGAAGGTGCTCAATGAGAAAAACTGATGAAGAGAGATTATGTAGAATATCCCTTAAGCGAACAAAAGAAAATTTTTACTTTTGGAAATTTTTGTAGTGGCTTTTTCATCATCATCTGCATCATCACCGATTGGAAGGCCTATAAATTTTAGGAATTAATCAATAAGATGTATACAAAAGGTCCTTTTAACATATCCTTATGCTTGCATTATCTTTAATAGAATTATGGAAAGGTGAAAAATATGCTTACAGGAATATATGACTCTGTGGATCCATGCGTCCCAATGATATCCACTTTCGAAAGCTGAGGGCATGGTTGCCAGTAGGTAAAGAGAGGTCCGGCCATCTAGGTTCTTGAGTGCTGCTAACGATTCATCCATCTTCAGTAAATATAGAGCCGTTTCTGAGAAAATTTAAAAAGAAAGCAACCAAATATCAGTTAAATATATATTTCATTTCAAAGCAAAAGTAAAGAAGCTAGGTGAGTAGAGATAGAGACAAAATGGTGGCCTGTGATGGCAACGTGCAGAATGGAGGCATCGGGCTTTTTTTTTAATGTTTCTTCTTTGATGGCACCAGGCTCTGGCTCTGGCTCTGATATCATTTCACCTTGAATGGCACCAGGCTGCTCATTGGAGGCTTTGGGTTTCGGCTTTACCTCAATGAAGCGTATGTTTTGGCGGTGAATATTTTCAAGCCTAGAATATTCTTCTTTAGTCGTTCCTCCTTTTTCTTGGTATATTAATCTTGTGTGAAATTGTAATGATTTTTCAGATAAAAACTTCACCACTTCTGTTCTCCCAAATGCAGCAGCAATAAAAAGCGGGGTTTCGCCTTTCATATTCACAGCCTCTTGGAGCTCTTCCACTCGTGGATATTCAATATCTCGCGCAATGAGCCTCGATGATGAAAGACCAAAGCCTCTACGGCCTCCCGGTTCCCATTTGCTGCAGCCTCATGAAGAGGCGTGTTCCCGTAGCCATTTTTTTCTAAATAGCCGTACTTCACCATAGGATGTTCTTCGGAAATTCTAAGTAAAAATTGAAGCGGATCTTTACTTTTGCTGAACACCGCCAAGTGAAAGCCATTGTCCCTGGAGGCCGTTACAGGAAGTGATAACGAATTAACATTCTTCGTGTAGAAGTCCTTCAGAGATTTCCAATCGTTGTTCAGGGCTGCCCAATAAGGCCCGTGCAAGGCACTTTTACTGCACACCTCGTTTCCTCTGCTCATTTTCTTCCCGGAGATGCAGACCAAAAAAAAAAGAAAATTAATGAAAGATTGATTGAGCTTAAAATGATCGTTTTAAAGGGAAATTTTAAAAACTATCCAAAATACCCTCTCATTAAGCAAAAATACCCAAAATCACTATTTTCAAGCCAAAATGCCCAAAATCACTATTTCTAAGCAAAAATGCGCATGAGTTTTTTTAGAATACCAAAATTACCCTTTTTTTTATTTATATAACTCTTCTCACTCACTATTAAGGGTTAAATATAATTTAGAGTAAATATGAGGGGGTTTTAGATATTTTACATTATAAAGGGATTTTAATATTTATTTATTTATTTCAAACTTTTTCTAAAATATCAAAATTACCCTTCCCCTCATTTATAAACTCTCCTCACTCATTAGGGGGTTAAATGTAATTTTAGATAAATATGAGGGGTTTTTGGATATTTTATATTATAAAGGCATTTTGATATTTATTTATTTATTTCAAACTTTTTCTAAAATATCAAAATTACCCTTTCCCTCATCTATATAAACCCTCTTCACTCATTTTATTTACACACATTTCTCATATCACTCAAACACTCACTCTCACTTTCATTTTTATTCAAGATCAATTAGTAGGGATTCATTCAGACGGGAGAAGTTTGTATTTTTGAATTCGACTTAAAAAAATACTATTTATCGAAAAAAGGTATTTATGTCAATCTTAACCTAAAACTTAATTTTATTTGTTAATTATACTTTTTATGTCATAATATAAGGGTGAAATGCAATGTTTAACAAGTATGGGGGGTTAAATGTAATTTAGGATAAATATGGGGGGTTTTGGATATTTTACATTGTAAAGGCATTTTGATATTTATTTATTTATTTCATTACTTTTTCTGAAATGTCAAAATTACCCTTCCTCTCATCTATATAAACCCTCTTCACTCACTTTATTTACACACACTTCTCATATCACTCAAATACTTACTCTCACTTTCATTTTTATTCAATATCAATTAGTAGGGATTCGTTCGGACGGGAGAAGTTCGTATTTTTGAATTTGACTCGAAAAAATACTATTTATCGAAAAAAGGTATTTATGTCAATCTTAGCCTAAAACTTAATTTTATTTGTTAAGTGTACTTTTTATGTCATAATATGGGGGTGAAATGCAATGTTTAACAAGTATGGGGGGTTAAAGTAATTTAGGGTAAATATGGGGGTTTTTGGATATTTTACATTGTAAAGGCATTTTGAAATTTATTTATTTATTTCATTACTTTTTCTGAAATGTCAAAATTACCCTTCCTCTCATCTATATAAACCTTCCTCACTCACTTTATTTATACACACTTCTCATATCACTCAAACACTCACTCTCACTTTCATTTTTATTCAATATCAATTAGTAGGGATTCGTTTGGACGGAAGAAGTTCGTATTTCTAAATTCGATTCGAGAAAATATTATTCATCAAAAAAAAGTATTTATGTCAATCTTAGCCTAAAACTTAATTTCATTTGTTAAATGTAGTTTTTATGTCATAATATGGGGGTTAAATGCAATGCTTCACAAGTATGGGGGGTTAAATGTAATTTAGGGTAAATATGGGGGTTAAATAAATTTTAGATAAATATGGGAGGTTTTTGGATATTTTTCAATATATACAGGATTTATATAACATGTTAAAAATAGATAGGTATTTCTTTGATACAAGACAACATATAAGGGTGTTAAATAAAAAAAAAGATCATTGAGGGGTCAAATAAAATGTTATTAAAATTAGGGTGCATTTTCATATTAAACATGGTAGGTGCATTATAATTGAAATTATAGATTTTTTCGAGTTTCACTCCTTTAGGATATATCAATTCACATTTTCTAGATTTTTGAAAAAATTTTCGATTGTTGTCATACTAGGGTATTTCAACTTTTAGATTCCGAATTTCAGTCCCATTTTTTCGAATTTCATCCCTTTAGGATATATCGATTCGTATTTTTCAGATTTCTGAAGATTTTTTTGATTGTTATCATTCTAGGGTATTTCAACTTTTAGAATTCAAATTTCAATTCTGTATTTTTGAATTTTATCGTTTTAGGATATATCCACTAGTATTTTCCAGATTTTTGAATAAATTTTTGATTATTGACATTTTAAAGCATTTCAAAGTATAGAATTTGAATATCTATTTTAAAGTATAAATATTATAAAAACTTTTTAAATGGAACGTTACAAACAGATAGATGCATTTTGAGGGGTAAAATTCGATGCGAAAGTGTTATATAAATTGTTAAATAATTATAGGGGGATAAATAAATTATTAGAAAAATATTAGGAGTTTTTTTTAATTATTAATAATTGTACGACTGTTTTTCATAGTTATTATTGATTTTTTTTATTATAAATGAATAATTATCTTCAAAAACTGGTCATTGCAGGATTGATAATTAAAATGGATGGTTATGCATCAGTTCGTTATCAGGGAGAATGGATTCAAGGTCGTAACAACACAATGAAATATGTTGGAGGAGCCAAACAATTGATTAAAATCCCTTATGGAACAACATTCAAGGGATTTATTGAGCTTTTGACGGAGTCTTGCAGTATTGATCCAATGAAAAACTACATTCAAGTATCAATGAAGCCAAGAAAAATTGAGCTCGACGACCCCATCCAGATCCAAAATGATGAAGATGTCCAGGGTCTTCTTGATATGTCCCAGTACTTTCAGGAATGTATTCCTGTATTTGTTACATGTACCCCAATTGAAGCGCAGGAGGATGAAGATGAAGATGAAGATAAAAAAGAAAGTAGTTAGGTCAAAAAAGAATATGATCTGGAAAAGTTGATTGATTTCAGTAATGACCCGTTGTATATTGCAAACTCATGGGCTCATGGAGAAAAAGATATAGTTCCCTATTAGGGTGACTTTGATGGAAATGATATGCCCAACATTCCTTCAGAAGATGTAGAGCCTGAGTATATGGCATCAGTTACTGAGGGTATGGATAGTTTGCAGCTTGAAAATCCTATTTCAGGTGGTGGAAATTATTCTGGGCCATTTTTTGACAATGTCCCCACTGATCTATTTAGATGGCTTCCTGATTTTCCTCCACAGCCATCAGCATCATCAGGTGGTTCCAAATCGATCCGAGAGGAGCATGGTCTCAAGATAAGTGATATTTTTCATAATAAAGTCCAACTGAAAGACACTGTGAAACAATTCGCTTTACTTAAAGGATTTCAATTTGGTGTCAAAAAGTCTAACAAGAAACGGTGGGAAATTAAGTGCACAGCGGAAAATTGTAAGTGGTATATACATGCAACCAAGTCCACTGTCGGTGATGTGTGGGGGATCAACTCTATGAACCCTACCCACACATGTTTAGTTTATCAAATCCTGCCACATCACAGACAAGCTGGGGCCCGAGCTTTAGGTCTATTAATGAGATCAAAGTTTGTGATGATTGATCGAATTTATCGGCCTAAAGAAATAATTGTAGACATCGCCGACCGATATAAAATTGATATTTCCTACTCACAGGCTTGGCGGGCAAGAAATTGGGCTATCAATTCATTGAGGGGTTCACCGGAGGAATCTTTTATGCTGTTACCAGATTATTGCTACAATTTACAACGTACTAATCCGGACACCGTGACTGCTATTGAAACAGATGATGAGCATCGATTTACAAATTTTTTCATGACGTTAGGATGTTCCGTTCGTGTATTTAGACAATATCTTCGGCCTGTTATTTGCATTGACACTGCTTTTCTTAAATGTCGATATCTGGGGCATTTATTTATTGCGGTGGCTCTTGATGGTAATAATCAGATATACCCTATTGGTTTCAGTGTCGGCAAAAAAGAAGATCACGACACGTGGTGTTGGTTTCTTATGAGAATTAAAGAATGCATCCCTGACCTCTCTGAGCTTGCAATAATCTCTGATCGACATCATGCTATCTACTCAATAATGGTTGAAGTCTTTCCAGATGTCCACCATGGATGCTGTTGTCATCACCTTCTGTGTAACATGAGGGCAAAGTATAAACGGGACTCAAAGGTATAGTGTAAACAAGTAATTAAATTTATAACAGTTTATCCTTTTCAAACATTTTGCTTACAATGAGTTTTCATATTTTTTACTATCTTACAGGTCGCGGGTGCATATTCGAAAGTCGCAAAATCATACACAAAGTCTGAATTTGGTTCGATGATGCAATCCATTGACTTAATGAACCCCCAAGCTGGAGCTTATCTATGGGATGTCAGTTTTCACCGTTGGAGTAGAGCATACTTTTCAGGACATCGATACAATATCATGACCACAAATATTGCTGAGTCATTTAATGCCCTTGCCAGACATGCACGGGGCCTACCTATAACCATGCTCTTGGAGTTTATTCGTGGTACCATGCAACGATGGTTTTACGAGAGGAGAACCCATGCAAGTAAGTATCAAATCGATATTAATTAAAAGTTGTCTCATATACTTTTTTCCACTTTGTTAATCATATTACCAAATGTGTTCTTAATATTTTTTCTGAATTACAGGTGAATGTCATAACTTCCTCACCCCTTGGGCAGAAGAGAAGATCAGCAATCGTCTTTCAAAGTCTGCATCCCTGGAGGTTCTACCGATTACACCTACTCGGTATCAGGTTGTTGAATTTGGTGGATTCATGGGTATTGTGGACTTTGGTGACATGTCTTGCACGTGTAGAAAGTTTCAGCTTTCACGTATTCCATGCAAGCATGCCATTGCCGTTGCACAACATATGAGACTCACGAATGTGCACGCATGGGTTCATCCATTCTTTCGGACCGATATTTACCGTGCAATATATCAGGAACCGATCAATCCTCTTGGAAATCAATTTGATTGGTTACACTCACTGGAAGACAGAGTTATATTGCCCCCCGTCCTTGATAGTTGTCGTCCAGGTCGTCCATCAAATAGAAATCGACGTCCATCGCAAGAAGAAATAGTTACACCGAGGATTTGTAGTCGTTGCCATGAACCGGGGCACACACGAACCCACTGTAAATCCCCAGCATCGATCCCGAGCTCTGCCCCACAGCGTTCATCTACAAAAGGCAAAGGAACGAGATCTTGAGATGCTTATACTCAATTTTGTTTGTTATATGATTCTTCATTGTGGAACTGATATGTAACCGATGTATTTTTATTATTGTTTCAAACGTGTAATTGTATTGTCATTTGATGTAATCATATTTTTATTATGAGTTATTTCAGTATTACTTTATTTCCTCTAATTGTTTCAAGTTTTTACATGTTTGAGTAATCATACGTTTTTATTGTTTTTTCATGTCAAGATGATTTAAAAAATGAAATCAAATACGAAACATATCCATATATAACCATAGATAAAGTATATCATACACATAGAGGTAGACGACTAAACAATAAATATATACATCTAAACATAGGAAGAACGATAAATATACATCCGTGAGCTACTCAATACAGTGAAAGTACAACTGCGCCGCTAATTGTTGACGCATAGAGGTAGACGACTCTCGGGGGAAAACGTAGCTCCGTGACAACGCCAAACACTCAAAAAATCGCAACATAAACATGCCACAATCACCGGAGCCCAACCCCTGCTGAAGGACATCCGACGATCGATACAAAGTGAGGGGATCATGTCGTGGAGTCCTCTTAGAAGCTATCCAAAAACTCGTCGCCTCTAATAACGTGGGAATAAAGGTCATGTACGGTCGCATGCGCTGCTCTAGAGTCCTTATATTCCCCGAAAATGAAACCTCTGAATCGTACACCGTAATCGACCACTCACGGAAATCTATAACTCCGGCGACCCAATGTACGTTCCGGAAGTTTATAGGGATGAAAACTTATAAACAATGAAACATTTTAGTTACTTATCGTTGTCGTTATGTTCTTGAATGTAATAGAAATATATATAAACTATACCTAATCGACCATCCCCCATGGTTTGTATAACAATCCCGGGTGTACGCTGCATCAACCATCCTCGTGAAGAGCCCCGAAAACTCGAACTTGCCAATCAGTGTGGTCTGCTAACTCTTTTAGGCCATCTCAATATGGCCTCCGAAGAATGTGTAGGCAGTCGTCCAACGCTGTAAGATAGTCGACTAGTGATCGTCCTATTACCGGCGTAGTAAAGTCAAAAAAGAATCCACATGCTAAAATGGTATAAACAAGTTCACGTGTTAGTAAATATATCTAGCTTTTTACCAAATTATATAGTATAGACAACTCATATCATCGGTCAACCACTCGCGCAACTCTACAACAAGCCTCCAGAAGCTATCCTTCGACTTCGATCCTATGAAGTACACATCATGTGTGTCAGAAGCTGTAGCTCTGGTATACCATGTGAGGAAAGATTCCTCACGCTCTGACGCAGAGGATGGAATCGTCCTGAGTTGTCATTTCGCCCTCCCTCTGAGTGGATTTGTATACGGGGTACGAACCAGTGGACCCTTCCGGATGATCCGACCACGTGCTGTACGAACCAACTGCATGTTACAAAAAACTATTAATTCATTATTTCATTCAAAAAAATCATAAACATTATTCGATTTATGTTACCTTCTCTACGTATGCGGGAAGAGATTTAACTGGAGAATCCTGAATCACGGTCAAGTCAACAGCGCGTGCTCCATCGATAGACTGCATAATTATATATTAAAGCATGTTAGTGACGTATATTTATCAATTATATTTATTTAGTAATTATAATTGACAAACCTCAATGTGAACGGTCTCAGAAACATTCTCCTGGAAGTCCTCCTCCTGTGAACTAATATCCACAAGCTTTTTGGTCGAGCTCGGGATATCAGCAAGTAACCATAGTCGCTCGTCCTGAAAAAGAGATAAAACTTCATTAAAAAAAATATAATATTAAAGACAAATTGATCAATGATATTTCTTAAATCCCTATAACCTGGACTTCAGGGAAAGGTGTTCGGGGAGAACCCTCGATCGATAATATATCAATATCGGTTCCCTATATACATGAAAATGACATAATGGTAAATGATATTTCATATAAAATATAATATCATATCTAAAAGTCGATATAATGTATAATAATTATCATACCTCATGTGGAGGATGTAAAGAACCTATATGAGATCCGACCGGATGACCCTCATGACGAAAACCCTATACGAATATATATTCCCTATATTAATCGATAACCGAAAAAAATACAAAATAAAGTTCCATTGATAAGTGACATACCTCAGCTCGGACAGGTAATGCAACAGAAGGGCTAACCGATGCGTCCTCCTGACGACTACCCTAAGATAATAGTAATAATAACTTAATTAGTGATATTTCATAAATAACAATACTATAATATAATAATGACATTTAACAATAAATTAAATTTGAAATGTCATACGAACCTCGTGTGAGTGATAAGATGGTATTGCGGTATCAATGGGGGATGTCGGTCGGATATCGTCGTCCATTTCCTATATGGATATAATAATAGTTGTCAGAATAATAACACTATAGACATTTTTTATAAGTAATAAATTAGAAGTGGTTTTACAACCTGAGCAACGGGGGTTGGATATGTACGCGTGATGATGTCCTCCAAACGAGTCATACGATCCTCTAATCGAGTCATCTGGGAAGAGATATCGTCACGAAAACTTGATATCTCATGCAAAATCGTAGCACCCCAATGCGCTAATGTAGCATCTAATGTAGAAATACTGGGTGCTACGAATGGGGGACACTGCTCGGTGGCATGATGGGTAGTGCAGTCCTCCACTCCAGGATGGTCCTCCATTCTAGGATAGTCCTCCACTCCAGGATGCTCTGTCATCCGTGGGCTTTGAACTACAGGGGAATATATAGGCTGCTCCATAATAGGAGGTTGAATAGGCTCCTCATGTGACTCAAAAGACTCGACAGGTACAACTGAAGGTCCTGATGCTGGAGACGCCTCATCTCTAGTCGCGGTCGGAATCGAAGAAGATGAGGAGGAATCAGCATCAGGTAAACTGGTGTACTCACGAATCTCACCGTACCAGGGTAAACCCTCCTCGATCGATGATGGACGAAGAGGGAATGTGACATCCTCCTAATGATGAAGATATATAAGTCAAAAAAATTGTAACATATAATGAATTAATCAACTCATTAACTTGTACATACCGGATCACCAGTGAAAATACGACCTATATGAGTCCAATTAGGGACGTCTCGCGTACGCCACCTAAACATACGTGGGGACGAATAAGGATCAACAAGGTCAATCCAATCGTGTAATGTGTCCAGAGTCTCATATATCCAATACTGCAATATAATCATTTACGATTTAAATAAATCATTTGACATTTTCTCAAATTAATATATATAATCAATAAATTAAAACTAACCTGAAAGGCGAAAGGAAATCCGTAGAGGTCGTATCTACACATCTCAAGCATCCGTCCGGAGCATACTCTGTCACTCGCCTGTGACATAGACTCGTATGTCATCTGCCACACGGGAACACCCCAAGGATAGGAATTAAACTCATCCAGATGATCGACCAACTGTAAATACTCTAAAGACACCTTCTTTCGCCGATCATTCCCTAACAAAACCATGTGAAGAACATACAATAAGGCCATCTTGATTGCATCAATATCGTCATCCCCCCACAACCTCGACAAGAAAACACGCTCTAGGTCATGATACTACACCTTCGGACAACCTCGAAAGTACATATCTTTGATCCTATGACTGGAGGAGCGAGGAATATATGAAGAAATATCAATGCGTCGACTAAACGAAAGACCCGTCACCAAAGCAAACTCAAACGAGCTAAAATGAACATCAACCCCACTAATCCGAAACCAAAACTCATCTCTGGCAGAGAATCGATGTAGCTGCCGTAGTATAAATGAATGAACTAATATACCAGAGAATTTGGTCTCGGGTAAACGAAGAAGATACCCGAAACATGTCCTCTCAAATAGTCGTAGCTGCTCCGGGGTCAGTGTAGACATAATCCTACATAATGTTGTGTGTTGTGCATGACATATCAAATCTGTTCGGAAGTGTCTGGACTCATCGGGGATTCGCAGCTCGCTTTCAACACGTCTTCTTTTGCGAGAAATATCCTGCGAAAATTTACAAAATTCGTTAGTTATTCATAAATAGCAAATATATAAACAAATGTCTTCATGGAAAAATCATAAAAAAAAAATATACAAAACAATAAAGGTGAATGAAAAATTTTAAAAATAAGATTTCAAGATTGTAAAATGGTGAAATTCGAAAAAACGGAACTGAAATTCGAATTCTAAAGGTTGAAAAACCCTAGAATGGCAACAATCGAGAAATTCTTCAAAAATCTGAAAAATACGAGTCGATATATCGTAAAACGATAAAATTCAAAAAAAAAAACGGAACTGAAATTCGAATTCTAAAGGTTGAAAAACCCTATAATGGCAACAATCGAGAAATTCTTCGAAAATCTGAAAAATACGAGTCGATATATCGTAAAACGATAAAATTCAAAAAAACGGAATTGCAATTCGAATTCTAAAGGTTGAAAAACCCTAGAATGGCAATAATCAAGAAATTCTTCAGAAATCTGAAAAATATGAGTCGATATATCGTAAAACGATAAAATTCAAAAAAATGAAACTAAAATTCGAATTCTAAAGATTGGAAAACCCTAGAATGGCAACAATCGAAAAATTCTTCGAAAATCTAAAAAATACAAGTCGATATATCGTAAAACGGTAAAATTCAAAAAAAAAAACTGAAATTCGAATTCTAAAGGTTGAAAAACCCTAGAATGGCAACAATCGAGAAATTCTCCAGAAATCTGAAAAATACGAGTCGATATATCGTAAAATGGTGAAATTCGAAAAAACAGAACTGAAATTCGAATTCTAAAGGTTGAAAAACCCTAGAATAGCAACAATCGAGAAATTCTTCAGAAATCTGAAAAATACGAGTCAATATATCGTAAAACGGTAAAATTCGAAAAAACGGAACTAAAATTCGAATTCTAAAGGTTGAAAAACCCTAGAATGGCAACAATCGATAAATTCTTCGAAAATCTGAAAAATACGAATCGATATAATGTAAAACGATGAAATTCGAAAAAACGGAACTGAAATTCGAATTCTAAAAGTTGAAAAACCTTAGAATGACAATAATCGAGAAATTCTTCGAAAATCTGAAAAGTACGAGTCGATTATCTTTAAACAGTAAAATTCGAGAAAATGGAACTGAAATTCGAATTCTAAAAGTTGAAATCCCTTAGAACGGTAATAATCGAAAAAATTTTCGGGAATTTTAAAAATACAAGGTCATTACATCGTAAAATGTGTCCAAGAGGTACAAAAATCAAGAAACTTAATCTAAACTTCTAAAACTACATATTGAAAAATCTTAAAACAGATAAAACGGATATAAAATTCGAAAACTACGCGTCGAGAAGCCCTAGATGTGAAAAATATCAATTTACCCCCTGAGAAAATGTCTATTACAAACAGGTCCAATATTTATCTCTTGCCCCTCAGTAATTCTTGAAGTTATTATCGCCCCTGCAAATTCAAAATTGTTAATTTTCCCCCCAATCCACTGTGAATGGCAAATTTCAGAAACGACTACAGTGGACTAACAATAACAATTGGATCCCTAATATTTTTAAAAAGCCACTTAACCCCCCTAACCGCTGTCACAGTGGGTTGTTCATCTTTACAGTGGAAAACATTGTTCCACTGTCGCACTGCCGATGACTTCCAATGTAATTTTCGGCCAAAAATCGCTCATTTCGGCCTCCAATTTCAACATAAATCAAATCTAGATATGCTTTAACACAAAACCCCTCAACAAATTTAACAAAAACAGCAAAAAATCACAACATATTAAGCAATGTTCAAACCGCAAACCCTAATATTTCAAAACGCAAAACTGACTCAAATCTCAATAATATGAACAATAACTTGATTCAAACAAGATCACGGAAGACATACTAACCTTCTTGATCATTTTCGGTCGCCAGAGATCAAGAAAATCGTCGGAAATGGCTTCACAGTGGGACGACAGTGGAACGCCGGTTCATAGTGGAAGAAAAGTCTATTTTTTTTGGATTTGCACAGTAATTATGGGCGTTTTACAGTGGGAATTATGAAATTTTGGCTTGTTTATATATTGGGGTATTTTAGACATTTCACAAATGTTGGGCATTTTTGCTTAAATATGAATTTTTTGGGCAATTTCGCTTAAGCCCTCTTACTTTTGGCTATTTTTAATAATTTCCCCGTTTTAAATTACGTCTTCGAAAAAAGAATCTTAGTATTGTATGCTACGTTAATAAAAATTTTAGCAAAATTAAACAAATATAAATATAATAACCCAACTTGGATTATTTAATTGCGTATTTAGTCGTATATAATTTTATCTTTAATACAAAATCATACAATCTCATAATAACAATTATTTAAATGTTCAATTAGATATTTAAAATTAAATATATATAGTTTTATTATAATAAATACTAACTTATCAATTTTTTTATTAAAATGACTGAAATCTTATATTTTTCTATTAAAAAACTGAACATTCATATCTTATGTTTTATTTATTAAATGTTGTTTTATTTATTAAATGTGAAACTCTTTTTCTTTCATTTTTATTTAAATCTTCAACACCCCCGTTTAAGTGTAAGCACCTAAGTTGTTAGACACCGATTTTTTTTTGACTGAGTGTATTGTCACTTGTATCCAAAAACACTTAGGCTGTTAAACCCGTCTTTTAACTCATGTTTTAATACCATATCGAAAATATAAATTGGGTTTACAAGTATGAAGATTGAAACTCATATTACACAAAACCAATTAACTTGTGTTAAGGTCGAATTCACAACACTTATATACCACTCTCTTATGTTATATTTATTAGATGTGAGACTCTTTTTTTTTTTTATTTGAGTCTTCAACACAAACAAATATAATTAGTATTATTTATTTTAGTTTGTTTTAAAAACAAAGTGATTAATTTGATATCACTAATTAAAAAAATGATGAAATTTAATTATTTTAATAATACACACACACACACCCTTAAAAAAAAAAACATTACCAATGTGACTTTTAGTATTTTTTACGGGAAGAAACTAAACTTTATTTTTTTTATTTAAAGTATCAAACTAATATTCCTACTTTTAAAACAAAATAAATAATATTAATTATATTGATTTGATATATACAATCAAAAATATTAAAAATTTAGTCTCTTTTATAAGAAAAATCTAAAAGTTTAATTTCATAAATAAAAAATATATAATTTGATATATTCATAAAAAGAGTTAATAATATATTAACAAGTTATAAATATGATTACCTGAAAAAGGGGAGTTCTATAATTTCACTTAAATGCTCTAATTGTTGAAGTCCTTCACATACCGAAAAAAGAACTTAATCAAACTTACAGTAAAGAGAGTAAGAACTATAAGAAGTGTTCTCTAAAATATATGGTGTGTGCTTTTATATACAGGGAATCCTTGTGAATGATGCTTACGAATAAAAAAATCCTGACTTTACTTAAATAATAAAGATAATGTTAAATATACGGTGGATTTTCCACCACTTGGTCATGCTTGCTGGGATTGCATTAAATGATTTGGTAGCTTCCCACGTGTGACTCTAATTTTCCCACCCAACAAAGAGAGGCCACAGGACTATTTACTATAAAAATATGCTGATTTCTTAAATTTTTTCTGATAATTTTGAAAATCTCATTTACCTATTTATATATAATTAAAATTAATTAAGTTTATTAGTTATATCATTCTCTCTCTAAACTTTAAAAACTAACTATTTTCTCTCAATCTAAATTTTCAAAAACAGTATTTTCTCCTTTTAAGGATTCAATTTTTTGGATTCAATCTCAAACAGCAATGTGCAGTCTTGGTTACTAACAGCATACCTGGATGAAGAGCTTCATGTTTCTAGGGGAGACACAGGCAGTGTTTTTGTTCATCAAGGAAGCTCTCTTTTGACGCCATGAGCCCACCTAATAAGTTCACTTATATTATCATAATTTTCTGGTTCTCTTAGATTTGTAACACATGGGTTTGAAACTTTGAATGACTCGGAAACATGATTATCTAATTTGGCACTGTAAATTAATTATTCTATCGGAGAATAAAAAGCAGTATTATATGGAGAAATTATACAAGCCTCTAATATTGAATTCAGTTAGAGTCACAGGATATGAATTAGGGAAATTAAAATTTTTAGCACTATTTTATTCTATGTATACGAAATTGTCACCTATCTTAAAGCTTTCACAAATATATCACAACAGTACTCACCTTTTCTAAAATACCCCTTTTCAATATTTCATGTATAAATTCTCTCTCTTCTTCTCTGTAATTTTTTTTCTCTCCTTCCTTTTCTTCCAAAGTGATAAAAGAATCACTCTCACTTCTTCCTCATCTTCAAAAACAAAAACAAGAAGGAAAAAACTGAATTTTTCATATTAAGAATTTTTCAAAGTAAGGATTTAAAAAAAAAAGAACAACCCATAAAAACTCAAATATATCCACTGTATATACCTTGTAGAAAATGACGATCAGAGAAGATGATGTAGTAGTATTTAAATGAAAAAAGATAAAAAATTGATGTTTAAGGATTTAAGTGAAAAAAAAAATTAAACATTTAACTGAAAAAAAAATAGTGTTTTTTTAATTTTTGAAGGTTGGCGGGTTAACGTCAAGGGTTGGGGTTACGCCAACCCATATTTTAAAAAATTGGCGAAGGGTTGGCGTACGCCAACCTATAAATATTAAAGCAGGGGAAGGGTTGGCACGTCAACCCATAAATATTAAAGCAGGGGAAGGGTTGGCGCACGCCAACCCTTTATAATATAATATAATAATATTATATTATAATATTATAATATTATTATATATATTATACCACAACAGTATAATATATAATATATTATATTATATATATAATATTATAATAATATATATAATATTTTATATTATAATATTTAATATAATATAATATATTATAATATTATTAATAATATATATAATAAAAATATATTATATAATATTATAATATAATTATAATTATATTATATGTATTATATTATAATATAATTATATAATTATAATTATAATTATATATATTATATTTAATATTTATAATTATATATTATAATATATAATATTATAATAATATATATAATATATTATAATATTATGTAATATAATTATATATTATAATATAATATTATATTTATTATTATAAAGGTTGACAGAAATAGTTGGCTTGTTAGCATTAATTTAGTGGGTCCATCTTTTATAAACTAAAACTATTGGGATAAAAAAGTTGGCGTTATTGTAATATAGGGTGGGCCCACCCTTTATAAACTTTGCTTGGAGTAGCCAAGGGTTGGCGTTAACGCCAACCTTTATTCTCAGAATATCACGCCCACGTTTTCTTTTTTTTTTTGATTAAACGCAAAATTTTTTTTTTTCAGTTTTAATCTTTAAATGTTAATTTTTTTTTTTCCAGTTAAATCTTACTGAATGTAATCTTCTTCGATGGTCATTTCTTACACTTTTTCAATGGTCATTTTTTTCCAGTTGAGTTTTTTTGTGGGTTGTTCTTTTTTTTTTTAATCCTCACTTAGCAGAATTCTTAATCTGAAGAATTCAGTTTTTTTCTTCCTACTTTTGTTTTTGAAGATGAGAGAGAAGAGAAAATGATTTATTTATCACTTTGGAAGAAGAGAAAGAGAGAGAAAAAAATTGCAGAGAATAAGAGAGAGAATTTGTGTATAAAAGATTGAAGAGGGGTATTTTGGGGAAGATGAGTACTATTGTGGTATATTTATGAAAACTTTAGGATAGGTGACAATTTTGTATAGACGGAATAAGATAATACTAAAAATTTCAATTTCCCTATGAATTAATATATGGAGACAACTGGTGCTTGGAAAATAAGCATGTTATTAAACATGATAAAAATACATTAAATATTTTAAATTTATATTCTTAAAAAACACATACTACTTGCATAAAATTTTATTAGAACAAAAAGTAAAATATTCTCTTGTTTGACATAAAATTTCAACAGAATAAGAGTAAAATACTCTGTTATTTGACACCCACTCTTGACTTGATGAAACCCAAAATAATGAAAGCAGGTTCATACTAGTTTGTAATATCTTATACACTTATCAGCCTCAACTAATATAAATCTCAGACTGGGAGCTTGGGCTTATTATCATTATCACTCTCCTCAGACAATTTACCCTTGTTCTCAAGCTGCATTGTGTGCGATTCGGTTTGTTTAGGAGCTGCTTGGTCTGCAAAGGAACCCTATCTGGAAGCTGACTTCTTGGGCAGTGGAGACTTTGTGACACGCCAATTCTTAGACAATCTAAGATACAACTTGAGCAAAGTTATCTCAAATGCAGCATACATGGGAAAACTAGTGAGTGCAAATATGCTGACAGGAAGAAATGCAGCAGTATAAATGAGAGTGGTGGTCCAATGTGGCTTTTCCGAACGAATTATGAGCAATAATGTTGCTGCGAATGCAATCATTGTTGTAGTCAATGAAATGAAGAGCAAGGTGAAGCCTATTGTGAGTTTTTTGGGGAGTTTGCGGTGGAATTCTTCATACGTATTAGGCGATGTGAGGATGGACAAGAACATTACAACGGAGGTTAAGGAGCAGGCCAAAGCAACAACGTCCATGACTGTGAAAAGCGAAAAGAGAGTGCTGTTGAGGAAAACTGGATACCCCTGTTCATTAGAACCTCCAGGCACAGTGTACGCAGCTGCAAAGACCACTGTGGCAACGAGAACAGCCACTGTAGAGCAAGACTGAGAAGTGCCTTTTATCCAATTCTGTGCTTGGCCGAGTAGTTTATTGTGCTTCAAATTGAATAGCTCGTCGCAAGTCATCTTTACGTCCTTGCTACGAAACATGGCGTAGTGGGCGGGCGTGATCTCCTTTACACGCTGCATATATAGAAACATAACTTACATATAAACACGTTTATTAGGTAAAAATCTTGTAGAAGAAAGAGCCAGGGGGCTTACTTTGTACCACTTTATCTCTTCCTGGAGTTGGTATACAGGTCCTGCTGGATGATGCTTTGTAGTCTCTGGCTTCATGTCTGCAGCATGGTGTAAGATGGTGTAGCCATTTTTGTCAACCTTTCGGACTAACCTTGTCATTGGTATTTTCATATTTTTCACATGATTGAAGATTTCATATTGACGGTGCTTAATTGCCACATGCAGTATGTTCTGACCCAGATCATTGTGATGCTCAACTAGCTGGGGACATACTTCTAGTATCTTGTTCACAATTTCTCCTATTCCTTTTTCAGTCGCCAGCAATAACGGGATTGGCTTATAATCTCCTTTTGAAGACTGGTCATTATCGAATGGAGACTGTGGGACCACTTGCCTATTAATGGTTTCTTCCCAAGAAGAATCCTTTTTTATCAGTGTTTTCGCTAGTTTGAAAGCAAGTTTATGCTTTCTCTTTTCATCCAAGATGTTACTCCTTACTGGTGCGGAGATTTTTCCCAGTAATTTAAGCCACCCTAATCGTGTTTAGGAGAAAAGAAGGTGCTCAATGAGCGATAGCGACGAAGAGAGAAATTATATTGAATATCCCTTAATCGAACAAAAGAATTGAAGCGGGTCTTTACTTTTGCTGAACACCGCCAAGTGAAATGCATTGTCCTTGAAGGCCGTTACAGGAAATAACAGCGAACCAACATTTTTCTGGTAGAATTTCTTCAGAGATTCCCAATCGTTGTTCAGGGCTGCCCGATAAGGCTCGTTTATACTGCCCAACTCGTCTACTGTGCCCATTTTCTTCCCGTAGATGGAGACAACCAAAAAAAAAAAAAAAAATTAATGAAAGACAGGTTGAGCTTAAAAAAGTCGTTTTAAATCATGTCTTAGGAAAAAGAATCTTAGTATTGCATACTATGTTAATAAAAATTTTAGCAAAATTAAATAAATATAAATATAATAACCCAACTTTGATTATTTAATTAGATATTTAGTTTTATGTGACTTTATTCTTAATATAAAATTATACAATCTTATGATAACAATCATTTAGGTATCTAATTAAATATTTAAAATTAGATATACATAATTTTATTATAATAAGCATTCGCCTATCAATTTTTTTATTAAAATAACTGAAATCTTATATTTTATTATTATAATAAAATGATCAAACTTTATGTATATCTTAATAAAGATATCAAACAAACATAATTAGTATTGTTTATTTTGGTTTGTTTTAAAAACAAAGTGATTAATTTGGTATCATTAATTAAAAAAAGAATGAAATTTAATTATTTTAATAATAAAATTTGATAATTTAAATAATAAAATTTAAAAGTTTAGTTCTTTAATTTAAAAAAAATATAATTTGGTATATTGTCCTTGAATACCTCTAAATAACATTATCCTATAATTATATATATACCCATCTATATAGATACTCATCTACATACTTCTTTTTAGTGCTTTAATGTTTTAAAATAAAAAGCAATACCAATGTGTAGCTTTTTACATCAATATATATATATATATATATATATATATACACACACACATGTACTCATTTAAAAAAAAAAAATACGAATGTGACTTTTAGTTTTCTTGTTCTTCTGGAAGAAACCAAACTTTATTATTTTTTAATTAAAGTATCAAACTAATATTCTTACATTTAAAACAAAATAAACAATATTAAATATTTTTGTTTGATATATGCAATTAAAAATACTAAAAACTTAATCTCTTTTATTAAAAAAATCTAGAGGTTCAATTTCATAAATAAAAAATATATAATTCGGTATATTCATAAAAAAAGTTAATAATATATTAATAAGTTACAAATATGAATACCTTGAAGTGGAGAATTCTGTTACCTCACTTGAAGCTCCAATCGTTGAAGTGCTTCACATGCTCAAGAAAGACCTTAATCAAGCATACAGTCAAAGAGAGTAAGAACTGTAAGTAGTGCCTTTATATACAGGGAATCCTTAAGCTTGTATTTTCTCATCCCCCGAAATTTTGAATTTCCCCATCAATAATTGGACGGCCATGATTTTTTCTCTCTGGTGACCTTTAGGTGATGTCTCTTTCTCTCACTATAGCCTCCTTCGAACGATCCTCCTTAGCCTCATTTTTGTCTCTAGACAAAGACGATTCGTCTTCGCTAATGATGACATCAAGAAGGACTCTTAGAAGGAGGTCGTACTAGAGAGAAAGAGACATTGCCTAGAGGTCACCGGAAAGGAAAAGACATTGCCGAAAAATTGATTCTAAAAAATTGGGAACCCTAGAGGGGAAAATGCTCTTTTTAAAAACTTAAGTTGGAAAAATTACTAGTTTTAAGGATTTAGGGAAAAAATGAAATCAAATTTAAATTTATTTTTTAATATCACAGATAAAATAATAATTTTATTTTTGAAATCGTTAATTTTAATTATTTATAGACGAGTAAATAAAAATTTTAGAGTAAATAAAAATTTTAAAATTAATAAAAAAAAACTCGAAAAAACAACCTACTTCGGTGAGACATAGTCCTTTGGCGGCAAAGAAATAAACCATTTGGATGGGCAATATTGACTTTGCGTGGCCTGCATTAAATGGCCTTGTAAAATTACTTTATCTCATCGACCGGAGGTGCTGCAAGAGTTTCTCTAAATGCACCCTCTGCTCTTCATTTGTAACGTACACACACCTAATAAGATTTTCATTCAAGCGTCTCAAGTTTTGCTTTTCATTTTTATTCTACGTGCATCAACTTCATTTATCTTCTTCTTCTACTTAAAGTTTAATTTAATTATAATATCCTTTATTCATAATTTTTTTTTAATTATATTTATAATATGTTATTAGCATGATCAACTTACATATATTTTAATATTAGTTATCTTTCAATTCTGTTATTATTTTGTTTGTATACCATAAATACGAATATCTTAGTTATGATATTATCTTATTTACAAAATACAAACTATTGATGTTTTAATTATTGTTTATCTTCTATTTAATTTTTCATTTATAATTATATTTATTTGTAACTCCAAGTTTGCAAAATCATAATCTAGACCTGAAGTTCTGAATATCATGAATTTGAATCTGAAGTCCTAAATATCATTTGTAACATAGAGTTTACAAAATTTTGAATCTGGGTCAAAAGTCCGAAATATTATTTAAATAATTATTTTTATTATAATAATTGTATCTGATTTACAACCTAAAGTTTGTAAAATCATAGAGTATATATATATATATATATATATATATATATATATATATATATATACACCAAAGTTTCATCAAAGTTATTTTTTTATATTAACTATATCACATTTGTAACTCAAAGTTTACAAAAATTATGAAAAATATGGACTTCAAGTCCAAAATAGAATCAGAATTAAAGTTTAAATATTATAATATTTTATATACTAATTACAAAACCAAAAATTTTGAAAATATGAGATAATATATGAATCTGAAATTTGAAAAATTAATCTCCATATTTCTTTTACAAAACCAACTGCTTTGTAAATATAGAATAATATCTGAACTTGAAGTTTTAAAGATTAATTCATGTATATTGTCTACAAAATCAGAAATTTTATAAACACGATAATATTTGAACCTTGGATGGCACCAGGCAGGTCATTGGAGGCTTTAGGTTTGGGCTTTGCCTCGATGAAGCGTATGTTTTGGCGGTGAATATCTTTAAGCTTAGAATATTCTTCTTTAGTCGTTCCTCCTTTTACTTCTTGTATAAATCTTGTGTGAAATTCTAATGATTTTTCAGCTAAAAACTTCACCACTTTTGTTCTCCCAAATGCAGCAGCAATAAAAAGCGGGGTTTCGCCGTTCAGATTCACAGCCTCATGGAGCTGTTCTACAAGTGGATCTTCAATATCTTCCACGGCGAGCCTGCAAAGATGTCTGACCAAAGCCTCTACGGCCTCCAGGTTCCCATTGGCTGCAGCCTCATGAAGAGGTGTGTTCCCGTTGTCATTTTTAACTAAACAGCCATGCTTCGCCGTAGAATGTTCGGAAATATCAAGTAAAAATTGAAGCGGATCTTTACTTTTGCTGAACACTGCCAAGTGAAATGCATTGTCCCTGAAGGCCGTTACAGGAAATAACAGCAAACTAACATTATTCTGGTAGAAGTCCTTCAGAGATTTCCAATCGTCGTTCAGGGCTGCCCGATAAGGCTTGTACAAATCAGTTTTACTGCCCGACCTGTCTCCTCTGTTCATTTGTGCCCTGTAAATGGAGACAAAAAAAGAAAAAGATAATATTATTTATTTTGGTTTGTTTTAAAAATAAAGTGATTAAATTGGAATTATTAATAAAACATAATGAAATTTAATTATTTTAATAATAAAATTTGATAATTTAAATAACAAAATTTAAAAGTTTAGTTCTTTAATAAAAATATATAATTTGGTATATTGTTGTTGAATACCTCTAAATAATGTTATCATGTAATTATATATATTCTCATCTACATACCTCCTTTTTAGTGCTTTAATGTTTGAAAAGAAAAAATAATACCAATGTGTAGCTTTTTATATCAATAAATAAATAAATAAATAAATAAATAAATAAATATATATATATATATATATATATATATTAAAAAGAAAAAAGCAATGCCTTTTTTTTATATATACATTAAAAAAAAAAAAGCTATAGCAATGTGACTTCTAGATTTTTTTAAGGAAGAATCTAAACTTTATTATTTCGTATTTAAAGTATCAAACTAATATTTTTCTTTTTAAAATAAAATAAATAATATTAATTATATTTATTTGTTATAATCAATCAAAAATGCTAAAAATTAAGTCACTTTTATCAAAAAAAAATCTGAAGGTTTAATTTTATAAATAAAAAATATATTTCAATATATTCATAAAAAGAGTTAGTAATATATTAAGAAGTTGCAAATATGAATACCTAAAAATGGAGAGTTTTATGATTTCACTTTAATGCTCCAATTGTTGAAATTCTTCGTGTGTTAGAGAAAGTGCTTACTCAAACTTTAAGAGAGTAAGAATGATGAATAGTGCTCTCTATAATATAATTAACTATGTGTTGTGTATTTTTATATATAGAGAGTCCTTCTAAATAAAGATAAAGAAGTATCCTTACTTTGCTTAAATAATTGATAAAGTTCACTCGTACAAACAACAAGAGTATAATAAAGATAAAACTTTGTTCTTATTTCATAACAATGAAAGTATAATAAAGATAAAATATGATTAAAAACTTATAATCAAATCAAATAGAAACAAACAGTTATTTAAATATATTCAAAATTCGTGAGTGCAAATATGCTGACAGGAAAAAATGCAGCAGTATAAATGAGAGTGGTGGTCCAATGTGGCTTTTCCGAACGAATTATGAGCAATAATGTTGCTGCGAATGCAATCATTGTTGTAGCCAATGAAATGAAGAGCAAGGTGAAGCCCGTTGTGAGTTTTTTGGGGAGTTCACGGAGGAATTCATCATATGTATAAGGCTATGTGAGGATGGACAAGAACATTACAACGGAGGTTAAGGAGCAGGCCAAAGCAATAACGTCCATGACTGTGAAAAGCAAGAAGAGAGTGCTGTTGAGGAAAATTGGATACCCATGTTCATTAGAACCTCCAGGCACAGTGTACGCAGCTGCAAAGACCACTGTAGCAACGAGAACAGCCACCGCAGAGCAAGACTGAGAAGTTTCTTTTATCCATGTCTGTGCTTGCTCGAGTAGTTTATCGTGCTTCGAATTGAATAGCTCTTCGCAAGTCATCTTTGCCTGCTTGCCGCGAAACATGGTGTAGTGGGCGGGTGTGATCTTCTTTACAGCCTGCATAAATAGAAACATAATTTACGTATAAGCACGTTTATTAGGTAAAAATCTTGTAGAAGAGAGAGCTAGGGGGCTTGCTTTGTACCACTTAATCTCTTCCTGGAGTTGGTAAACAGGTCCTGCTGGGTGACGCTTTATAGTCTCTGGCTCCATGTCTGCAGCATGGTGTAATATGGTGTAGCCATTTTTGTCAACCTTTCGGACTAACCTTGTCATTGGTATTTTCATATTTTTCACATGATTGAAGAAATCGTATTGACGGTGCTTAATTGCCACATGCAGTATGTTCTGACCCAGATCATTGTAATGCTCAACTAGCTGGGGACATACTTCTAGTATCTTGTACACAATTTCTACTATTCCTTTTTCAGTCTCCAGCATTAACGGGATTGGCTTATAATCTCCTTTTGAAGACTTGTCCTTATCAAATAGAGACTCTGCGCCTACCTGCCTATTAATGTTTTCTTCCCAAGAAGAATCTTTTTCTATCAGACTCTCCGCTAGTTTGAAAGCAAGTGTATGCTTTCTCTTTTCTTTCAAGATGTTACTCACTAGTGCACGGATTTTTTCCAGTAATTTAAACCACCCTATTCGTGTTTAGGAGAAAAAGAAGGTGCTCAATGAGCCAAAGTGATGAAGAGAGAAATTATGTAGAATATCCCTTAAGCGAACAAAAGAAAATTTTTACCTTTGGAAATTTTTGTAGTTGGTTTTTCATCATCATCACCAATTGGAAGGCCTATAAATTATAGAAATTAATGAATAAGATGTTTACAAAAGGTCCTTTTAACATATCCTTATGCATACATTATCTTTAATAGAATTATGGAAAGGTGGAAAATATACTTACAGAAATATATGACTCTGTGGATCAATGTGCCCCATTGATATCCACTTTTGAAAGCTGAGGGCATGGTTGCTAGTAGGTGAAGAGAGGTCCAGCCATCTCGGTCCTTGAGTGCTGCTAACGATTCGTCCAGATTCAGTAAATACAGAGCCGTTTCTGAGAAAATTTGAAAAGAAAGCGCATCAAATATCGGTTGAATATATATTTCATTTCAAAGCAAAAGTAAAGAAACTAGGTGGGTAGAGACAGACACCAAAATGGTAGCCTGTGATGGCAACGTGCAGAATGGAGGCATCAGGCTCTGGCTGTGATGTTGTTTCACCTTGGATGGCACCAGGCTGCTCATTGGAGGCTTCAGGTTTGGGCTCTACCTCGATGAAGGGTTTGTTTTGGCGGTGAATATTTTTAAGCTTAGAATATTCTTCTTCTTCAGTCCTTCCTTTTTCTTCTTGGTATATTAATATTTTGTGAGATTCTAATGATGTTGCAGCTAAAAACTTCACCACATTTGTTCTCCCAAATGCAGCAGCAATTTTTTTCTAAATAGCCATGCTCGACCATAGGATTTTTTTGGGAAATTTCAAGTAAAAATTGAAGCGGATCTTTACTTTTGCTGAACACCGCCAAGTGAAATGCATTGTCCCCGAAGGCCGTTACAGGAGATAGCAGCGAACTAACATTTTTCTGGTAGAATTCCTTCACAGATTCCCAATCGTTGTTCAGGGCTGCCCGATAAAGCTCGTTTGTACTGCCCAACTCGCCTCCTGTGCCCATTTGCTTCCTGTAGATGGAGACAACAAAAAAAAATTGATGGAGACAGCCAAAAAAAAATAAAAAATGAAAGATTGGTTGAACTTAAAAAATCGATTTAAATCATGTCTTAGAAAAAAGAATCTTAGTATTGCATTCTATATTAATAAAAAATTTAGCAAAATTAAATAAATATAAATATAGTAACCCAATTTTGATTATTTAATTGGGTATTTAGTCCTATGTGATTTTATTCTTAATACAAAATTATATATTCTTATAATAATTATTATTTAAATATCTAATTAAATATTTAAAACTAGATATACATACTTTTATTATAATAAGTATTGAATTATCAATTTTTTTATTAAAATAACTGAAATCTTATATTTTTTTATTAAAGAAACTGAACATTCATATTTTCTTATTAAAATTATCAAACTTTATGTATATCTTAATAAAGATATGGCCAAAGGACCTTTTTCCCACCCAACGTTTGATGATTTTCCAATTCATACCCTTTAACTTTGTTAAACCCCAAATTCTACCCATCAGATGTTACAATTGACGGAAATCTTTAGTGAGAAGGACAATAATGTAAAAGGGCTTCTGATTTGTAAAACGCATTAAACTAATAAAAAATTCATTTTTTTAAACATTCACTGCAGAGCATTTATTGTTGGTGGTGGATTTTCAGTGTTATTTTATACCTTATCTCTTTTTGGCGTGACACATGGCGAGCTAATTTTATGTCATCCGATATTTTGATGTGCTGACGGAGTGAATCAGCGATTTATTGAGAAAAACTCTGGCGTGGCAGATCGAATGTTGAACATGTGGACAGCAAAATGAAATACAGCCGACTTTTTGAAAAATCGGAACTTTAATGCACTGGTTTCGAAAATTTTAATCCCCTCAAATGCACTAGTTTAAAGGACAATTAATGCTGGCCAACAGGATTTGACCCATTTGCAGTCCGCCATCTTTAATGCATTAATTGCTTCACATCAATGGTTGGGATTATTTTGCCAAAAATCAACGGCTCAGGATAACGTTTGAATGTTTTAGCCAATAAAGTTGTAACATCTGGAGTTCTCTTTTGTCATTTAAACGCTGAAATTTGAAAAAGGTGGAGGAATAAACAATTGTTTATTCGTTTGATGACGAATGATAAAACGCCAACGTGTTCTGGATTTTATACGAAAATTTCAAATAGCGAAAGGAAGTGATTTGGCCTTCCATTTTCCTTTCCATTGGCTTGTGATAGTTTTTCGCTCTGAAACTTTTCAGTCGTAAAAGTTGTGAAACAATCGGTGAGCTGTTTATGAAGATGGTTAAAACGGCAACGATACGTCCAATAATGCAGAAAAACTTTCCCAGTATGGTTCGTTTGTAGTTTGTTTTGATGTATATTTTTCTGTTTATTTAAAAGAAAAAATTCGTCCTTTACCCGGAAGTGTTGTTACATATTCTGAGTGCTAAAAGTTTGGGTATGTTAGGGTTTTGACACTTCTACGTCCATCAATCTGGTTTATGTATTATTGTGTTCATTTAAATGAAAAAAATTCATTCGTTAGGGGTTTTGTATACCGTACATCATATGGAACTGTTGTTATTCCTTCTTTATTCTACTGTTGTTAAAAAAATTTTATTCTCATTTAATGAGTTTTTTTCTTTTAATTTTGTGAAGAACGTGGATGATGATATGAAAGCTGTTCCATATCTTTGAAATTTTGTATAATATGCTGTAAATTGTGCTTATCCGGGATACATAATGTACAACATATCCAAGTCCAGTTTGAAACTGTAAATCATGCAGAATATATGCAAGCTAACATGATAACATAAATCCAGCTCTTAATGTAATCCAACAATTCAACCATTTTGCCAGTCTAAAATGCAATTAACGTGATTAACCAATTACATCAACGGTTGTAACAATTGGATGAGCACTACTTATTTATCTTGGTAAAGGGTTTTTTGATGTTTTTTTTGGAAGAAGAAAGTTTAAAACAATCATTAAAATTGAAGGTATTTTGGTTATTTCATTCGTTAAGGGGTAGAATAGTCATTGAAATCATATGTTAACAGAAACTGTTTAATTTAACCTTTGATAGGTGGGATTTTGGGTTTTACAAAGTTAAGGGATATAACTTTGGAAAAGCATCTAACGTTAGGTGGGAAAAGTCTTTTGGCCAAAAATATAATATGGAGGGTCAACTCATAAAAGCACACGGGCAGACCTACTAAGAGCCTTACAAAGGCACTACTCAAGTTACTCTTTATCAATTTGTCAAAATCAGTCGTTAGTTTTATAGTCAAAGATTATTTATATCAATTTATCTAAATGTTATAATATGGTATAATTAACTTTCATTTTGTGACCAAAGGTTTAAAATGTTATGATTATATCCATATTGGACTGAATTGTGAACAATATTTTAAAGGTGTACATGCATTTTTAAAACTTTCTAGGCGCATACGAATATTTTTCCTATCTTACTTTGAAAATATCATATTCATCCCTATATATATTTCGAAAATATAACCCTAATAGTTGAGTTATGACATTTACACCTCTGATAATTTATGTTTTGTAACCTTTTTTTATGGGTATAATTGTCATTTGAAACTACTAAAGGCATATTGATATTTTACAAATTTCAAAAGCACCCCTAAACTTTTTGAATTTTCAAAAATCTCCTAAAAATTTGTAACACCCCTAATATTATTAAAACTATAGTCGACCCCCAAACATATGATTTTACATTGTTAATACCCCTATCTATACTTGCAATTTTTTTCATTTCAATTGAAATTAACATAAATTACGATGCAAAAATTATTAAATAAAATTTTGGGGTAGAACATTACTCAATTTGAGGGCTTTTTTGTTTTTTTAACAATTTTAGAAATAATTTTTTAATTCTTTAACGAATTCAAAAAGTGGGTAAAAAATTGATTTTTTCAAACTTAAAAAGTGGAAATATACGATTTCATCGAATCTTGGGTAGGAAATAGTCATTTAGCCATATGAATCAACAATATAATATTTCATGTACGTTGGGATGTGATTTTAGTGATATTGGCTCTTCGTTAGTTATTAATCTAATTGAAATAAGTTGCTAAAAACCCTAAATATTTCAAATACTATAGTTTTTTTTTCTAAAGGTACGATCATACATCATTGACACTTCTATCTATACTTTTAATATAATTACCATTATCATTTGTCATCATACTTGACTTGAAATTGAGAAGAGAGGAAAAAGGGGATAAAGATAAAAAAAAAAAATGTGATGTTTTATGTAATTACAAAATAATATATCATTTTTATACTTAAAATTATGCATATATAAGAACTCTTAATAAAAACATATAAAAGTCAAATGGATCAGATTTATGATGCTCTCTAAAAAAACAAATCCACTGATCGTAAAATCATAATTCTGAAATTAGAGGGGCAAGAGGCAAGTTTCGCTATATTATTTGCATCTTAAACATCAACTTAAAACTATTAAAAAAAAAAAACAGTAAATATCGTCTACTTGACTCCAACAATAGACATGAGAAGCCTGAGCTTTTCAGTAACTTCAACAAGATCAGAAGGGTCCTTAAACGAGGCTGGAGGCTCAACTCCAGTCAACAAATACAGCCTCTTCAACTCCTCAATGCATGTGCCCTGTGGCGCTACTTTGTATCCAACTATCAGCCGCATCGCCTCCATAAGTTCCCAGATTTTCTCCTCACTGTACACCTCCTGAAACATACAACAATTGCATAGCTTTATTTCATTCCACTGAAGTTTCAAAGTTTCCAAGGTGTGGAAAAACAAATACAAGTATACAAATTGTAATTTTCTAACCTTACTGGAAGCCATACCACTGTCTTCCTGTGAGCAAATTGCAGCATCGTTGCACTTGCGTTCTCCCGAACAAACAGGAACCGCCATATAATCAACTGTCTTACGATTTCCACAGGTGCTTGAAGAGTGTTCATTTTCTGCGGATGCGTCAATGGAGTATACACACATGAACTCAGTGTTGAATTAAACTTAATTTTCTATAAAAAACTTTTGGTTTTTTTATTCAAAGTTCAATGTTTATAGCATAAGTTTATGTTCATACATGATTCATGTACAAGTTCAAGTTTATGTGCATACACAAGGTCAATGTTAGTAACACAAGTTCAATGTTAGGTGTTAATGGCTAATGTACAAGTTTAATGTTAAGTTCATGTATTTAGGATTTTAAAAGTCATCCTTGTACCTATAAATATTCGAGTTGTTTTGTATTTGGAAGAGAGAAAAATAAAAGAATTATAAGTCTTCCTCTCAAATAATTCTCTCAAAGCCTTTCCCTTATATAAGGTTACCTCTCTTCTCCAACAAAGTGGTATCAGAGCTATGGTGAGCTCCGACGTGACATCGTTCGGACAGGTTCCGTTGTCGCGTCTTACAAAGAACAACTATGATAAATGGAGTATACAAATGAAGGCCTTGCTCGGTGCACAATACGCGTGGGAAGTTGTTGAAATCGGCTACGAAGAGACGGAAGTAACAGGTACTATGACAGCTAATCAATTGAGGACATTGAAAGAAAACCGTATGAAAGATAAAACTGCTCTTTACCTCCTTTCTCAAGCAGTTGATGAATCTGGTTTTAAGAAGATCGTCGGCGTGACAAGATCAAATGAGGCATGAGACATTTTAGAAAAGGCGTACAAAGGTGATGACCGAGTAAAACAAGTTCGATTACAAACTCTACGCGGCGAGCTTGAGAGGATGAAAATGAAGGAGTCAGAAGGCGTGTCTGACTACATAACAAGGGTGCAAACTGTTATCAATCAACTTAAAAGAAATGGTGAGACTCTAACCGATGCAAGAGTGGTAGAGAAAATACTACGATCTTTGACCGATGATTTTGAGAATGTAGTATGTGCGATTGAAGAGTCAAAAGACTTAGAGGGGATGACCATCGACTATCTCACAAGTTCATTAGAAGCTCACGAACAAAGGAAAAAGAAAAAAAAAGCAAGAATTGTTAGAAGAAGCGCTGCAAGCGAAAGCCATGCTAAAAGAAGAGAAACCAAGCAATGTTGATAGAGTTAGAGGTCGAGGTCGTGACAGCCATAGAGGTAGCAGTTTCAGTCGCGGTAGAGGTCATGGTCGTGGACAAGGCGAGAACGAAGAAAGAAACTTCAATAATTCACGTGGTGGAAGACGCAGTTGTAGAAGAGGCGGCCGATCAAGTAAGTACAATGTTGAATGCTAAAATTGTGGCAAATATGGTCACTATGCAAATGAGTGCTGGTCCAGAAAAAAGGTGGAGGAAAATGCTAATTTTGTTGCTAAGGAAGAAACGAAAAATGATAATGTTGTTTTGTTGGCGAGTAAGGAGAACGGTCTAGAAAAGAAGAAGGTGTGGTATCTTGATACGGGTGCAAGTAACCACATGTGTGGATACAAGCATATGTTCACTAAATTGGAGGAGATTTCAAATGGTCATGTCTCTTTTGGTGATGCTTCCAGAGTGCGTGTAGAAGGGCAAGGTAATATTTTGATTAAATTGAAAGATGGGACACAAAAGTTTATTTCAAATGTTTATTATGTCCCATAAATGAAGACTAATATTTTGAGTTTGGGATAACTGCTGGAACGGGGTCACATGGTGTCCATGAAAAACCGATCTCTTTGTTTGCGAGACAAAAATAATCAAATAATAGCCCAAGTTGAGATGAACAAAAATCGGATGTTTAAATTGGATTTGGTAAACATTCAAGCACAGTGTTTGAAGGCTTGTGTAGAAGATAAAATTTGGTTGTGGCATTTGAGGTTTGGACATGTTAATTTTGGAAGCCTAAAAGAAATGGCTAGCTAGAACATGGTGTATGGACTACCATCGATTGATTTTCTCGACAAATTTTGCGAAGGGTGTGTGATTGGCAAACATTCGAGGAGTAGCTTTCCGAAAATGACAGACTATCGAGCAAAGAAGCCTCTTGAATTAGTGCATACCGATATTTGTGGGCCGATCATGCCGAGCTCAATTGGTGGGAACAGGTATTTCATAACTTTTATTGATGACTTTTCACGCAAAACTTAGGTTCATTTCATGAAAGAAAAATCAGAAGCTTTTGCAATTTTTAAGAAATTCAAAATTTCTGTTGAGAAACAAAGTGGTTATTACATCAAAGTTTTGAGATTGGATCGAGGCGGTGAATTTATTTCGACCGCATTTAATCTGTTTTGTGAAGAACATGGTATTCGACACCACTTGATAGCGCCATATTCGCCACAACAAAATGGAGTCGCGGAGCGCAAAAATCAGACTATTCTCAATATGGTCCAAAGTATGCTCAAGAGTAAAAACATGCCAAAAGAGTTTTGGGTAGAGGCAGTGAATTGTGTCGTCTATTTGCTAAATCGTTGCAAAACATCGAGCTTGGAATATATAACTCCACAAGAGGCATGAAGTGGTTTAAAACCAACGGTGGCACATTTAAAAGTATTTGGCAGTGTGGTGTATGCGCACATACCGGATCAAAAGCGCGTGAAGTTAGATGACAAGAGCTTGAAGTTGATTTTTGTTGGGTATGATGAGAAATCTAAAGCTTATAAACTCTTTGATCCTATTAACAAAAGGATGCATATTAGTCGTGAGTGCAGGTAAATGAAGAAGCCATGTGGGATTGGAATTCAATGTTGGAAATCATACATGAGAAGGGAAGAGATGAGATGCTCACATCGATGAATATATCAAAGCGGACATCCAACAACCATGAGGAGGCACCAACGATTGTGATATCCGAGTTGATTTCTTCGGATGACGAGGCAAGAACCCAGAAAACTAGGAGTATATGTGACTTATATGAGGCGACAAGCGAGTTGCACTTGGTGTGTCTCCTGGCTCGAGGCGACAAGCGAGTTGCACTTGGTGTGTCTCCTAGCTCAAGGCGAAAATATCTCTTTTGAAGAAGTGATTGTAGATGGCAAGTGGCGAGCCGCTATGGATGATGAGATGCATGCAATTGAAAAAAATGGCACATGGGAGCTCACTTCTCTTCCTGAAGGTCATAAGGCTATTGGTGTCAAGTGGGTGTACAGGAAGAAAATGAATCCACAAGGCGAAATTGAGAAATACAAAGCTAGATTGGTCGCAAAAGGTTACAAGCAACAAGCCGGAATCGATTATGAAGAGGTGTTTACACCGGTGGCTCGAATGGAGACCATTCGACTTTTGATTTCTTTTGCGGCTCAATTGAAATAGCGTATTTATCAAATGGATGTCAAGTCGGCCTTTCTTAACGGGATTTTGGAAGAAGAAGTATACATTGAGCAACCCCCCGGGTATGAGAAAAAGGTAATAAAGATAAGGTTTTAAAATTAAAGAAGGCTTTATATGGCTTGAAGCAAGCCCCTAGGGCTTGGAACACTCGGATTGACCAGTATTTTAAGTCGCATGGTTTTGTGCAATGCCCGTATGAACATGCACTGTATGTGAAGGTTAAAAATGGAGACATGCTAATTGTGGCTTTGTATGTTGATGATTTAATTTTGATGAGCAATAATGGAGAAATGATTGATGACTTCAAAAGGGCCATGAAGAATGAATTTGAAATGACTGATTTGAGACTTATGTCCTATTTTCTGGGTCTTGAAATAAAACAGGTTAGTAATGGCATTTTTGTTTCACAAGAAGCCTATGCTAAGGAGATTTTGAAACTTTTCAGAATGGCAGATTGCAAGTCGGTCAATACACCGATTAAATGTGGCGTAAAGTTATCTCGGTATGACAAAGGGAAGGTGATTGATGCAACATTGTACAAAAGCCTAGTTGGAAGCTTGCGATATTTGACATGCACAAGGCCGGATATTTTGTATGGAGTCGGCCTTGTGAGTCGGTACATGGAGGAGCCAAGATCGACACATTGGAAGGCTATCAAACGGATTCTTCGTTACATTCGAGGTACTCTATCACTTGGGTTATTTTATGGATCATCCGTTGACAAATTAGCAATTTTTGGTTATTCGGATAGTGATTGGGGCCGAGACACGGATGATAGAAAAAGCACCTCGGGGTTTGTATTCTACATGGGCGATACGACTTTCATGTGGCTTTCAAAGAAACAACCAATAGTATCGCTTTCAACATGTGAAGCAGAGTATGTGGCTGTGACAACCTGCGTGTGTCATGTAATTTGGCTAAGGAGGTTGCTTGAAGAAATAAATTTTCCACAAGGTGCAGCTACTGAAATTTATTTAGATAGCAAGTTAGCAATCGAATTGGCTAAAAATCCGGTACATCATGAGAGAAGCAAACATATCGACGTGCGATTTCATTTTATACGAGAGCATATAAAGGAGAAAAATATCGAATTGGTTTATGTGAAGAGTGAAGATCAAGTGGCCGATATTTTTACAAAGCCATTGCCTATCAAGTTGTTTGAAAAAATTAAGAATCTTCTTGGCATGAAGGATGGAGACAAAATTAAGTTTAAGGGGGGGGTGTTGAATTAAACTTAATTTTCTATAAAAAAACTTTTGGTTTTTTTTATTCAAAGTTCAATGTTCATAGCATAAGTTCATGTTCATACATGATTCATGTACAAGTTCAAGTTTATGTGCATACACAAGTTCAATGTTAGTAACACAAGTTTAATATTAGTAGCACAAGTTCAATATTAGGTGTTAATGGCTAATGTACAAGTTCAATGTTAGGTTCATATATTTAGGATTTTAAAAGTCATCCTTGTACCTATAAATACTCGAGTTGTTTTGTATTTGGAAGAGAGAAAAATAAAAGAATTATAAGTCTTCCTCTCAAATAATTCTCTGAAAGCCTTTTCCTTATATAAGGTTACCTCTCTTCTCCAACACTCAGATTTGGAAAGAAAACTTAAAAAAAAAAACTAAAGCAATGTTAATTATACAAACTTTACACACTTAAATATATAAAATAGGTATACAGATGATGTGCCATAATGTGATTGAATGTTATTTTATCTTTTAATTTAAAATTATTTAATCATATGATGACATATCATCACTATACTCATTTTGTGTCTTCAAAGTGTATACATTGAATGAACTAATAGCTGCTGGTCAGATTCTATAGCTTTACCTCCAATGGTGTTGTAATCTGCATATAAATGGGCAGCTGCATTTCTATTATCAAACAAATCAAACCCACTTTCATCAGCAATTTTTCTTACATCTGGATTTGAAGAGGTCACATTTTCCTTCTCCCTATTCAATTGAACATTTTGTACTACATCCTTACCAACATTATCATCTCCTCCTCCCTGCAACATAAAAGGCTTGTTTAAAACTGGTTTTTCCTCCTCTTCTTTGACACTACAGACATCAGTAGTTCCAACCATTTTGCCCTCTTTGGGAATCACATCCGCCTTTGGCACATCCTCGTCGTCGTTCTTTTCAACGTTTGTAAGAGGGTTATTGCTAATTCTACCTTCCATTGGCATTTCCATTTCTTCAACATTCTTATTAACTTGCCGGTTTTCCTCCACTGCCTTTCCGGATAATTTCTCTACACTCTGGTTGTTCTTCTCTCCTTTATCAGCCATACCCTCCCTGATTTTTTCAAGTAATCCACTTGTTTCTTTCACCAATTCTTCATCTTCCTTAACTTCTTTACTCTTACATAATTCCACAACAATGTCTGTCACTTTAAATGGTGCTGCCATATGTTCAATGGCTCCGCCGCTTTTCTCATCTCCCTCAATATCAACAACAACAGCAGCCACATCATCAACTGGCATATGATCTAGGCTTTCCACAATCGCAGGCCTTTCCTCTTCCTCTTCTCCATCTCCTTCAATTCTCACCTCAACTTCTAATTTCATAGGTTCTTCCTCATTTTCATCTTCATACTCTTCAACAGCTTCTTCATACCCATTTTCCTCCACTATCTCAATTTCATCTTGTCTAATAACTCCATGATTGGCCACATCAATACAACGATCATTGCCATTCTCCTCTAATTCAATCCTCATCTCAACTGTTTCCCGTGTATACTCCAACATCTCTTCTTCTTCCTTCTCCATATCAACAGCTCCTCTACGCCACCCATCTTCTTCTTCACCATGCTTATCAACCCCAACTTCATCTGTATACGACGCTTGTCCATAATCCAAAAGAAATGGAGGGGGTTTAGACCCCGGAAGCAGCATACTCATAAGCTTATTAGTGCAAGCATAGCCCGCCAACAACAGCCCATACGGAACCGAACAAGCGAACCCAAGAAAGGAGATAACCACAAGAGGAGGAACTATCACAGGAGCCGAAGACATCACAAATCCTGTCACCAAAATTTTCCTTCCCACTGTTAAGCCCTTGCACAAGATCCAGCGAACTTTTCCTCTGTTTTCCAAGGATGAGTATTCTTCAGTACTCCCCTCCATGGCCGAGTATGGATCTTCCATTGTGGTGAGATACAAACACAAAGGATTATTATCTGAACCTTTGTCTTCAAAAGGATTCTTCGCACAAGAGTTTAGAAAGAAATTTTAGGATCAATGATGTGGAAGATTACTGTGATCATTCTGTACCATATTTTCTTCGAGACACTCGAAATAAAGATCAACACCAGGGAAAATTTTAAATTTCTACAAGCTAACAATGACACACAAAAAGTTGAGGAAATGAATAGGAAAATTAGAATTCATTAAGCAAATTCACAGATAAGCAACAAATATTTTTTGTATTGTGATTAGGGATAGAAATGAAGATTAATTGTTCATACTAATCAAAGGGGTTTCTAAATGATTAGGAACTTTGTCTGCAAATTCAAGTATGTTACAGAGGAAAGAACCGAGAAAAAATAAAATTAAGAGGAAGAAATTAAATTTCCAAAGAGCGTAAAACATATAAAGTTTACCTGAATATACAGTGGAATGAACAAATCTAATTAGCTTATAAATAGGCCTGGTGTCATGACGAACAAAATATTAGGCATTTAGTTTGAGCAAGAAAGAGAAAGTTTTTTAGGCTGTGCAGGTTCAAATTAGCTAGGGTTCATGGAGAAGAGTTTGCATGAAGAAGACACGCGTTCGAAAGACGGGAGTGGCAATTGGAAAGGTCATAAGGTTAAACAAATGCATGCAAGCTGCAGCGCATGCAGAAGAAGCTCTGTGATGATCCCAAGGCTCCGCACTTCAACGTGGTTGCTGATGACTTCATTTGTCACCTTCTCATATATATAATTTACTCAGAATCTTTTTCCCAGATTTTCATCTCCTACCACCACAATTCAAACTTACAGATTGACGTCAGTGTCAAGCTTCTTTCTTGAAAAGTATATGTGAAAAATATAGATTATATAGGAAAATCTTACCATCTCACTGGTTAATGTGGGTGGTAGCTAGACATGTATAATCTGGGTGGTAGTTAGGCATGTCAAGGGAGCTCTGGATGACCCTCTATTTCGATTAGGTCTAGGGAGGTATAGCTGTTACTATAGTGAGTTATGTCATGCCCATAGGTCATACGGATCGTATTAAAGGTCTTGAGATAAAGTTTGCTTGATACAATATAGTCTGCAAAAAATTATTAAAAAAATAAAAATAAAAATATATGAAAATATTATATAAATTATATAATTTAGTGAACTGGTTCGTAAAAATACACGGATCGCCCCACAAAGGCACAATCCGGGAGATCTTGGGCTGTGTTGCAGATCTTAAGATTTTTGTGGGTCACCTCAACCACAAAACCCACATTATAACGGGCTTTGACCCGACCTAATTTGCCGAAATGATAGATTGTACCAAAACTAGTTTGGTTCGGCCCGACTTGACAGAACCTAGTGCCACTTTTAGTTATAGTAAAATCAGACTTTGGGCTTAATTGGGAAAAATTAACCCAAAAAAATATTTAAAAAAAATGAAAATTTTATTATAAAGGAAAATTTTTTATTTTAAATAGATAAAAATTTTAGTCAGAATAGACAAAAAAAAAAAAAAAAGAAATTCCAATTAATTATGCCTTCTATATTTTGAAAATTAAAAAATAAAAATAATTCAAATAATCATACTATTAAGAAAACAGTTAACTCTTTAATTACTATATTTCTTAGAGCCAAATAATTTAATTAAATATAATTTTTACTTCACCTTTAACTTTAAAATAAAAATCTTAAAATCCCTCTGATGTAACATCCATTTTCTTTTAATTGAGAAACTTATATCCAAAATCTCACGTAAAAAACATAAATTCAAACAAGAAGAATCGTATTTACTTGGTTTTTCATTGATTTCATCAATACAAATCTCAAAAACAAGATCACAAAACATCTCTTAGGATCAAAGGATCATTATACATACAATTAAATTAGTTTAGAACTTGATGCTTGCATTTGGAGGCTCCACCACATAGGATTTCATTAGACAATGAAGCCACTACTCACCCACAAGGAGGTGTTAGGAATGTTTGTGCTAGCCTATGTATTCAGTTGAGTCGTTTTCTACCTTTCTAAGGGGCTTATTGCTAATTCTCTCCATTATCACTCATACCCTCCTCCCTGATTTTTTTAAGTAATCCCTTTGTCTCTTTCACCAATTCCTCATCTTTATTGACTTCATTACTCTTGCATAGTTCCGCAGCAGTGTTTGTCATTTCAAATGGTGCTGCCATATTTTCAATGGTGCCGCCACTTTTCTCATCTCCCTCAATATCAACAACAACAGCAACCACATCTTCAACTGGCATATGATCCGAGCTTTCTACAATCGCAGGCTCTTCCTCTTCTCCAACTCTTTCAATTCTCACCTTAACTTCTGATTTCATTGGTTCTTCCTCAATTTCATCTTGATGCTTTGCCTCATCAATATAATGATCACTGTCATTCTCTACTATCCTCATCTCAACTGTTTCCCTTGTATCCTCCAACATCTCTTCTTCTTCCTTCTCCATATCAACACCTCCTTTACACCACTTATCTTCCTCTTCACCATACTTATCATCCTCAACAACTTCATCGGTGTATGACACTTGTCCATAATCCAAAACAAAAAGAGGGGGGTTGGTTTGTGTTGTTGTTGTTAGCCCCCGGAAACAACACAGTTATGAGCTTATTAGTGCCAGCATAGCTCGCCAACGACAGCCCATACGGGACCGGACAAGCAAACCCTATAAAGGAGATAACCACAAGAGCAGGAACTACCACAGGAGCAGAAGACGTCACAAAACCTGTCACTCAAATTTTCTTTCCCACTGTTTGTCACCTTCTCATGTGTGTATACACACACACACACACACACACACACACACATATATATATATATATAATTTACTCAATGTCAGACAAGACTAGTCTCCTTTAAGAAAACAATCTACCACCCAGTTTACCTCATTTGAATTTAACTTTTGAGTTTATATTGTGTGTTTAAATTTTGAATCCATAATTGTGTCATTATGTGTATATATATATATATATATACACATATACATGGCCAATCTTCTATAAATGGTTGTGGGAAATCAAAAGAAAATACAGAAAGTGTTCGTCCCTCTCTATTACTCTATTTTCCTTCTCTAATTCATTTTCAAAAATTGTTCTGTCGTCTTTTATTTAATCACCATTCATTCTAACTGTGGGCTATTGGCACAAGCCACTGTCAGTCTTTTTTTTGGTTCTGATCGTTTGTTTATGGTCATCGTTCTTTCATGACCCAACCTATTTCAAATGGCCTCCCTAATTTCTTTTACCCAAACAAATTCTGTCTCTCCCTTAATACCACTAAACTTACTGCCACCAAAATTATTGTCAGCTGCTGCTTTCACATATTGTCTTCTCACCAGTTCAACACACCGGCTAATAGGATTATTTAAAATTGAATACAAATTAAATCTTTTATACAAATAACTAATCAAAAGTAATCACGCAATTAATTTCAACAATGTTCTCAAATATAAGTAATAAATATAAAATTAAGAGTAAAAAGTAAAAAGGCTCAAGACTTATAGTGATTTGAAACTTTCTCTTCTAAACTTCCTACAACCACTTTTTCAAGCAATCAACTTAAAGTTTTACTAGTAAAGATATGGTCTTTTTAAAATTGTTCTCTGGGATTTCGCCCAAACACTCTGGTTGATTTGGGATTATGCTCAATATAATAGTTTATTTGGGATTTCACCCAATAAAAATCAAATGCAAAAAAATATTGAGTAATAATGCCTTATAAAGGCTGATACAAAATTAAGCATAAGTGTTTCTCTCAAATAAGTGAGTTGTAAGCTTTGGAGAGAATTTTGGAGGAGAAGAACAATATATAATTTTACATATATGATCTCTAACATATTTCAACTTAAAGAGGTTTTAATTTATAGTCTTGGATGGATGAAATAGTTGATATTACTGTTGGATTTGGAGAAGTATCTATTGATATATGAAAATGACATGTTTCTAATGATGTATGAGTGTACTTGCCCTTTTTAATCTTAAATAGACCTCTGAATGGTCAAATTTTTCTTCTTTTTTCATGAACGAATGAGTGAGCAATTTTGTGTGAATGAGCATTCATAGTTTTATCTGATTAATTCTTGAAAATGTCAAACACGTGAACAAACATTGGGAACAAAGACATGCAGCCTATGAATGGTTGTACGTTGCACTTTGGTAGGCGTTCATTAGATGCTTGAGCCCAGGTGTACATTGATGCATACAAGTGTACACTTGCTTGAAGGTGTTAAAGTCGAGGTGCTAGACTTTATAGGATCATTATAAGAGTGTACCGTGAGTGCATATTCCCTACACTGCTCATAGTAAGACATGTTTGTAGTAGGATACCAGACTTACTCGTAGTAGAGCTCAGTTGAGATATAGTTTGGTGTAGTGGGACAAACAGATAACTCACATGACTAAGGTACCAAATCCCTGTATTCGATATAGTTTGATTAACCTAGTATTTAGTTTTTGTTACAGTTTCCAAATATAGACAATTTCACCAAGTAAGTATGGTTCCTCAGTGACTGAACGAGACATAGTTTGATTCAAAAGTTATGATATGCAGTCTAAACATTTCCTAGAGTTCAATATGAGCACAAATATAGGACCTGCCATCATCTAATTGGAGTTTTATGAGTTTTATTACATTCTTGATCACATGTTTTGAATTAAATGCATGCTTGCATCTCTAACCTTAACTAAACCTTACTTGTCTAAGCTTTCACCCAACTACATATCTTGTGCCCTGTTAAACTTATTTTTTTGGCACGTGGGGTATTATTGCATATTTGGGATCTTTGTATTGTCAATTAGGGTGACCGATAAATTCTTAACCTAATTCTTTTTTCTTTTTCTTTATTCCACTCTACATGCATGGGTATGTGTCTATGGACACACAAGGGTATGTCCTTTTGCTTACTCACACACAACCAACCTCCCCGTGGCTTTTTCTAGTGTATTATTTTTCTATATACATGAGCGTGTGCTCTTATTGACACAGACGTGTGCCTATCCAGATATTTAATGTAATTTTTTTTCAAAAACTTATCTCAACCGTGCCACTTTGTAGGGGTATTATGCTCTTTTTCCTCTCACACAGTCGTGTTACAATTGCACATAGGTAATCCATGTGTCCTAGTTAATCGCTAACCAATCAACGATATCCAATAATCTTCAAAATGCCAAAAACGTAAGCTAAATTCTAGGCTTAGCGTATACAGTCGTGTGTCCCATACTGCACAACCATATGACGAGTCCAAAAAGTAGAAAATGTTTCAATTTGTGACCTAATTTAGTATCTACAAACATTTTTTATTTTTCTAGCAATCTAACATCTTATTAGTTTGATCTTTATGCCCAATAGTTCAACACTAAAATGTGTTTTCTCTTCTATAGCTCAAATATACTAATTATCATAAAAAGCACTAGTAGGTCCTACTTGTCTCTAATTCACAAAAGATGGATCGCACAAATAGGCTCTCTTCTCTCTAGATTTCCTCTTACTATGCCATCGAAAAGTGATTGCCAGAACTCTTACACAAAAGCCAGTTGATAAATCTCAAAATCCCTCATTCTCTTTAGAAAGTTTGTGCGTTTAGGGATAAGAATAAAAATCCTTAAAACACAGTGAACATGTCTTTTAAAAATTAAAACCACATTCAACATACACGAGTGTGTACTTAAGGCATATGATCGTACGTAACTAATTTTGAAAATTACATGAAATCATCTGATTCAACTGATGTGGCTACGACACATGAGGTATGACCTTACTGTTCACGGTTGTCTATTACTGAAAACTTATACTTTGATTGCCAAATCACATTAAATCTTTCATACATTAATGAAACTCATGCGTAAAAACTATTTTGCCCTTGAGACTTACTTGTGGGTGTTATGATTCCTCTCCCTCATTGGAATTGCATCCCCAAAATTCAATGGGAATAACTCGGGATGCTTCTCTCTCATAATCTACTCTATCTCTTAGGTAGTCTCCTCGACCTTATGATTCCTCCAAAACATCTCGACCAAGGAAATCTATCAGTTTCTCAACTATTTGATCCTCTTATTAAGGATCTAAACAGGTTTCTCCTTATAACTCAAATCCTCAGACAGTTAGATCTTCTTGGTCCTCAACATTTAGGAAGGATCACCAATATACTTACATAGCAATGAAACATGGAATACATCATAAATATGATTCATGCTTACCAGTAATGTAAGTCTATAAGCTATCTTGTCGACCTACTCCATAATCTTATATGGGTTTATATACCTAGGAGCCAACTTACCTTTTCTCCCATACCTCATTATGTGTTTGAAAGGGGCTACTTTGATAAACATTTTATCTTTCATACTAAACTCTAAGTCTCGGTGTCTCTGATTAGTATAATTTTTCAGTCGATCTTGGGTTTGCATCATCCTTTGTCTAATTAGCTCCTCAATCATTTTCTAAGTCAACTCTAGTCTAAGAGACTAAACCAAGACATCTTGCTCGCCCAACTCATCCCAATGCCTACAATGTACCAAGCTACCAATACCAAAGAAAAGACCAAAAATTGATGCACTCCCTAAGGTAGTTTGCCCAATATATCTTATCTTTAAGAGTTCTGCAACCTATAGGAAGTTCAACATCTAAACTTAGAACTAGACATGAAAATTTGTACATAAAAGTATTCTTTCAATTGAAAATAACCATATCAAAAACAAGATTAAAAAGCCAGTATTAATTCTATTAAAAACAGAAAATAAAGAAAAAAGCACCCTCAAAATTACTCCATAATTAAGAATCAAGCATTATTAAGCATCATAAAAACAAGAACAAGTAGCAATATTTGTCAAAAAGAATAATTTCTTAAACATCAAAGAAGCAATCGTTCATCAACAAATGTAATTTACGTTCTATCTTCATTTATCTAACAAGATAAGCTCAACAACCTTAGTTTCATCCCCCATCTTCATGAAATTAAAAACAAATGAAAAAAAATAATCATACTGCTAACAATTAAATAAAAAATCAATTTAAAGAGTATGCAGTAGTAGTAAGTAATTGACTACTTGATCTTGATTTTTAATATTATAAAGTACTTTCATTCAATTAGCTCCACACTTAAGTATATTGATTGTTTCTAGTGATAAGGAAGACCTATAAGTGTCAATCATGCTACTGCCAACACTGAATATGCTTTTTGAGGCCATTATTGAAACAAGAATCGCCAAGAAACAACTGTCATTTGCGAAAGCACTCTATATTTATATTGATTGTCCCTCTACTAGTGAAGTGCATTAAAATCTCTTTAGTTGGCATCCCCAAGTATATTTACACCACATTCTTTAAAATATGTTTCCAACTCAGACTTCATAATTTCTTACGAATGTGTTCTCTCTCTATGCTCTTTCAAATGTAACCAACTATATCAGGCTTATAATGCCTACTCTAAAAAGATCAAGAGCTTGATGATTTGCCTATAAAATTCAAATGCCACAAATGAATACACATTTCTTATTAGATTTGGGATATGTTATGAAGTTTCAATTAATTACATTGATTTAATGTACTAGATGTAATTGATGGTGCTTGTTAGGTCTTTGGCTGATATTATAAAGGTACAGATATAGTAGATGGATTTTACAGATGACATCATGTCAACGTATTCATTGTACAACTTTTCTAAAGTTCTTTTAATATTTTCTATCTTCACAGAGGCATTTTCTTCATTATATGTAGTAGGAAATACTAAAGTAATTATAAAAAATTTTATCCTGAATTAATCACAAACCAAAATAACAAGTTACCAACATTTTCTTTGTATACATATATATTACAATAAACACAATCAATTTTAACTTCATTATTAAGGGTCCTTGGTGCTAGCAATTGCCATAAGGAAATTCACCTCACCACTTTACTTATTAAACTATCATTCACCTTAACATTGTTCCCTATGATAGTTTGCACCTATCAACAAAATTAATGAATATTAATAAAATTATGTACAATAAAATTATACATATATATTCTTATAAATAGTTCTCAAAGTTGAATTTACCTTATTCTCAATCCTCCAACCCTTTAAACACTCAAATATTGTTATTGTTATGTCATTTCCTCTCAAGTAGAGTTAGGTGTACAAAATTTATAATTCGTTTATTGAAGGATCACGACTAGTCCACTCAATGTGTTGTGATTACCATATACTCAATATTTTGAGTATCCGACTTCCAAAGATTAGTAGTAGTATTGATCCTTTTAGTCTCCTTAAAAGTCTCTTTTAACCTCATATAATTTGCTTGATAAACCCTAATGCAATTAGCTTTTACTTGCTTTTTTCCAACTTTTTCGTGAAGAGGTTGAAGAACGCAACAAAATTAATAAAGTAGGGATGCTCAACTATGTAAATGGCAGTTTGGATATCATAATTAGGTGACCCAATGCCTCTTGCATGTGAAACACCAATACCATAATTATTGCATTAGATAATATAACTAATTTCATGCTAATTTTATAGTAATAATAAAGTTATTAAGTTAAATCACACTTACCTTGGAATGCTCATAATTTATATTTGTTTTCATCACAATCGGGGTAGAAAATCAATCAAAGAACCCTAAGTTTGAAGGTTGAAAACCCAATATGGTTTGTCCTCCAACAAGATACTTCCTCATTGCTTTCTTCCTATCAACATTAAGTCATATGTTGTGTCAAATGAGTAGTGGCCTTAGTCTTTTGCAACTTCAACATTTTTTGCAATACTGACATACAACATATTTAGCATCCCCAACAATAACAAACATCTTCTCTAGAATGTACTCCTAAACCCCTAAATAACAAATAAATCACATATTACCCAACCAACTTTAAAATTTATCATTTAAACCCTATCTTTAATTGAAAAAAAAAATAAAAACTATTGAAAAAAAATAAAAACTATCTCTAACTCTTACCAATCTCAAATTCATAATCACACTTATTATAAATTGATATAAGAGTTATAATCGTATTGAAATCAAACCAAAATGATGCGATGCTATTGAAATTACACCAAGTATTAGTGCAATTTCGATTGGATTCACATAATTCTGATGTGATTCTAGCTAATATTACACTGACATGGCAATGTGATTTCAAATGAATTTGCACCAAAATAATGCGATTTTGGTAAAATTGCACTATTACAGTCATCCCTGGTAATTGTTACAAGTTTTAAATTTTAATGTTTTAAATATGGATGAAAATATATTTCATAAAATTTAAGGTTAAAATATCATTACTATTGGTCAACCAATGTAACAACAAGCTCCTATCCTTACAACCCTAAATAACAAACAAATTACATTTTATCCAACCAACTTTAAAATTTATCATTTAAACTCTATCTTTAATTGAAAAAAATTAAAACTTTAACTTTAACTCTAGTCAGTCTCAAATTTGTAATTACATTGATTACAATTAAAATTAGGATTATAATTGTGTCATAATTACATTGAAATCACTCCAGAATGGTGTGATTCCATTGAAATCACACTATTCGAATGCAATTTCATCAAAATCTCATTCGAATGGTGCAATTAAGTTGAAATTAAACCATATCGGTGCACTTTCGATTGGATTGGCATCATTCCAATGAAATTTTAACTAAAATTGCAGCAACATGCCCGATACAATTTCAATTAAAATTGCATTGAAGTAGTCAATTTTAATGGAAATGCATTAGTCTAGTCATTGTCAATGATTGTTTTAGATTTAAAAAAAAAATTTAAATAAAAGCATGGGTGAAAATATATATAATAGAGTTTGAGTATATATATATAAAGTTATGAAAGATATTTTTGTCTTTTCAATGATTTTATCCTAAAAATCAAATAATTTCTCTAACAATGTTTGATAGAAGGTGGAAAGATATCATTTTCAACTTAAAGATTAATTTGGCTAGGGACAATAGCTTGACCCTAAAAATGGGGTTCCCATCATGTATGCGAGGAGGGGATTCCTCAATATAAGTAGGAATGAGGATGGGGACGAAGACAAAAGCAATCCTCGTAAATGGTGATGAGGATAAATATGTCTTCATCCCCGTCTCATACCCTCGTCTCCTCATGCTTATTTTTAAAATATAATTTTCAAAAGTATTCATTGCATTTTTAATTATTTAGTGGAGGGGACAATGAGGAGGTGGGTAAGGGGAAGGGATAAGTAGAAAATTGTTCCTTAATGGATAAGGAATAGGGATGTTTCGTAATCCTCATAACAAAAATGAAGATGTGTCCCACCTTAGGGAGACGAGGACGAGGATAGTCATTGCTATCCCTTCCCTCTCCATTGTCATCTTTATATTTGACATCATATTTTCCTAATCCTCATATCATTGAGTAAGGCAAGTATGCAAGAATATTACTTTATAAATAATATGTCATCAAGACTATAATCAATGTGCCAAATTTTTACTACCTACTTAAAATTCGCATTAAATTCATTTCCATATTACCTTAAAACTTACTTTTTTAAAAAAAATTAAATAGTGTAGTATCTATTAACTTACCATTTAAATAAAAAATTCCAAATAAATTGTTTGGATTTCAATAGGAAAATAAATGATAAATAATGTGAAAGTTTTAAACAAACAGCCCTTTACAAACTTACATATGACCTTACATATTAGACAAATCATTTTTTAATAAGTTAATATTATCCCTCATTATAAATCTTCAAATCAAATTGAAACACATAAGTTTGTCTAAAATTTTTAAAGTTTAATATTATTCTTCTAATTTATACCTTTAAAAACATTATATAGCACATTATTTATGATTTCATATCCCTTTTCCTTTAGGCATTATAATCAATGTTTTTAGATTTAGATTGGGTCTTGACCTAATAAAAAAACCTATATCTAGGTTGATTAGTCCCATCAATTATGTTATTATTACATAATTAAAATTTTATATATATATAAGAAATATATTTATTGAACATGCAAAAAAGTTTAATCGGGTTTCAGTGTGATCAATTGAATTTAAATTAAAGATAAATTTATCCATTATGATAATTGATATGTCAATTATAACAAATTGTTACATCAATTTATAAGAAGTTCTTTTGTATATAACAAATAACAACATTAATTAGAATTTTCATAGAAGAATGAGAGTCATATTTATGAAGTTGAACTTCTAGGCAAACACAAATTTTTTCTGAAAATTCCTGAATAAATTGTCTTCAATGACAAAAAAAATGTTACCTTAAAATGCACATTTCACATCATATTTTCCTAGTCCTTATATCATCAAGCAAGGTAAGTGTACAAGAGTATTACCTTGTAAATAATACGTCATTAAGACTATAATCTGTGCCCCAAATTTTTCTTACCAACTTAAAATTTGCACTCAATTGATTTCCGTATTACCTTAAAACATATTTTTTTAAATATAAATAGCAGAGTGTTTATTAATTTACCATTTAAATAAAAAATTATTAATAAATTATTTGAAATTTAATACGAAAATAAATGACAAATAATGTGAAATTTTTAAACAAACTTTTTTTTACAAACTTACATGTAACCTTATATATTAGACAATCAATTTTTGATTAGTTTAATTTTATCCAAAATTTTAAATCATCAAATCAAATTTAAACATTTAAGTTTCTTTGATAATTTTTAAATGTAATATTATTCTTTTAATTTATACCCTTAAAAACATTATGTAGCACATCATTTATGGTTAAACATTTTAATCAATATTTTCAAATTCACATTAGGTCTTGATCCGATCAAAAAGCTTAATTATAGGTTTTTTAGTACGATCGATGACATTATTATTACATATTAAAAATTATATATATATATATATTAGAAATATATTTATTGAACTTGCAAGGCAGATTGATCGGGTTTTAATGCGATCAACTGAATTTGAATAAAAAATAAACTAAACCATTATGATAGATGGTATGTCAATTATAACAAATTGTTGCATCAATTTATAAGGAATTCTTTGTGTATACCTAAAAACAAATAATAATATTAATCATAATTTTCACGTAAGAATGAGAACCATATTTATGAATTTGAACTTCAAGATAATTTTTCAATGTGGAAAGGTTCTTTGTAAATGCAGATTTTCTGAAAATTCATAAAAAAATATCTGAAAAAAATTAATGTTTTATTCAAAATTAAAAATCAAGAATTCAATACAACAATCAACATCATTCAACTAGCTACTTTAACTCGATATATTATAACTTTTTGGTGTCCCTATAATTGGAACAAAGGTCAACTTGATTAAGAAGTTGAGTTCATTGTCAAGTCATCCATTGATCTTCTTCTTCACCATAAGTTACTCAACACTTTTCGACCACTCGGTTTGCTTTGCTGCCAATCTTAAAAAGGTAAAATATTGACGCCATATGATTTTGATGGTCGTTGGCTTCTGGTGGGTTACTAATTTGACTATCATGAAACTTTTGGTAAGTTTCTTCATTACTCTCACTAGAATTGACTTGAGAATGGACTTCTTGGAGAAGATGGAGACTAAAGCTCCATAGATCTTAAAGAAAAATGAAATTGTAATTGTTTGGATGTTGATGGGCAACATAGGGCTTCAATTTATAGGAGAGTTAGAGTGATATGGTTATGGTAAGTAATCCAAGATGCATTTTTGGGAAATGATTTGTTGGTGATAATCCACCATAAAACATGGTAGAACTCCATAGCAGAATAGTTGATTTGATTAAACTTTATATTATGATTCTATTTTGGTTTTAAACTAATTGTTGAAATAACCATTTGGAAGCTACTTTAACACCTGACGTAACATTAAAACAATGTTGGTCAAAATTGATTGGAGCATTTATTAATTAATAAAATCTGACATTGATGATAATATTATTGTTGAAGAATACAAAATTATATCCTAAATCATAAGCTCCAACACCTAGTACATTGTTGGAACAAAGCTCACCTAAATTGATCAAACAAATTAGTATCTGACGATATGAACATCTATCAAAGAATGATATTTGACACTGACACAAATTTTACCCTGAAGACAATACATGATTATTATCTTGTGATTAATGTCATTTATATTGTGTGTAGATTCTTCGTATCCTTACTATTGAATGTATTAAACTTCTCTATTAGATAATAATTTTTTGTTTTTGATAGAAATAATTGATAATTACTAAAATTGAAACTAGATCAAGTTAGTTTAGAGCCTCTTTTTTTGGCATGGCCCGTGAGGGCATGGTCGCAAAATTACGAGCCATGTCAAAGGCTTTAGGCTACAACCCATGGATTGATCTGACTAGATATATAAAAAATAATTAACAGTTTATTAAAAAATATAATATGGAGGGTTAACCCATAAAAACACATGGGCGGACCTACTAAGGGCCTCACAAAGGCACGTCTCAAGTTACTCCCCGTCTATCTATCAAAGTCAACCGTTAGTTTTATAGTCAAAGATTATTTATATCATCTTATCTAAATATTATAATATGGGTGTAATTAACTTTCATTTTGTCACCAAAGGTTTAAAATGTTACGATTATATCCATATTGGACTAAATTGTGAACAATATTTTGAAGGTGTACATGTCATTTTTTAGAACTTTCTAGAAGCAAATGGATATTTTTCCTATCTTACTTCAAAACTGTCATATTCACCCCTATATATTTTGAAAATATAAGGATAACCCTAATAGTTGTGATATGACATTTACACCTTTAATATTTTATGTTTTGTGAAGTTCTTTATGAGTATAATTGTCATTTGAAACTACTAAAGGCATATTGATGCTTTAAAAATTACAAAAGCACCCCTGAACTTTTTGAATTTCCAAAAATCCCCTAAATAATTTTTAACACCCCTAATGTTATTAAAATTATATTCGACCCCTAAACATACAATTTTACATTGTTAATATCCCCATCTATACTTGCAATTTTTTTCATTTCAATTGAAATTAAAATAAATTAGGATGCAAAAATTATTAAATAAAATTTTAGGGTAAAACATTACTCGAGGCCTTTTTTGTTTTTTAACAATTTTACAAAAAATTTATTGATTCTTTAACGAATTCAACAAATGGGTAAAAAATTGGTTTTTTCAAACTTTAAGGGTGGAAATATATCATTTCATCAAATCTTGGGTAGGACATAGTCATTTAACCATATGAAAATAATCAACAATATAATATTTCATGTACGCCAGGATGTGATTTTAGTGATATTGGCTTCTGGTTAGTTATTAATCTAATTGGAACAGGTTGCTAAAAACCCTTACAAATGTTATTAAAACCCTAAAAATTTCAAATATTATAGTTTTTTTTCTAAAACATACAACTATACATCATTGGCATTCCTATCTATACTTTTAGTATAATTACTACTATCACTTGTCATCATACTCGATTTGAAATTCAGAAGAGAGGAAAAAGGGGATAAGGATAAAAAGAAAAAGGAAATATGGTTTTTTATGTAATTTAGATATTGTTTATTTTTAATTTTTGTTCTTTTGAGGTCATATGATAGTTTTGACAAATAAAACAATAGAGTTAAAGTAGGAATTTTACTTTCTAATGTTTTCTTTTTTCATTTACAGAGTTTGATTTTAATGAAAAAGTGTTATTTATACTTACTAGGGATGGAAGAGTGTTTTTAGGTCAAACATTGGATAAAAAAATGTAATTTACTCATCCGATTGTGATTAAACTCATTTTTGTTATTGCTCTTACAAGAACTGTAAAAAAGAAAAATGGATTACTTAGAGAAGATGGAGAGCAAAGCCCCATAGAACTCAAGAAAAAAAATTTCTTCTTGTTTATAATTTACTCGATGCAACTTCAATTTCTTGTCACAATGGAGTGACATGTCCTTATCTCAAAATACTTATTGTAGATAATGCAATTTGTGGATGCATTTTTGGGGATAAGTTTGTCCAACAATATCCTATCAAAATATGTTTTATTCCTAGACAAATCTCATATCAACAAAATACAAAAGAAAAATTGGTTATGCACATGGACATTTCAAATCCCACATAACTTCGCGATAATAAGAGAACACTGATTAAATAACTTGTATATTTTTAAGTCGTTAAAGTGTGTTTTGAATTGCAAAACTAAAAAATAAAGTTATCATAAACTGTATGTCAAAAGCAGAAAATATTTTGATAATGACCTAGACTAATGGAGTGTGTTGTTACAAATAGAATCATAGTCACTATGCATGTCCATTGTTTTTTTGAATAATGGTTGGACAAATCTTAGCAATAATGTTGAGTCTTAAAAGGGGATGAATGTAACATCCCTGTTGGTTGGCAAATGCCACATTGACAGTGTATTGGAGAGATTGTGAGCATGTAAAGATAAGAGAACATTGATTAAATAGCAACCACCAATATGCATTCCGGATCGCACAAATTAAAGCAAAATTGTGATGGACTAACCAGGATATTACAATCTTATTCTGTGATGACTTTTCTTCTTTTTCCCAATTGCATTGTTCACCATTCAAATAAACTTAAATCCAAACCCAAACTTGACATTCCAAATTCAAACCGAACTTAAGTTAACCCTTCTTCACACTGGGTTGGGCACGAATCCTAGCTTAAAGAGCTTGCTTGCCCACAAATATAATGTTAAATCTTCAAACTTGTATAAATTTAACTACTGTCGTTTTATTCACAAATTAATAAATTGAATTCAAAATGAAAACATGATCCAGTGGGTTACCAGGTAGTAAAATGTTCATGTATAAGAAGCCTTTCAATTATGCTGTCTTACAATCCACTCTCAAAAAATTCTCCAAAGGTTTCAGTAACATGTACACATTCTATACCTGGAATGGGATACAAATATTCAACACTGTCTGTTTGAACATTAAGCTGCTTCAGATATCGGAAGCATGAAAATATACTTATTCTTTCCCAATCTGTAAAAGTGCATCATACAATCATAGTTTCCTGAGCACAACTTTCAGATGCTGTTGAAGACTTGTAAGATTGGTACTGCTTTACCCCAGATAAGACATCTCTCCATTTACCAACTCGAAAACTCGGCTTATCTTTTTCACCTGCTTAAAAGATTTTGTTTATAAGAAAAGGAATAAAAGGAGCACATCATTAATTTTAATTCATAACAACGCTTAATCGAATGTCTTGATGTGATTTTTCATTATTAATTGATACACACAATTCAAATTCTTATGCAAAATAGACTACAATAGTAACAGCAACGATTAAAAACTGATAAGAGTCAGAATCGTACGCCATGGGTGTGTGAGAGGAAAAGCTAAGTAAGAGATTTGTCAACCAACTTCTACTACTCTTATACTACACCCAGACCAGTGGCAACACCTGGATATAGACTTTCCGGTGATCAAGCCGAATCATGTAAAAACCTTATGTCTCATCTATCCTCCTAATTCATTTTTTCTTCTCACACGTCCATAGCAAACTAACACAAGCCTTCTCAAATCTAATAATTGCTATCATAGTCTATTTAGCTCAAGACTTTGAATTGTGTATATCAGTTTGTGATAAGAAATATCACATGAACAGTATAGATCATAACAAACATAAGAATTGCACAAATTTAAAATATGTACATAAGAAAAATTTACACGCATTGAAGAATCACCAAGGCTGGATCTTTACAATTCCAGCTCCTTCTATGAAGTGAAATGTAATTTATATACGCAGTTGCTCATATAAAGACAATTAATTACAATAAGGACTAAAAACTTCCACTTGAAAGACCCTCAAATTGTAAAAATAATTTGGTCATCATATATCTTCTTGATTATTTAATAGAACCCCATTATGGCATCCTTTTAATGTATCTATCTAAAAATCAAATAATTTCACTAACAATGCTTAATGGAAGGTGGAAATACGTCCTTTTCAACTTAAAGATTAATTTGGCTAGGGATGATAACTTGATCCTGAAAATAGGCTCATCTTGTATGGGGAAGGGATTCCTTGAAATAAGAAGGAATGAGAATGCCGATAAAGACCAAAACAATCCCCAAAAATAGTGTCGAGGATAAATATATCTCCATTCCCATCTTGTACCCTAATCTCCCTGTACTTATTTCTAAAATATAATTTTTGAAAATATTCATTGCATTTTTAGTGGAAAGGACGATGAGGGGGTGGGCAAGGGAAGAGGATAAAGAAAAAAATATTCTTTAACGGATAAAAAATAGGCATGCTTCATAATCCTCATAACAAAAATAAAGATATGTCTCACCTTACGGAGACGAGGATGAGGATAGTCATCACGACCCCTTCCCTCTCCATTTTCATCTCTGCATTTGGCATCATATTTTCCTTCTCATCATAAAGTAAGATAAGTGTACACGAATATTACCATATAAGTAATACATTCTTAAGATTGTAATTTGTGTTTCAGAATTTTACTACCTACTTAAAATTTGCATTAAATTCATTTCCATATTTCCTTAGAACTTTTTTTAAAATATAAACAGTATAGTATCTATTAATGTACCATTTAAATAAATTATTTGGATTTCAATAGGAAAATAAATGATAAATAATGTGAAAGTTTTAAACAAATTGTTCCTTACAAACTTACATGGACAAATCATTTTTTAATCAGTTAATAATATCACTAATTTTAAATCTTCAAATCAAATTGATACACATAAGTTTGTCTAAAATTTTTAAAGTTTAATATTATTCTTTTAATTTATACCCTTAATAACATTATATAGCACATTATTTTTTATCTATAAGTTGTTTAATCCGATCAATGATGTTATTATTACATAATTAAAATTACATATATATATTATGAGGTTGAACTTTTAGGCAAACACAGATTTTTTCCGAAAATTCAAGAAGAAATTGTCTTCAATGACCCAAAAAAAAAAAGTTTTTATTCAAGATTAAAGCTTGTGAATTCAATATAACATTCAACATTATTCAGCTAGCATCTTTAATTTGTTACATTATTTTAACTTGTTGGTGTTCCTACAGTTGGATCGATGGTCATCACGATTGATGGTCTTCTTCTACAGAAGTTACTCAATGCCTGTTCACTAATCGATTTGCTCTACTCGCTATTCCTAGCACCGTAAAATATTGTTGCCATGTGATTTTAATGGTCGTTGGCTTTTGATGAGTTGCTAATCTGACTGTGATGAAACTTTTTGTAAGTTTCTTCATTATTTTCACTGGAATTTATTTGAGAAATGACTCATTTAAGAAAATAAAGACATCTTGAATAAAAAAAGAAATTGTAATTGTTTAGATGTTGATAGCAACATAGGGCTTCAATTTATAAGTAGAATTGAGTGATATGGTTGTGGTAAGTAATCCAAGATGCATTTTTGGGAAATAATTCACCGACGATATCCTGCCATAAGATATGGTAGAACTTCATAGCAAAGTGGTTGATTTGATCCAACTTTATATTATTATTCGATTTTGGTTTTAAAATAATTGTTAAAGTAACTTTTTGGAATCTACTCTAACACCTAACATAACAGTTTATGTCACAGACTTTTCTTAAGGTAATGTGAGGTTGGTGCCTAATCTAAGAAGAAATTTAATCTCTTTAGGTACTTTAGATTCAAATGGATATGCTTTTAAATTCTTGAAAATGTGAGGTAAAGTATTTATGGGAAATGATGAGTCATGTGATGTTATTGCTGTTGGTAGTGTCAAATTTAAAATGCATGATGGTTCTATTAAAATTCTTGACTGAAAATCGATCCAAAACTCTGATTAATATTCAAACTCGGTAAAATAAAACATTAACAAGTGGTATCAAAGCACTTTTGAGTTGAATATTGTCATTCTTGTTTGAGAAAAATTGTTTGGAGTGTTTCTTGGTTCAAGATTTATTTATCTTGTTGTTCTTTGCATTCTGATATTGTTGTTTTGAAAGAGCTGAAATTATTTTTGCTTGCTATTTGTTCTCTGTTTGCCGATTGTGACTATACTGTTCATTATTTAGATATTGTCACTGTGGCTTAAAGAAATAAAATAAATAAATAGCTTGCTTTGATCTCTTTCTGTTATTGTGGTTTGTAAAGAACTGGATTAGTAAATACTTGATTAACAATGGGTCAAACAAAAATTGATGTTGAGAGATTTGATGGGAAGGGTGATTTTAATATGTGGAGAAAGAAAATGCATGCTGTTCTTGTTCATCAAAAATGTGCTAAGGCATTGGGTGGTGAATCTGCTCTCCCTGAAAATATGGACCCTGATATGAAATCTGAAATTTTAGAAACTGCATATAGTCTTCTTATCTTGCATTTATCTGATAATGTCTTAAGACAGGTTGATAATGAAAATACTGCTGCAAAGATTTGGTTGAAATTAGAGTCGTTGTATATGACTAAGTCTCTAACTAATAAAATCTACCTGAAGGAACAATTGTTTGGTTTTAGAATGGATTCTAATAAATCTCTTGATGATAATTTGGATGAATTTAATAAAATTGTCATTAGTTTGGCTAATATAGAAGAGAAGATATTTGATGAAAACCAAGCAATAATCATCTTGAACTCTTTACCTGATTCTTTTAAAGATGTTAAAGCTGCAATAAAATATGGTAGGGAGTCTTTGTCTTTAGATGATGTATTGGGTGCCTTAAAATCAAAAGATTTAGAAATTAAATTTGAAAGGAAGGCAATCAATGAAGGGCTTCAGGTTAGAGGTAGGACTGAAAAGAGAAATAATCTGAAAAATAGGAAAACCTCTAGATCCAAATCTAAAAGTAAGAAAACTTGTTGGCAGTGTCATAAAGAGGATCATTTTAAGAAAAATTGCCCAGAGAAAAAGAAATTGTATAATAATAATAACAATTATGAAAACCATGACACAGTAAATTTCCTAGAAGGGTATGAGAGTGCTGAAGTTCTTACATTAACAGAGAGAATGCTTAGTGAGGAATGGGTTATGGATTCAGGCTGCACTTTTCACATGACACCTAGGAAAGATTGGCTAACTGACATTAAATACTTGAATGGAGGTAAAGTATTTATGGGAAATGATGAGTCATGTGATGTTATTGCTGTTGGTAGTGTCAAATTTAAAATGCATGATGGTTCTATTAAAATTCTTGAAAATGTGAGGTTGGTGCCTAATCTAAGAAGAAATTTAATCTCTTTAGGTACTTTAGATTCAAATGGATATGCTTTTAAATCTGAAAATGGTGTTCTTAAGGTAATGAGAGGGTCTTTAGTGGTTATGAAAGGGAAATTAAATCAGAGGTTGTATATCTTGGAAGGTTCTATTGTGTCAGATTCTATGAATTTAAATCCTAAATCTGATGAAACTGTTTTGTGGCATAAAAGACTTGGACATATAAGTGTTGCTGGATTGCATGAACTTTGTAAACAGAAATTGATTAATCTTGATAAGATTGGTAATTTGGATTTCTATGAAAATTGTGTTTTGGATAAGTCACATAAACTTAAATTTGCCTCTGCTACTCAAAGAACTAAGAATGTTTTAGAGTATATACACTCTGATTTGTGGGGATCTCCACAGATCCCCAATTCTTTGGCTAATTCTCATTACTTTATAACCTTTATTGATGATTACTCTAGAAGGGTATGGGTGTATTTTTTAAAACATAAGGATCAAGCCTTTGATTGTTTTAAAGAATGGAAAACACTTGTTGAGAATCAAACTAACAAAAAAATAAAGGTTTTAAGAACAGATAATGGATTGGAATTTTGTAATAAACCTTTTTCAGATTTTTGTAAGAAAGCAGGAATACTTAGGCATAGAACATGTACTGAAACACCTCAACAAAATGGGTTAGCTGAAAGAATGAATAGAACCATTATGAATAAAGTTAGGTGTATAATGGCAGATTCAGGTTTAAGCAAAAGATTTTGGGCAGAGGCAGTTGCCACTGCATGTTATTTGATTAATAGATCACCTTCATCTGCATTGAATTTTAAAACACCTATGGAACTTTGGAATAAAAAACCACCATCATTAAGCCATTTGAAACCCTTTGGATGTCTTGCATATGTTCATGTAAATCAGGGAAAATTAAATCCTAGGGCTTTAAAAGCTGTTTTTTGGGTTATCCTACAGGTACAAAAGGCTATAAATTGTGGTTGATTGATGATAAAAAAATGTGTGATAAGTAGAGATGTAGTCTTTAATGAATCAAAATTTTATAAAAACTTGTTTGTTAGTACTCAGTCAGGACAGGTTCAAATTGAGGTGGAGACACCACAGTCTACCTTACATAGGCAGTCTCAAGAGTCTAGTGATGGACCTGAATTGGGTTTGGATGAAATTCGTGCTTCAAAGTACGAAATCTCAGACTTGAATCAGCAACCACCACTACCGAGTCAAGAAGAAAGTTCTCAATCTGAAAGTAGTCCTAATTTGTCCAATTATCAACTTGCTAGAGATAGGGTTAGAAGGGAAATTAGACTACCTTCTAGGTATGCACATGCAGATCTCATTTCATATGCATTACAGATAGGTGATGTGATAGAAATGGATAAACCTATTAATTTCAAGCAAGTGTGTAAAAGTAAATGCAGGGATGATTGGATGAAAGCTATGGAGACTGAGATGGCTTCTCTACAGAAAAATCACACATGGTCACTTGTAGATAGACCCAAAGGTAAAAAGGTAATTAGATGTAAGTGGGTTTTCAAAAGAAAACCTGGTATACCTGGTGTTGAACAAGCAAGATTTAAAGCAAGAGTTGTTACTAAAGGCTTCTCACAAAGAGAAGACATTGATTATAATGAGGTATTCTCTCCTGTGGTAAAGCATACATCTATTAGACTAATGTTATCTACTGTTGTTTTGTTTGATTTAGAATTAGAACAAATGGATGTTACTACTGCCTTTTTGCATGGAAAATTAGAAGAACAAATATACATGGAACAACCTGAAGGGTTTGTGAAACCTGCTAATGAAAATAAGGTTTGTTTACTTCATAAATCTTTGTATGGTCTTAAACAGTCACCTAGACAATGGTATAAAAGATTTGATGATTTTGTTCTTTCAATTGGATTTTCTAGAAGCAGTTATGATCACTGTGTTTATTTTAAGAAAATTGAAAATGGCAGTTTGTATATTTGCTTATTTATGTGGATGACATGCTTATAGCTTCTAAGGATATGAATGCTTTACTTGATTTGAAATGTATGCTGAATTCTGAATTTGAAATGAAGGACTTGGGTCCTGCAAAGAGAATACTTGGTATGGATATAAGTAGGAATAGATTAAAAAGATGTTTGACTTTATCTCAATCTACTTATATTAGAAAAGTACTTGAACTATATCATATGATCAATGCAAAGTGTGTGAATGTTCCTATGGGTGCTCAATTTAAATTAAAATCTGCTAGATTTTTGTCTTCTGATGAATCTGATTTCATGAAGAATATACCATATTCTAATGTGGTAGGAAGTCTAATGTATGCAATGATAGGTACTAGACCTGATATAGCAAATGCAATTAGTCTTGTTAGCAGATTTATGAGTAATCCAGGTAAAGAACATTGGAATGCAACAAAATGGTTATTAAGGTATTTGAAGGGTACATCTGATTATGGCTTATGTTATACTGCTGATGCTACTAACCTATTTTCTGTGAAAGGATTTTGTGATTCAGATTTTGCAGTTGATCTTGATAAAAGGAGATCCCTCACTGGTTATGTTTTCACCTTTGGTGGAAATGTTATAAGCTGGAAGTGTAATTTGCAACACATTGTGACACTTTCAACAACTGAGGCTGAATATATAGCATTAACTAAAGCAGTTAAAGAAGCACTGTGGCTAAAGGGAATTATTTCTGAATTGGGGCTGAATATTGATGTTCCAGAAGTCTTCAGTGATTCACAGAGTGCTATTCACTTGTCCAGAAATTCTGCATTTCATGAGAGAACTAAACACATTGATGTAAGGTTGCATTTCATCAGAGATGTGTTGGCTGCTGGTAAAGTTAATGTGAAGAAAATATCAACAGATGTCAATCCAGCTGACATCTTAACAAAGCCTATGCCATTGAGTAAGTTTAAGGATGCCTTGAATTTGCTCAAAATTTGTTCAATGTAAAATGTGTTGTGGTCTACAGAGGAGTCTTAGATATATTAGTTTTTGTCAAGGTGGAGTTTTGTTAAGTCTGTGACATAAACTAATGGCAGTCTTATAAATAAGGAGCAAAGTTTGAGCAAAGTTTGGGCTATAGTTATTATCCAGGGGTAGTTTTGTCCTTGTTGGGTTTAATGCTTTAACTAATGGTTTATTACCATTAGTTGGTTCTAGAGAAAAAAGAAGTGAAGAGAAAAAGGCTTTTACGTGGCTGTTTCTTTAGAAAAGAAAAAGGCAGCCCTTTTGTGTGAAATATATTTTTCTCTTCTGGATTCTTTCATTCTTCTCTGCTAGGGTTTACAAAAACTACATCAGTCCACTATTTTTGCTTAAATCTAGTTGTCTAAACACTTGAGTCAGTGTACAAGGTCGCTGTGGTGCTCGGGTTTAGGAAGGATTCGAGTCGGAAGGTTGGATTCATTTCCGTTTGTGTCTGTAATGCTAGATCGACTTCTGAATCTATAAGTTGTACTATTTTTCTTACAAATTAGTGGATTTGCTAGAGGATTCCTCTGCCTTGGATGTAGGGTTCTAATCTTTTGAACCCGAACCAAGTAAATATTGGTGTGTTGACTTGTGTATGGTTTATTATATGATTCTTGTGCAAATTCTTGACTGAAAATTGATCCGAAACTCTGATTAATATTCAAACTCGGTAAAATAAAACATTAACAATAACATTAAAATAATGTCGATCAAAATTGATTAGAACATTTATTAGTTAAGAATATCCAACACTAATAATAATATTGGCATTGGAGAATAAAAAATTGGATCCTAAACTATGAGCTCCAACACCTAATACATCGTTAGAACAATGTTTGCCTAAATTGGTTAGACAAACTAGCATTCAGCGATATCAACATTTGTTAGAAGAGGATTTTTGACATCGACACAAATTTTACCATGAAGACGATACATAATTATTATCTTATGATTAATGTCATTCATATTATACATAGATTCTCTGTATTCATACTATTCAATATATTAACCTTCTCTATTAGATGATAACTTCTTTTTTTGATAGAAATAATTAATAATTACTAAATTTGTAACTAGACCATGCTAGTCTATAGTCCCTTTTTTTGGTACAACCCACGAGGACACTGTAGTAAAATTACAAGTCATGTCGAGAGCCTTAGGTTATGACCTATAGACCGATCCAAGATGTATGTCTTCAAAAGATGAGGTAGAGAAGTATCTGAATTCACACAAAACTAATTAAATGACTATTTCCCATCCAATGTTTGATGAAAGTACAATATTTTACTCTTTCGGTTTTAAAATGTCAAATTTCCACCCGTCATCCATTTTTATCAAAGAATTTGTTTTGATTTTCCAAAAATTAATTGTTTCAGCTTTATTGAAATCACAAAACTACCATTAACACTTAATATAATTATCAAATTGCAAATATATCATTATCGATTTAAAAGTTTATCACTTAAATCCTTATAAAATATCAAAACTCTAATCAACTCTAAAATATTACATTTTGTTTAATTCTTTGGTGTTATAACATCATTTTTTAAACTCTAAAGTGCATATTGAAATATTAAAATTTTAAAAACCCCACACTTTTTTTGAATTTTAATAACCCTAAAATTCTTCAAAAATTATAATTCACCCTCCTCAAACATGCATAGTTTTGAAAAAGGAAAAATAAAATAAAATAATCTATGCAAAATAATTTTCTTGCTCTTTCACTTAATGAAATTCACTAACAAAAGTGGATAATGGATGAGAATTTGACAATTTAAAACTTATAAGATAGGAATCTAGCTTTTTGAAACTTAATTGTGGAAATTATCATTTCAAGAACCTTGGTAGACAATAGTCTTTTGGCGTTGAATTTAAAAAGAACATACACAAAATTCGATTGCGTTGCAAAATGGCCAAATGGCTGGAGTGTAGGGGGACAAACTAAATATTGTAGTAATCGAACTGTCTTCCAAATCAATACAAAAAGGAGAACCACTATTGGCCAACCGATATAACGACAAGCTCCCATCATTTAAGCCCTAAATAACAAACAAATTACATTTTATCCAATCAACTTTAAAATTTATCATTTAAACCCTAGCTTTAACTGAAAAAAATTAAAACTCTAACTTTAACTCTAATCAATCTTAAATTTGTAATCACAATGATTACGATTGAAATTAGGATTATAATTATGTCATAATTGCATTGGAATCACACCAAAACCATGCAATTCCATAGAAATTACACTATTCCAATGAAACTCCATCAAAATCACACTAGAATGATACAGTTATGTTGAAATTATACCAAATCGGTGCACTTTTTTATTGAATTTGCATTATTATGGTGCAATTTCAACTAAGATCACACTGACATGACCAATACAATTTCAATTGAAATTGCCTCAAAATAGTCAATTTTGGTGTAAACGCACTATTCTAGTCATCATCGATGACTATTTTAGATTTTAAAATTTAATTTTTTTAAAAAAATATGGGTGAAAATCAAGTTTGACAGTAAAATATTATTAATTATATATATATAAAGTTATAAAATTATCTTTTTAACGTGCCTATCCTACAAATCAAATAATTTCACTAACAATACTTAATGGAAGGTGGAAAGATGTCAGTTTCATCTTAAAGATTGATTTGGCTAGGGATAATAACTTGACCCTAAAAATAGGGTTCCTATCTTGTATAAGGAGGGAATTCCCTGAAATAAGTAGGAATAAAGATGGGAACAAAGATAAAAATAATCTTCGAAGGTGGTGGCAAGGATAAATATATCCTCATCCCCGTCTCGTACCTTTGTCTCCTTGTACTTATTTCTAAAATATAATTTTCATAAATATTCATTGCACTTTTAATTATTTAATGGAGAGGACGATTGCGGTAAGGTAAGGGGAGAGGACAAGGAGAAAATTACTCTTTAAAGGATAGGGAATAGGGATTGTTCGTAATTCTTGTAACTAAAACGAAGATGTGTCCAACTTATGGAGACAAAGATGAGGATAGTTATTGCCACCCCTTCCCTCTCCATTGTCATCTGTATATTTTGTATCATACATTCGTAGTCCTTATATCATCAAGTAAGTGTATAAAAATATTACCTTATAAATAATACGTCATTAAGACTATAATCTGTGTGCCAGATTTTTCTTACCTTCTTAAGATTTGCATTAAATTCATTACCACATTACCTTAAAACTTATTTTTTAAAATTTAAATAGCATAGTATTCATTAATTTACCATTTCAATCAAAAAATTACTAATAAATTATTTGGATTTCAATATGAAAATAAATGATAAATAATGTGAAATTTTAAAACAAATTATTCTTTACAAATTTACATGTAACCTTATATATTAGACAATCATTTTTTGATCAGTTCATTTTATCCAAAATTTTAAATCATCAAATCAAAATTAAACATATAAGTTTCTTTGACAATTTTTAAATGTGATATTATTCTTTTAATTTATACCCTTAAAAACATTATGTAGCATATCATTTATGGTTAGACAATATAATCAATGTTTTCAAATTCATATTAGGTCTTGATCCAATCAAAAAGTTGACCTATAGGTTGTTCAGTCCAATCGATGACATTATTATTACATATTTAAAATTTTATATATATTAAAAATATATTATTGAACTTACAAGACAGTTTGATTAGGTTTTAATGCGATTGATTGAATTTGAATTAAAAATAAACTAAACCATTATGATAGATGATGTGTCAATTATAACAAATTGTTACATCAATTTATAAGGAATTCTTTGTATATACCTAAAAACAAATAATAATATTAATCATAATTTTCACATTAAAATGAGAGCCATATTTATGAATTTGAACTATAGGATAATTTTAATAGAGGAAAGGTTCCTTGTAAACACATATTTTTTTGAAAATTCATGAAAAAATTCTAAAAAAATTAATGTTTTATTCAAAATTAAAAATCGAGAATTTAATACAACAGTTAACATTATTCAACTAGCTACTTTAACTTGATACATTATAATTTTTCGGTGCCGCTATAATTGGTATGAAGGTCAACTCGATTAAGAAGTTGGGTTCATTGTCATGTCATTCTATTGATCTTCTTCTCCTCCAGAAGTTACTTAACACTTTTTGACCAACTGATTTGCTTTGCTCGCCAATCCTAAAAAGGTAAAATATTGACGCCATATGATTTTGATGGTCGCTGGCTTCTGGTGAGTTACTAATTTGACTATAATGAAACTTTTGGTAAGTTTCTTCATTACTCTCATTGGAATTGACTTGATAATGGACTTCTTAGAGAAGATGGAAACTAAAGATCCATAGATCTTGAAGAAAAATGAAATTGTAATTGTTTGGATGTTGATAGGCAACATAGGGCTTCAATTTATAGGGGAGTTATAGTGATATGGTTATGGTAAGTAATCCAAGATGCATTTTTGGGAAATGATTTGTTGGTGATAATCCACCATAAAATATGGTAGAGCTCTATAACAGAGTAGTTGATTTGATCCAACTTTATATTATGATTTTGTTTTGGTTCTAAACTAATTGTTAAAATAATCATTTGGAAGCTACTCTAACACCTAACATAACATTAAAACGATATTGGTCAAAATTGATTAGAACATTTATTAATTAATAATATCTAACATTGATGATAATATTATTATTGAAGAATAAAAAATTATATCCTAAACCATAAGCTCCAACACCTAGAACATTTGTTAGAACAATGTTCACCTAAATTGGTCGAACAAATTAGTATCCGATGATATGGACATCTATCGAAGAATAATATTTGACACCGACACAGTTTATCATGAAAACAATACATGATTATTATCTTGTGATTAATGTCATTTATATTGTGTAGATTCTTCAATCCATACTTTTGAATGTATTAAACTTCTCTATTAGATGATAACTTATATTTTTGACAGAAATAATTGATAATTACTAAATTTGAAACTAGATAAACTCCGTTTAAAGCCTTTTTTATGGCATGGCTCACAAGGGCATGGTCACAAAATTACGAGCCATGTTAAGGGCCTTAGGCTACAACCCGTGGACTGATCTGACCCAATACATAATAAAAAATATAATATGGATGGTCAACCCACAAAAGCACATAGGCTGACCTACTAAGGGCCTCATGAAGGCATGACTCAAGTTGCTCCCCATCTATTTATTAAAGTCAACCGTTAGTTTTATAGTTAAAGATTATTTATATCATTTTATCTAAATATTATAATATGGGTGTAATTAAATTTTATTTTGCCACCAAAGGTTTAAAATGTTATGTTTGTATCCATATTAGACTGAATTATGAACAATATTTTGAATGTGTAAATGCCTTTTTTTTAATCTTACCTAGGCATATAGATATTTTTTATATCTTACTTCAAAACTATCGTATTCACCTCTATATATTTTGAAATTATAAGTATAATCATAATAGTTGTGATATGACATTTACACCTCTAATATTTTATGTTTTGTTAAGTTCTTTAATGGTAAAATTGTCATTTGAAACGACTAAAGACATATTGATATTTTAAAATTTCAAAAGCACCCCTAAACTTTTTGAATTTCCAAAATACCCTAAAAATTATTTAACAACCCTAATATTATAAAAATTTTGTTCAAACCCCAAACATACAATTTTACATTGTTAATACCCCAATCTATACTTGCAATTTTTTTCATTTCAATTGAAATTAATATAAATTAGGATACAAAAATTATTAAATAAAATTTTGGGTTAAAACATTACTCAACTTGAGGGCTTTTTTGTCTTTTCAACAATTTTGGAAAAAATTTAATTTCACTAACAATGCTTAATGGAAGATGGAAAGACTTTTCAACTTAAAGATTACTTTGGCTAGGGATGATAACTTGACCCTGAAAATAGGGTTCTCATCTTGTATGAGGAAGGGATTCCTTGAACTAAGAAGGAATGAGGATTGGGTGAAAGACAAAAACAATCCCCAAAAACAATGACAAGGATAAATATATCCTCATTCATGTCTTGTACCCTTATCCTCTTGTACTTATTTTTTTAAATATTTATTATACTTTTAGTGCTAGCGATGATGACTGGGTGGGTAAGGGGAGAGGATAAGGAGAAAATTATTCCTTAAGGGATAAGGAATAGGGAATAGGGAATAGGGATGCTTCGTAATCCTTATTACAAAAACAAAGATGTATCCCATCTTACAGAGACGAGGATGAGGAGTCATCACCACCCCTTCCCTTTCCATTTTCAGTTCTACATTTGGCATATTTTCCTAATCCTCATATCATCAAGTAAGGCAAGTGTACACAAATATTACCTTATAAATAATATGTTATTAAGACTGTAATCTATATCCCCGATTTTTACTACCTACTTAAAATTTGCTTTAAATTCATTTCCTTATTACCTAAGAGTTTTTTTTTTTTCAAATATAAATAGCATAGTACCTATTAATTTACCATTTAAATAAAAAATTACTAATAAAAATTTGGATTTTAATAGGAAAATAAATGATAAATAATGTGAAAGTTTTAAACAAATTGTTTCTTACAAACCTACATATAACCTTACATATTTTTTTTTTAATCAGTTAATATTATCACTAATTTTAAATATTCAAATCAAATTGAAACACATAAGTTTGTCTGAAATTTTTAAAGTTTTAACATTATTCTTTTAATTTATACCCTTAATAACATTATATAGCACATTATTTATGGTTTCGTATCCCTGTTCTTTTAGGCATTATAATCAATGTTTTTATATTCAAATTGGGTCTTGACCCAATTAAAAGTCGAGCTATAGGTTGATTAGTCTAATCAATAATGTTATTATTACATAATTAAAATTATATATATTATAAATATATTTATTGAACATGGAAAACAGTTTGATCAGGTTTTAATGTGATTGATTGAATTTGAATTAAAGATAAATTTAACTATTTTGATAGATAATATGTCAATTATATCGAATTGTTACATCAATTTATAATGAGTTCTTTGTATGTAACAAATAATAATATTAATCATAATTTTCACAAAAGAATGAGAGCCATGTTTATGAAGTTGAACTTCTAGGAAAACACAGATTTTTTTTTTAATTCATCAATAAATTGTCTTCAATGACAAAAAAAAAAGTTTTATTCAAGATTATTGCTCGTGAATTCAATATAACATTCAACATTATTCAGCTAGCTATTTTAATTCGATACATTATTTTAACTTGTCGGTATTCCTACAATTAGATTGATAGTCATCTTGATCGATGGTCTTCTTCTGCAGAAGTTACTCAACGCTTTTTCACTAATTGATTTGCTATGCTTGCTATTCCTAACACCGTAAAATATTGTTGCCATGTGATTTTAATGGCCGCAGACTTCTGATAAGTTACTAATCTGACTGTGATGAAACTTTTTGTAAGTTTATTCATTACTCTCACTGGAATTTATTTAAGAAAGGACTCATTGGAGAGGATGAAGGCTGAAGCTCCATAGATCTTGAAGAAAAAAGAAATTGTAATTATTTAGATGATGATGGCAACATAGGACTTCAATTTATGAGTAGAATTGATTGATATGGTTATAGTAAGTAATTCAAGACGCATTTTTGGGAAATGATTCGTCGATGATATCCCGTCATAAGATATAGTAGAACTCCATAGCAGAGTGGTTGATTTGATCTAACTTTATATTATGATTTGATTTTGGTTTTAAAATAATTGTTAAAATAACCTTTTGGAATCTACTCTAACACCTAACATAACATTAAAACAATGTCAATCAAAGATGATTAGAGCATTTATTAGTTAAGAATATCCAACACTAATGATAATATTGGCTTCGGAGAATAAAAAATTGGATCCTAAACTATGAGCTCTAACACCTAATACATCGTTAGAACAATGCTTGCCTAAATTGGTTAGACAAACTAGTATTCGACGATATGAACATTTATTAGAAAAGGATATTTGACATTGACATATATTTTATCATAAAGACGATACATGATTATTATCTTATGATTAATGTTATTTGTATTGTGTGTAGATTCTCCATATTCATACTATTCAATGTATTAAACTTCCCTATTTGATGATCATTTCTATTTTTGACAGAAATAATTAATAATTACTAAATTTGTAACTAGACTAGCCTAGTCTATAGGCCCTTTTTTGGGTACAACCAATGAGGACATGATAGTAAAATTACAAGACATGCCTAGAGCCTTAGGCTACGACCCACGGACCGACCCAAGATGTGGGTCTTCATAAGAGGAGGTAGAGAAGCATATGAATTTAGACAAAACTGGTTAAATGACTATTTTCCACCCAATGTTTATGAAAGTACGTTTTTTACTCTTTAGATTTTAAAATACCAAATTTTCACCCATCATCCATTTTTATGAAAGAATTTTATTTGATTATCCTTAAATTAATTGTTTTGCTTTTATTGATATCACAAAACTATCGTTAACACTTAATATAATTGTCAAATACCAATATATTATTAACAGTTCAAAAGTTTATCACTTAAACTCTTATAAAATATCAAAACTCTAATTGACTTTTAAATATTATGCTTCGTTTGACTACCGATCCAGTTTTAAAAACATTGATATACAACTCTTCTTAAATTTGTGAAATAGTATATGGGTTTGAATGACTCAAACATATCATTGTATAATTTAGTACTATTAATTAATTATTCAATAGGAGAGTAGAAATTGGAATATATATATATAAATTATACAATCCTCTAATATTGAATTCAATATGAGTTTCTTAAAGTATACTTAGGATTGGATAGATGTTTCGATAATAAACTAAAAATCTTATTGGAGCATAATGAAAATACACCGTATGTTTTGATTTGATGGACACAAGATAACATACAAATTAAAAGATACCCACTATTTATATAAAATTCTAATAGAACAGAGTAAAAGACTCACTTATTTGATACTTATACTTGATTTGATCAAACCCTAAACAATTGATACAAAAGTTGCACTAATTTGTAATATCTCTTGCGCCAGAGACTTATCAACCTCCTTCGTTTGGCCTTGGAGCAACTTATATAAATCCTTCAGACTGAGAGCCTACGCTTATTATGATTAACATTCTTCTTGGACAATTTTCCTCGTCCCCAAGCTACTCTGTATGGTGGAGGCTTTCTGACATGCAGATTCCTAGACAATTTACGATACAACTTGAATAAAGTTTTCTCAAATGCAGCATACAGAGGAAAATTCGTGAGCACAAATATGCTGACAGTCAAAAATGCAGCAGCGTAAATGATAGTGGTGGTCCAATGTGGCTTTCCCGAACAAACTATGAGCAATAATGTTGCCGCAAATGCAAGCATTATTGTAGTCAACGAAATGAAGATTAAGGCGAAGCCTATTGTGAGTCTGTCAGGGAGACTATGGTTGAATTCTTCATACGTATAAGGCTATGTGAGGAAGGACAAGAACATTACAATGGAGGTCAAGGACCAAGTTAAAGCAATAGCGTCCATGACTGTGAAAACCAAGAAGAGAGTGTTGTTGAGGAAAACTGGAAATCCCTTCTCATTGGAACCTCCTGGTACAGTGTAGGCAGCTGCGAAGGCCACGCTAGCAACGAGAACAGCCACTGCAGAGCAAGAGTGAGGAGTGTCTTTTCTCCATTGCTGTGCTCGCTTGAGTAGTTCATTGTGCTTCGTTTTGAATAGCTCTTCGCAAGTCTTGTTTTCCTTCTTGTCGCGCAACATGGCGTAGTGGAAGAGCGTTACCTCCTCTGCACGCTGCATATATATGGAAACATAACTTACATTTAAGCACATTTATGAGGTAAAAATCTTGTAGGAGAAAGAGGGGGCCGAGCTTATTTTGTACCACTTTGTCTCATCCTGGAGTTGTTATGCAGGTCCTTCAGGGTTAATTTGTGTAGTCTCTTCCTCCATGTCCGCAGCATGGTGTAAAATGGTGTAGCCATATGTGTCAACCTTTTGAACTAACCTTGTCATTGGTATTTTCATATTTTTCACATGATTGAAGAGTGTTGGAGGCTAAATGAAAAAGAGTTTTACATTTAATAAAAGTTAGTAAAGTGATTGGTATATAAGTGAAATGGATTAAACTTTAACACAAACTAATTAATTTTATGTAATATGAATTTTGATTTCCATCTTTATAGACTCAATATATTTCAATAAAGAGATCACATTGACTGTGCTTAATTGCCACATGCAATATATTCTGAACCAGTTTATTTTTATGCTCAACTAGCTGGGGACATACTTCTAGTATCCTGTTTACAATCTCTACTATTCCTCTTTCAGTCGCCAGCAATAACGGGATTGGCTTATATTCTCCTTTTGAAGACTGGTCTTCATCAAATGGATACGCTGGGTTCACTTGCCTATTAATGGTTTCTGCCGAAGAATCCAACAACGAAATTGCCCGTATAGCCACCCCCGTAAGTCATAGGTTAATTTACTTCTCTTTAGAAACCGGTTAGACCGTCAATGACCGGCGAATTGAATTGCTGGAGTCACAAAATCGACGCTAGGGTTTCTTTCACAGTCATAGGTCAAAACTTACTTAGGAAAACCCGGAAGATTGACTCGCAAGCCAAGAGCGTTAAGACGATCTGGTCAAAGTCAAATGGAATCAAATCATGCCCAGAATCAACCCGATCAGTGTAGATTAACCCGTCTAGGTGAGCGTGCGCGCCATTCAAGATCATGTATGGTTGTAAGTCGTGGATGAAGCATGTGAGGGAGCGTGTAGATAGTCGGAGGAACACACATTTGGCGCATGGAGGCGCGTGACACACTCATAATAGCAGATGTAAGCACATGCAAGCGCGCAAATAGGTTCATGCAGCGTGTGAGCACTGTTCAGAAGGTATGGTAGCATGTGTGATAGTTTTGTGGTTCGTTCAAGCGTGTTACATATTTCTTCTAGTGTACACATGCGTGTAACATATTATGGCGTGTGAAAATGTTTTGGAAACTCCTGTTCGCACACGATGGTCTTCTAAGAGTGTCTAGGGGTGCATGTTGCCATGTGAAACATTTTCAGAGCACGTAAAAGGTTAAGATGAGGTTTCATAGCACGTGGTAGTCTTCTGGTGCTCATTGAAAGAACGCTAGGACATGTGGCCTCTAGGTTCCCATTGGCTGCAGCCTCATGAAGAGGAGTGTTCTCGTAGCCATTTTTCCTAAATAGCCATGCCTCATGATAAAATCTTCTTTGGAAATATTATGTAAAGTTTGAAGCGGTTCTTTCTTTTTTTGGGCTGAACACAGCCAAGTGAAATGCATGGTCCCTGGAGGTCGTCACAGGATATGACAGCAAACGTTTATGTTTCTCATGGAAGCCCTTCAGAGATTTCCGATCGTCATTCAGGGCTGACTGATAAGACTCTTAAAAATCAGTTTTGTTGCCCATCTTGACTCGTCAGATCAAGAGCTTCTTGTAGATGGAGAAAAACACAATAACAATAGAAGCTTGGTTGAGATTAAAAATTTTCTTTAAAATTTGTTTTAGAAACAAGAAAGAACATGGTCTATATATTCAATTTTGAGTATTCAAATGAAGTGATATTATTTATATATTTAATTGAATTATCAAAACTTAAACAAATGTAGAAAAAGTTAATTCAAACAATGTGATATCATTTATATTCAAGTGGTCAGTTTTAATTTAAAAAAATGAAATTTTGATTATTGTAATAGAAAATTTTGAAATTCTAATCTTTCTAATAATTAAAAAAAAAAACAAAATCCATCTAATATCTCATATTTAAATACCTTAAAAGTGATGTTATATAATAAAGATACCAATGTGCTTTAATGTTGGAAAAGAAAAAGCATACCAATGTCCACCCTTTTATATATATATATATATATATATATAGGGATTGGTTTTATCCTTGTAAATGAAGATGGAAAAGTATTGTTACTTTGTTTGAGTAAATGATAAAGTGAGAACATAATAAAGATAAAGTTCATTCTTGTTTTACAAAGTATGATAAAGATAAAAGATGGCTGATGACTTATAACTGAATGATTTAGAAATAAACAGTTATTCAATTTTACCTAAAACTAAGTTACGTTATAATATCTTAAGAGATGTCTCACATCAATAAAGTACAGAAGAGATGTTGAATATGTATGAGCATTCTACATAGCTTAAAGATGATAAAAACAAAAATAGTTTATTAATTTGTTAGCATTTAAATTATCAAAACGTGTACATATTTTGGATTATTAAGTCTAAAAGTTAAACTATGATAGATTATGTGTTTAAGTATATAATATTTTAATATTGAATCGGTTGATATGCTTACTCTCTGGTAAAGATAAAGCTAAACAAAACATATTCATTAGGAAAAATGTTATAATTGTTCTTCATATATATGAGACAGTAAACACAAACCCATAAATAAAGCAAATGTGGTAAATGAATAATATGTTTGCATATTAAGGATTCTTATGCATCATGTTTTATAGACAAAGTGGCCACTGATTCTATTTATAAAAAAGAAATAATAAAAAAATATCAATATAATATGATTGAAAGTATATATAAGATAAAAGGTAATGAAAATATGATAAAGATGATACATGATTGATAAAATTTGGCAAGCGGGTCAGTTCGAACATGATTATGTCTTTGAGCTTAAAAGCATAAGCACATATCTTCAAGAGATTAGATAAGGTTGGAGGAAGAAGATTGGAAGCCAAATAGGGAATATTTGTATTGTTAATTGATTATCATTAGGTGGCATTTTTTTTCAAAGGCGGGTTAATATGGAAAGTAACATGGAGTCCATGAAGCCTTCTGATTAAAATTGCATGCTATAGAATGACAGAATAGAAAATTTTGGTCGGTTGGCTTCACATGCATGCCTTATATATAGAGGATACAGTTCTATTCTGGCTACTTGCTTCAGTTGAAGTAGTCGAAGCTAAAGTAAACTAATTTAACAGAAGGCCAAAATTATTTCAAAAAATAATTAATGAAAAATTTGCTGAGCTTAAAAAAATCACTTTAAATTTTGTCTCAGACAAAAGAATTTTAGCATTGTATACAAATACAGTGTTAATAAAACTTTAGCAAAATTAAATAACTATAGAGATAATTATACTTGAGTACTACATTGTGTATTTAGTTTTGAGTATTCAATTAAGTATCTAGATAATCTGTCATTATATGATTAAATAATATTTTATCTTAAATTAAAATACGCAATCACATTGTGACACATCATTTAGGTGCCCAATTAAATACTTATAACTAATTGTACATAGTTTTGTTGAAATATTTATAGGAATCGATCTATCATTTTTTTATTAAAATAATTGAAATAACAAAATTTTCTATTAAATAAAGTAAACTTTCAAAATGTTCTATTAAAAAACCAAACTTTTGGTAAATCTTATTAAATGTACCAAACAAACATAAGTAGTGTTGTTGATTTTGTTTTATTTTAGTAGCATAGTGATTAGTTTGATACATTAAATAAAAATAGTAAAAATTTAGTTATTTTAATATTAAAATTTGAAAGTTTGATAATTTATATAGTAAACTTTGAAAATTTAGTCTTTTCAATAGAACAAAAAAACAAAATTTAGTATATCATTATTGGATACCTCTAAGTGATATTATCCTATAAATATATAATAAGTTAGATGGGAAAATAGGGTCATTAGCCCTCATTGACGTTTAAAACAAATTTTTTATTGAAGAAACTGAACTTTTAAATTTTCCTAAATCAAGCTTTTAGATTTTTTCATTGAACAAACAATATTAATTGTGTTTGTTTGGTATCTTTAATAAAAAAATACTAAAAATTTAGTCCTTTATATAGAAAATTTTAAAAGTTAAATTCTTTCAATAGAAAAATATAAGTGTTTGGTTCATTTTATTAAAAAATAAAAATAAAATTTGGTATAGTTCGACATATTTTAAAAAAAAGGATTAGTAAAATATTAACAATTTGCTAATACAAATACGTAGAAGTGGAGAGTTTTACGAGTTCACTTGAATGCCCCTATGGTTGAGATTCTTCATGGGCTAAAGAAATATAATAAAGATAAAATTCATTCTTATTTTACTATGATGAAAGTATATATAATACAAATAAAAAGATATTGATCATTCTCAAAATTGGGTTATGTTGTAATTAGTAATATTACGTGTATATATTTTAAATATACAAAATAGATACATAAATTATGTGTAATCATGTGTTTGGATATTATTTTCTCTTTAATTCAAAATTACTCAATCACACGATGATATATCATTTGTGTATTGTTTTTGTATATTCAAAATATGTATGCATAGTTTTATTAGTGTTATAATTCATATCCCAAGTCAAATCTCATATTAGTAAAGTATGAGAGAAATATTGAATATATATAAACATCCCACATTACTTGAGGATGCTAAGTATTGTTACTTGGCTTAGATAATTGATAAAGCCCATTGATACTAGTAGTGAGAATATAATAAAGTAAGGTCTTTAAAACCGGATCAGTGATTGAACCGATTATCTTATTAGTTCATGGTTTAACTAATTGGTTTGACCAACTGGTTTGACCGATTCAACCTATTATCAAATTATAATGAATTTATTAAATAATATCAATAATTTAGTACATGTTTTAATGATGAGAATAAAAGATGGGATCTTAGAAGTGTGGCATTCTATAGAACTATATATGTTGCTAGGAATTTTCAAAAATGAGTGTTTCTATAACAAAGCAGCAGAGACAACTCAGCTTACTTCCCAATTTTAAATTGTACAATTTGGGCTATTTGGCATCTCTCTGCAACCAGAGGAGGTGCAGTTGCAATACGGGGCAAGATTTCCATTGGCAGACAACCACGTTGCCTTTGTTCCAAATTGAACTGAAGCTGCCGCCTTTGTTCCAAATGGGGGATAAGTTTTATAAGAACTGAAAGATGAAGAACTGAAGCCCCTGCCTCTGTTCCAAAATGCGCAAAATATGAAAAGGGGGATAAGTTTTACAAGTTAGGGCTCGCAATCACGTTGACAAAAATGTATATTAAATGCAAATTGGTTAAACCTAGTTCTGCCGATTTCAACCGATTTATCCAGTTCGTCAATTTTGACCAAATTTGATCGAATCAATAATCAACCCAGTTTATAAAGTAAATTGGACCAAACTTGCAGCTGTTATCTGGTTCAACCGAGTAAACCGGCCGGTCCGTCTGGTTTTCAAAACCTTGCAATAAAGATAAAGTTCATTCTTATTTTTACTGTTGTGAAAGTATAATAAACATAAAAGATGATTAATAGTTTATAATCAAATGAATTAGAAATAAACCGATAATTGGATTCACCCAAAATTGGACTACCTTATAACATCTCAAGACAAATCTCAAATAGGTAAAACATGGGAGGTATATTGAGTATGTATGAACATCCACAATACGTAGTCTTGCTAAGACAAGAGTAGCTTAGTAGTCTGTGGGATCCTAAATTGTTAAAGAACAACACTTTGCATATGTTCAAAAGCAATGGATTGTGTATCTATAACGGACAATATCTCAATAGTGGGCTGATTTATTAAATATGAATGTTAGCAATAATATTAGAGTCATTTCGCATGTCTTCATAAGTGATACGTTTAGTCCCTTGATTGTCAATCCCAACAATAAGTATTAACTCTCAATGAAACATATTCATTAAAAAATACTTTATAACCATGTATATAAGACAGTGAACACAAACCCATAAGTAAAGGATGCTGTCAAAAGTGGATACTGATGGGCAAATAAATAATGTGTTTATATATTAAGGTTCTTATCTTAACAACTTACAAGTTTGGGACCTATGAAAAAGGCGTTAATAATAACTTGTGCTTCACGTCTGTGAGATAGTAGAGACAAACCCATAAGTAAAGCATTCTTTCAAAGGTGGATACCAATGGGGCATCGGAATAATGTGTTTATACGTAAAAATTCTTATCTTAACCACTTACAAGTTTTGGACTTGTGCACATCGGCACATATTCATTGGAAAGTGCAAAATAACTTATTCTCCATGCTATTGAGACAATGAACACAAACCTATAAGTAAAGCATGCTTTCAAAAGTAAATACCAATTAGGCATATGAATAATGTGTTTATTCACATCTTAACTGCTTACGAGTTTTGTAACTTTGTGGATTGACACATAGTCATTGGGAAATGTGTTATAACTTATTCTTCATATCAGGGAGATAGCGAACACAAACCCATAAGTAAAGCATGCTTCAAAAGTGGTTATTGATGGGACACATAAACAATGTTTTTATATATTAAGATTCTTATCTTAACTGTTACAAGTTTGAGATCCATGTGCATCATAACTTATAGACGAAGTGGTAATCTAATCTAATTATAAAAAATAACAAATTAGTTAGTACAATATCATTATAATATAATTGAAAGTATATATAAGATCATTCCTTGAGTTATAATTACAAAATTGGTAATAATATTCTTACAAGCATGCATGCTTATTGAAAAATAGAGCTATAGTTTCTAAATTAATTTTAAAAATAATCTCAACGGCATTTACCAAACAAACTAGTACAAACGCCATAAAAAACCTCAAGTATAATCCCATAATGCTCCTTGGAATTCATGGACATATAATAATTCAACAGCCTTCAAAGATATTTGACTTCTTCAATCCGTTTTGCCAATATCTTCTCAACCATGGAAGCTCTAAATTCTTCTCTCGGATCATAAGAGGACTCTTTTATGGCTACCATGCAATAACTTTAGTGATCCCTTCACTGTCTCTTTGTTTTTTCTCTCTTTGCGTCTTGCCTCTTGCCTTTCTATACTCATGGGTTTGTGTTCACGAAATACTTTATCAAGGAAGCTCTCCCTTGATGCCATGAATCCGCCCAATAAGTTTCTAGTTCCCTTATATGAATACTACTTTTCTCTTGGATTTGAGTAATAATTCTTGGGTTTGAATGACTCAAAAACATGATTGTATGATTTGGTACTATTAATTAATTATTCAATTGGAGAATTGAAATTGAAATATATATGTAGAAATTATACAAGCCTCTAATACTGAGTTCAATAGAAGTTTCTGAAGTAAACAAATGAGAAAAATTAATATACGAAGAGAATTAATATTTGGAAAATAAGCTAAAAATCTTACTGAATCATTGTAAAAATAGATTAAATGTTTTGAATTTATAAACTTAACATAACATACCATCTAAAAGACACCCATCATTTGCATAAAATTATATTAGAATAGACTAAAATATTTTCTTATTTGACACTTATTCTTAACTTGGTCAAACAGAATTTCCTCTCATTTGTAATATCTATTGGATTAGAGACATATTGTCCTCCTTTATTTAGCCTTAGGACAACTTATATAAATCCCTCAAACTAGGGAGCTCGGCTTGTTATGATTAACATTCTTCTTATACAATTGACCTCGTTCTAAAGTTGCAATGTGTAGTGGAGGCTTTGTGACATGCAGATTCTTAGACAAATTATGATACAACTTAAGAGTAAAGTTTTCTCAATTGCAACATATATAGGAAATTGTGTGTGTAAAAATCCTAAGAGAAAAAAAAGTAGTAGTATAAATGATAGTGGTGGTCCAATGTGGCTTTTCCAAACTTGAGTACAGATTAAGTTACAATTTGATAGCTTAATATGAGTTCAAAGGCTTGTTGAAACTCTTTCTTTTTTTTTTTAAAGATTTTTCCCTTTTTTTCACAGTTTTTTTTAGTGATCATCTTCTTAATTTTTGTTTTTTTGCCATTCAATATCATTTATAAAATTAATGTTCACCATTTGATCAAATCAAACTCAAACTCTATATTTGAATTTTAAATCAAGCTTGAGTAAGTTTTTATTTGAGTTTAATTTGATTTAAATTCATGTCACACTAACTAACTAGCAGGATATTTTGTTGCCCAATCAGAAAAGAAAATTATAGACCTTAATTTTTTCTCACAAAAGCAACATGATTGTGTTGTTACATACCAACTAATTCTGAATAAAATACAAATCGTTCCTTACCTCCAATCTCGATTTAACATCCACGTGTCAATAATCCAACCCATTTGGACACCAACCTTCTAAACCCAATATTGCCCTCACAATCTCACGAAACAAAACCATTTTATCCGAGGACAAAGTCCTTGTCCCAAAGTTTCATCCAGGCAACATCGAGATATCACAAAGGCCAAGGTTTTGTGTAAATTCGGAGTTATATCTCATTAATTTTAAAAAATTTAAGTATTTATTTGTCTGATAAAAATTTAAATACATATTCACCTATTAAATATTATTATTATTATCAGAATTAAATTATGATTTAAAAATTTTATTGAAACTTCTATTTTAGGAACCGCCCCCTAGCTTTTTAAATTCATCTCTTTAGTTCTAAATCTTTATCTTGGGCAACCATTCATTCTCTCTAATTATTGGCTTTTTCTCTCCCAATTATTCTCTTTTCCCTCTCTAATTGTCTTTATTGAAGATAAAGATGATCGAAGAGGGAAGGAAGAGTGACTAGGAGGGAGAGAGTTGACGGCCGAACGTGATGAATGGTCATTCGAGAGAAGAAGAAAAAAAATTCATGGAGGAAATTGACACTTTTCAAACTTTGAATAGAGAAAAATTGTTAAATTTTTAAACTAAGGTAGAAAATGTAATAAAATTTTAGTTTTTTTAAATTTTTAGCGAAATGATTTTATTTCTGATAATAATAGTAAAATTTAACAGATAGATTGATATTTGAATTTTCAAAAATTAGCGAATAAAAGTATATTAAAGCTAACCTAGGTTGGGAATAGCGTATTGGCTCCCACCCAAGGTTTGCTTAAATGACAATTTCCACCTGTTCAGTTTGAAAACCCAATTACCCGCTTATCACTCATATCTGTCAAACCTTCTGTTAGTTTTCAAATTAAATTACTGATTTACCCTTATTCAAAGGATGATTCCCAAATACTCAATTACAACTCAAAGCACGTAAATCCATCTCACAAACATTGAACTTTCTTTCAATTTTTTTTTTTTAAATGCTTGATTTCTCCTTTCTTGACTCTTTGAATTTTCATCTTCGACTAGAAAGAAAATTCAAAGAAAGTTGGAGATGGAAATTCAAGCATTTATATGAAAAAAAGGGAAAGAAAGTTTCCTTCCACCCACCTCCATATTTATACCACTTCCACAGTTCCACGCTTTTGTCCATTTCTCACAATCTTTTCATCTTTCTTTCCGGTTTGGTGACCATCAACAGTTACAACCGTCCACCATGTCTGGGATGATGATTAATCTGTCAATTGGATGTTGGCATATGTTACCTAGAAAAACAGGTTTGGAAAACTTATGAAAGAAGATTTTAGTCAGAGATGGAAATTCAAAGAGGGGAGATTTTCTGGGTCTGCTGAGTCAAGATAGGAAAAAAAACAAGCATTTTGAAAAAAAAAAATTGAAGGAAAGTTTTACATAGGTTTACGTCTTTTGAGTTAAAATTAAGTATTTGGGAATCATTTTTGAGTTAGGGATAAATCAGTAATTTAATTGAAAATTAACAGAATATATTAACATGTACTGACAGATATGGTAATGGGTGAGTGTTTAGCTTTTTCAAACTTACCGGTGAGACTTTGTTAATTCAGTAAACATTGGGTGGGACCTAGTTATTTGGCCTTTGGCCGGTTACAAAACCTAGTGCCCATGTTATTTCTGGCCTATCGCCTGCTCGTCTATTTACAGACTTCTCATTGTAATCAACAAACTGAAGAGTCAATGGCTTCACTCTCTCAACTCACTCAATTCCCATGCAAAACCGTTTCTTTAACGGCACCTCATCAGCATCTCACTACTGTGAAGCCTTTGATTCTTCCTCTAAACTCGATCAAAATTTCGCAGAGAATCACTGAGAAGTAGCTGAGCGCAAGGCCGGTGTTCGTGGCTCGGGCCGTGGACTATGACGAATGGTATCCCGATAAGGAGGACGAAGGTGCCGCCGTGGCCGTAACAGAGGAGGAGAAGCCCGTAGAAATGACGGAAATTGAAAACTTGAAGAAGGCGTTAATTGATTCGTTCTATGGGACCGATCACGGGTTGACAACGACTAGCGAAACGAGAACGGAGATCGTTGATCTTATTAGACATCTTGAAGCTAAGAATCCGACTCCCGCACCAACTGAGGCGTTAACTTTGCTTAACAGCAAATAGATTCTTGCGTAAGTGCTTGTTTCCCTTTTATGGTTTGTGGGAAAATTATGGTGAAGGGATTGAATTTGGTTGTTTTAAAATTTGGGTATTTTTATGGCTTGCTAGTGCTTGAGTTGATTTGAATCTTTGATTTATTTAAGATGATATATCATATTTGAAACTGGGTAGTCAAGATTGAGTGGCTCGGATAAAATAGACCAAACGACTCATTCCCACCCAAGGTATAGTGAAAACCCAATGTGTTATTTGCTAACTTTTGGAAACCTAAATACTCACACATCTATTAGTTTCGGCTGTTACAGTCGAGGATAAAATCATCATTTAAAAATTTTTATTTAAACAAAGAAAAGTTATTTCTTTTTTTCCCTTAATTTTAAAAACTAATCATTTTTGTTTAACTCAAACTTTGAAACATTGCATTTACATCCCAAAAACTTCATTCTATCTTTCCGACCACTGTTCTTTCTGAAGTTTCTCTTCGGCAGTATCTCCCGTCCCTCCATAGTGGTTTCCCGATGCGGAAATCACCAAAAATATGGTCGAAATGGCTAGATTTTCTCACACAGATCTATGCAAAAATCATACAAACTTGTGCAACTATCAGTTCATCGTCGACACACAAATCAGTAGGACGGTGTTGCATCGCACAGATCCATGTGAGAAAATCTGACCATTTCAATCAGTTTTTCGTTGGTTTCCACTCTGGGAAATCACCATGGAGGGAGGGGAGATGTCGCCAAGGAGGAATGCTAAAAGTACGACCGTTGGAAAGATGGAATTAAGCTTTTGGGGGTGTAAGTGCAATGTTTCAAAATTTGAGTTAAGGGAAAATGGTTAGTTTTTTAAAACTAAGGGGGAAAAAAGAAATTAATTTTTGTTTGTTTAAATAAACTGGGGGAAAATGATTAGTTTTTAAAACTAAGGGGTTAAAATAAAATCAATTTTTCTTTATTTAAATAAAAATCTTTAAATGAGGATTTACCTCTGATTGTAATTGTCAAAACTAATGGATAGGTGAGTATTTAGGTTTTAGAAAGTTAGTAAGGATTACTTTGAGTTTTCACTATACTTTAGGTGGGAATAAGTCTCTTGGCCAATAAAATATAAAGTTAAATTGTTTTATAGTTAAGTTTGAGTTTTGCTGGTCAATCGTCAGATGATTTTTTGGGATTCGAAACAATATAAACCGGTCCTTGATCATACTGGATATTCCCCTTATTAGGAGGTGGATTCAAGTCAAGTTTATCTCAAATTACTTGGAGTTTGGTTCAATTTAAAAGAAGCTACGCTCAAATTTCAGTCTAAAAGGAACTGAGCTCGAATTCGACTGTAATAGTAATGTAGTTGAGTCAAAATGGACTAGAACTCTTCTGTTGTAGCTGAATCAAACTCTTCTAGGCTTAAGAATTTAGTGAGCTGAACACCCTCAAGTTTGAGTACAAAATTAATCGTTAGATTCGAACTCACCAAAACTATGCTTGTTTTGAGCCATTCGAGTCAAATTGACAATTGAGTTTGGATTAGTTAAGCTTGATTCTGTCTCCAACCCTATCTAAGAATCTGACTTTGGATATGTGTGGCCATCGGCTGCAACCTCCATTAGTACCAATGCCAAATATGAAGTCCCAAGTCCCAAGCGTGTGCAGGTTTCGCATCCAGATTTGTAAGTCTGGGTTCATCTCTAATTGGCCATTTCATTTCTCTGTGTTTAGATCAAGTTTGAAGAAGGCATCATCGAGACTCCTCAGATATCGGACTCCATAGTTTTACCTAACAATGATATCATCAGACTCTATGGTTTTACCTGACAATGACGAATTTCTGGGACAAAAGATTGACCTTTCCCCATTGAAAGGCTTTTTTACCAGTCCAAGATACAGCTTCATCTCAATCTCTAACAGCGATGTGCAGTCTTGGTTGCTAACATCATAGCTGGGTGAAGAGCTTCATATTTCCAGGGGAGACGCAGGCAGTGTGTTTGTGTTCATCATGGAAGCTCTCTCCTAACGCCATGAGCCCGCCTAATAAGTTCACTTATATTATCATAATTTTCTGGTTCTCTTAGATGGAAACCAATCCTCTTCTCTTAGACTTGTGAATAATACATGGGTTTGAATGATTCAGAAACATGATTATCTGATTTGGTACTGTTAATTAATTATTCTAATGGAGACAAGAAAGTGGTATTACATGGAGAAATTATACAAGCCTCTAATATTGAATTCAATAAAATTCACAGTATATGAATTAATATATGGAGACAATTGGTACTTGGAAAATAAGCATGTTATTAAACATGATAAAATACATTAAATATTTTAAATTTATATTCTTAAAAAAAACCTAGTACTTGCATAAAATTTATCAGGACAAAAAGTAAAATATTCTCTTGTTTGACATAAAATTTTAACAGAACAAGAGTAAAATACTCTCTTATTTGACACTCACTGTTGACTTGATGAAACTCAGGATAATGAAAACAGGGTCATACTAGTTTGCAATGTCTTATACACTTATCAGCCTCAACTAACATAAATGTCAGACTGGGAGCTCGGGCTTATTATCGTTAACAGTCTCCTCTGACAATTGACCATCGTTCTCAAGCTGCTTCGTGTGCGATTCGGTTTGTTTGGGAGCTGCTTTGTCTGCAAAGGAACGCTGTCTGGAAGCTGACACGACAAATCTTAAACAATCTACGATACAACTTGAGCAAAGTATTCTCAAATGCAGCATACATGGGAAAATTAATTAGCACAAATATGCTGATAGGAAAAAATGCAGCAGTATAAATGAGAGTGGTGGTCCAATGTGGCTTTTCCAAACGAACTATGAGCAATAATGTTGCTGCGAATGCAATCATTGTTGCAGCCAATGAAATGAAGAGCAAGGTGAAGCCTATTGTGAGTTTATGGGGGAGTTCGTGGACGAATTCATCATACTTATAAGAAGATGTGAGGATGGACAAGAACATTACAACGGAGGTTAAGGAGCAGGCCAAAGCAATAACGTCCATGACTGTGAAAAGCAAGAAGAGAGTTCTGTTGAGGAAAATTGGATACCCCTGATTATTAAAACCTCCAGGCACAGTGTACGCAGCTGCAAAGACCACTGTAGCAACGAGAACAGCCACTGCAGAGCAAGACTGAGAAGTGCCTTTTAGCCAAGTCTGTGCTTGCACGAGTAGTTTATTGTGCTTCAAATTGAATAGCTCTTTGCCAGTCTTCTTTCCGTTCTTGCTGCGAAACATGGCGTAGTGGGCGGGCGTGATCTCCTTTACACGCTGCATATATAGAAACATAACTTACATATAAACACGTTTATTAGGTAAAAATCTTGTAGAAGAAAGAGCCAGGGGGCTTACGTTGTACCACTTTATCTCTTCCTGGAGTTGGTATACAGGTCCTGCTATGTGACGCTTTGTAGTCTCTCGCTTCATGTCTGCAGCATGGTGTAAGATGGTGTAGCCATTTTTGTCAACCTTTCGGACTAACTTTTTCATTGGTATTTCCATATTTTTCACATGATTGAAGATTTCATATTGACGGTGCTTAATTGCCACATGCAGTATGTTCTGACCCAGATCATTGCAATGCTCAACTAGCTGGGGACATACTTCCAGTATCTTGTTCACAATTTCTACTATTCCGTTTTCAGTCGCCAGGAATAACGGGATTGGCTCATAATCTCCTTCTGAAGAGTGGTCTTTATCAAACGGAATGATTTCATCCCAAGAAGAATATTTTTTTATCAGTGTCTCCGCTAGTTTGAAAGCAAGTTTATGCTTTCTCTTTTCTTCCAAGATGTCACTCCTTACTAGTGCACGGATTTTTTCCGGTAACTTAAGCCACCCTGTTCGTGTTTAGCGACGAAGAAAGAAATTATATAGAATATCTCTTAATCGAACAAAAGAAATTTTTTACCTTTTGAAATTTTTGTAGTACCTTTTTTATCATCACCTGCATTGTCACCGACTGGAAGGCCTATAAATTGATACAAAAGGTCCTTTTAACATATCCTTATGCATACATTATCTTTAATAGAATTATGGAAAGGTGAAAAATATACTTACAGAAATATATGAATCTGTAGAACAATCTGCCCCATTGATATCCACTTTCGAAAGCTGAGGGCATGGTTGCTAGTAGGTGAAGAGAGGTCCAGCCATGTCCGTCCCTGAGTGCTGCTAACGATTCATCCATCTTCAGTAAATATAGAGCCGTGTCTGAGAAAATTTGAAAAGAAAGCACATCAAATATCAGTTGAATATATATTTCATTTCAAAGCAAAGGTAAAGAAGCTAGGTGAGTAGAGATAGAGACCAAAATGGTGGCCTATGATGGCAACGTGCAGAATGGAGGCATCAAGCTTTTCTTCTTTGATGGCACCAGGCTCTGGCTCTGATATCATTTCACCTTGAATTTGGAAAAGGGTGCCGCGGGTGCGGGAAGAGAAGCGGGTGCGGGAATTTGGAAAAAGGTGGCCTGTGATGGCAACGTGCAGAATGGAGGCATCAGGCTCTGGCTCTGATATCATTTCACCTTGAATGGCACCAGGCCGTTCATTGGAGGCTTTAGGTTTGGGCTTTACCTTGATGGAGCGTATGTTTTGGCGGTGAATATTTTTAAGCTTAGAATATTTTTCTTCTTCAGTCCTTCCTTTTTCTTCTTGGTATATTAATCTTTTGTGAGATTCAAATGATGTTTCAGCTAAAAACTTCACCACCTCTGTTTTCCCAAATGCAGCAGCAAGAAAAAGCGGGGTTTCTTTATCCTCATTCACAGCCTCTTGGAGCTTTTCCCTAGGTGGATCTTCAATATCTTCCTCGAGGAGCCTCCAATGATGAAAGACCAAAGCCTTTACGGCCTCCAGGTTCCCATTGGCTGCAGCCTCATGAAGAGGTGTGTTCCCGTTGCCACTTTTTTCTAAATAGCCATACCTTACCACAGAATGTTCTTTGGAAATATCAAGTAAAAATTGAAGCGGATCTATACTCTTGCTGAACACCGCCAAGTGAAATGCATTGTCCATGGCATGGAGGCCGTTACAGGAAGTGACAGCGAACCAACATTTTTTTGGTAGAATTTCTTCAGAGATTCCCAATCGTTGTGCAGGGTTGCCCGATAAAGCTCGTTTGTACTGCGCAACTCGTCTCCTGTGCCCATTTGCTTCCCGTGGATGGAGACAACCAAAAAAAATAATAATAATAATCAAAGATTGGTTGAGCTTAAAAAAATCGTTTTAAATTATGTCTTAGAGAAAGGAACCTTAGCATTGCATACTATGTTAATAAAAATTTTAGCAAAATTAAATAAATATAAATATAATAACCCAACTTTGATTATTTAATTGGATATTTAGTCTTATGTGACTTTATCCTTAATACAAAATTATACAATCTTATGATAACAATCATTTAGGTATCTAATTAAATATTTAAAATTAGATATACATAGTTTTATTATAATAAGCATTGGTTTATCAATTTTTTTATTAAAATAACTGAAACCTTATATTTTATTATTAAAGAAACTAAAAATTCATATTTCCCTAATAAAATGATCAAACTTTATGTATATCTTACTAAAGATATCAAACAAACATAATTAGTATTATTTATTTTGGTTTGTTTTAAAAACAAAGAAATTAATTTGGTATCATTAATTAAAAAATAATGAAATTTAATTATTTTAATAATAAAATTTGATAATTTAAATAATAAAATTTAAAAGTTTAGTTCTTTAATTTAAAAATATATATAATTTGGTATATTATCGTTGAATACCTCTAAATAACGTTATCCTATAATTATATATATACCCATCTATATATATACTCATCTACATACTTCTTTTTAGTGCTTTAATGTTTTAAAATAAAAAGCAATAATACCAATGTGTAGCTTTTTACATCAATATATATATATATACACACATATACTCATTTAAAAAAAAAATACCAATGTGACTTTTAGTTTTCTTTTTCTTCCGGAAGAAACTAAACTTTATTATTTTTTAATTAAAGTATCAAACTAATATTCTTACATTTAAAACAAAATAAACAATATTAATTATTTTTGTTTGATATATAATTCGATAAATAAAAAATATATAATTCGATATATTCATAAAAAATATTAAATATATAATTAAAAATATTAAAAACTTAATCTCTTTTATTAAAAAAATCTAGAGGTTCAATTTCATAAATAAAAAATATATAATTCAATATATTCATAAAAAAAGTTAATAATATATTAATAAGTTACAAATATGAATACCTTGAAGTGGAGAACTCTGTTACCTCACTTGAAGCTCCAGTCGTTGAAGTGCTTCACACGCTCAAGTCAAGAAAGACCTTAATCAAGCATACATTTAACATAATTATATACATACAGGGAATCCTTGTGAATGACACAGGGTATCCGTACTTAAATAATAAAGATGATGTTAAATGTATGGTGGACCACATAGTCATAGTTGGTGGGATTGCCACCTGTGAATATAATTTTCCCACCTGTGGTACAGGGTATCCGTACTTAAATATACAGGGAATCCTTAAGCTTGTATTTTCTCATCCCCCGAAATTTTGAATTTGCCCATCAATAATTGGACGGCCATGATTTTTTTAATATAAAAATATATTTTCTGACGTTGCTTCAAGATTTTTTCACATAATTCCACGTATTAAACAAACAGTTTCAACTAAACTCCCTTAATTTTGTCAGGTGCATTCATGTTTTGGCTTACATCTCAATTATTGATATCACCAAAGACACTGTTGATTGACATGATATGTCTAACATATAAATTAATAAAATAGCAATAAATTTTGTTAGTTGTAATCCACTTAGTTGTTTGTCTATAATTATTACGCATAGTCCTCTTCAAAATTTAACTCCAAAGAGAATTTTTAATTGTATAATAAATTGAGTTTTAAAAATTAAACATGTCAAACTCGGATCACTTGATTTTGGTATAACTAATGGGGTCATGACTCACAAAATTACGGGTCATGCCGAACTCGTGGTTCATGTGACCGATGTCAAGGGTCCTGAGCCATGGCTGTAAAAAAATAATAAAAACTTCAAAAATCTTTTAAAAAAATACAATATAACGAATTGGCTCAAAAAAACACATAATTTAACTCTCTGAATACTCATGAAAACATGATTCGAAAGATCTTTAATTGTGTTTTAAATCTTACCATGTCATAGATCAACATAACCTATAAGATCCTTCTAAAATCTGTGTTGTGTGTTTTTATATACAGAAGATCCTTGTAAATGATACTTAAAAAAAAAAATAAAGGCATCCGTACATAAATAATAAAGATAATGTTAAATGTGTGGTGGACCACATGGGCATAGTTAGTGGGATTGCATTAAATGATTTCCCACCTGTGAATATAATTTTCCCGCCCAACAAAGAGTGGCCCAAGGACTATTTCTCACCTAAAGTAAACTGGTTTTTCAATTTTTTTTTGGTTAACTTTAAAATCTTATTAATCTATTTATAAATAGTTAAAATCAACTGAGTTTATTAGTTATATTTTTTTTACTTAAACTCTAAAAACTAATAATTTTTATCTAATCCAAATTTTTAAAAATAATATTTTTTGTTAAAGTTTTTAATTTTTCAAATTCAATTTTTCAATGACATATTTTCCTTTTTGATGACCTTTAGGTGATGTCTCTTTCCCTCACTGTAGCCTCCTTCGAACGATCCTCTTCGGCCGCATTTTTGTCTCTAGACAAAGACGATTCATCTTCACTAATGATGACATCAAAAAGGACTCCTAGAAGGAGATCGTGCTAGAGAGAAAGAGACATCCCCTAGAGCTCACCGGAAAGGAAAAGACATTGTCGAAAAATTGATTCTAAAAAATTGAAAACCCTAGGGGGGAAAATGCTCTTTTTAAAAACTTAAATTGGAAAAATTACTAATTTTAAGGATTTATGGAGGAAATGAAATGAAATTTAAATTTATTTTTTAATATCACAGATAAAATAATAATTTTACTTTTAAAATCATTAATTTTAATTATTTATAAATGAATAAATAAAATTTTTAAAGTTAATAAAAAAAATTCGAAAAAACAACCTACTTTGGTAAGACATAGTCCTTTGGCGGCAAAGAAATAAACCATTTGGATGGGCAATATTGACTTTGGGTGGCCTGCTTTAAATGGCCTTGTAAAATTACTTTATCGACCGGAGGGGCTGCAAGAGTTTCTCTAAATACACCCTCTGCTCTTCATTTGTAACGTACACACACCTAATAAGATTTTCATTCGAGCGTCTCAAGTTTTGCTTTTCATTTTTATTCTACGTGCATCAACTTCATTTATCTTCTTCTTCTACTTAAAGTTTAATTTAATTATAATATCCTTTACTCATAATTTTTTTTTAATTATATTTATAATATGTTATTAGTATGATCAGCTTACATATATTTTAATATTAGTTATCTTTCAATTATGTTATTATTTTATTTGTATACCACAAATACGAATATCTCAGTTATGATATTATCCTATTTATAAAATACAAACTATTGATGTTTTAATTATTGTTATCTTCTATTTAATTTTTTATTTATAATTATATTTATTTGCAACCCTAAGTTTGTAAAATCATAATCTAGACTTGAAGTTCTGAATATCATGAATTTGAATCTGAAGTCCTAAATATCATTTGTAACCTAAAGTTTACAAAACCTTGAATCTGGGCCAAAAGTCTGAAATATTATTTAAATAATTATTTTTATTATAATAATTGTATTTGATTTACAATCTAAAGTTTGTAAAATCATAGGGTATATATGTATGTATATATATATATATATATATATATATATACCAAAGTTTCATCAAAGTAATTTTTTTATATTAACTATATCACATTTGTAACTCAAAGTTTGCAAAAATTGTGAAAAATATGGACTTCAAGTCCAAAATAGAATCAGAATTAAAGTTTACATATTATAATATTTTATATACTAATTACAAAACCAGAAGTTTTGAAAATATGAGATAATATATGAACCTAAAATTTCAAAAATTAATCTCAATATTTCTTTTACAAAACCAACTATTTTGTAAATATAGAATAATATCTGAATTTGAAGTTTTAAAAATTAATTCATGCATATTATCTACAAAATCAGAAATTTTATAAATACGATAATATTTGAACCTTGGATGGCACCAGGCAGCTCATTGGAGGCTTTAGGTTCGGGCTTTGCCTCGATGAAGCGTATGTTTTGGCGGTGAATATCTTTAAGCTTAGAATATTCTTCTTTAGTCGTTCCTCCTTTTACTTCTTGTATAAATCTTGTGTGAAATTCTAATGATTTTTCAGCTAAAAACTTCACCACTTTTGTTCTCCCAAATGCAGCAGCAATAAAAAGCGGGGTTTCGCCGTTCAGATTCACAGCCTCATGGTGCTGTTCTACAAGTGGATCTTCAATATCTTCCACGGCGAGCCTGCAATGATGTCTGACCAAAGCCTCTACGGCCTCCAGGTTCCCATTGGCTCTAGCCTCATGAAGAGGTGTGTTCCCGTTGTCATTTTTAACTAAACAGCCATGCTTCGCCGCAGAATGTTCGGAAATATCAAGTAAAAATTGAAGCGGATCTTTACTTTTGCTGAGCACTGCCAAGTGAAATGCATTGTCCCTGAAGGCCGTTACAGGAAATAACGGCAAACTAACATTATTCTGGTAGAAGTCCTTCAGAGATTTCCAATCGTCGTTCAGGGCTGCCCGATAAGGCTCGTACAAATCAGTTTTACTGCCCGACCTGTCTCCTCTGTTCATTTGCGCCCTGTAAATGGAGACCAAAAAAAAGAAATAGTATTATTTATTTTGGTTTGTTTTAAAAATAATGTGATTAAATTGGAATTATTAATAAAAAATAATGAAATTTAATTATTTTAATAATAAAATTTGATAACTTAAATAACAAAATTTAAAAGTTTAGTTCTTTAATTAAAAAATATAATTTGGTATATTGTTGAATACCTCTAAATAATGTTATCATGTAATTATATATATTCTTATCTACATACCTCCTTTTTGGGATATTAATTAAAATAGGCAAGTGGATTCCCGCCTAAACCTTTTTCGGCAACAAATACTCTGTTTTACCTTTCTAAGCAAATCATCTTTTTCATTCCAAAAATATCCTAATCTAATTTTTCAAATTCAACGCCTGACTTTCCCCGATTAATTGATTCCTACCGCGAAAATCATTAATATTATATTAAGATTAAATTATCTGAAATAAATAAAATTTATAAATTAAAAAAGGGATTAATATTTAAAAAATAATTTATTTTTAGATATAAAAAATAATAGATATATAAAAAATGATAAGTTTTTCTTTAAATTATTTGCAATGAAAAATATATAAAAATTTTATTTTTATAAAATAATTGAAGTGAATTTGGATATTTATATAATAATCTATTTTATAAAATAATCTATTAAATAATATATATTTATAATATAATCTATTTTTATAAAATAGATTAAATTTTTTTTTTACAAAAACTGGTTGCAGTGAATTTGGCAAGGGGTGCGTGGATTTGGTAAGGGGTGCGGGTGCGTGCGTTCGGGTGCGCGCGCGCTGGTGTGTGCGGGCGGGCGCGCACGCTGGTGACATCTGCTACATTCAATTTGCCGCACCCTTTTGGAAACGCACGCACCCCTTAACACTTTGCCGCACCCTTTCGGAAACGCACGCACCCCTTAACACTTTGTCGCACCCCTTTGCTTTGCCACGCACCCTTTTATATTTTGCCGCACCCCTTTGCACTTCCACGCACCCGTTCAGGAACTGCCGCACCCCTTTGCACTTCCACGCACCCTTTCACATTTTGCCGCACCCCCTTCACTTCCACGCACCCGTTTGCACTTTCATGCACCCTTTTAACATTTTGCCGCACCCTTTAGCAGCTTCCCACACCCCTTTGCATTTTAACGCACCCCTTAACACTTTCCCCATGCTTTTCAGATTTTATATCTCCTATTTGCAATTTGATTGATTAAACATGTTTGCAATTTACTCGATTATATTGATTGTTATTTGATAATGTTTATATTGATTGTAATTTTCCAATTTTTCTGATTTTCTGAATATGTTTGTTTTTGGGGATTTTAGGAAACTGGGGTTAACGAACGCCCTGGTGAAAGGAGGTACAACGAAGGCTATTATTTTTTGGCGAAGTTAAAAGTTAGAGGTCATGTGGATACTGTCCATATCCATACTGGAGACTAGAGATTTGTCTTAAACTGTAAATATCAAACAGAATTTGAAAGGGTGCATGCATGCACCCTTTCAGCAAATTCCCGCACCCTTTCGGCAATTCCACGCATCCTTTCGGCAATTCCCGCACCATTTCAGCACTTGCCGCACCCTTTCAGAAATTTTCATACCCTTTCAGCAAATTCCCGCACCCTTTCGGTAATTCCCGCACCCTTTCAGCACTTGTCGTACCCTTTCAGAAATTGTCATACCCTTTCAGCAAATTCCCACACCCTTTCGGCAATTCCCGCACCCTTTCGGTAATTCCCGCACCCTTTCGGCACTTGCCGCACCCTTTCAGAAATTGTCATACCCTTTCAGCAAATTCCCGCACCATTTCGACAATTCCCGCACCCTTTCGACACTTGTCGCACCCTTTCAGAAATTTTCATACCCTTTCAGCAAATTCACGCACCCTTTCGGCAATTGTTGAAAGGATACGGTAATTGCTGAAAGGGTGCGACAATTTCTGAAAGGGTGCGGGAATTGACTAAAGAATGCAGGTGTGTGAAGAGGTGCGGAAATGGGTGCAAGTGCATGAAATATAAAAAATATATATTATATTAATAATATATATATTATATTATATTATTAATATATATATATATATATATATATATATATACTGCACCCCTTTATATATAAAGGGGTGCATGGAGGGTGCGGGAAATGCCCTTTTTTATTAATATAAAGGGGTGCGTGGAGGGGTGCAATTTCCCGCACCCCTTACACATTTTCCGCACCCATTTATATAGTGTAATTTCACGCACCCTTTAGTAAATTTTCGCACTCTTTAGTAAATTTTCGCACCCTTTCACACACCTGCACCAATTCTCGCACCCTTTCACGCACTCGTACCCTTTAGTCAATTCCTGCACCCCTTTACATTTTCACGCACCCATTTGTATTTTTACGCACCCTTTCACATTTTCACGCACTCGTTTATATTTTTACACACTTGTTTTGTATTTTCATGCACCCATTTGTATTTTCATGCACCCCTTTACATTTTCACGCACCCATTTGTATTTTTACACACTCGTTTATATTTTCATTCCCTTCCCGCACCCCTTAACACTTTCCTATACCCCTTTTGAGAAAACGCACCGTTTTGAGAAAAACGTAATGTTTTCGAGATATCCATTATTTTTCATATATATCAATTAATTTTAAATTTAATTATTTTATAAAATTTGTAGATTTTATTCATAAATTTTATTCAATTTATAGATTTTCAATGTGTTTTTCAATTTTATTCATAGATTAACATTTTCAATCTGTAGATTTTATTCAATCTATAGTATATCTGTTTTTCAATCTATAGATTTTATTTATTATAGATAAATTAATCTTAATGCGTATAGTTAAACGTAAATAATTAATCGATGAAATAATACGGTAAATGTTGAGAAATTAAATGAGGGTATTTTTGGAATGAAAATTTTAATTTGCTTAAAAAGGTAAAACGTATGAATTACTGCCGAAAAACATTTAAGCGAGAAAACGACTGCCTATTTTAATTAATATCCCCTCCTTTTTAGTCCTTTAATGTTTGAAAAGAAAAAATAATACCAATGTGTAGCTTTTTATATCAATAAATAAATAAATAAATAAATATATATATATATATATATATATATATATATATATATATATATATATATATATATATATATATATATAAAAAGAAAAAGCAATGCCTTTTTTTATAAATACATTAAAAAAAAAAGCTATAGCAATGTGACTTCTAGATTTTTTTAAGGAAGAATCTAAACTTTATTATTTCGTATTTAAAGTATCAAACTAATATTTTTTCTTTTTAAAATAAAATAAATAATATTAATTATATTTATTTGTTATAATCAATCAAAAATACTAAAAATTAAGTCACTTTTATCAAAAAAAAAAATCTGAAGGTTTAATTTTATAAATAAAAAATATATTTCAATATATTCATAAAAAGAGTTAGTAATATATTAAGAAGTTGCAAATATGAATACCTAAAAATAGAGAGTTCTATGATTTTACTTGAATGCTCCAATCGTTGAAATTGTGTTAGAGAAAGTGTTTACTCAAGCTTTAAAAGAATAAGAATTCTGAGTAGTGTTCTCTATAATATAATTAACTATGTGTTGTGTGCTTTTATATATAGAGAGTCCTTCTAAATAAAGATGAAGAGGTATCCTTACTTTGCTTAAATAATTGATAAAGTTCACTCGTACAAACAACAAGAGTATAATAAAGATAAAAACTTGTTCTTATTTCATAACAATGAAAGTATGATCAAATCAAATATGATTAAAAACATATAATCAAATTAAATAGAAACAAACAGTTATTTGAATTTATTCAAAATGAAGTTATGTTATGAGATTTTAAAACAAATCTTATATTGATAAAATACAAGAGAGATACTGAACTTGTTATAATTAGTATGTGAATTGTTATTACTTCAGGTAATTAAGACAAAACTAGTTTAATAATATGTGAATTGTTAAATTTGTAAACTATAAAAGCTAAATTATGATAAATTGTATATTTAAAACGTACAATATTTTTATAGTGGACTAGTCTATATGTTTAGTCATTGATAAAGATGAAGGTAAAAAATACATATTCATTAGGAAAGATGCTGTAACTCATTTTTCATGTTTTGAGACAATGAACAAGCGGTCACAGATTCTAATTATAAAAAGTAAAATAGTATAATATCAATATAATAAAAGATGATGAAAGTATAATTAAAAAAAATGATGGTTAACTTATAATTAAGCAAATTAAAAAAAAAAGTTATTGGGATTTACCCAAAATTAGATTATATTATAATAAAAAACAAATCTTACGTCAAGAAAGCATATATGATTGACCAACGCCTGTACGGCCTCCAGGTTCCCATTGGCTGCAGCCTCATGAAGAGCTATGTTCCCGTAGCCATTCTGTTCTAAATAGCCATACCTCATCATAAATTTTTCTTCAGAAATATCGAGATTAGATTGAAGCGGTTCTTTACTTTTGCTGAACACCGCCAAGTGAAACGCATTGTCCATGGAGGCCGCTACAGGATATGACAGCATCGTCCATATTTCTCGTAGAAGTCCTTCAGAGATTCCCAATCGTCGTTCAGGGCTGCCTGATAAGGCTCGTACAAATCAGCTTTACTGGCCATCTCGGCTCCTCGGTTCAAAAGCTTCCCGTAGAAATTGCTTTAAATTTTGTCTTAGAAAAAAGAATTTTAGTATTGTATACCATGTTAATAAAACTTTAACAAAATTAAATAAATATAGCGATAACAATATTTCAAGTATTATTATGTGCATCCAGTTTCGAATATTTTTTTAAGTATCTAATTAGGACGATTGACTAATACTTTATTCTATATTCAAATTATTTTATTATATGATGACATAATATTTTGGATAATTCAATTCTCAGAATTGAATACACATAGTTTTATTACAATATTTATAAGTATCGATGTGTCATTTTGTTATTGAAACGACTGAAATATTATATTTTTCTATCGAAGAAATCGAACATTCAAATTTTCTTATTAAAAGGACCCAACTTTCATATATCTTATGGAAGTTATTGAACATATATAATTAGTATTTTGTTTTATTTAAAAAATAAGGTGATTAATTTGATACTTTCAATTAAAAATATTAGATGTTTAATCATTACAATAATAAAATTTAAAAGTTTGACTATTTTAATAAAAAAATTTAAAAGTTTAATCTTTAAAAAAAAAAAAAGAAACTGTAGTTTGCATGTCATTATTGAATATCTCTAAATGATGTTATCTTATAAATATATAATAAGTTAGATAGAACATTGAGGTCATCAGTCCCACTCCTGCAACCTTTTTTATATATATAACAACACTTGTACAAATCAAATTATCATATTTTCTCAGATTAAGGAATTGAATTTGTTTTTTCTAATAAACAGACCGAACTTTTAAATTTTTTTGTTGAAATGACGAAATTTTTATCTTTTCTTATTTAAAAGACTAAATTTTTATTATTATTTATTGAAATTATCAAACCACTCACCTAGCTTTTAAAACAAAACAAATAATATAAATTATTGTGTTTGCACGATATCTTTTATTAAAAAATACTAAAAGGCTAGTTTTTTCTGTAGAAAAATTTTAAAATTCAATTCTTTTAATTAAAAAACTATGAGACTTTGGTTACTTTAAAAAAAAAAAAATTGATATAGTTCGACATCCATAAAAAGAATTAGTGATATATAAACAATTTACAAATACAAATACCTAAAAGTAGAGATTTTTTGCAATCTCACTTTATTGTTCCCAAGGTTGAGGTTCTCACGTATCAAAACAAGGTCAAAACCAAACTTGTAGTTAACAGAATAATAACTAGTTGTTGTATTCTCTGAAATTTGATAAGCCATGTGTTATGTGCTCTTATAGATAGGGACTTATTTTATCCTTATAGATGACGATGAATAAGAGTATTGTTACTTTGCTTAAACAATTGATAAAACTCACTTGTATAAATAGTGAGAATAAAACAAAGGTAAATTTTATTCTTATTTTATTATGATAAAAGTATAATAATAAAGTAATAATAGAGATAAAAGATTATTGATAACTTATAGTTAAATGAATTATAAATAAATAGTTATATGGATTTACCTAATATTAGATTATGTAGGACACTTGTATAACTAGTGAAACAAATCTCATATCAATAAGGTATGAAAGAAATATTGGGTATGTATGTGTATCTCACATTATTTATGGATGTTAAAATAAGACTGATTTATTAGTTCGTAAATTCTTAAACTGTTAAAAAAAGTTTTAAGTTGCAAAACCCTAAAAGTTATACTGTGATGAATTATATGTTTTAAAACGTATAATGCCTTAATAATAAGTCGACATGTTCAATCTTTGATAAAGATAACACTAAACATCACATATCGGGAAAAGTGTTATAACTTATTTTCCATGTCTGTGAACAGCAAACACTAACTCATAAATAAATCAAAATTGGTAGATGAATAATGGGTTTATATGTTAAGGACCCTAACCAATTCTAATTATAAAAAGCAAAATAATACAATATTAGTATAATAGGATTGAAAGAATATATATCTAAAAGATTATGAATCCATTATAAAAATAAAAGATGTTTAATTATTTATAATCGAACGAAGTAAAAATAAACAGTTTTTTGAATTTACCCAAAATTAGGTTTCATTGTAGCATCTCAACACAAATTTTATATTGACAAAATATAAAAGAAATATTTGGTATATATGACTATCTTATATTGCTTAAAAATGCTAATACAAAATTAGTTTAATTGTTTGTGAACTTCTTAATTGTTAAAACATTTTTTAAGTTATAAAAACCAAAAGCAAAACTATTTTATATTCAAAATAGACAATATTTTAATAGTAAGACTATATATATATATAGTGAGGCTATATATAAATGCACATAATCCCTTGATGAAGATAAAGTTAAACTACACATATTTATTAGGAAATATGTTATAATCTATTATCTATGACACAGGGAATACAAACTCATAAGTAAATGAATAATATGTTTACGTGGACAAATTGTTTATGAGTTTGAAATCTTTATATTCATATCTTATAGATAAAGTGATTATCAATTCGAATTATAAAAATTAAAATAATAAAATAATAATATAATATGATTGAAAGTATAGATAAGATCATTTTTTTAGTTATAATTATAAATTTTGGTAGTAATATTCTCACAAAGAACGCTTGCTCATTGGCAACACAACTTTTTATGTGTCACAAATAATCATGTTGACGATAAAAAATTTAAAAAAATCATAAACCAAGAGACAAAATGAGGAAGGTCTGAATCATATCCATCTCACAATTTATTTATATTGAAATCGTAAAGAATACAAAATTAGAAGAAGATAAAGGGATGGACAAAAGAAAGAATGAGTTAACAATGAAAGAAACAAGAAACAAAGAGATTAAAAATAATGATGAAGCAAAGAATAATTTGGTTGCTGGAAGATATGTTTCATTTCCATTATAAAAGAAATGAAAAGGGCAAGTTACGGTTGACTCCTTGTCCTATTTAGTCTTCTCATTTCCATCAAATTTACCAATAGCCACATGTGGGGACTCTTATCACTTGCTTTATTTATTTAATATTTTATCATACAAACATTTAAAGCAAATTTAGTTTTATAGTTTTCAATGAATGAAATCATATGCATTTTTAAAAAAAAATTTACAATGAATTTGTCATATATTATTCATTGATAATGTTTTTAAAATCGAATCAGTGATTAAATTGATCATTTTACTAATTCATAGTTTAATCGATTCATGACATATGATAATGTATATAACTCAGCCATATGAACACTGGATCAAAAGTCTATGCTTTAAATTCCAATGTATAATTTAAGTCAAATTCTACTTTAAAATAGGAATAAAAGATATTAGATATGGCTAAGATGACACTTGAAAATGGGACCAAGAATGGGCATTCTAAGGCTAGCAGGCAATAAAATTGTTTGGCTAGCTTATTCTTGAGTATACATGCATAAGAATGCTAGCTAATAAAATCTCAACTATCTTTATGATGAACAATGATTAAGCAGATCCATATATTTAGACAAGGATATATGTGTGAATTAGACACTTATCGACCTCAATTTATATAAATCCCTCAGACTGGGAGCTTAGTCTTTTTATCATAAACACTCTTTTTAGACAATTGACCATCAATCGGAAGCTGCTTTATTTGTGAGAAGACCTGCTTGGTCAACAATGGAACTTTATCCGAAAGTTGCCTTCTAGAGCGGTGGAGGCTTTATGACATGTCGATTATTAGACAATCTACAATAGATGATGAGCAAATTTTTCTCAAATGAAGCATACATAAGAAATTGCATGAGTGCAAATATGCTAACAAGAGAAAATGCAACAATATAGATGACAGTGGTGGCCCAATGTGGCTTTTCTAAACCAACTATGGGCAATATTATTGTCATTAATGCAATCATTTTTGTAGCCAATGAAATGAAGAGTAAGGTGAAGCCTATTGAGAGTTTGTCAAGAAGTGCATCGTGGAATTCTTTATATTGATAAGGCAAAGTGAAGACAGACAAGAACATTACAACCGAGGTCAATGAGCAAGCCAAAGTAGTAATGTCCATGACTGTGAAAACCATGTAAAGAATGCTTCTGAGGAAAATTGGATACCTTTTTTCATTGGAACCTCTAGGCACAGTGTACGTAGCTATGAAGACCACTGTGAAGTGTCACTATATCTTACATGCACACTTGAACTGAACTGTACTATATGGCTAATGTTCTTTGGCGCTAACTGTATAATACATTTAATGAGTGTCTATTTCTCATAGAGCCTTATTGTTTTCAAATATCTTCCCACTTACACACAAAGCTAATGGTTATTTAAGTGTATATTATTTTTCTTAACTTCCACTACTTTCGACCTTGATTTGACTCGATTGGGGTCTATGCCACCTCTCAAATAGTTGAGCACCTTAACTTTAGCTATTTGTCCTAGCTTGCCTTGCTAAGCCCTTTCTTTTCTCTTTCCCTCTTCAAACATAACCTAGGGGTAAAATAATCATTTCCTTACTCTACTAGAGATATACCATCATTTAACACCCTGATCTCCTTGTGCTCCTCACACAAGCCTTACATAGATGTGTACTCTATTAGAGATGGGCATCCCTATAATTTTTTATTATGATCAACCTTGCGTTAACCACTGTTAACGCTATAACCAAACATGATTGTTCTTTCACTTGACATGATCATTCACTTTTAGGGAGACCACACACGGACATGTATCTCATACCATATGACTATATAAAATATTTTCTCAGATCGAATGTGCAATTGCTCTTGTAAAGTTTTTTTCTACAAGAGGATACACAGACGTGTGGCTATTTCACACAATTGTGTATCGCAAACTGTGATTTTATAATCTACTGGTTTAATGTTTTTCTAGCATTGTAAAGTTACTACAATATCATTATAATATAACTGAAAGTATATATAAGGTCATTCTTTGAGTTATAATTACACAATTGGTAATAATATTCTTACAAGCATGCATGCTCATTGAAAAATAAGGCTATAGTTTCTAAATTAATTTTAAAAATAATCTCAACGGCATTTACAAAACAAACTAATACAAAAGCCATAAAAAACATAGACATATAATAATTCAACAGCCTTCAAAGATATTTGGCTTCTTCAATACGGTTTGCCAATATCTTCTCAACCATGGAAGCTCTGAATTCTTCTCTCAGATCATAAGAGGACTCTTCTATGGCTACCATGCAATAACTTTAGTGATCCCTTCACTGTCTCTTTGGTTTCTTCTCTCTTTGTGTCTTGCCTCTTGCCTTTCTCTACTCATGGGTTTGTGTTCACAAAATACTTTATCAAGGAAGGAAGCTCTCTCTTGATGCCATGAATCCGCCCAATAAGTTTCTAGTTCCCTTGTATGAATATCACATTTCTCTTGGATTTGTGTAATAATTCTTGGGTTTGAATGACTCAAAAACATGATTGTATGATTTGGTACTATTAATTAATTATTTAGTTGGCGAATAGAAATTGAAATATATATGTAGAAACTATACAAGCCTCTAATACTGAATTCAATAAAAGTTTCTGAAGTAAAGAAATGGTAAAAATTAATATAAGAGAATTAATATTTGAAAAATAAGCTAAAAATCTTATTGAAGCATGGTAAAAATAGATTAAATGTTTTGAATTTATAGACTCAACATAACATACCATCTAAAAGACACCCAGTGTTTGCATAAAATTATATTAAAACAGACTAAAATATTCTTTTATTTGACTCTTATACTTAACTTGGTCAAACCCAAAATAATAAAAACAGAATTTGCTCTCATTTGTAATATCTATTGGATTAAAGACATATTATTGTCCTTTGTTTAACCTTAGAGCAACTTATATAAATCCCTCATACTGGGGAGCCTAGGCTTGTTATGATGACAATTAACTTCGTTCTAAAGTTGCTATGTGTAGTGGAGGCTTTGTGACATGCAAAGTCTTAGACAAATTATGATACAACTTTGAGTAAAGTTTTCTCAAATGCAACATAAATAAGAAATTGTGTGTGTAAAAATGCTAAGAGAAAAAAATGTAGTAGCATAAATGATAGTGGTGGTCCAACTTAAGTTACAATTTGATAGCTTAATATGAGTTCAAAGGCTTGTTGAAACTCTTCTATTTTTTAAGTTTTTTCTTATTTTTTTATGGTTTTTAATGATTATCTTTTTTTTTTTTTACAATTTAATATCATTTATAATGTTAATATTCATCATTCGGTCAAATTAAACTCAATTTTATATTTTAATTTTAAATATAGTTTGAATAAGTTTTTATTTAAATTTAATTCGATTTAAATCCATGCCACACTAACTAACTAGCAGGATATTCTATTGTCCAATCAGAAAAGAAAATTCCAGACCTTAATTTTTTTCTCACAGAACATAAGCAACATGATTGTGTTGTTACATTACTAACTAATTCTAAATAAAATACAAATCATTCCTTACCTCACATCTCGATTTAACATCCACATGTCAATAACTCAATTCATTTGGACTCCACCCTTCTAAAGCCAATATTGCCCTCACAATCTCAAGAAACAAAAATATTCAATCTAAGACGAAGTCCACCCAAAGTTTAGTGTAAGTTTACTTATATCGGTTAATTTTTAAAAATTTATTTACTTATTAAATTTTATTATTATTATCAAAATAAAATTATTATTTAAAAATTTTATTAAAAGATTACTCTTAAATTTTCAAATTTTCATTTCTATCTTATAATTTTATATTTCTCAAATTTAAAAATTGACTTTTTCTCTCTCAAATTAAGGATTGTAAACTCTCATCTTTTCATTATATACACCCCCAAACTTTTAGTTTTTAGATTTTTATCTCTGATAACAATTTGTCGTCTCTGATTGTCAACTCTCTCCCTCCTGATCACTCTCCCTTCTTTCTCTAATTGTTTTTGTAGGAGACGAAAAGGGTTAGAGAGGAAACAGAAAGTGATCAAAAGGGAGGAAGAAAGCAAGAGGGAAAGAGCAAAATGTTAGATATGGCGAATGGTTCTCAAAGATAAGCAACAAAAAACTATAAAGGAGAAATGAGCACTTTTCAAAAATGAAGAAAAAATGTTAAATTTTTGAATTAAGAAATGTGATAAAATTTTAATTTTTTCTAATATTTTTAGTTAAATAATTTTATCTTTGATAATAATAATAAAATTTATCAGACATAGATGATTGGGTTTTAAAAATTTAACTGGTGTAACTTTGTACTTACGCAAAACCTTGGGTGGGAACAGCATTTTGGCCTATTACAAAACCTAGTGCCCTTGTTGTTTCTGGCCCGCCGCCTGCTCATCTATTTTCAGACTTCTCATCGTAAACGACAAACTGAAGAGTCAATGGCTTTACTCTCTCAACTCACTCAATTCCCATGCAAAACCCTTTCTTTAATGCCACCTCATCAGCATCTCATTACTGTGAAGCCTTCGATTCCTCCTCTGAACTCGGCCAAGATTTCGCAGAGAATCACTAAGAAGTAGCTGAAAGCAAGACCGGTGGTCGTGGCTTGGGCCGTGGACGATGACGAATGGTGTCCCGATAAGGAGGACGAAGCTACCGCCGTGGCCATAATAGAGGAGGAGAAGCCCATAGACGTGACGGAGATTAATAACTTGAAGAAGGCGTTAATTGATTCGTTCTATAGGACCGATCGTGGGTTGACGGCGACTACCGAAACGAGAACGGAGATTGTCGAGCTTATTAGACAGCTTGAAGCTAAGAATCCGACTCCCGCACCAACTGAGGCGTTAACTTTGCTTAACAGCAAATGGATTCTTGCGTAAGTCTTTGTTTCCCTTTTATGGTTTGTGGGAAAATTATGGCGAAGGGATTGAATTTGGGTATTTTAAATATCGGGTATTTTTATGGTTTGCTAGCGCTTGATTTGATTTGAATCTTTGATTTATTTAGGATGATATATCATATAATCTGTTATTTGAAATTGGGCAGTCAAGTCAAGTTTTAGTGGTTTGAATAAAATATAAAGTTGAATTGTTTTATAGTTTAGTTTGAGTTGTGGCAGGTCAAGCGTCAGATGATATTTTGGGATTGGAGACAATATAAACTGGTCTTTGATCAGACCTGGATATTCACCCTATCAAGAGGTGGATTTAAAATTGAATTCGAATTTGACTGCAGCAATAGTATAATTGAGTCAAAATAGATCAAAACTCTTTTGTTGTAACCGAATTAAACTCTTCTAAGCTCACGAATTTAGTGAGCTCATCGCCCTCAAGTTTAAGTTTGAGTTTGAGTACAACATCAATTATTAGGTTCGAACTCACCAAAACTACACTTGTTTTGAGCCATTCAAATCAAATTGATAACCAAGTTTGAATCAATTCGGCTCGATTCTATCCCCAACCCTATCCAAGAAACTGACTTTCAAAATGTGTGGCCTTTGGCTACAACCTCCATTAATAACGATGCCAAATATGAAGTCCGAAGTCCCAAGGGTGTCAAGGTTGGGCCTTTGCCTTCTCTGAATGCATTCGACATTTGTAAGTCTGGGTTCATCTCTAATTGGCCATTTCATTTCTCTGTGTTTACATCAAGTTTGAAGAATGCATCATCGAGACTCCTCAGATATCAAACTCCAAAGTTTTACCTGACAACGATATCAGAATCTATGGTTTTACCTGACAATGACGAATTTCTGGGACAAAAGATTCACCTTTCCCCATTGAAAGGCTTGTTTACTTCAGTCCAAGATGCAGCTTCATCTCAGTCTCTAATAGCAATGTGCAGTCTTGGTTACTAACAACATACCAGGATGAACAACTTCATATTTCCGGGGAGACGCAGGCACTGTGTTTTTGTTCATCAAGAGAGCTCTCTCTTGACGCCATGAGCCTACCTAATAAGTTCACTTATAGAGGGCGTTTGATTTAAATAATGTTTTATTATCAAAATAGAGAGATTACTTTGAAGATAGATTATTGAGAAGATTACTGTATATAAATGATTATTACATTTGATAAAATTTGATAAAAATGGATGGTATAAATAATTAATTTATTTGGTTAACGGTAATAAAAGAATACTAGTAAATTATTTTACTTAAATGTCTTTTAATATAAATATTTTTAAATATTTTTTATATTATTTGTTATATTAATTAAAAATAAATTTATTTTTGTCTTAAAATATTAATAAATAATAATATAATTATAATAAAATCAAGATTATCTTGATAATCTTTTAATACTTAAGATAAATGTGATAATTATTACATGTCACGTCAGTATTGATAATAAAATATTACTGTAATATTTTATTACTGTAATATAAATAATAAAAAATAAATTACTTAGAAAATCTTTAAAAGGCTCTAACCAAACGGCCCATATTATCATAATCTTCTGGTTCTCTTAGATGGAAACCAATCCTTTTCTCTTAAATTTGTGAATAATACATGAGTCTGAATGACTCAGAAATATGGTTATCTGATTTGGTACTGTTTTCTATTGGAGAATAGAAAGTGGTATTATATGGAGATATTATACAAGCCTCTAATATTGAATTCAATTGGAGTCGCAGGATATGAATTAGTATACGGAGACAATTGGTTCTTGGAAAATAAGCATGCTATTAAATATGATAAAAATACTTTAAATATTTTAAATTTATATTCTTAAAAAACACACACTACTTGCATACAAATTCATTAGAACAAAAAGTAAAATATTCTCTTGTTTGACGCTCACTCTTGACTTGATGGAACCCAAAATGATGAAAACAAAGTCACACTAGTTTGTAATATCTTGGTACGCTTATCAGCATCAACTAATATAAATCTCACACTCAGAGCTTGGGCTTATTATCGGTACACTCTCCTCAGACAATTGACCATCGTTCTCAAGCTGCTTTGTGTGCGATTCGGTTTGTTTAGGAGCTGCTGAACCCTGTCTGGAAGCTGACTTCTTGGGCTGCGGAAACTTCTTAGACAATCTAGGACACAACAGGAGCAAAGTTTTCTCAAATTCAGGATACATGGGAAAACTCATGAGTGCAAATATGCTGACAGGAAGAAATGCAGCAGTATAAATGATAGTGGTGGTCCGATTGGGCTTTTCCGAACGAATTATGAGCAATATTGTTGCTGCGAATGAAATCATTGTTGTAATCAATGAAATGAAGAGCAAGGCGAAGCCTATTCTGAGTTTGCCGGGGAGTTTGTGGTGGAATTCTTCATACGTATAAGGCGATACAAGGATGGACAAGAACATTACAACGGAGGCTAAGGAGCAGGCCAAAGCAAGAACGTCCATGACTGTGAAAAGCAAGAAGAGAGAGCTGTTAAGGAAAACTGGATGCCCCTGTTCATTAGAACCTCCAGGCACAGTGTACGCAGCTGTAAAGGCCACTGTAGCAACGAGAACAGCCACTATAGAGCAAGACTGAGAAGTTTCTTTTATCCATGTCTGTGCTTCCTCGAGTAGTTTATTGTGCTTCATATTTTTCTATTAAAATAATCAAACTTTATGTATATCTTAATAAAGATATCAAACAAACATAATTAGTATTATTTATTTTGGTTTATTTTAAAAACAAAGTGATTAATTTGGTATCATTAATTAAAAAAATAATGAAATTTAATTATTTTAATAATAAAATTTGATAATTTAAAAGTTTAATTCTTTAATTTAAAAAAATATATAATTTGGTATATTATCGTTGAATACCTCTAAATAACGTTATCCTATAATTATATATATACCCATCTGCATACTTCTTTTTAGTGCTTTAATGTTTTAAAATAAAAAGCAATACCAATGTGTAGCTTTTTACATCAATATATATATATATATATATATATATATATATATATATATATATATATATATATATATATATATACACACATATACTCATTTAAAAAAAAAAAATGCCAATGTGACTTTTAGTTTTCTTGTTCTTCCGGAAGAAACCAAACTTTATTATTTTTTAATTAAAGTATCAAACTAATATTCTTACATTTAAAACAAAATAAACAATATTAATTAATTTTGTTTGATATATGCAATTAAAAATGCTAAAAACTTAATCTCTTTTATTAAAAAAATCTAGAGGTTCAATTTCATAAATAAAAAATATATAATCCGATATATTCATAAAAAAAAGTTAATAATATATTAATAAGTTACAAATATGAATACCTTGAAGTGGAGAATTCTGTTACCTCACTTGAAGCTCCAGTCGTTGAAGTGCTTCACACGCTCAAGTCAAGAAAGACCTTAATCAACCATACGGTAAAAGAGAGTAAGAACTGTAAGTAGTGCCTTTATATGCAGGGAATCCTTAAGCTTGTATTTTCTCATCCCCCGAAATTTTGAATTTCCCCATCAATAATTGGACGGCCATGATTTTTTTAATATAAAAATATATTTTCTGCCGTTGCTTCTAGATTTTTTCACATAATTCCACGTATTAAACAAACAGTTTCAACTAACCTCTCTTAATTTTGTCAGGTGCATTCATGTTTTGGCTTACATCTCAATTATTGATATCACCGAAGATACTGTTGATTGACATATTATGTCAGACATATAAATTAATAAAATAGCAATAAATTTTGTTATTTGCAATCACTAGTTGTTTGTCTGTAATTATTATACATAATCATCTTCAAGATTTAATTTCAAAAGAGAATTTTTAATTATATAATAAATTGAGTTTTAAAAATTAAACATGTCAAACCCGGATCACTTGATTTTGGTATAACTACTGGGGGCATGACTCACAAAATTGCGAGCCATGCCAAACTCATGGTTCATGTGACCGATGTCAAGGGCCCTGAGTCATAACCGTAAAAAAATAATAAAAACTTCAAAAATCTTGTAAAAAAAATATAATATAACAAACTGACTCATAAAAATACATAATTTAACTCTCTAAAGACTTATGAAAGCATGATTAGAGAAATCTTCAATTGTGTATTAAATCTTATCATATCACAGATCAACACAACCTATAAGATCCGTCTAAAAACTGTGTCGTGTGTTTTTATGTACAGAAAATCCTTGTAAATGATATTTACAAAAAAATAATAATAAAGGAATCCGTACTTAAATAATAAAGATAATGTTAAATGTGTGGTGGACCACATGGGCATAGTTGGTGGGATTGCATTAAATGATTTCCCACCTGTGAATATAATTTTCCCGCCCAACAAAGAATGGCCCAAGGACTATTTCTCACCATAAGTAAACTGGTTTTTTTTTTTTTTCGGTTAACTTTAAAATCTTATTAACCTATTTATAAACAGTTAAAATTAATTGAGTTTATTAGTTATATTATTTTCTCTCTAAACTCTAAAAATTAACAATTTTTATCTAACCTAAGCTTTTAAAAATAACATTTTTCCCATTAAAATTTTTAATTTTTCAGATTCAATTTTTCAATGACATATTTTTCTCTCCGATGACCTTTAGGTGATGTCTCTTTCTCTTACTATAGCCTCCTTCGAACGATCCTCCTCGGCCTCATTTTTGTCTCCAGACAAAAATGATTCGTCTTCGCTAATGACGACATCAAGAAGGACCTCTAGAAGGAGGTCGTGCTAGAGAGAAAGAGACATTGCCTAGAGGTCACTGAAAAAGAAAAGACATTGCCGAAAAATTGATTCTAAAAAATTGGGAACCCTATGGGGAAAATGCTCTTTTTAAAAACTTAAGTTAGAAAAATTGCTAGTTTTAAGGATTTAAAGGGGAAATAAAATCAAATTTAAATTTATTTTTTAATATCACAGATAAAATAATAATTTTACTTTTGAAATCGTTAATTTTAACTATTTATAGATGAGTAAATAGAATTTTTAAAATTAATAAGAAAAAACTCGAAAAAACAACCTACTTTGGTGAGACATAGTCCTTTCGAAAAAACTCGAAAAAATATCCTTTACTCATAATTTTTTTTTAATTGTATTTATAATATGTTATTAGCATGATCAGCTTACATATATTTTAATATTAGTTATCTTTCAATTATGTTATTATTTTGTTTGTATACCACAAATACGAATATCTCAGTTATGATATTATTCTATTTACAAAATACAAACTATTGATGTTTTAATTATTGTTATCTTCTATTTAATTTTTTATTTATAATTATATTTATTTACAACCCCAAGTTTGCAAAATCATAATCTAGACCTGAAGTTCTGAATATCATGAATTTGAATCTGAAGTCCTAAATATCATTTGTAACCTAAAGTTTACAAAACCTTGAATCTGGGCCGAAAGTCCGAAATATTATTTGAATAATTATTTTTATTATAATAATTGCATATGATTTACAACCTAAAGTTTGTAAAATCATAGAGTGTGTATATATATATATATATACCAAAGTTTCATCAAAGTAATTTTTTTATATTAACTATATCACATTTGCAACTCAAAGTTTGCAAAAATTGTGAAAAATATGGACTTCAAGTCCAAAATAGAATCAGAATTAAAGTTTACATATTATAATATTTTATATACTAATTACAAAACCAGAAATTTTGAAAATATGAGATAATATATGAACCTAAAATTTCAAAAATTAATCTCAATATTTCTTTTACAAAACCAACTGCTTTGTAAATATAGAATAATATCTGAACTTGAAGTTTTAAAAATTAATTTATACATATTGTCTACAAAATCAGAAATTTTATAAATACGATAATATTTGAACCTTGGATGGCACCAGGCAGCTCATTGGAGGCTTTAGGTTTGGGCTTTGCCTCGATGAAGCGTATGTTTTGGCGGTGAATATCTTTAAGCTTAGTATATTCTTCTTTAGTCGTTCCTCCTTTTACTTCTTGTATAAATCTTGTGTGAAATTCTAATGATTTTTCAGCTAAAAACTTCACCACTTTTGTTCTCCCAAATGCAGCAGCAATAAAAAGCGGGGTTTCGCCGTTCAGATTCACAGCCTCATGGAGCTGTTCTACAAGTGGATCTTCAATATCTTCCACGGCGAGCCTGCAATGATGTCTGACCAAAGCCTCTACGGCCTCCAGGTTCCCATTGGCTGCAGCCTCATGAAGAGGTGTGTTCCCGTTGTCATTTTTAACTAAACAGACATGCTTCGCCGCAGAATGTTCGGAAATATCAAGTAAAAATTGAAGCGGATCTTTACTTTTGCTGAACACTGCCAAGTGAAATGCATTGTCCCTGAAGGCCGTTACAGGAAATAACAGCAAACTAAGATTATTCTGGTAGAAGTCCTTCAGAGATTTCCAATCGTCGTTCAGGGCTGCCCGATAAGGCTCGTACAAATCAGTTTTACTACCCGACCTGTCTCCTCTGTTCATTTGCGCCCTGTAAATGGAGACCAAAAAAAACAAAATAGTATTATTTATTTTGGTTTGTTTTAAAAATAAAGTGATTAAATTGGAATTATAAATAAAAACTAATGAAATTTAATTATTTTAATAATAAAATTTGATAACTTAAATAACAAAATTTAAAAGTTTAGTTCTTTAATTAAAAAATATAATTTGGTATATTGTTGAATACCTCTAAATAATGTTATCATGTAATTATATATATTCTTATCTACATACCTCCTTTTAAGTGCTTTAATGTTTGAAAAGAAAAAATAATACCAATGTGTAGCTTTTTATATAAATAAATATATATATATATATATATATATATATATTAAAAAGAAAAAGCAATGCCTTTTTTTTTATATATACATTAAAAAAAAAAAGCTATAGCAATGTGACTTCTAGATTTTTTTAAGGAAGAATCTAAACTTTATTATTTCGTATTTAAATTTTAAAGTATCAAACTAATATTTTTCTTTTTAAAATAAAATAAATAATATTAATTATATTTATTTGTTATAATCAATCAAAAATACTAAAAATTAAGTCACTTTTATCAAAAAAAAATCTGAAGGTTTAATTTTATAAATAAAAAATATATTTCAATATATTCATAAAAAGAGTTAATAATATATTAAGAAGTTGCAAATATGAATACCTGAAAATGGAGAGTTCTATGATTTCACTTGAATGCTCCAATCGTTGAAATTCTTCGTGTGTTAGAGAAAGTGTTTACTCAAACTTTAAAAGAGTAAGAATTATGAGTAGTGTTCTCTATAATATAATTAATTATGTGTTGTGTGCTTTGCTTAACTAATTGATAAAGTTTACTTGTACAAATAACAAGAGTATAATAAAGATAAAAACTTTTTCTTATTTCATAACAATGAAAGTATAATAAAGATAAAATATGACTAAAAACTTATAATCAAATCAAATAGAAACAAACAATTATTTGAATTTATTCAAAATGGAGTTATGTTATGAGATTTTAAAACAAATTTTATATTAACAAAATACGAAAAAGATATTAAACTTGTTGTAATTAGTAACCCTTCATTACTTGAGATAATTAAGACAAAACTAATTTAATAATATGTGAATTGTTAAATTTGTTTAAAATTTTAATTTATTTAAATTAATAATCATTAAATTAATCATTAAATTTAAAGTTTTATTTATTTAATATAATTGATTTTACCTCAAAGAAAAAAATCTAACTTAAATAAAACTTTTTATTATAAAAAAAAATTTAATAAATTGGTTGAGGGAACTCTTTGAATAATTCAATTTGAGCTAAACCAATATTTTTGAAGTCGAATCACTTACATAATTAGGTAAAATCTCGTATTTAGTAATTAGTCATAAAACCGTTTCACTGAGAATTTAAGAATTTTAGCTTGATGTGTATATTTTCTAAATTACCCTTCATATGCTTTTTTTTCTTTTGTTATGTTAGCACAAGCTGCATTGTGTTTTAAAGGGCATTAATGTCAAACGAAAATAAAATCATCAGCATTACTAATATTCCCATTGAATTAGCTTTGTGGAAGCACTAAATCTAGCTATTTGCAGTTAACGTATGATAAATAATGCGAAGCGATAACCAATAAAAACGAGAGTGATCCACGCGCGAAAAGTAGGCGAGTGGATGTAGCAGGAAAAAAACTTCCGAGTCACACCCGAGTCCCGACAATCAACAACACAAATCATGGATTAATTTGTAAAATTACAAATAATACTCCTGCGGCGGTACCAAGCTGTCTCCATAAATAATAGCTCATCCGCTAACTCCTCATCCATTCCCCTTCACTCCTTTTCATCTCTTTTCCTTTAGTCTTTTTCTCATTGCGTTTGTTTCGAAAGAAAGAAATAATGGCAATGTTGCGTTTGAGTGTAGTAGCTTGCACTGTGTCTTTGACGTGCTTAATGTGGATGGCGGAAGCAAGAATCCCTGGAGTTTACACTGGCGGTGAATGGCAAGGTGCCCATGCTACCTTTTACGGTGGCTCTGATGCTTCAGGCACAATGGGTATGTTAATTTCGTAACATAAAATGCAGACAAACAGCTCATTAGCATTAATTTGAGTTTTTGGGTACTGATTCTGACTGAAGTTTAAATTTTTACTGCAGGAGAAGCATGTGGGTATGGTAATTTACACAGCCAAGGCTACGGCGTGAACACGGCGGCGCTATAAATAAATAATGTGTTTATATAAACAAAGCGGTCATGATATCAATATAATAAAAGAGGATAAAAGAGGATGAAAATATAATAAAAATAAAAAATGATGGGTAACTTATAATTAAGCAAATTAAAAAAAAAAAGTTATTGGGATTTACCCAAAATTAGATTATATTATAATAAAAGACAAATCTTACGTCAAGAAAGCATATATGATTGACCAAGGCCTGTACGGCCTCCAGGTTCCCTTTGGCTGCAGCCTCATGAAGAGCTATATTCCCGTAGCCATTCTGTTCTAAATAGCCATACCTCATTATAAATTTTTCTTCAGAAATATCGAGATTAGATTGAAGCGGTTCTTTACTTTTGCTGAACACTGCCAAGTGAAACGCACTGTCCATGGAGGCCGCTACAGGATATGACAGCATCGTCCATATTTCTCGTAGAAGTCCTTCAGAGATTCCCAATCGTCGTTCAGGGCTGCCTGATAAGGCTCGTACAAATCAGCTTTACTGGCCATCTCGGCTCCTCGGTTCAAAAGCTTCCCGTAGAAATTGCTTTAAATTTTGTCTTAGAAAAAAGAATTTTAGTATTGTATACTATGTTAATAAAACTTTAACAAAATTAAATAAATATAGCGATAACAATATTTTAAGTATTATTATGTGCATCCAATTTTCAAATATTATTATGTGCACCTAATTTTGAATATTTTTTTAAGTATATAATTAGGATAATTAGGTCATCGGCCCCACTCCTGCAACCTTGTTTATATATATAACAACACTTGTACAAATCAAATTATCATATTTTCTCAGTTTAAGGAATTGAATTTGTTTTTTCTAAAAAATAGACTGAACTTTGAAATTTTTTTGTTGAAATGACGAAATTTTTATATTTTCTTATTTAAGAGACTAAATTTTTATTATTATTTATTAAAATTATCAAACCACTCACCTAGCTTTTAAAACAAAACAAATAATATAAATTGTTGTGTTTGTACGATATCTTTAATAAAAAATACTAGAAGGCTAGTTTTTTCTGTAGAAAAATTTTAAAATTCGATTCTTTTAATTAAAAAACTATGAGACTTTGGTTACTTTAACAAAAAAAAAATTGATATAGTTCAATATTCATAAAAAGAATTAGTGATATATAAACAATTTACAAATACAAATACCTAAAAGTAGAGATTTTTTGCAATCTCACTTGATTGTTCCCAAGGTTGAGGTTCTCACGTACCAGAAAAATGTCATAACCAAACTTGTAGTTAATAGAATAATAACTAGTTGTTGTATTCTTTGAAATTTGATAAGCCATGTGTTGTGTGCTCTTATAGATAGGGACTTATTTTATCGTTATAGATGAAGATGAATAAGAGTATTGTTACTTTGCTTAAACAATTGATAAAACTCACTTGTATAAATAGTGAGAATAAAACAAAGGTAAATTTCATTCTTATTTTATTACGATAAAAGTATAATAATAAAGCAATAATAGAGATAAAAGATGATTGACAACTTATAGTTAAATGAATTATAAATAAATAGTTATATGGATTTACCTAATATTAGATTATGTTGGACACTTGTATAAATAGTTAAACAAATCTCATATCAATAAGTTATGAAAGAAATATTGGGTATGTATATGTATTTCACATTATTTAGGGATGTTAAAATAAGATTGATTTATTAGTTCGTAAATTTTTAAATTGTTAAAAAAAGTTTTAAGTTGCAAAACCCTAAAAGTTATACTGTGATAAATTATGTGTTTTAAAGCGTATAATGTCTTAATAATAAGTCGACATGTTCAATCTTTGATAAAGATAACACTAAACATCACATATCGAGAAAAGTGTTATAACTTATTTTCCATGTCTGTGAACAGCAAACACTAACTCATAAATAAATCAAAATTGGTAGATGAATAATGGGTTTATATGTTAAGGACCCGAACCAATTCTAATTATAAAAAACAAAATAATACAATATTAGTATAATAGGATTGAAAGAATATACATGTAAAAGATGATGAAACCATTATAAAAATAAAAGATGTTTAATTATTTATAATCGAACGAAGTAAAAATAAACAATTTTTTGAATTTACCCAAAATTAGGTTTCATTGTAGCATCTCAACATAAATTTTATATTGACAAAATATAAAAGAAATATTTGGTATATATGACACATCTTATATCGCTTAAAAATGCTAATACAAAATTACTTTAATTGTCTGTGAACTTCTTAATTGTTAAAATATTTTTTAAGTTATAAAAACCAAAAGCAAAACTATTTTATATTTAAAATAGACAATATTTTAATAGTGGGGCTATATATATATGCGCATAATCCCTTGATGAAGATAAAGTTAAACTACCCATATTTATTGGGAAATATGTTATAATTTATTATCTATGAGACAGGGAACACAAACTCATAAGTCAATGAATAATATGTTTACATATAAAGATTCTCATCTTAATTGTTTATGGGTTTGAAATCTTTATATTCATATCGTATAGATAAAGTGATTATCAATAATAATTATAAAAATCAAAATAGTAAAATAATAATATAATATGATTGAAAGTATAGATAAGATCATTTTTTTAGTTATAATTATAAATTTTGGTAGTAATATTCTCACAAAGAACGCTTGCTCATTGGCAACACAACTTTTTATGTGTCACAAATAATCATGTTGACGATAAAAAATTTAAAAAAATCATAAACCAAGAGACAAAATGAGGAAGGTCTGAATCATATCCATCTCACAATTTATTTATATTGAAATCGTAAAGAACACAAAATTAGAGGAAGATAAAGTGATGGACAAAAGAAAGAATGAGTTAACAATGAAAGAAACAAGAAACAAAGAGATTGAAAATAATGATGAAGCAAAGAATAATTTGGTTGCTGGAAGATATGTTTCATTTCCATTATAAAAGAAATGAAAAGGGCAAGTTACGGTTGTCTCCTCCTTGTCCTATTTAGTCTTCTCATTTCCATCAAATTTACCAATAGCCACATGTGGGGACTCTTATCACTTGCTTTATTTATTTAATATTTTATCATACAAACATTTAAAGCAAATTTAGTTTTATAGTTTTCAATGAATGAAATCATATGCATTTAAAAAAAAAAATTTACAATGAATTTGCCAACTATTATTCATTGACAATGTTTTTAAAATTGAATCAGTGATTAAATTGGTCATTTTACTAGTTCGTAGTTTGATTGATTCATGACATCAAGAGAGAGCTTCCTTTCTTGATAAGCACATGTATATAACTCAGCCATATGAACACTGGATCAAAAGTCTATGCTTTAAATTCCAATGTATAATTTAAGTCAAATTCTACTTTAAAATAGGAATAAAAGACATTAGATATGGCTAAGATGACACTTGAAAATGTGACCAGGAATGGGCATTCTAAGGCTAGCGGGCAATAAAATTGTTTGGCTAGCTTATTCTTGAGTATACATGCATAAGAATGCTAGCTAATAAAATCTCAACTATCTTTATGATGAATAATGATTAAGCAGATCCATGTATTTAGACAAGGATATATGTGTGAATTAGACACTTATCAACCTCAACTTATATAAATCCCTCAGACTGGGAGCTTAGTCTTTTTATCATAAACATTCTTTTTAGACAATTGACCATCAATCAAAAGCTGCTTTATTTGTGAGAGGACTTGTTTGGTCAACAATGGAACTCTATCCGAAAGTTGGCTTCTAGAGCGGTGGAGGCTTTATGACATGTCAATTATTAGACAATCTACAATAGATGATGAACAAATTTTTCTCAAATGAAGCATACATAAGAAATTGCATGAGTGCAAATATGCTAACAAGAGAAAATGCAATAGTATACATGACAGTGGTGGCCCAATGTGGCTTTTCTGAACCAACTATGGGCAATATTGTTGTCATTAATGCAATCATTGTTGTAGCCAATGAAATGAAGAGTAAGGTGAAGCCTATTGAGAGTTTGTCAAGAAGTGCATCATGGAATTCTTTATATTGATAAGGCAAAGTGAGGACGGACAAGAACATTACAACCGAGGTCAATGAGCAAGCCAAAGCAATAATGTCCATGACTGTGAAAACCATAAAAAGAATGCTTCTGAGGAAAATTGGATACCTTTTTTCATTGGAACCTCTAGGCACAGTGTACGTAGCTGTGAAGACCACTGTGAAGTGTCACTATATCTTACATGCACACTTGAACTGAACTATACTATATGGCTAATGTTCTTTGGCACTAACTGTATGATACATTTAATGAGTGTCTATTTCTCATAGAGTCTTATTGTTTTCAAATATCTTCCCACTTACACACAAAGCTAATGGTTATCTAAGTGTATATTATTTTTCTTAACTTCCACTACTTTCGACCTTGATTTGACTCGATTGGGGTCTATGCCACCTCTCAAATAGTTAAACACCTTAACTTTAGCTATTTGTCCTAGCTTGCCTTGCTAAGGCTTTTCTTTTCTCTTTCCCTCTTCAAACATAACCTAGGGGTAAAATAATCATTTCCTTACTCTACTAGAGATATAGGGTCATTTAACACCTTGATCTCCTCGTGCTCCTCACATAAGCCTTACATAGATGTGTACTTTATTAGAGATGGGCATCCCTCTAATTTTTTATTATGATCAACCTTGTGTTGACCACTGCTAACGCTATAACCAAACATGATTGTTCTTTCACTTGACATGATCATTCACTTGTAGGGAGACCATACACGGACACGTATCTCATACCATATGACTATATAAAATATTTCCTCAGAACGAATGCGCAACTGCTCTTGTAAAGTTTTTTTCTACAAGAGGATACACCGACGTGTGGCTATTTCACACAATCGTGTATCACAAATTGTGATTTTCTGATCTACTGGTTTAATGTTTTTCTAGCATTGTAAAGTTACTACAATATCATTATAATATAACTGGAAGTATATATAAGGTCATTCTTTGAGTTATAATTACACAATTGGTAATAATATTCTTACAAGCATGCATGCTCATTGAAAAATAAGGCTATAGTTTCTAAATTAATTTTAAAAATAATCCCAACGGCATTTACAAAACAAACTAGTACAAAAGCCATAAAAAACCTCAAGTATAATCCCATGATACTCCTTGGAATTCATAGACATATAATAATTCAACAGCCTTCAAAGATATTTGATTTCTTCAATACGGTTTGCCAATATCTTCTTAACCATGAAAGCTCTGAATTCTTCTCTCAGATCATAAGAGGACTCTTCTATGGCTACCATGCAATAACTTTAGTGATCCTTTCACTGTCTCTTTGGTTTCTTCTCTCTTTGTGTCTTGCCTCTTGCCTTTCTCTACTCATGGGTTTGTGTTCACAAAAAACTTTATCAAGGAAGGAAGCTCTCTCTTGATGCCATGAATTCGCCCAATAAGTTTCTATTTCCCTTGTATGAATATCACTTTTCTCTTGGATTTGTGTAATAATTCTTGGGTTTGAATGACTCAAAAACATGATTATATGATTTGGTACTATTAATTAATTATTTAGTTGGCGAATAGAAATTGAAATATATATGTAGAAACTATACAAGCCTCTAATACTGAATTCAATAAAAGTTTCTGAAGTAAAGAAATGGTAAAAATTAATATATGAAGAGAATTAATATTTGGAAAATAAGCTAAAAATCTTATTGAAGCATGGTAAAAATAGATTAAATGTTTTGAATTTATAGACTCAACATAACATACCATCTAAAAGACACCCACTGTTTGCATAAAATTATATTAAAACAGACTAAAATATTCTTTTATTTGACTCTTATACTTAACTTGGTCAAACCCAAAATAATAGAGACATATTATTGTCCTTTGTTTATCCTTAGAGCAACTTATATAAATCCCTCAGACTGGGGAGCCTAGGCTTGTTATGATGACAATTAACTTCGTTCTGAAGTTGCTATGTGTAGTGGAGCCTTTGTGACATGCAAAGTCTTAGACAACTTATGATACAACTTTGAGTAAAGTTTTCTCAAATGCAACATAAATAAGAAATTGTGTGAGTGTAAAAATGCTAAGAGAAAAAAATGTAGTAGCATAAATGATAGTGGTGGTCCAACTTAAGTTACAATTTGATAGTTTAATATGAGTTCAAAGGCTTGTTGGAACTCTTCTATTTTTTAAGTTTTTTCTTATTTTTTTACGGTTTTTAATTATTATCTCTTTTTTTTACAATTTAATATCATTTATAATGCTAATATTCATCATTCGGTCAAATTAAACTAAAATTTCATATTTTAATTTTAAATATAGTTTGAGTAAGTTTTTATTTAAATTTAATTCAATTTAAATCCATGACACACTAACTAACTAGCAGGATATTCTATTGTCCAATCAGAAAAGAAAATTCTAGACCTTAATTTTTTTCTCACATAACACAAGCAACATGATTGTGTTGTTACATTACTAACTAATTCTGAATAAAATACAAATCATTCCTTACCTCACATCTCCATTTAACATCCACATGTCAATAACCCAATTCATTTAGACTCCACCCTTCTAAACCCAATATTGCCCTCACAATCTCAAGAAACAAAATAATTGAATCAAAGACGAAGTCCTCATCCCAAAGTTGCATCCAGACTATTGGGAAATTACAAAGGCCAAAAGACTTTTGTCCACCCAAAGTTTAGTGTAAATTTCCTTATATTTGTTAATTTTTAAAAATTTATTTATTTATTAAATTTTATTATTATTATCAAAATAAAATTATTATTTAAAAATTTTATTAAAAGATTACTCTTAAATTTTAAATTTTTCATTTCTATCACATAATTTTATATTTCTCAAATTTAAAAACTGATTTTTTTTCTCTCAATTTGAGGATTATAAACTCTCATCTTTTCTTTATATACACCCCCCAAACTTTTAGTTTTTAGATCTTTATCTTTGATAACAATTTGTCATCTCTGATTGTTAATTCTCTCTCTCCTGATCACTCTCTCTTTCTTCTCCAATTGTTTTTATAGGAGACGAAAAGGGTTAAAGAGGAAACAAAGAGTGATCAAAAGGGAGGGAGAAAGCAAGAGGGAAAGAGCAAAATGTTAGATATGGCGAATGGTTCTCAAAGATAAGCAGAAAAAAACTATAAGGGAAAAATGAGCACTTTAAAAAAATGAAGAAAAAATGTTAAATTTTTAAATTAAGAAATGTGATAAAATTTTAATTTTTTAAATATTTTTAATTAAATAATTTTATCTTTGATAATAATAATAAAATTTATCAGATGATTGGGTTTTTAAAAGCAATAAAACTATGTATACCCATTTTTGGTATACAATTTATATACACAGATGAGGTGTTATCATGTGATTGGATGTTTCTTTATCATATGATGACACATATTTTAAAATTATCTAATTATATGGTGACACATCACTGTATACATAAATTGTGTATCAAAAATAGGTACACATAGCATTACTCTTTTAAAAATTAACTAATGTAACTTTGCACGTGCGCAAAACCTTGGGTGGGAACAAGCTTTTTGGCCTATTACAAAACCTAGTGCCCTTGGTGTCTCTGGCCCGCCGCCTGCTCATCTATTTTCAGACTTCTCATCGTAATGGACAAACTGAAGAGTCAATGGCTTTACTCTCTCAACTCACTCAATTCCCATGCAAAACCCTTTCTTTAATGCCACCTCATCAGCATCTCATTACTGTGAAGCCTTCGATTCTTTCTCTGAACTCGGCCAAGATTTCGCAGAGAATCACTAAGAAGTAGCTGAAAGCAAGACCGGTGGTCGTGGCTTGGGCCGTGGACGATGACGAATGGTGTCCCGATAAGGAGGACGAAGGTACCGCCGTGGCCTTAATAGAGGAGGAGAAGCCCATAGATGTGACGGAGATTAATAACTTGAAGAAGGCGTTAATTGATTCGTTCTATAGGACCGATCGTGGGTTGACGGCGACTAGCGAAACGAGAACGGAGATTGTCGAGCTTATTAGACAGCTTGAAGCTAAGAATCCGACTCCCGCACCAACTGAGGCGTTAACTTTGCTTAACAGCAAATGGATTCTTGCGTAAGTCTTTGTTTCCCTTTTATGGTTTGTGGGAAAATTATGGCGAAGGGATTGAATTTGGGTATTTTAAATATCGGGTATTTTTATGGTTTGCTAGCGCTTGATTTGATTTGAATCTTTGATTTATTTAGGATGATATATCATATAATCTGTTATTTGAAATTGGACAGTCAAGTTTTAGTGGTTTGAATAAAATATTGAGTTAAATTATTTTATAGTTTAGTTTGAGTTGTGGCAGGTCAAGCGTCAGATTATTTTTTGGATTGGAGACAATATAAACTGGTCCTTTATCAGACCTGGATATTCACCCTATCAAGAGGTGGATTTAAAATTGAATTCGAATTTGACTGCAGCAATAATATAGTTGAGTCAAAATGGATCAAAATTCTTTTGTTGTAACCGAATTAAACTCTTCTACGCTCACAAATTTAGTGAGCTCAACATCCTCAAGTTTAAATTTGAGTTTGAGTACAACATCAATCGTAAGGTTCGAACTCACCAAAACTACACTTGTTTTGAGCCATTCAAGTCAAATTGATAACCGAGTTTGAATCAATTTGGCTCGATTCTATCCCCAACCCTATCCAAGAAACTGACTTTCAAAATGTGTGGCCTTTGGCTACAACCTCCATTAATAACGATGCCAAATATGAAGTCCGAAGTCCCAAGGGTGTCAAGGTTGGGCCTTTGCCATCTCTGAATGCATTCGACATTTGTAAGTCTGGGTTCATCTCTAATTGGCCATTTCATTTCTCTGTGTTTACATCAAGTTTGAAGAATGCATCATCGAGACTCCTCAGATATCAAACTCCAAAGTTTTACCTGACAACGATATCAGAATCCATGGTTTTACCTGACAATGACGAATTTCTGGGACAAAAGATTCACCTTTCCCCATTGAAAGGCTTGTTTACTTCAGTCCAAGATGCAGCTTCATCTCAGTCTCTAACAGCAATGTGCAGTCTTGGTTACTAACAACATACCAGGATGAACAGCTTCATATTTCCGGGGAGACGCAGGCACTGTGTTTTTGTTCATCAAGAGAGCTCTCTCTTGATGCCATCAGCCTACCTAATAAGTTCACTAATAAGGGTGTTTGATTTAAATAATATTTTATTACCAAAATAGAGAGATTATTTTGAAAATAGATTATTGAAAAGATTACTGTATATAAATGATTATTACGTTTGATAAAATTTGATAAAAATGGATGGTATAAATAATTAGTTTATTTTGTTAACAGTAATAAAAGAATATTAGTAAATTATTTTACTTAAATATCCTTTAATATAAATATTTTTAAATACTTTTTATATTATTTGTTATATTAATTAAAAATAAATTAATTTTTGTTTTAAAATATTAATAAATAATAATATAATTATAATAAAGTCAAGATTATTTTGATAATATTTTAATACCTAAGTTAAATGTGGTAATTATTACATGTCACGTCAATATTGATAATAAAAGATTATCATAATATTTTATTACTGTAATGTAAATAATAAAAAATAGATTACCAAGGTAATCTTTAAAAGACTCTAACCAAACGGCCCCATATTATCATAATCTTCTGGTTCTCTTAGATGGAAACCAATCCTCTTCTCTTAGATTTGTGAATAATACATGAGTTTGAATGACTCAGAAATATGATTATCTGATTTGGTACTGTTAATTAATTATTCTATTGGAGAATAGACAATGGTATTATATGGAGATATTATACAAGCCTCTAATAATGAATTAGTATACGGAGACAATTGGTTATTGGAAAATAAGCATGTTATTAAATATGATAAAAATGCTTTAAATATTTTAAATTTATATTCTTAAAAAACACACACTACTTGCATACAAATTTATTAGAACAAAAAGTAAAATATTCTCTTGTTTGACGCTCACTCTTGACTTGATGGAACCCAAAATGATGAAAACAAAGTCACACTAGTTTGTAATATCTTGTACACTTATCAGCATCAACTAATATAAATCTCACACTCAGAGCTTGGGCTTATTATCGGTACACTCTCCTCAGACAATTGACCATCGTTCTCAAGCTGCTTTGTGTGCGATTCGGTTTGTTTAGGAGCTGCTGAACCCTGTCTGGAAGCTGACTTCTTGGGCAGTAGACACTTCTTAGACAATCTAGGACACAACAGGAGCAAAGTTTTCTCAAATTCAGGATACATGGGAAAACTCATGAGTGCAAATATGCTGACAGGAAGAAATGCAGCAGTATAAATGAGAGTGGTGGTCCGATTGGGCTTTCCAGAACGAATTATGAGCAATATTGTTGCTGCGAATGAAATCATTGTTGTAGTTAATGAAATGAAGAGCAAGACGAAGCCCATTCTGAGTTTGCCGGGGAGTTTGTGGTGGAATTCTTCATACGTATAAGGCGATACGAGGATTGACAAGAACATTACAACGGAGGCTAAGGAGCAGGCCAAAGCAAGAACGTCCATGACTGTGAAAAGCAAGAAGAGAGCGCTGTTGAGGAAAACTGGATGCCCCTGTTCATTAGAACCTCCAGGCACAGTGTACGCAGCTGTAAAGACCACTGTAGCAACGAGAACAGCCACTATAGAGCAAGACTGAGAAGTTTCTTTTATCCATGTCTGTGCTTCCTTGAGTAGTTTATTGTGCTTCGAATTGAATCTCTCTTTGCAAAACATGACGTAGTGGGGGTGCGCGATCTCCTTCACACGCTGCATATATAGAAACATAACTTACATATAAACACGTTTATTAGGTAAAAATCTTGCAGAAGAAAGAGCTAGGGGGCTTACTTTGTACCACTTCAACTCTTCCTGGAGTTGGTATACAGGTCCTTCTGGGTGACGCTCTGCAGTCTCTGGCTCCATGTCTGCAGCATGGAGTGAAATGGTGCAGTCATTTGTGTCAAGCTTTACACGCTGCATATATAGAAACATAACTTACATATAAACACGTTTATTAGGTAAAAATCTTGTAGAAGAAAGAGCTAGGGGGCTTACTTTGTACGACTTTATCTCATCCCGGATTTGGTATACAGGTCCTGCTGGGTGACCGTTTGTAGTCTTTGGCTTCATGTCTGCAGCATGGTGTAAAATGGTGCAGCCATTGTTGTCAACCTTTCCGACTAACCTTGTCATTTGCATTTTCATATCTTTCACGTAATTGAAGATATCCTCTTGACGGTGCTTAATTGCCAGATGCAGTATGTTCTGACCCAGATTATTGCAATGCTCAACCAGCTGGGGACATATTTCTAGTATCTCGTTCACAATTTCTCCTATTCCGTTTTCAGTCGCCAGGAATAACGGGATTGGCACATAATCTCCTTCTGAAGACTGGTCTTTATCAGACGGAATGATTTCATCCCAAAAAGAATTTTTTTTTATCAGTGTCTCCGCTAGTTTGAAAGCAAGTTTATGCTTTCTCTTTGTCTCCGCTAGTTTGAAAGCAAGTTTATGCTTTCTCTTTTCTTTCCAGATGTCACTCCTTTCTAGTGCACAGAATTTTCCCAGTAAATTAAGCCACCCTGTTCGTGTTTAGCAGAAAAGAAGGTGCTCAATGAAAAAAAGTGATGAAGAAAGAAATTATGTAGAATATCCCTCAAGCGAACAAAAGGAAATTTTTACCTTTGGAAATTTTTGTAGTAGCTTTTTCATCATCATCTGCATCATCACCAACTGGAAGGCCTATAAATTTTAGGAATTAATGAATAAGATGTATACAAAAGGTCCTTTTAACATATCCTTATTTGTACACTATCTTTAATAGAATTATGGAAAGGTGAAAAATATACTTACAGGAATATAAATTTTTGAATTAATGACTAAGATGTATATCCTTATGCATACATTATCTTGTCTTTAATGGAATTATGGAAAGGCGGAAAATATACTTACAGAAATATATGACTCTGTGGATCCATGTGCCCCATTGATATCCACTTTCGAAAACTTCGGGCATGGTTGCTAGTAGGTGAAGAGGTGTCCAGCCTTTTAGGTCCTTGATTTCTGCTAACGATTCATCCAGATTCAGTAAATATAGAGCCGTGTCTGAGAAAATTTGAAAAGAAAGCACATCAAATATCAGTTGAATATATATTTCATTTCAAAGCAAAGGTAAAGAAGCTAGGTGAGTAGAGATAGAGACCAAAATGGTGGCCTATGATGGCAACGTGCAGAATGGAGGCATCAGGCTTTTTTTTGGATGTTTCTTCTTTGATGGCACCAGGCTCTGGCTCTGATATCATTTCACCTTGAATTTGGAAAAGGGTGCCGCGGGTGCGGGAATTTGGAAAAGGGTGGCCTGTGATGGCAACGTGCAGAATGGAGGCATCAGGCTCTGGCTCTGATATCATTTCGCCTGGAATGGCACCAGGCTGTTCATTGGAGGCTTTACGTTTGGGCTTTACCTTCATGTTTTGGCGGTGAATAATTTTAAGCTTAGAATATTCTTCTTCTTCAGTCCTTCCTTTTTCTTCTTGGTCTATTAATCTTTTGTGAGATTCTAATGATGTTGCAGCTAAAAACTTCACCACCTCTTTTTGCCCAAATGCAGCAGCAAGAAAAAGCGGGGTTTCGTTATCATCATTCACAGCCTCTTGGAGCTCTTCCTCAGGTGGATGTTCAATATCTTCCTCGATGAGCCTGCGATGATGAGTGACCAAAGCCTTTACGGCCTCCAGGTTCCCATTTAATGCAGCCTCATGAAGAGGCGTGTTCCCGTGGACATTTTTTTCTAAATAGCCATACTTCACCATAGGATGTTCTTTGGAAATTTCAAGTAAAAATTGAAGCGGATCTTCACGTTTGCTGAACACCGCCAAGTGAAAGGCATTGTCCCCGAAAGCCGTTACAGGAGATGACAGCGAACTAACATTTGTCTGGTAGAATTTCTTCAGAGATTCCCATTCGTTGTTCAGGGCTGCCCGATAAAGCTCGCTTGTACTGACCAACTCGTGTCCTGTGCCCATTTGCTTCCCATAGATGGAGACAACCAAAAAAAAAAAACATTAATGAAAGACAGGTTGAGCTTAAAAAAGCCGTTTTAAATCATGTCTTAGAAAAAAGAATCTCAGTATTGCATACTATGTTAATAAAAATTTTAGCAAAATTAAATAAATATAAATATAATAACCCAACTTTAAGTATTTAATTGGACATTTAGTTATATGTAACTTTATCGTTAATACAAAATCATATAATCTCATGATAATAATAATTAAATATACACAATTTTATTATAATAAGTATTGGCCTATTAATTTTTTTATTGAAATAACAGAAATCTTATATTTTTTTATTAAAGAAATTGAACATTCATATTTTTCTTTTAAAATAATCAAACTTTATGCATATCTTAATAAAGATATCAAACAAACATAATTAGTATTATTTATTTTGGTTTGTTTTAAAAACAAAGTGATTAATTTGGTATTATTAATTAAAAAAATAATCAAATTTAATTATTTTAATAATAAAATTTGATAATTTAAATAATAAAATTTAAAAGTTCAGTTTTTTAATAAAAAAAAATATATAATTTGGTATACTGTTGTTGAATACCTCTAAATAGCGTTATCCTATAATTATATACATTCTCATCTATATGTATACTCATCTACATGCCTCTTTTTAGTGCTTTAATGTTTGAAAAGAAAAGGCGACACCAATGTGTAGCTTTTTACATCAATATATATATATATATATATATATATATATATATATATATATATATATATATATATACACACATACACACCCATTAAAAAAAAAAAAGCAATACCAATGTGACTTCTAGTTATTTTTTAAGGGAGAAACTAAACTTTATTATTTTTTATTTCAAGTATCGAACTAATATTCTTACTTTTAAAATATAATAAACAATATTAATTATGTTTGTTTGTTTGATATATGCAATCAAAAACACTAAAAATTTAGTCTTTTCTATCAAAAAAATCTAAAGATTCAATTTCATAAATAAAAAAATATATAATATGATATATTCATAAAAAAGAATTAATAATATATTAACAAGTTACAAATATGAAGCAGAGAGTTTTGTGATCTCACTTGAATGCTCCAATAGTTAAAGTGTTTCACCTGTTAAAGAAATATTTTAATCAAACTTACAGTAAAGAAAGTAAGAACTATAAGTAATGCTCTCTAAAATATGTGTTGTGGGCTTTTATATGCAGAAAATCCTTGTGAATGATACTTAACCAAAAAAAAAAAAAAAAAGGTATTCTTACTTTGCTTAAATAATCAGCAAAGTTGATTCGCACAGACAACAAGAATATAATAAGGGTAATGTTAAATGTATCACAAAGTCATGCTTGGTGGGAATGCAGTAAATGATTCGCTCGCTTCCCACATGTGAATATAATTTTCCCACCCAGCAAAGAAAGGCCAAAGGACTATATCTCACCCAAAATATACTGTTTTTTCAAAATTTTTCCCGTTAATTACAAAAATCTTATTTACTTACTTATGAGTAATTAAAATTAACTGAATTAATTAATTATATCATTTCTTCCCTAAACCCTACAAACTAATAATTTTTTTTCAATCTAAGTTTTTAAAAACAGTATTTTCCCCCTAAGGTTTTCAATTTTTTAGATTCAATTTTTCGATGATGTCTCTTCCTCTCCGGTGACCTCCAAACGACATCTATTCCTCTCCGGTGCAATCTCCTTGCTGCGATCCTCCTCAACGTCTTCGTCTCTGAACGAAGACGAGACTCGTCTTCCTTGACAACGACATCGAAGACGACCGTCGGAAGGAGGTGCACCGAAGAGGAAGAGACATTGTCTTGAGATCGTTGGAGAGGAAGAGATGTTCCCGAAAAATTGAATCTGAAAAATTAAAAACTTTAAGAGAAAAAATACTGTTTTTGAAAACTTAGATTAGAAAAAATTGTTAATTTTTAAGATTCAGAGAGAAAAATAAAATAAAATTTAAGTTTATTTTTTAATATTACAGGTAAAATAATAATTTTATCTTTAAAACTATTAATTTTAATAATTAATGAATAAGTAGATAAAATTTTTAAAGTTGACGAAGAGAAAATAAGGTACTTTGATTGGGAAATAGTACTTTGGTTGCAAAGAAGTAAGCCATTTGGGCAGGCAACATTGACTTTGGGTAGCCTGCATTAAATGGCCTTGGAAAATTACTTTATCTGATTGACTGGAGCGGCGGCAAGAGTTTCTATAAATACACCCCCCTCTCTTCATTTGTAACATGCACACACCTGATAAGATTTTCATTCAAGCCTCCCAAGTTCCGCTTTTCATTTTTATTCTACTTACATCAACTTCATTTATCTCCTTCTACTTAAAGTTTAATTTAATTATAATATCTTTTACTCATAACTTTTTATTATATTTACAACAAATAAAAGTTTATTCTTATTTCATAATGATGAAAGTGTAATAAAATAAAATATAATTGATAACTTATAATCAAAATAATTAAAAATAAACAATTATTTGAATTTATTGAAAATGGAGTCATGTTATGATATTTCAAGATAAATTTTTGTATTGATAAAATATGAGAGAGATGTTAGACATGTATTAATTAGTATCCCTTCATTGTTTGGGGTAACTAAGACAAGACTAATTTAATAGTTTGTGAGTTGGTAAATTTGCAAACCACAAAAAGTAAATTATAATGAATTGTCTGTTTAAAATCTATAATATCTTAGCAATGCACTGGTATAAATGTTTAGTCATCGATCAAGATAAAGGTAAAAGATACATATTCATTGGGAAAGACATCGTAACTCATTTTCCATGTATGTGAGACGGTGAACACAAACATATAAGTAAAGCAAAAGCTATAAATAAATAATGTGTATATATATTAAAGATCTTTATATGTCGTGCCTTATAAACAAAGTGGTCACTGATTCTAATTATAAAAAACAAAATACTATAATATCAATATAATACGAATTGAAAGTATATGTATAAGATAAAAGAGGATGAAAGTATAATAAAGATAAAAGATTATTGGTAACTTATAATTGAACAAATTAAAAATAAATAGTTATTCTTATTTATCTAAAACTAGGTTATGTTATAATCAAAGACAAATCTTATATCGAGAAAGCATATATGATTGACCAAGGCCTGTACGACCTCCAGGTTTGCATTGGCTGCAGCCTCATGAAGAGTTGTGTTCCCGTAGCCATTCTGTTCTAAATAGCCATACCTCAAACTTTAAGAGAGTAAGAATTATAAGTAGTGCTCTCTATAATATAATTAACGATGTGTTGTGTGCTTTTATATATAGGGAATCCTTGCCAATGATACTTATGAAAAAAAAAAAAAAGCCTTGTAAATGAAGATGAAGGGGTATCTTTACTTTGTTTAAATAATTGATAAAGTTTATAGTACAAACAACAAGAATATAATAAAAATAAAATTTTATTCTTATTTCATAACGATGCTTAAATAATTGATAAAGTTCATGGTACAAACAACAAGAATAAAATAAAGATAAAAATTTATTCTTATTTCATAACAATGAAAGTATAACAAAGATAACATATGATTGATAATTTATAATCAAATTAATTAGAAATAAATAATTATTTGAATTTATTTAAAATGGAGTTTTGTTATGATATTACAAGACAAATCTTATATTGATAAAATACAATAGAGATGTTGGATATGTATTAATTAGTGTTCTCTCATTGTTTAGGGTAATTAAGACAAAACCGATTTAATAGCCAGTGAATTGTTAAATTTGCAAACTGTAAAAGCTAAATTATGATAAACTGTGTATCTAAAACGTACAATGTCTTAATAATTGATTAGTTTTTATGTCCAGTCATCGATAAAGATAAAGGTAAAAGATACATATTCATTGGGAAAAGATGTTATAACTCATTTTGCATGTATGTGAGACAGTGAACACAAATCTGTTAGTAAAGCAAAGGCTGTAAATAAATTAAAAATCCTTATGCATCCTGCCTTATAAATAAAATGGTCACTGATTCTAATTACAACAAGCAAAATAGTATGATGTGAATATAATACGAACTGAAAGCATATGTATAAGATAAAAGATAAAAAGTTATTCGGATTTGCCCAAAACTGCGTTATGTTATAATCAAAGACAAATCTTACAACGAGAAATGTGTAAGATTTGCTGCTCATCTGGACTCCTCGGTTCAAAAGCTTCCCGTGGATGGAGACAAAAATTTAAAAAAAAAAAAAAAGAGTTAATGAAAGGTCGGTTAAGATTAAAAAAATTGTTTTAAATTGTCTTAGAAAAAGGAGTTTTAGTGATTATAATATTTCAAGTATTATTATGTGTACTTATTTTTGAATATTTTTTTTAAGTATTCAATTGGAATGATTGATTAATATTTTATTATTAATTTAAAATTATTTTATCATATGTGACACACTATTTTGAGTAATTAGATTTTTAGAACTGAATATATATAATTTTATTGTAATATTTGTAAGTATTGATGTGTCTTTTTTTTATTGAAATCAATGAAATATTATATTTTCCTATTGAAGAAATAGAACATTCAAATTTTTATATTAAAATGACCCAACTTTCATATATCTTATTGAAGTTATTGAACATATACAATTAGTATTTTGTTTTGCTTTAAAAACAAAGTGATTAATATTAATAAGTTAGATAGAACATTGGGGTCATCAGCCCCACTTGTGCAACCTTATATATATATATACACACACACATACACACACTTGTACGAATCAAATTATCATATTTTGTCAATTGAAAAGACCAAACTTTTATAATTTTTTTATTGAAATGATCAAACTTTCATATTTTTTCATTTAAGATACTAAATTTTCACTATTATCTATTAAAAGTATCTAATTAATCACTTAACTTTTAAAACAAGACAAAACAAAACAAACAATATAAATTGTGTTTATTCAATATCTTTTATTAAAAATACTAAAAGTTTAGTTCCTTACATAGAAAAATCTAAAATTTTCAACTCTGTCAATAGAAAAAATATGAGAATTTGGTTCCTTTAAGCCAAAAAAAATTGATATAGTTCAACATTCATAAAAATAATTAGTAATATATAAATAATTTACAAATATAAACACCTGGAAGTGGAGATTTTTTGCAATCTCACTTGAATGTTCCTATGGTTGAGGTTCTCACGTGCTAGAGAAAGGTCATAATCAAACTTATAGTTAGTAGAAGGCCAAAGGACTTATTCCCACCTAAAGCATGTTGTTTTCCCAAATTTTCATCCTTTTAACTTTGAAAATCTTATTTACCCACCTATAAGCGGTTAAGTCGGTCAGTTTTAAAGGCAAAATTATTATTTCATTTGTAATATTAAACATAAACTTAAATTTTATCTCCCTCCCCCCTCCAAATCCTAAAAACTAACCATTTTTCCCCATGTCAAGTTTTAAAGAATTACATTTCCCCCATTAGGGTTTAGTTTTCAAACCGTAGCCTCTCCTAGACAAAGATGAAATATTTATCTTTCCAGCTTCAATCGATGCCGACCAAAGGTCTAAGTGAGAGGGGAGAGATCATCAAAGAGAGAGAAAGTGTCAAGAGGGAGAGGTTGTCAAAGATGGCATTGGCGATGACGACAAAGTTTGAAAACTAAACCCTAAAGGGGAAATGTTTATTTTTTAAAACTTGGTTTAAGGGAAAATGATTAGTTTTTAAGATGTAAGGGGGAAAAGGAGATAAAATTTTAGGGAGTTAGGGTTTTGTTAACTTTAACTATTCATGGGTGAGTAAATAGGATTTTCAAAGTCAAGGGGTGAAAATTTGGAAAAATAACATACTTTGAGTGGGAATAAGTCTTTTGGCCTTAATAGAAGGGTTTCTTTTGTCAGGCATGAACAAGGATCTTTGAAGAAGAATTTGTGGCAAAATAATCAGTAATGAAAATTTGGCAAGTGGATCAGTTCAAACATGATTTTGTCTGGAGCTTAAAAGCACAAGCACATATCTTCAAGAGATTAGGAAAGGTTAGACAGGTAGACGATTGGAAGCCAGTTGGGGAACATTTGTATTGTTAATTGAGATAAAATGATTATCATTAGGTGGCATTCTTTTCAAAGACTAGTTAATTTGGAAAGAAAACATAGAGTCCATAAAGCCTTATGATTAAAATTTCATACTAAAAGAGGGACAGACTAGAAAATTTTTGTCGGTTGGCTTCTTATGCATCCTTTGTGAAGGATGAAGGATATAGTCATTCAACCAGTAATTTTTTGTATTGACATATTTGGATTTGTTAGAGGTTTTGATCAACCAATCTTTGCCAATGTTTAAACTAGTGCTCGATCAGCTTGTTATGATTCAAAGTGAAAGGTATAAGACTTAAATTATACTTTGGAATTTAAAGCATGGGCTTTTGATCCAGTGTTCATATAGTTTTAAGTTTTATATATGTGCTCATCAAGGAAGTAAGCTCTCTCTTGATGTATACTGATCTTTTTCTCTTGGAATTGTGAAATAATACATGGGTTTGAATGACTTAGAGAAATGACTATATGTTTTGGCACTGTTAATTAATTAATCAGTCAGAGAAGGGAAATTGGAATATATACGAGGAAACAATAGAAGCCTCTAATATATGACACAATCGATGTTTGGAAAATAAAGTATAACTCTTATTGAAGGATGAAAAAAATACATCAAATGTCTTAAATTTATAAATTCATTTTAATTAACTCTTAAAAATGCCCACTACTTATATGAACCAAAACATAGTAAAATACTTTTTTATTTGACAATCAAACACTTATCGGCCTCAACTTATATAAATCCTTCAGATTGGGAGCTTAGACTTTCTATCATTTACATTCTTCTTAAACAACTAACCATCGATCAGAAGTTGCTCTATTTGTGAAAGGACTTGCTTGGTCTACAATGGAACTCCGTTCGGTAGTTGGCTTCTAGGGCGGTGGAGTCTTTATGACACGTCGATTATTAGACAATCTACGATAGATGATGAGCAAACTTTTCTCAAATGAAGCATACATAGGAAATTGTGTGAGTATAGATATGCTAATAGGAGAAAATGTAGCATTATACATGACAGTGGTGGCACAATGTGGCTTTTCCGAACTAACTATCAACAATATTGTTGTCGTTAATGCAATCATTGTTGTAACCAATGAAATGAAGAGTAACGTGAAGCCTATTGAGAGTCTGTCAAAGAGTGCGTCGTAGAATTCTTTATATGGATATGGCAATGTAAGGACAAACAAGAACATTACAACTGAGGTCAAGGAGCAGGCCAAAGCAATAACATCCATGACTGTGAAAGCCACAAAGAGACTGTTTTAGACACAGTGTACGCAGCTGTAAAGACCACTCATGCACACCTGAACTAAATTATACTATGTGATTAATATGTCTTGACGCTAAATACATGATGCATTTGATGCGTATCTACGTCTCATATAGTCGTATTGCTTTTAAATATCTTCTCAATTTATTTTTTATCTGAATTTGACTCAATCGAGGTTTATGCTACCTCTCAAATAGTCGAGCACCTTAACTTTAGCTATTTGTCCTAACTGGCCTTGCTAAGCCCTTTCCTTTCTCTTTCTTTTCTCTCTCCCTCTTTAGACATTACCTAGGGGTAAAACAATCATTTCCTTACTTTACTAGAGATACACGATCATTTCACACCTTGATTTCTCATGCTCCTCACATAAGCCTTACATAGGTATGTACTCTATTAGGGACGGGCATCCCTTTAATTTTTTATTACGATCAACCTTGTATTGACCAATGTTGACCTTATAACCAAACATGATCGTTCTTTCACTTGACACAATCATTCACTTTTGGGGAGACCGTTCCTACAAAATCTCATCACAAATCATAATTAAACATGAAAAAAATACTAAAATATCCTTAGACTTACTTATGGGTGTTACATACCTTAAGTCAAAGCCACTACATTATGGTATACCAAATTCGAGACTTCTCATCATTTCATAGATACACTAAGTACCCTCTTTTCTACTAAGCTGTATGAAGGGCCTCAACAACTCACTATAGATGATGGTGTCTCTTTCCTCATCACCCATACAGGTACTCTTGAGTCTCTTTCCTTTACTTTGTATAATGTGTTAGTTGTTCCATCTATCACAAAGAAATTATTATCTATGATAACAATTGTACCTTTCTATCTTATATAAATATTTCTCTGTTAACATGCTAATTCATCTTCTTGTCAAATCTTGTCATTAAATAAATAAAAATCTATTTAAATACACATTGTCGCTTGTATATTTAAAAGACTCTCTTCATGATTTATAGAGTTTACCACACTTTTTATTTTTATTTTTATGTGATAAAAACTAAAGGACAAAATTTCCATATAAAAATTTTGATTGACTAACGATTTACAGAAGTTACAAAACATTAAATTTATTTATTTTTTCATCCATATAAAAAACCAAAAGGTGGAGGTGTGGCCCAACACATTTAGGCCCATCAGTAAAAATAGGGTAGCTTGAAAGTATTTGAAAATTTATAGTGTTGTTTGGTTATTTCGTTTAATTGTTAAGTAATATGATAAATAAATATCTTAAATATTTAAATATTATTAAGGTAATTTTAATTTTTTTTATTATACTTTTAGGATAAAAATATTTTTATTTTCAATTAATACAACAAATAATATAAAAAATATTTTATAATAATTATGAAAACTATCTAAATAAAAAAATATTTTAATATTTTTATCAAATATAGTAATAATTTATATCTAATAATTTTCAAGATAATTTATTTACTTAGTAATCTTTTATTTTTTGTAATAAAAGATTATTCAAATAAAGTTAGAATTAGTTATAGCTTGGTGTGATAATTAAAACTCATCTGTCACTAACAATAACTTCATTCAATCTAAACCAAAACTTCAAAGTCAAATCTCCTCGAGTTACTCAATGAAAAAGCACAAAATGGATGAAGACTGTGCTAAATATCTACTCCTCAAATTCTAGGAAGTCTTTGAAGTAAGTATTGCAGAATAACTTCTTCTAAATTTTATAGAAGATTACATTTTTGCATTTCCGCTTAACACTTGTTATTAATGGAAGTGGATGATGGCAAATAAAATATTCATGCTTAATGGATAAAAAATTGTTGTTTCATCAAAGTTCGTTTGAGAATTGTCATTTGGCCATATATCAACTACATTCTACTAGTTATATCCGTATAATTCTTTGAGTATACACAAATTTAGTAAACAACTATAACTAATTATCAAAAATTAAATTTAATAAATAATTTTAAAATTCTCCTTTTTTTTTTTTTTAAGTTTTATAGTTTCTTAATCTTTTTTAAAATATTTTTTTTTGTGGGTTATGGAAAACCCACAAAAAATTCAAACCAAGAATATTTCTGGTCAAGATTTTGCAGATTCAGTATTTCTTTCCATAGGATTTTTCATAAATTTTTCAAAATCACAAATATATTTCAGTATAATTTCATACACTTCAAAAAAAATAAATAACCAGCTAAAAGGGGAAAAAATTCAGGGAGGAATTGCTTTTGAACAAATGTGTAGTCTATTTGTTGTTTATTAATTTTGATTTGACAAATTCAAGTTGAAAATGATTTTAAAAAATATTAACTTTGCATAACATAAATTATATTTTAAATTTAATTTATTTTAGAAATTAAAAGAAATTTTAAATTGGGGTTAAACAAAACGACTCAAACTAAAAAAACAAAACCCACAATGAATGAAAATTTTGAAAAATTAATATATTTATATCTATTAATACACATATGAGTTAAAAATATTTCCAAAAAAAAAAAATTAAATTGTGGTAAATACAAAGGAGTAACGTATGTTTTCACTCGTAAGCTTTGGCCTAAAAACAGTTTTTTGCTCCTTAAATGAGATAAATTATGTTTTCTCACTAAAAATATAACTATGTTAATAGTAAAAAAAAAATGCCTAAAAATGTGTTTACCATTTTATCCTTTCTACCTTATTTTTTTTTAAATTATAATATAACCTCAAATCAACCAAAAAAAAATTAAAAAAAAAACATTAACTAGAAGAAGACCTCTGGGAAGATGAAGAGTTTCGTCTTCCCTAACGAAGCTTTTCGTCTTCCACCGCTTCTCTGACACCGATCATGTGTTCAAATGGAAGAAGAGAGACTGTCGGAGGGAGAGGAAGCTTCGAGAGGGAGAGGTTGTCGGCAATAGAGTCGAAGATTTTAAAACAAAACCCTAAAATGAAACTGTCATTTTTTTTAAATTTAGGCTGGAGGAAACTTTTAGTTTTTAAAGTTTAAAAGGCCAAAAAGAGATAAAATTTCAAAGGGTTAGGGTTCCGTTAATTTTACCTACTCATAGGTGGGTGTTTGAGATTATCAAAGATAAAAAAGAGAAATTTGGGATTGCAACATACCTTGGGTGGGAAATAGTCCTTTGGCCTTATTATTGTGCAAAATTTATGGATAGTAAAATTATTTATTCACATTTATGTCATTATTTTTTAAAATAATTTATTTGAAGTGAAAAAATGTTTATTTATATTATTTAGAAATCGAAAAGTGTTTTCGACTCTGACATTTAAGGAAAAAGTATAATTTATTCAATTTTTTAACATGTTATTCAACTTTTTTTAAATATTTTTATTATTATAGTGCTAATTAATTATATTATGAAAATATATAAAATAAAAAAAATAATTTTAAAAAAATATTATTAACACATAACCAAAATTTAAGTAAAAAGACTTGACCTTTCACATATTTTAACGACATTTAACTTCTCTGAAAGCCCTTCAAATATTTATATTTCAGTTCAGTCCATTATCTTCAATTCATTCCAAATGGCGCCCGGATTCCTCTCTCTGGGATTTCCCAGTTCTCTCATATAAAAATACCACTAACAATAACTCAAGAAAGAAAAAACAGGCACCCAAACAAACAACATAAACAGAACCAAATAAAGAAGCGAAGCGCAAATGAGAATCGTACGCAGAGATTTAGTACCCAATGGACCTGGAAGCGTCAAGGTAAAATCTACAAAACCCAATTCAATTTCGTGCTTACTCATGCTGTATCGTGTTGTAACATTGAATTTGATATATGGGTGATTGCGCCTTTTCCAGATGGTTCCAGTGGATTCAGATGATCTTTGGTTTGCGTATAATCTCATAGCTCCTGGCGACTCCGTCATGGCTGTAACTGTTAGGTAGTAATTTTTCTTTGTTTAAAGATCTTTTATGTGTTTTCAGGCTTTTTATGCTCAGATATAATGGGTCAGTTTCAAAATCAGATTCTTTTTCTTGTGAAAAACTGCTATTTTTGATATCATATATTAGGTTGCGTTTCAGGAGGTAGGTTCTCAGAATGGTACTGGTCCGGTAACGTTACTGGACTGATGTGATAGTTAGAAGTACGATGTTTGGTTCTTGTTCTGGCTTTAATAGGTCAGTTGTAGTTCAGCTTTGTTTGCTTTCTGATGGAACCCTGAACCTGCAGCACCTAATTCCTCAACACACCAATTTTCTTTTGGGAAATTGAAATTTTTAGCACTTTTTTATTCCGTGTATACAAAATTGCCACCTATCCTAAAGCTTTCACAAATATACCACAACAGTACTCACCTTCCCCAAAATACCCCTCTTCAATCTTTCATGCATAAATTCTCTCTCCTCTTCTCTGTAACTTTTTTTTCTCTTCTTCCAAAGTTATAAATAAATCACTCTCTCTTCTCTCTTATCTTCAAAAACAAAAACAAGAAGGAAACAACCAAATTCTTCAAATTAAGAATTCTTCAAAGTAGGATTTAAAAAAAAAAAAGGGGAAAAAAAAGAGCAACTTACAAGATAAAAAATGACCATCGAAGAAATGACCGTGTAAGATGATCATGTAACAGTATTTAACTGGAAAAAGAAAAAAAAATTGATATTTAAGGATTTAAGTGAAACAAAAAAAACTGGGCATTTAACTTAAAAAAAAAAAAAAGGTTGGCGTGAAAGTTGTTGTGTAACGCCAACCCTTAATATATGTATATAATATTAAATAATATTATTATATTAATATAATATATTATATACTATAATATTATAATATATTATCATTTATATAATTAAATTATAATATTTTATAATATAATATTACATATATAATATAAAATATATTATATATAATATATATAATTATTACAGGGGTTGGCGGCATCGCCAACCCCTGGTAATATATATTATATATATAATAATAATATTATATTAAAATATTATAATTATATATTAATATAATATTATTATATTAATATAATATATAAAATATTATAATTTATATAATTAATTTTTAATATTATTATAATATTTTATAATATAATATTATATAATATATATAATATTATATATTCTATAATTATATATTATTATAATATATTACATATTTTATATAATAAAATTTATATAATTATAAATATTATATTATAATATAATTTTATATTTTATAAAATATATGTAAAAGCAGTCTGGGTTGGCGATAAGGGAAATTGGCCTGTAGCATTAATGTAGGGTGGGCCCACCTTTTATAAAGCAAAACATGATTTTTATATATATATAATTATTTAATTATATATATATATAATTATATTATATATTAATATATGATATATTATATTTTAATTAGAATATTATAATTATATATTATAATATATTATATACTATAATAATATCATATAATAATATATTAATATAATATATAATATATTATAATTTAAATAATATTATTATAATATAATATTACATATATAATATAATATATATAAAATATATTATATATAATTATTACCAGGGGTTGGCGGCATCGCCAACCCTTGGCGGCGCCAAGGGTTGGCAATGTCGCCAACCCCTGGTTATATATATTATATATTATATATATATAATATTATATTATAATATAATTTTATATTTTATAAAATATATGTAAAAGGAGTCTGGGTTGGCGATAAGGAGAAATTGGCTTGTAGCATTAATGTAGGGTGGGCCCACCCTTTATAAAGCAAAGCATGATTTTTATATATGTATAATTATTTAATTATATATATATATATATATATATATATAAAAATTATATTATATATTTATATTAATATATTATATTATATTTTAATTAGAATATTATAATTATATATTATTTATATTATTATAATTATTATTTTATTATAATAGTATATTAATATTAAAATATATTATTATATATTATTATAATATTAAAGATATTCTAGTATTAATAATTATGTATTATAATATATAATATTATATATATATAATATTATATTAATATATTTTTTTGCCAGTATTAATAATTATATATTATAATAAATAATATTATATTATATATAATAATATTATTTTTATATATTATATTATAATAAATAATATATTATATTATTAATATATATATATTAATATTATATATATATAATATTATATATTATATATATATAATATTAATATATATATATATATATATATATATATATATATATATACTGCCAAAGGTTGGCGGGGTCGCCAACCCTTGGCGTCGCCAAGGGTTGGCGATGCCGCCAACCTTTGGCAATTATATATTATATATTATATATATAATATATAATATTATATATTATATATAATATTAATATATATATATTAATAATATAATATATTATTTATTATAATATAATATATAAAAATAATAATATTATATATAATATAATATTATTTATTATAATATATAATTATTAATACTGGAAAAAAAATATATTAATATAATATTATATATATTATATTAATATATATAATATTATATATTATAATATATAATTATTAATACTAGAATATCTTTAATATTATAATAATATATAATAATATATTTTAATATTAATATACTATTATAATAAAATAATAATTATAATAATATAAATAATATATAATTATAATATTCTAATTAAAATATAATATAATATATCATATATTAATATAATTATATAATATAATTATATATATATATAGAATTAAATAATTATACATATATAAAAATCATGCTTTGCTTTATAAAGGGTGGGCCCACCCTACATTAATGCTACAGGCCAATTTCCCGTTATCGCCAACCCAGACTCCTTTTACATATATTTTATAAAATATAAAATTATATTATAATATAATATTATATATATATAATATATAATATATATAATCAGGGGTTGGCGACATCGCCAACCCTCGGCGGCGCCAATGGTTGGCGATGCTGCCAACCCCTAGTAATAATTATATATAATATATTTTATATATATTATATTATATATGTAATATTATATTATAATAATATTATTTAAATTATAATATATTATATATTATATTAATATATTATTATATGATAATATTATAGTATATAATATATTATAATATATAATTATATAATATAATTATAATATTCTAATTAAAATATAATATAATATATCATATATATATATATAAAATTAAATAATTATATATATATAAATCATGTTTTGTTTTATAAAAGGTGGGCCCACCCTACATTAATGCTACAGGCCAATTTCCCTTATCGCCAACCCAGACTGCTTTTACATATATTTTATAAAATATAAAATTATATTATAATATAATATTTATAATTATATAAATTTTATTATATAAAATATGTAATATATTATAATAATATATAATTATAGAATATATAATATTATATATAATATAATATATTATATATATTATATAATATTATATTATAAAATATTATAATAATATTAAAAATTAATTATATAAATTATAATATTTTATATATTATATTAATATAATAATATTATATTAATATATAATTATAATATTATAATATAATAATATTATTATATATATAATATATATTACCAGGGTTGGCGATGCCGCCAACCCCTCTAATAATTATATATATTATATATAATATATTTTATATTATATATGTAATATTATATTATAAAATATTATAATTTAATTATATAAATTATAATATATTATAATATTATAGTATATAATATATTATATTAATATAATAATATTATTTAATATTATATACATATATTAAGGGTTGGCGTTACACAACAACTTTCACGTCAACTTTTTTTTTTTTAAGTTAAATGCCCAGTTTTTTTTGTTTCACTTAAATCCTTAAATATCAATTTTTTTTTCTTTTTCCAGTTAAATACTGTTACATGATCATCTTACATGGTCATTTCTTCGATGGTCATTTTTTATCTTGTAGGTTGCTCTTTTTTTTCCACTTTTTTTTTTTAAATCCTTATTTTGAAGAATTCTTAATTTGAAGAATTTGGTTGTTTCCTTTCTGTTTTTGTTTTTGAAGATGAGGGAGAAGAGAGAGTGATTTCTTTATAACTTTGGAAGAAGAGGAAGAAGAGAAAAAAAAGTTGCAGAGAAGAAGAAAGAGAATTTATGCATGAAAGATTGAAGAGGGGTATTTTGGGGAAGGTGAGTACTGTTGTGGTATATTTGTGAAAGCTTTAGGATAGGTGACAATTTTGTATACACGAAATAAAAAAGTGCTAAAAATTTCAATTCCCCTTTTCTTTTTGGGTAATTCTCGGCACACCAATTTCTCACACACACAAAAACATAAAACAGCCAACCCGCACTCACAGTCAAACAATACTCAGGATTGAAGACAAAACATTAATTCACACACACACACACACACACGTGTGTGTGGATATATGTACATATATATGTATTTATTTATGTATAATCAACGAGAGTTCCTATCTTTACACAGTCCACACTAGATGATTAATATCAACAGCAGAAGCTAACAACCAACTAAAGTCCGGCAAATCAAGGAGCCGGAACTTCTCAATCAGCTCAATGCTTCCCAATCCCTTCTTAATTTATTCCTGCCTTTCCCCCTTCTTCCACCCCATAGGTCCATGTGTGATTCTTCCAAACCACACCACATCACACACCACACCACCCCCCCCCCCCCCCCCCCCCCCCCCCCCCCCCCCCCCCCCCCACATCGTTAGAATCTCTCCCTCGGCCACATTCCTTTACTGGTCCATTTGGCTGGTGTTGGAACCACGTCTCCTTGTGTACACTTTCCAAACCGAGGTCCTATCACTTTCTGAAAGCAATAGGAAATTTGATGTGAAATGATAGAATATGTTCCTGAAGGGTAGGGTCATGCTAGGGTACCAGCCTAGTGACTTTATTGATTTGGCTATAAGTAGCATGTATTGGTTCTTCTTCAATGTCCATGCCTCCGTGGGTTGAATTATGAATCTGCTTTTGTTTGTGTAAAACTGGGAATTTTGACATAATATGATAATGCGTGTGGGTGGAAGGTAGGGTCACAGTATGGTAATGGATCAATAACTTCAACAGACTGATGTTTTGGTTACATATATTATTTTTTGGATCTTTGTAACAATGTTTTAAATAATTTAGTACATAAATATATAGTTTAATATCTTTTATAGTAAGTAGCATATTGCTACATGTAAACAAAATATCAATATATGTGAATAAAATACTGCCTCTGTGTCATTGAACACCCTGACTGTGATTTTAACACCGTAAAATATTGCTATTCCTAACACCGTAAAATATTGTTGCCATGTGATTTTAATGGCCGTAGACTTCTGATGAGTTACTAATCTGACTGTGATGAAAACTTTTTGTAAGTTTATTCATTACTCTCACTAAAAATTTATTTAAGAAAGGACTCATTGGAGGGGATGAAGACTGAAGCTCCATAGATCTTGAAGAAAAAAGAAATTGTAATTATTTAGATGATGATGGCAATATAGGACTTCAATTTATAAGTAGAACTGATTGATATGGTTATAGTAAGTAATCCAAGACGCATTTTTGGGAAATGATTCGTCGATGATATCTCGCCATAAGATATAGTAGAACTCGATAGCAGAGTAGTTGATTTGATCTAACTTTATATTATGATTTGATTTTGGTTTTAAAATAATTGTTAAAATAACCTTTTGGCATCTACTCTAACACCTAACATAACATTAAAACAATGTCAATCAAAGATGAATAGGGCATTTATTAGTTAAGAATATCCAACACTAATGATAACATTGTCTTTGGAAAATAAAACATTGGATCCTCAACTATGAGCTCTAACACCTAATACACCATTTGAACAATGCTTGTCTAAATTGGTTAGACAAACTAGTATTCGACAATATGAATATTGATTAGAAAATGATATTTGACATTGACATATATTTTACCATGAAAACGATACATGATTATTATCTTATGATTAATATTATCGTATTACGTGTAGATTCTTCATATTCATACTATTCAATGTATTAAACTTCCCTATTAGATGATCATTTCTATTTTTGACAGAAATAATTAATAATTCCTAAATTTGTAACTAGATTATCCTAGTCTATAGTCCCTTTTTTAGGTACAACCAATGAGGACATGATAGTAAAATTACAAGACATGCCTAGAGCCTTAGGCTACGACCCATGGACCGACCCAAGATGTGGGTCTTCATAAGAGGAGGTGGAGAAGCACATGAATTTAGACAAAACTCGTTAAATGACTATTTCCCACCCAATGTTTCATGAAAGTACTTTTTTACTCTTTAGATTTTAAAATGTCAAATTTTTACCCATCATCCATTTTTATCAAAAAATTTTATTTGATTGTCCTAAAATTAATTGTTTTGCTTTTATTAAAATCACAAAACTATCATTAACACTTAATATAATTATCAAATACCAATATATTATTAATAATTTAAAAGTTTATCACTTAAACCCTTATAAAATATCAACACTCTAATTGGCTTTTAAATATTACGTTTCGTTTGACTATCAATCCGGTTTTAAAAACATTGATATACAACTCTTCTTAAATTTGTGAAATAGTACATGGGTTTGAATAACTCAAACATATCATTGTATAATTTAGTACTATTAATTAATTATTCAATATATATATATATATATATATATTATACAATCCTCTAATATTGAATTCAATATGAGTTTCTTGAAGTATACTTAGGATTGGATAGATGTTACGATAATAAACCAAAAATCTTATTGGAGCATAATGAAAATACACCGTATGTTTTGAATTGATGGACACAAGATAACATACAAATTAAAAGATACCCACTATTTATATAAAATTCTAGTAGAACAGAGTAAAAGACTCACTTATTTGATACGTATACTTGATTTGATCAAACCCTAAACGATTGATACAAAAGTTGCACTAATTTGTAATATCTCTTGCGCCAGAGACTTATCAACCTGAGAGCCTACGCTTATTATGATTAACATTCTTATTGGACAATTTACCTCGTCCCCAAGCTACTCTGTATGGTGGAGGCTTTTTGACATGCAGATTCCTAGACAATTTACGATACAACTTGAATAAAGTTTTCTCAAATGCAGCATACAGAGGAAAATTCGTGAGCGCAAATATGCTTGCTGACAGTCAAAAACGCAGCAGTGTAAATGATAGTGGTGGTCCAATGTGGCTTTCCCGAACAAACTATGAGCAATAATGTTGCCGCAAATGCAAGCATTATTGTAGTCAACGAAATGAAGATTAAGGCGAAGCCTATTGTGAGTCTGTCAGAGAGACTATGGTGGAATTCTTCATACGTGTAAGGCTATGTGAGGAAGGACAAGAACATTACAATGGAGGTCAAGGAGCAAGTTAAAGCAATAGCGTCCATGACTGTGAAAACCAAGAAGAGAGTGTTGTTGAGGAAAACTGGAAATCCCTTCTCATTGGAGCCCCCTGGTACAGTGTAGGCAGCTGTGAAGGCCACGCTAGCAACGAGAACAGCCACTGCAGAGCAAGAGTGAGGAGTGTCTTTTCTCCATTGCTGTGCTTGCTTGAGTAGTTCATTGTGCTTCGTTTTGAATAGCTCTTCGCAAGTCTTGTTTTCCTTCTTGTCGCGCAACATGGCGTAGTGGAAGAGTGTTACCTCCTCTGCACGCTGCATATATATGAAAACATAACTTACATTTAAGCACATTTATGAGGTAAAAATCTTGTAGGAGAAAGAGGGGGCCGAGCTTATTTTGTACCACTTTGTCTCATCCTGGAGTTGTTATGCAGGTCCTTCAGGGTTAATTTGTGTAGTCTCTTCCTCCATGTCCGCAGCATGGTGTAAAATGGTGTAGCCATTTGTGTCAACCTTTCGGACTAAGCTTGTCATTGGTATTTTTATATTTTTCACATGGATCAAGAGTATTGAAGACTAAATAAAAAAGAGTCTCACATTTAATAAAAATTAATAAAGTGGTTGATATATAAGTATACTTAATTAAACCTTAACACAAACTAATTGATTTTTTATAATATAGATTTTGATTTCCATCTTTACAAACCCAATATATTTCAATAAAGAGGTCACATTGATTGTGCTTAATTGCCACATGCAATATATTCTGAGCCAGTTTGTTTTTATGCTCAACTAGCTGGGGACGTACTTCTAGTATCCTGTTTACAATCTCTACTATTCCTTTCAGTCGCCAGCAATAACGGGATTGGCTTATAATCTTCTTTTGAAGACTGGTCTTCATCAAATGGATACTCTGGGTTCACTTGCCTATTAATGGTTTCTGCCGAAGAATCCAACAACGAAATTGCCCGTATAGCCAAGCCTGTAAGTCATAGGTTACTTTACTCCTCTTTAGAAACCGATTAGACCATCAATGACCGGCGAATTGCGTTGCTGGAGTCTCAAAATCGACGCTAGGGTTTCTTTCACAGTCATAGGTCAAAACTTAGTTACGAAAACCCGGAAGATTGACTCTCAAGCCAAGAGCGTTAAGACGATCTGGTCAAAGTCAAATGGGATCAAATCATGCCTAGAATCAACCCAATCAGTGTAGATTAACCCGTCTAGGTGCACGTGCGCGCCATTCAAGATCACGAACGGTTGTAAGTCGTGGATGAAGCACGTGAGGGTGCGTGTAGATAGTCAGAGGCGCGTGGACAAATAGGTTCATGCAGCGTGTGAGCACTGTTCAGAAGGTATGGTAGCATGTGTGATGGTTTTGTGGTTCGTTCAAGCGTGTTACATATTTCTTCTAGTGTACACATGCGTGTAACATATTATGGCGTGTGAAAATGTTTTGGAAACTCCTGTTCGCACACGATGGTCTTCTAAGAATGTCTAGGGGTGCATGTTGCCATGTGAAACATTTTCAGAGCACGTAAAAGGTTAAGATGAGGTTTCATAGCACGTGGTAGTCTTCTGGTGCTCATTGAAAGAACGCTAGGACATGTGGCCTCTAGGTTCCCATTGGCTGCAGCCTCATGAAGAGCTGTGTTCTCGCAGCCATTTTTCCTAAATAGCCATGCCTCATGATAAAATCTTCTTTGGAAATATTATGTAAAGATTGAAGCGGTTCTTTCTTTTTTGGGGCTGAACACAGCCAAGTGAAATGCATGGTCCCTGGAGGTCGTTACAGGATATGACAGCAAACGTTTATGTTTCTCATGGAAGCCCTTCAGAGATTTCCAATCGTCATTCAGGGCTGACTGATAAGACTCTTAAAAATCAGTTTTACTGCCGATCTCGACTCGTCAGATCAAGAGCTTCTTGTAGATGGAGAAAAACATAATAATAATAGAACCTTGGTTGAGATTAAAAATTTTCTTTAAAATTTGTTTTAGAAACAAGAAAGAACATGGTCTATATATTCAATTTTGAGTATTCAAATGATGTGATATTATTTATATATTTAATTGGATTATCAAAACTTAAACAAAATTAAATAAATGTAGAAAAAGTTAATTCAAACAATGTGATATCATTTATATTCAAGTGGTTAGTTTTAAATTAAAAAAAAAAAGAAATTTTGATTATTGTAATAGAAAATTTTGAAATTCTAGTCTTTTTAATAATTTAAAAAAAAAAACCAAAATCCATCTAATATCTCATATTTAAATACCTTAAAAGTGATGTTATATAATAAAGATACCAATGTGCTTTAATGTTTGAAAAGAAAAAGCATACCCTTTTACATATATACAAACATACATATATATATATATACAGGGATTGGTTTTATCCTTGTAAACGAAGATGAAAAAGTATTATTACTTTGTTTGAATAAATGATAAAGTGAGAATATAATAAAGATAAAGTTCATTCTTATTTTACAAAATATGATAAAGATAAAAGATGACTGATGACTTATAACTGAATAATTTAAAAATAAACAATTATTCAGTTTTATCCAAAACTAGGTTATATTATAATATCTTAAGAGATGTCTCATAGTGATAAAGTACAAAAGAGATGTTGAGTATGTATAAGTATTTTACATAGTTTAAAGATGATAAAAACAAAACTAGTTCATTAATTTGTTAGCACTTAAACTATCAAAACATGTAGATATTTTGGATTATCAAGTCTAAAAGTTAAACTATGATGGATTATGTGTTTAAGCATGCAATATTTTAATATTGAATCGGTTGATATGCTTAATCTTTGATAAAGATAAAGCTAAACAGTGCATATTCATTAGGAAAAATGTTATAATTGTTCTTCAAATATGTGAGACAGTAAACACAAACCCATAAATAAAGCAAATGTGGTAAATGAATAATATGTTTGTATATTAAGGATCCTTATGCATCATGTTTTATACAAAAAGTGGCCACTGATTCTACTTATAAAAAAGAAATAATAAAACAATATCATTATAATATGATTGAAAGTATATATAAGATAAAAGGTGATGAAAATATGATAAAGATGATACATGATTGATAAAATTTGGCAAGCGGGTCAGTTCAAACATGATTATGTCTTTGAGCTTAAAAGCATAAGCACATATCTTCCAGAGATTAGATAAGGTTGGAGGAAGAAGATTGGAAGCCAAATAGGGAATATTTGTATTGTTAATTGATTATCATTAGGTGGCATTTTTTTTTAAAAGGCGGGTTAATATGGAAAGTAACATGGAGTCCGTGAACAAAAAAAATAAGAAAAAAACATGGAGTCCATGAAGCCTTCTGATTAAAATTTTATGCTATAGAGTGACAGATTAGAAAATTTTGGTCGGTTGGCTTCACATGCATGCCTTATATATAGAGGATACAGTTCTATTCTGGCTACTTGCTTCAGTTGAAGTAGTCGAAGCTAAAGTAAACTAATTTAACAGAAGGCCAAAATTATTTCAAAAAATAATTAATGAAATATTTGCTGAGCTTAAAAAAATCACTTTAAATTTTGTCTCAGACAAAAGAATTTTAGCATTGTATACAAATACAATGTTAATAAAACTTTAGCAAAATTAAATAACTATAGAGATAATTATACTTGAGTACTACATTGTGTATTCAATTAAGTATCTAGATAATCTGTCATTATATGATTAAATAATATTTTATCTTAATTTAAAATACGCAATCACATTATGACATATCATTCAAGTGCCCAATTAAATACTCAAAACTAATTGTATATAATTTTGTTGAAATATTTATAGGAATCAATGTATCATTTTTTTATTTAAATAATTGAAATAACAAAATTTTCTAATAAATAATGTAAACTCTCAAAATGTTCCATTAAAAAACCAAACTTTTGGTAAATCTTATTAAATGTACCAAACAAACATAATTAGTGTTGTTGATTTTGTCTTATTTTAGTAGCATAGTGATTAGTTTGATACATTAAATAAAAAATACTAAAAATTTAGTTATTTTAATATTTAAATTTGAAAGTCTGATAATTTATATAGTAAATTTTGAAAATTTAGTCTTTTCAATAGAAAAAAAAACAAAGTTTAGTACATCATTATTGGATACCTCTAAGTGATGTTATTCTATAAATATATAATAAGTTAGATGGGAAAATAGGGTCATTAGTCCTCATTGACCTAGTTATTTCGTCTTTTAAAATTTTAACGTTTAAAAAAAAAAAATTATTGAAGAAATTAAACTTTTAAATTTTCCTAAATCAAACTTTTAGATTTTTTTATTGAACAAACAATATTAATTGTGTTTGTTTGGTATCTTTAATAAAAAAATACTAAAAATTTAGTCCTTTATATGGAAAAATTTAAAAGTTAAATTCTTTCAAAAGAAAAATATAAGTGTTTGGCTTCTTTTATTAAAAAAATAAAATAAAATTTGGTATAGTTCGATATATTTATTAAAAAAGGATTAGTAAAATATTAACAATTTGCTAATACAAATATGTAGAAGTGGAGAGTGTTACAAGCTTACTTGAATGCCCCTATGGTTGAGATTCTTCATGGGCTAAAGAAATATAATAAAGATAAAATTCATTCTTATTTTACTATGATGAAAGTATATATAATACAAATAAAAAGATATTGATCATTCTCAAAATTGGGTTACTTTGTAATGAGTAATATTACGTGTATATATTTTGAATATACAAAATAAATACATAAATTATGTGTAATCATGTGTTTAGGTGTTATTTTTTCTTTAATTTAAAATTACTCAATCACATGATGATATATCATTTGTGTATTGTTTTTGTATACTCAAAATATGTTATAATTTATATCCCAAGTCAAATCTCATATTAGTAAAGTATGATGAGATGTTGGATATATATAAGTATCCCACATTACTTGAGGATGCTAAGTATTGTCACTTGGCTTAGATAATTGATAAAACCCATTGATATTAGTAGTGAGAATATAATAAAGTAAGGTCTTTAAAATCGGATCAGTGATTGAATCGATTATCTTACTAGTTCATGATTTGATTGATTGATTGGTTTGGCCAATTCAACCTATTATTAAATTATAATGAATTTATTAAATAATATCAATAATTTATACATGTTTTAAACAATCCATATGAATTCATTAAAAACAAATGTGTACAATCATCAACAACAAGAAGATATATTTGCTTCTTTGAAACATAAATTTCAATTCGTTAAAAAGAACCTAAACAAAACAAAACAAAAATATAATTTAAAATATCTTAATCAAATAATTCACACATGGATGCTCCAACCACTCTTCATATTAAAAAAAAAAAAAAAACACTATATAACACTTATGATGTATGGCTTGAAGTGTTATCATGGATGGGGGCCTCAGTTTAATGATGAGAATAAAAGATGGGATCTTAGAAGTGTGGCATTCTATAGAACTATATATGTTGCTAGGAATTTTCAAAATTGAGTGTTTCTATAACAAAGCAGCAGAGACGACTCAGCTTACTTCCCAATTTTAAATTGTACAATTTGGGCTATTTGGCATCTCTCTGCAACCAGAGGGAGGGGCAGTTGCATTACGGGGCAAGATCTCCATTGGCAGACAATCACGTTGCCTTTGTTCCAAATTGAACTGAAGCTGCTGCCTTTGTTCCAAATGGGGGATAAGTTTTACAAGAACTGAAAGATGAAGAACTGAAGCCGCTGCCGCTGTTCCAAAATGCGCAAAATATGAAAAGGGGGATAAGTTTTACAAGTTAGGGCTCGCAATCACGTTGACAAAAATGTATATTAAATGCAAATTGGTTAAACCTAATTCTACCGGTTTCAACCGATTCATCCAATTCGTCAATTTTAACCAATTTGATCGAATCAATAATTAACCCAGTTTATAAAGTAAATTGGACCAAACTTGCAGCTGTTATCCAGTTCAACCGAGTAAACCGGCCGGTCCGGTTTTCAAAACCTTGCAATAAAGATAAAGTTCATTCTTATTTTTACTATTGTGAAAGTATAATAAACATAAAAGATGATTATTAGTTTATAATAAAATGAATAAGAAATAAACCGATAATTGGATTCACCCAAAATTGGACTATTTTATAATATCTCAAGACAAATCTCATATAGGTAAAACATGAGAGATATATTGAGTATGTATGAACATCTACAATACGTAGTCTTGCTAAGATAATAGTAGCTTAGTAGTCTGTGGGATCCTAAATTGTTAAAGAACAACACTATGCATATGTTCAAAAGCAATGGGTTGTGTATCTATAACGGACTATATCTCAATAGTGGGCCGATTTATTAAATATGAATGTTAGCAATAATATTAGAGTCATTTCGCATGTCTTCGTAAGTGATACGTTTAGTCCCTTGATTGTCAATCCCAACAATAAGTATTAAAACTCAATGAAACATATTCATTAAAAAATACTTTATAATCATATATATAAGACAGTGAACACAAACCCATAAGTAAAGGATGCTTTCAAAAGTAGATACTGATGGGCAAATGAATAATGTGTTTATATATTAAGGTTCTTATCTTAACAACTTACAAGTTTGGGACCTATGAAAAAGGCATTAATAATAACTTGTTCTTCACGTCCGTGAGATAGTAAACACAAACCCATAAGTAAAGCATTCTTTCAAAGGTGGATACCAATGGGGCATCGGAATAATGTGTTTATATGTAAAAATTCTTATCTTAACCACTTACAAGTTTTGGACTTGTGCGCATCAGCACATATTCATTGGAAAGTGCAAAATAACTTATTCTCCATGCTAGTGAGACAGTGAACACAAACCTATAAGTAAAGCATGCTTTCAAAAGTAAATACCAATTAGGCATATGAATAATGTGTTTATTTATTAAAATTCACATCTTAACTGCTTACAGGTTTTGTAACTTTGTGGATTGACACATAGTCATTGGGAAATGTGTTATAACTTATTCTTCATATTTGGGAGATAGTGAACACAAACCCATTAGTAAAGCATGCTTCAAAAGTGGTTATTGATGGGATACATAAACAATGTTTTTATATATTAAGATTCTTATCTTAACTGTTACAAGTTTGAGATCCATGTGCATCGTAACTTATAGACGAAGTGGTAATCTAATCTAATTATAAAAAATAACAAATTAGTTAGTACAATATCATTATAATATAATTGAAAGTATATATAAGGTCATTCTTTGAGTTATAATTACAAAATTGGTAATAATATTCTTACAAGCATGCATGCTTTGAAAAATAGGGCTATAGTTTCTAAATTAATTTTAAAAATAATCTCAATGGCGTTTATCAAACAAACTAGTACAAATGCCATAAAAAACCTCAAGTATAATCCCATAATGCTCCTTGGAATTCATGGACATATAATAATTCAACAGCCCTCAAAGATATTTGGCTTCTTCAATCCGTTTTGCCAATATCTTCTCAATCATGGAAGCTCTGAATTCTTCTCTCGGATCATAAGAGGACTCTTCTATGGCTACCATGCAATAACTTTAGTGATCCCTTCACTGTCTCTTTGCTTTCTTCTCTCTTTGCATCTTGCCTCTTTCCTTTCTACACTCATGGGTTTGTGTTCACGAAATACTTTATCAAGGAAGGAAGCTCTCCCTTGACGCCATGAATCCGCCCAATAAGTTTCTAGTTCCCTTATATGAATACTACTTTTCTTTTGGATTTGAGTAATAATTCTTGGGTTTGAATGACTCAAAAACATGATTGTATGATTTGGTACTATTAATTAATTATTCAGTTGGAGAATAGAAATTGAAATCTATATGTAGAAATTATACAAGTCTTTAATACTGAGTTCAATAGAAGTTTTTGAAATAAACAAATGACAAAAATTAATATATGAAGAGAATTAATATTTGGAAAATAAGTTAAAAACCTTATTGAATCATCGTAAAAATAGATTAAATGTTTTGAATTTATAGACTTAATATAACATACCATCTAAAAGACACCCATCATTTACATAAAATTATATTAGAACAGACTAAAATATTTTCTTCTTTGACATTTATTCTTAACTTGGTCAAACAAAATTTCCTCTTATTTGTAATATCTATTGGATTAGAGACATATTATCCTCTTTTATTTAGCCTTAGGACAACTTATATAAATCCCTCAGACTAGGGAGCTCGGCTTGTTATGATTAACAATCTTCTTAGACAATTGACCTTGTTCTAAAGTTGCAATGTGTAGTGGAGGCTTTGTGACATGCAAATTCTTAGACAAATTATGATACAACTTACGAGTAAAGTTTTCTCAATTGCAACATAAATAGGAAATTGTGTGAGTGTAAAAATCCTAAGAGAAAAAAATGTAGTAGTATAAATGATAGTGGTGGTCCAATGTGGCTTTTCCAAACTTGTGTACAGATTAAGTTACAATTTGATAGCTTAATATGAGTTCAAAGGCTTGTTGAAACTCTTTCTTTTTTTTTTTTTAAAGATTTTTCCCTTTTTTTCAACCCTTTTTTTTAGTGATCATCTTCTTAATTTTTTTTTTTTTTTTACCATTCAATACCATTTATAAAATTAATGTTCACCATTTGATCAAATCAAACTCAAACTCTATATTTGAATTTTAAATCAAGCTTGAGTAAGTTTTTATTTGAGTTTAATTTGATTTAAATTCATGTCACACTAACTAGCAGGATATTATGTTGCCCAATCAGAAAAGAAAATTCTAGACCTTAATTTTTTCTCACAAAAGCAACATGATTGTGTTGTTACATGCTAACTAATTCTGAATAAAATACAAATCGTTCCTTACCTCAAATCTCAATTTAACATCCACGTGTCAATAATCCAATCCATTTGGACACCAACCTTCTAAACCCAATATTGCCCTCACAATCTCACGAAACAAAACCATTGTATCCAAGGACAAAGTCCTTGTCCCAAAGTTTCATCTAGACAACATCGAGATATCACGAAGGCCAAGGTTTTGGGTAAATTCAGAGTTATACCCCATTAATTTTAAAAAATTTAAATATTTATTTATCTGACAAAAATTTAAATACATATTCATCTATTAAATATTATTATTATTATCAGAATTAAATTATGATTTAAAAATTTTATTGAAACTTATATTTTAGGATTATCTTTAAATTTTAAATTTTAAATTTTTATCTTTCAATCTTATATTTTCCAAATTTAAAAGTTGAGTTTCTCCCCTCCCTCAAGTCAAGGTTTGCAAGCTTTTATCTTTTTTTGGTATACAACCCCCCCTAGCTTTTTAAATTCATCTCTTTAGTTCTAGATTTTTATGTTTGGCAACCATTCGTTCTCTCCGATCATTGGCTTTCTCTCTCCCAGTTATTCTCTCTTCCCTCTTTAATTGTCTTTATTGAAGATAAAGATGATTGAAGAGAGAAGGAAAACTGACTAGGAGGGAGAGAGTTGACGGCCGAAGGTGATGAATGGTCATTCGAGAGAAAAAGAAAAAAATTTATAGAAAAAATTGACACTTTTCAAACTTTGAATAGAGAAAAATTGTTAAATTTTTAAACTAAGGTAGAAAATGTAAGAAAATTTTAGTTTTTTTAAATTTTTAGCTAAATGATTTTATTCCTGATAATAATGGTAAAATTTAACAAATATATAGACATTTGAATTTTCAAAAATTAGTGAATAAAAGTATATTAAAGCTAAACCTAGGTTGGGAATAACGTTTTGGCTCCCACCCAAGGTTTGCTGAAATGACAATTTCCACCTGTTCAGTTTGAAAACCCAATCACCCACTTATCACTCATATCTGTCAAACCTTCTGTTAGTTTTCAAATTAAATTACTGACTTACCCTTATTCAAAGGATGATTCCCAAATACTCAATTACAGCTCAAAGCACGTAAATCCATCTCACAAACATTGAACTTTCTTTCAATTTTTTTTTTTTAAATGCTTGATTTCTCCTTTCTTGACTCTTTGAATTTTCACCTTCGACTAGAAAAAAAATTCAAAGAAAGTTGGAGATGGAAATTCAAGCATTTATATGAAAAAAAGGGAAAGAAAGTTTCCTTTCACCCACCTCCATATTTATACCACTTCCACAGTTCCACGCTTTTGTCCATTTCTCACAATCTTTTCATCTTTCTTTCCGGTTTGGTGACCATCAACAGTTACAACCGTCCACCATGTCTGGGATGATGATTAATCTGTCAATTGGATGTTGACATATGTTACCTAGAAAAACAGGTATGGAAAACTTATGAAAGGAGATTTTAGTCAGAGATGGAAATTCAAATAGGGGAGATTTTCTGGGTCTGCTGAGTCAAGATAGGAAAAAAAACAAGCATTTGAAAAAAAAAAAAATTGAAGGAAAGTTTTACATAGGTTTACGTCCTTTGAGTTAAAATTAAGTATTTGGGAATCATTTTTGATTTAGGGATAAATCAGTAATTTAATTGAAAGTTAACAGAATATATTAACATGTACTAACAGATATGGTAATGGGTGAGTGTTTCGCTTTTTCAAACTTACCGGATAGACTTTTTTAGTTCAGTAAACATTGGGTCGAACATAGTCATTTGACATTTGGCCGGTTACAAAACCTAGTGCCCATGTTATTTCTGGCCTATCGCCTGCTCGTCTATTTACAGACTTCTCATTGTAATCAACAAACTGAAGAGTCAATGGCTTCACTCTCTCAACTCACTCAATTCCCATGCGAAACCGTTTCTTTAACGGCACCTCATCAGCATCTCACTACTGTGAAGCCTTTGATTCTTCCTCTAAACTCGGTCAAAATTTCGCAGAGAATCACTGAGAAGTAGCTGAGCGCAAGGCCGGTGTTCGTGGCTCGGGCCGTGGACTATGACGAATGGTATCCCGATAAGGAGGACGAAGATGCCGCCGTGGCCGTAACAGAGGAGGAGAAGCCCGTAGAAATGACGGAGATTGAAAACTTGAAGAAGGCGTTAATTGATTCATTCTATGGGACCGATCGCGGGTTGACAACGACTAGCGAAACGAGAACGGAGATCGTTGAGCTTATTAGACATCTTGAAGCTAAGAATCCGACTCCCGCACCAACTGAGGCGTTAACTTTGCTTAACAGCAAATAGATTCTTGCGTAAGTGCTTGTTTCCCTTTTATGGTTTGTGGGAAAATTATGGTGAAGGGATTGAATTTGGTTGTTTTAAAAATTGGGTATTTTTATGGCTTGCTAGTGCTTGAGTTGATTTGAATCTTTGACTTATTTAAGATGATATATCATATTGGAAACTGGGTAGTCAAGAGTGGTTCGGATAAAATAGATCAAACAACTCATTCCCACCCAAGGTATAGTTAAAACCCAATGTGATATTTGTTAATTTTTGAAAACTTAAATACTTACATATCTATTAGTTTCAGCTGTTACAGTCAAGGATAAAATCATCATTTAAAATTTTTTATTTAAACAAAGAAATGTTATTTCTTTTTTCCCCTTAGTTTTAAAAATCAATCATTTCTGTTTAACTCAAACTTTGAAACATTGCATTTACATCTCAAAAACTTCATTCTATCTTTCCGGCCACTGTTCTTTCTGAGGTTTCTCTCCGGCAGTATCTCCTATCCCTCCATGGTGGTTTCCCAATGCAAAAATCACCAAAAATATGGTCGAAATGGCCAGATTTTCTCACATAGATCTATGCAAAAATCATACAAATCCGTGCAACTATCAGTTCATCACCGACACACAAATCAGTCGGACAGTGTTGCATCACACAGATCCATGTGAGAAAATTTGACCATTTCAATCAGTTTTTCGTTGGTTTCCACTCTGGGAAATCACCATGGAGGGAGGGGAGATGTTGCCAAGGAGGAATGCTAAAAGTACAACCATTGGAAAGATGGAATTAAGCTTTTGGGGGTGTAAATGCAATGTTTCAAAATTTGAGTTAAGGGAAAATAGTTAGTTTTTAAAACTAAGGGGGAAAAAAGAAATTAATTTTTGTTTGTTTAAATAAACTTGGGAAAAAAGATTAGTTTTTAAAACTAAGGGGTTAAAATGAAATCAATTTTTCTTTATTCAAATAAAAATCTTTAAATGAGGATTTACCTCTAATTGTGATTGTCAAAACTAACGGATAGGTGAGTATTTGGGTTTTAGAAAATTAATAAAGTTTACTTTGAATTTTCAGTATACTTTAGGTGGGAATAAGTCTTTTGGCCAATAAAATATAAAGTTAAATTGTTTTTCAATATACCTTAGGTGAGTATTTGGATTGTGATTGTCAATCATCAGATGATTTTTTGGGATTCGAAACAATATAAACTGGTCTTTGATCATACCTGGATATTCCCCTTATTAGGAGGTGGATTCAAGTTAAGTTTATCTCAAATTAGTTTGGAGTTTGGTTCAATTTAAAATAAGCTACACTCAAATTTCAGTCTAAAAGGAACTGAGCTCTAATTCGACTGTAACCGTAATGTAGCTGAGTCAAAATGGACTAGAACTCTTCGGTTGTAGCTGAATCAAACTCTTCTAGGCCTATGAATTTAGTGAGCTGAACGCCCTCAAGTTTGAGTACAAAATTAATCGTTAGATTCGAACTCACCAAAACTATGCTTGTTTTGAGCCATTCGAGTCAAATTGACAATTGAGTTTGGATTAGTTAAGCTTGATTCTGTCTCCAACCCTATCTAAGAATCTGACTTTGGATATGTGTGGCCATCGGCTGCAACCACCATTAGTACCAATGCCAAATATGAAGTCCCAAGTCCCGAGCGTGTGCAGGTTTGGCGTCCAGATTTATCAGTCTGGGTTCATCTCTAATTGGCCATTTCATTTCTGTGTTTAGATCAAGTTTGAAGAAGGCATCATCGAGACTCCTCAGATATCAGACTTCATAGTTTTACCTAACAATGATATCAGACTCTATGGTTTTACCTGACAATGACGAATTTTTGGGACAAAAGATTGACCTTTCCCCATTGAAAGGCTTTTTTACCAGTCCAAGATACAGCTTCATCTCAATCTCTAACAGCGATGTGCAGTCTTGGTTGCTAACATCATAGCTGGGTGAAGAGCTTCATATTTCCAGGGGAGACGCAGGCAGTGTGTTTGTGTTCATCAAGGAAGCTCTCTCCTAACGCCATGAGCCCGCCTAATAAATTACTTATATTATCATAATTTTCTGGTTCTCTTAGATGGAAACCAATCCTCTTCTCTTAGACTTGTGAATAATACATGGGTTTGAATGATTCAGAAACATGATTATCTGATTTGGTACTGTTAATTAATTATTCTACTGGAGAATAGAAAGTGGAATTACATGGAGAAATTATGAATTAATATATGGAGACAATTGGTTCTTGGAAAATAAGCATGTTATTAAATATGATAAATAAACTTTAAATATTTTGAATTTATATTCTTAAAAAACACATACTACTTGCATAAAATTTTATTAGAACAAAAAGTAAAATATTCTCTTGTTTGACATAAAATTTTAACAGAATAAGAGTAAAATACTCTCTTATTTGACACTCACTCTTGACTTGATGAAACCCAAAATAAAGAAAACAGAGTCACACTAGTTTGTAATATCTTATAAACTTATCAGCCTCAACTAATATAAATCTGAGACTGGGAGCTTGGGCTTGTTATCGTTACCACTCTCCTCAGACAATTGATTATCGTTCTCAAGCTGCTTTTTGTTCTATTCGGTTTGTTTAGGAGCTCCTTGGTCTGCAAAGGAACCCTGTCTGGAAGCTGACTTCTTGGGCGGTGGAGACTGTGACACGCCAATTCTTAGACAATCTATGATACAACTTGAGCACAATATTGTCAAATGCAGCATACATGGGAAAATTAATGAGTGCAAATATGCTGACAGGAAAAAATGTAGCAGTATAAATGAGACTGGTGGTCCAATGTGGATTTTCCAAACGAACTATGAGCAATAATGTTGCTGCGAATGCAATCACTGTTGTAGCCAATGAAATGAAAAGCAAGGAAAAGCCTATTGTGAGTTTTCTAGGGAGTTCGTGGAGGAATTCATGATACGTATAAGACGATGAGAGGATGGACAAGAACATGACAACGGAGGTTAAGGAGCAGGCCAAAGCAATAACGTCCATGACTGTGAAAAGCTCAAAGAGAGTGTTGTTGAGGAAAATTGGATACCCCTGTTCATTAGAACCTCCAGGAACAGTGTACGCAGCTGCAAAGACCACTGTAGCAACGAGAACAGCCACTGCAGAGCAAGACTGAGAAGTGCCTCTTATCCAATTCTGTGCTTGCCCAAGTAGTTCATTGTGCTTCGAATTGAATAGCTCTTCGCAAGTCTTCTTTACGTCCTTGCTGCGAAACATGGCGTAGTGGGCGGGCATGATCTCCTTTACACGCTGCATATATAGAAACATAACTTACATATAAGCACGTTTATTAGGTAAAAATCTTGTAGAAGAAAGAGCTAGGGGGCTTACTTTGTACCACTTTATCTCTTCCTGGAGTTGGTATACAGGTCCTGCTGGGTGACGCTTTGTAGTCTCTGGCTTCATGTCTGCAGCTTGGTGCAAGATGGTGTAGCCATTTTTGTCAACCTTTCGGACTAACCTTGTCATTGGTATTTCCATATTTTTCACATGATTAAAGATATTATATTGACGGTGCTTAATTGCCACATGCAGTATGTTCTGATCCAGATCATTGTGATGCTCAACTAGCTGGGGACATACTTCTAGTATCTTGTTCACAATTTCTGCTATTCCTTTTTCAGTCGCCAGCAATAACGGGATTGGCTTATCTTCTCCTTTTGAAGACTGGTCTTTATCAAATGGAGACTCTGGGACCACTTGCTTATTAATGGTTTCTTCCCAAGAAGTATCTTTTTTTATCAGTGTCTCCGCTAGTTTGAAAGCAAGTTTATGCTTTCTCTTTTCTTCCAAGATGTTACTCCTTATTAGTGCACAGATTTTTCCCAGTAATTTAAGCCACCCTATTCGTGTTTAGGAGAAAAGAAGGTGCTCAATGAGCAAAAGTGATGAAGAGAGAAATTATGCACAATATCCCTTAAGCGAACAAAAGAAAAGTTTTACCTTTGGAAATTTTTGTAGTAGCTTTTTCATCATCACCGATTGGAAGAGCTATAAATTGATACAAAAGGTCCTTTTAACATATCCTTATGCATACATTATCTTTAATAGAATTATGGAAAGGTGAAAAATATACTTACAGAAATATATGAATCTGTGGATCAATCTGCCCCATTGATATCCACTTACGAAAGCTGAGGGCATGGTTGCTAGTAGGTGAAGAGAGGTCCAGCCATCTAGGTCCCTGAGTGCTGCTAATGATTCATCCATCTTCAGTAAATATAGAGCCGTTTCTGAGAATATTTGAAAAGAAAGCACATCAAATATCAGTTGAATATATATTTCATTTCAAAGCAAAAGTAAAGAAGCTAGGTGGGTAGAGACAGAGACCAAAATGGTGTCCTGTGATGGCAACGTGCAGAATGGAGGTATCAGGCACTTTTATAAATCTTTCTTCTTCCATGGCACCAGGCTCTGGCTCTGATATTATTTCACCTTGGATGGCACCAGGCAACTCGTTGGAGGCTTTAGGTTTGGGCTTTACCTTGATGAAGCGTTTGTTTTGGCGGTGAATATTTTTAAGCTTAAAATATACTTCTTCAGTCCCTCCTCCTTCTTGGTATATTAATCTTTTGTGAAGTTCTAATGATGTTGCAGTTAAAAACTTCACCACTTCTGTTTTCCCAAATGCAGCAGCAATAAAAAGCGGGGTTTCGTCTTTTATATTTACGGCCTCTAGGAACTCTTCCTCAGGTGGATCTTCAATATCTTCCTCGGTGAGCTTCCAATGATGTCTGACCAAAGCCTCTACGGCCTCCAGATTCCCATTGGCTGCAGCCTCATGAAGAGGTGTGTTCCCGTTGCCATTTCTTTCTAAATAGCCATACCTTACCATAGAATGTTCTTTGGAAATATCAAGTAAAAATTGAAGCGGATCTTTACTCTTGCTGAACACCGCCAAGTGAAATGCAATGTCCATGGAGGCCGTGACAGGAAATAACAGCGAACCAACATTTTTCTGGTAGAATTTCTTCAGAGATTCCCAATCGTTGTTCAGGGCTGCCCGATAAAGCTCGTTTGTACTGCCCAACTCGTGTCCTGTGCCCATTTGCTTCCCGTAGATGGAGACAACCAAAAATAAAAAAGAAAAATTAATGAAAGATTAGTTGAGCTTAAAAAAATCGTTTTAAATCATGTCTCAGAGAAAAGAACCTTAGTGTTGCATGCAAAGGTGATTATTTAATTGGATATTTAGTTTAATGTGATTTTATTTTTAATATAAAATCATACAATCTCATAATAATAATCATTTAGATTCTTAATTATAATAAATATCGTGAGATCTTCAACAATCTCATTTGAATACTCCAATAGTTGAAGTCTTTCATGTGTCAAAGAAAGATCTTCACCAAACTTATAGTAAAAAGAGTAAGAATTATAAGTAGTGCTCTCTAACATACAATTAGCTATGTGTTGTGTACTTTTATATACAGGGAATCCTTATGGATGATACTAGAGATAGCAATTTGGACCCGACTTTAGGGGCCCCGACCCTAACGGGGAGGGGATTCCCCGAAAAAAAAGGGAAAAGGGGCGGGGATGGGGATGAAAAAAATCCCCGTAATCGGGGACGGGGCGGGGACGGGGATACATATGTCCCCGCCCCGCCCCGCCCCGCCCCTCCCCTCCCCGCCCCGTCCCCGATTACGGGGATTTATTGGGGAAGACGTTATAACTTGCTCTCCATGTATGTGAGACAGTGAACACAAACTCATAAATAAAGCAAAAATGGTAAATGAATAATGTGTTAATATTTTAAAGATCCTTATGTATCATAACTTATAGACAAGGTGAATTCTAATTCTATTTATAAGAAAGAATTAATAAAACAAAATTGATACAATCTGGTTGGAAATATATAAAAGATAAAAGATGATGAAAATATGATAAAGATAAACTATGATTGATAAAAACTGGCAAGTGGGTCAGTTCAAACATGATTATGTCTTTGAGCTTAAAAGCACAAGCACACATCTTCAAAAGATTAGATAAGGTTGGAGGAAGAAGATTTGAAGCCAATTAGGGAACATTTGTATTGTTAATTGATTGTCGTTAGGTGGCATTCTTTTCAAAGACTGGTTAAAATGGAAAGTTACATGGAGTCCATGAGGGCAAAAAAAAAAAACATGAAGTCCATGAGGCCTTCAGATTAAAATTTCGTGCTATAGAGTGATAGACTAGAAAATTTTGGTCGGCTAGCTTCACATGCATGCCTTATATATAGAGGATACAGTTCCATTCTTGCTACTTGCTTCAGTTGAATAAGTCGAAGCTAAAATAAACTCAATTTAATAGAAGACCAAAATTATTTCAAAAAATAGTTAATGAAAGATTAGTTGAGCTTAAAAATCTTGCTTTAAATTTTGTCTGAGACAAAAGAATTTTAGTATTGCATACAAATACAATGTTAATAAAACTTTAGCAAAATTAAATAACTATAGAGATAATTATATTTCAAGTATTACCATGTGTATTTAGTTTTGAGTATTTAATTAAATATTTAGATGATTTACCATCATATGATTGAGCTACATTTTATCTTAATTTAAAATACCCAATCATATTATGATATATCATTTAAGTGTTTAATTAAATACTCAAAATTAAGTACACATAATTTTAGTATAATATTTATAGGAATCGATCTATCATTTTTTCATTCAAATAACTGAAATAACAAAATTTTCTATTAAATAAAGTCAACTTTCAAAATTTTCTATTTAAAGAACCAAATTTATAGTAAATCTTATTAAAAGTACCAAATAAATATAATTAGTGTTATTTATTTTGTTTCATTTTAGTACTAAAATGATTAGTTTTATACATTGAATAGAAAATTGTAAAAAATTCATTATTTCCATAATAAAATTTGAAAGGTTGATAATTTATATAATAAACTTTGAACGTTTAGTTTTTTTAATAAAACAAAAAACAAAGTTTGGTATATCATTATTAGATACCTCTAAGCGATGCTATCCTATGAATATATAAGAAGTTACATGGGACAATAAGGTCATCAGCTCCACTCACCTAGCTACCTCATCTTTTAGAGTTTTAAGACAATAGGGTCAATAATTATTTTTATTGAAGAAAATGAACTTTCAAATTTCCCTAGATCAAACTTTTAAATTTTTCTATTGAACAAGTTATATTAATTATGTTTATTCGGTATCTTCAATAGAAAATATTGAAAGTTTAGTCTTTTATATAGAAAGTTTTGAAAGTTAGATTCCTTCAATAAAAAAAAAAAAAATTAGTGCTTAGTTCCTTTTATAAAAAAATAAAATAAAATTTGATATAATTCGATATATCATAAAAAAGAATTAATAATATGTCAACAATTTGCAAATACAAATATCTGGAAGTGAAGAGGTTTGCGAGCTCGCTTGAATGCTCCTATGGTTGAGATTCTTCACGGGCTAGAAAAAGAGCTTAATCAAACTTAAAGTTAATAAAATAATAACTATGTTTTGTGTTCTTTGAAATATGATAAGTTCTATGTTGTGTTCTTTTACATATAGAGAATGGTTTTATTCTTGTAAATGAAGATGAAAAGTATCGTTAGTTTGCTTAAATAATTGATGAAGCTCATTCATGCTAGTTGTCAGAATATAATAAAGATAAAAGTTCATTCTAATTTTACTATGATGACAGTATATATAATAAATATAAAAAGATAATTTGACCATTCACAAAACTAGGTTATGTTGTAATGAGTAATGCTACGTATATACGCTTTGAATATATAAAATAGATATATAAAAATATATAATCATATGATTGTATATTATTTTTTCTTTAATTTAAAATAACTCAATCATATGATAATATATAATCTGTGTATCTTTTTTGTGTACTTAAAATATGTATACATAATTTTATTAACGTTGTAATTAACATATAAGTCAAATCTCATATTAATAAAGTACAAAAAAATGTTGGATATGTTTGAGGATCTTACATTACTTGAGGATGCTAGGTAACATTACTTGGCTAGATAATTGATAAAGCCCATTGATACTAGTAGTAAGAATATAATAAAGATAAAGTTTATTCTTATTTTAATATTGTGAAAGTATAGTAAAGATGAAAGGTGATTGATAATTTATAGTCAAACGAGTTAGAAATAAATAAATAATTGGATTCACCTAAAATTGGACTACTTTATAACATCCCAAGAGAAATCTCATACGAGCAAAATATAGAAAGATGTTGAGTAGGTATGAGCATCCACAATGTGTAGTCTTGTTAAGAAAAGATTGGCTTAATAGCTTGTAAGATCCTAAATTGTTAAAGAGCAGCACTATACGTATGTTCAAAAGCAATGGATAATGTGTCTATAGCAGACAATATCTTTATAATAGGCCAATCTAATAGACCTGAATGTTAGTAATGATATCTGACCCATTTCGCATGTATTCTTAAGTGATATGCTTAGTCCTTTGATTGTCAATCCCAACAATAAGTATTAAAGCTAAACAACACATATTCATTGGAAAATACTTCATAACTACGTATATAAGACAGTGAACACAAACCTATAAGTAAAGCATGCTTTCAAAAGTGAATATCGATGGGGCAAATGAATAGTGTGTTTATGAATATCTGTTTATATATATATTAAGATTCTTATCTTAACAGTTTACAAGTTTAGGACCTATGGAAAAGACATGAATTATAACTAGACCTGGCCACGGTTCATGAACCGCCGGTTTCGGTTCGGAACCGCCGGTTCACGGTTCGAAAATATAAGGACCCTGAACCGAAACCGTAACAGGACGGTTCGTCCACGGTTCAGAACCGCCGGTTTCAGTTCATGGCCCCGGTTCGAAACCGACGGTTTCAGTTCGGAACCGACGGTTTCGATTCGGAACCGACGGTTTCGATTCGGAACCGACGGTTTCGATTCGGAACCGACGGTTTCGATTCGGAACCGACGGTTTCGATTCGGAACCGACGGTTTCGATTCGGAACCGACGGTTTCGATTCGGAACCGACGGTTTCGATTCGAAACCGATATTGAACCATCAATTCTAATACATGATCTTGATTTAATTTTTAAATTATTAATTACAATAATTGAAATTTAAAATAAAGGCTTGGACTTAATTTTTCAATTAAGCTTCCTACGTATCTTCTTGGGGTTTAGAAGAATCAAAGCCTACGTAGTTCTCTTACCTTGAAAATATAAAATTGAAATTGAAATTTAAAAAAAAATAAGAAAGAATTTAATTAAATTTAAGAAAATTTAATTGAATTGAAAGATTGAGAGAATATTAAGAGTTTAAAGAATGAGAATGAGAGAGTAGAGAGATTGAGATTTGAGAGAATAGAATTTAAAGGGGTATATATAGAAAAAAAAATTTTTGAAAAAAATTAGAAATAGGGGGGGTAAATTAAAATTCCAAAAAATTGCAGGGGATCCCCTGCAACTTCACTGAAAATTGGTCCCCTGCAAATTTCCTTCAAAAGGCAACGGTTCCCTGCGCAGGGAACCGTTGCCTTTTTAAATAAAATTCAAAAAAAAATAAAAAAAATTTCAATAAATTTTCAAATTTTTTTCGGTTCAACACAGTAAACCGCCGGTTCATAAACCGGTGTGAACCGGCGGTTCCACGGTTTCAATTTATGTGAACCGGAACCGAACCGTAGAGCCACGGTTTCGGTTCCGGTTCACTGCTGGTTCCGGGTCTGCCGGTTCCTGTTCCGGGTTTAGCCGGGCCGGTTTCGGTCCGGTTCACGGGCCAAACCGGCCCGTGGCCAGGACTAATTATAACTTATGTTTCACATCTGTGAGATAACCATAAGTAAAGCATTTTTTCAAAAGTGGATATTGATAGGGCATAGGAATAATGTGTTTATATATCAAGATTCTTATCTTAATCACTTATGGGTTTTGGACTTGTGTGCATTGACACATATGCATTGGGAAGTGTGTCATAGCTTATTCTCCAAGTCAATGAGATAGTGAACACAAACCCATAAGTAAATCATGCTTTCAAAAGTAGATACCAATTGAACATATAATAATGTGTTTATTTATTAAGATTTATATCTTAACCACTTACGGGTTTTGGACCTTTGTACATTGACACAATCATTAGGAAATGTGTTATAACTTATTCCTCTTGTCAATGAGACGATGAACACAAACCCCTTAAGTAATGCATGCTTCAAAAGTGGTTACTAATGGGATACATGAATGATATTTTTATATATTAAGATTCTTATTTTATCTGCCACAAGTTTGAGACCCATGTGCATCGTAATTTATAGACGAAGTGGTAATCCAATCTAATTATAAAAAATAACAAACTATCTAGTACAATATCATTATAATATAATTAAAAGTATATATAACATCATTCTTTGAGTTATAATTACAAAATTGGTAATAATATTCTCACAAGCATGCATGCTTATTGAATAATAAGGCTATAGTTTCTAAATTAATTTAAAAAATAATCTCAATGGCATTTACAAATCAAACTAGCACAATCATCATAAAAAGCCATGATACTCCTTGGACATATAATAATTCAATAGCCTTCAAAGATATTTGGCTTCTTGAATCCGGCTTGCCAATATCTTCTCAACCATGGAAGCTTTGAAATCTTCTCTTGATCATAAGAGGACCTTTCTATGGCTACCATGCAATAACTTTAGTGATCCCTTCACAATCTCATTGCTTTCTTCTCTCTTTGTGTTTGGCCTCTTGCCTTTCTCTACTCATTTGGTCGAGTCTCTCTTGAACCATGGCTTGTGCGAGGCTCGAGATCGATGGAACTTCTTGGAACTTGAGCTTTTGACTTCCTCCGAGGAATAAACGCTAATCCTACAACTGCAACACAAGGCTTTGCATCCTTTAAGTTTTCGCTTCTTATAGTATTCTCTGGAGGATGTCATTTGTCAGGCATGATCCTGGAGCTTTGAAGAGGAATTTGTGGCAAAATAATCAGTGATGAAAAATTTGCAAAGTGGGTCAGTTCAAACATGATCATGTCTTGAGTTTAAAAGCACAAAGTACATATCTTCAAGAAATTAGGTAAGGTTGGAGGAAGAAGATTGGAAGCCAATTAGGGAACATTTGTAATGTTAGATGAGCTATAATGTTATCGTCAGGTGGCATTTTTTCAAAGATTGGTTAATGTAACATGGACTCCATGAAGCTTTCTGATTAAAATTTAAATTTAAAGAGTAACAGATTAGAAAATTTTGGTCAACTGGCTTCCCATGCATGCCTTGTGGAGCATACGGTTTTATTCTACTTGCTTCAGTTGAAGTAATTGATGCAAAAGTAAACTCAATTTAACAGAAGATCCAAATTATTTCAAAATATTGCATATCTCACAATCAGTAACTTTTGTATTGAAATGTTTTGATTTGTTGGAGGTTTTGATCAACCAATCAATGCCATTTTTTAAACTTGATTAGGGTGTTATGATTTATAATACAAAATATGAGACTTGAATTCCTACGTTGAAAAGTATAGACTTCTAATAAGGTGCTTATATGGTTTTCCAATATTGTACATGTGCTCATCAAGGAAGGAAGCTCTCTCTTGACGCCATGAACCCGACCAGTAGATTCACTTATATTATTATAATTTTCTAGTTCCATTATATGTATACCGCTTTTCTCTTGGATTTGTGTAAAAATTCTTCGGTTTGAGTGACTCAAAAACATGGCCGTATGATTTGGTAATATTAATTAAATATATATTTATTTATTAAATTTTATTATTATTCTTAAAGGTAAAATCATCCTATAAAAATTTTATTGAAATTTATATTTTAAAATTACCCTTAGATTTTAAAATTTTTATTTTTGTCCTCCTATATTATATTTTTCAAGTTTAAAAACTATTTTTTCTTCTTCTTAAGTATAGGATGCAAACTCTCATCTTTTTCTCATATATGCCACCCTCGACCCTCCATCCCTCCCCCCAATTTTCTAGAAAATTTTAGTTTTTAGATCTTTATCTTCGACAACCATTCATTGTCTCTGACCATCAGCTCTCTCCCTTTTAGTCACTCTCTTTTCTCTCTCCAACCAATTTCGTGATCAAGAGGAAGAGAGAAGGTGAGAGAGAAAAAGCTAATTGTTGAAGATGACGAATGATTGTCAAATAGAAGGAGAAAAAAACCCTAAAAAGAAAATAGTCACTCTTTAAACTTTGGATTAAGAGAAATTGTTAAATTTTTAAACAAAGAAATATGATAAAATTTTAGTTTTTCTAAATATTTTTAACTAAATGATTTTATTTCTGATAATAAGAGTAAAATTTAACATACATGTAAATATTTGAATTTTAAAAAATATGTAGTGTAAACTGGCAATTATGCAAAACCTTGGGTGGGAACAATTTTTTTGACCTATTGCAAAACCTAGTGCCTTTGTTATCTCTGGCCTGCCGCCTGCTCATCTATTTTCAGACTTCTCATCGTAATCGATAAACTGAAGAGTCAGAGGCTTTACTCTCTCTCAACTCACTCAATTCCCATGCAAAACCCTTTCTTTAATGCCACCTCATAAGCATCTCATTACTGTGAAGCCTTCGATTCTTCCTCTGAACTCGGCCAAGATTTCGCAGAGAATCACTAAGAAGTAGCTCTCGGGCCGTGGACGATGACGAATGGTGTCCCGACAAAGGAGGACGAAGGTGCCGCCGTGGCCTTAATAGAGGAGGAGAAGCCCATAGATGTGACGGAGATTAATAACTTGAAGAAGGCGTTAACTGATTCGTTCTATGGAACCGATCGTGGGTTGACGCGACTAGCGAAACGAGAACGGAGATTGTCGAGCTTGTTAGACAGCTTGAAGCTAAGAATCCGACTCCCGCACCAACTGAGGCGTTAACTTTGCTTAACAACAAATGTATTCTTGCGTAAGTCTTTGTTTCCTTTTTATGGTTTGTGGGAAAACTATGGTGAAGGGATTGAATTTGGGTGTTTTAAAAATTGAGTATTTTTATGGTTTGCTAGTGCTTGAGTTGAATTGAATCTTTGCTTTATTTAGGATGATATATCATATAATCTTTTATTTGAAATTGGGTAGTCAAGTTTTAGTGGTTTGAATAAAGGCCAAACGACTATTTCCCACCCAAGGTTTGATGTTTTCTCAAGTTTCACCATTTAACTATGGAAACACCAAATACCCACCCATGGCCAGTTAGATTTAACAAAACCCTAACGGCGGTAAATTTAATCTCATTTTTCCCCCTAAAAGTTTAAAAACTAACATTTTTTTCCTAAGCTAAGTTTGAAAATATTGCATTTCCCCCCCTAGGGTTTATTTCTAAACCCTTTCACTTTCTCCAGCGCCATCACCGGCCATCTTCCCCTCCCGACAGTTTCTCTTCCACCGACGGCCCCCCTCAACTCTGGGAAGAGAAATCGTCTTCCCAGATGACAAAGACAAGATCGATCGATCTCGTCTCCGTCGTCTAGGAAGACGATCATCTTCCCAGATGAAGATGAAGACGACGACGATCGCAGTTGTCTTCATCATAGTTGGAAGATGAAGACGAAGATTAAGCCCGATTGCAGTTGGAAGATGAAGACGACGACGACTGGGCTTCTCTGATGAAGTTCTTCGTCTTTCACCACTTCTCCGACTCCGATGGGGCTTCCAAATGGGAGGAAAGAGATCGTCGGAAGGAGAGGATGCTTCGGGAGGGAGAGACCATCAGCAATGGAGCCGGAGATGTCGTCAGAGATTTCAAAACGAAACCCTAGGGTGAAATTGTGATTTTTTAAAGCTTAGGTTGGGGGAAAATTTTAGTTTTTAAAGTTTAGGGGGGCAAAATAGATTCTATTTTAGTTTATTTTTAATATTATAGAAAAAATGACGATTTTACCCTTACCACCGTTAGGGTTTTGTTAAATCTAACCGGTCATAGGTAGGTGTTTGGTGTTTCTATAGTTAAAGGGTAGAAACTTGAGAAAACATCAAACCTTGGGTGGGAAATAGTCATTTGGCCTTGAATAAAATATAAAGTTAAATTATTTTATAGTTTAGTTTGTGTTGTGGCAGGTCAAGCGTCAAATGATTTTTTGGGATTGGAGACAATATAAACTAGACCTTAATTAGACTTGGATATTCACCCTATCAAGAGGTGGATTTAAAATTGAATTCGAATTTGACTGCAACAATAATATGATTGAGTCAAAATGGATCAAAACTCTTTTGTTGTAACCGAATTAAACTCTTCTAAGCTTACGAATTTAGTGAACTCATCATTCTCAAGTTTAAGTCTGAGTTTGAGTACAACATCAATCATTAGGTTCGAACTCACCAAAACTATACTGTTTTGAGCGATTCAAGTCAAATTGATAACCGAGTTTGAATCAATTTGGCTCGATTCTATCCCCAAAGCTATCCAAGAAACTGACTTTCAAAATGTGTGGCCTTTGGCTACAACCTCCATTAATAACGATGCCAAATATGAAGTCCGAAGTCCCAAGGGTGTCAAGCTTGGGCCTTTGCCATCTCTGAATGCATTCGACATTTGTAAGTCTGGGTTCACCTCTAATTGGCCATTTCATTTCTTTGTGTTTACATCAAGTTTGAAGAATGCATCATCGAGACTCCTCAGATATCAAACTCCAAAATTTTAGCTGACAACGATATCAAAATCCATGGTTTTACCTGACAATGACGAATTTCTGGGACAAAAGATTCACCTTTCTCCATTGAAAGGCTTGTTTACTTCAGTCCAAGATGCAGCTTCATCTCAGTCTCTAACAGCAATGTGCAGTCTTGGTTACTAACAACATACCAGGATGAACAGCTTCATATTTCCGGGGAGACGCAGGCACTGTGTTTTTGTTCATCAAGAGAGCTCTCTCTTGACGCCATGAGCCTACCTAATAAGTTCACTTGTAGGAGGCGTTTGATTTAAATAATGTTTTATTACCAAAATAAAGAGATTACCTTGAAGATAGATTATTGAGAAGATTACTGTATATAAATGATTATTAAGTTTGATAAAATTTGATAAAAATAGATGGTATAAATAATTAATTTATTTGGTTAACGATAATAAAAGAGTACTGATAAATTATTTTACTTAAATGTCTTTTAATATAAATATTTTTAAATATTTTTTATATTATTTGTTATATTAATTAAAAATAAATTTATTTTTGTCTTAAAATATTAATAAATAATAATATAAATATAATAAAATCAATATTACTTTGATAATCTTTTAATCCCTATGGTAAATGTGGTAATTATTACATGTAACGTCAGTATTGGTAATAAAATATTATTGTAATATTTTATTATTGTAATGTAAATAATAAAAAATAGATTACTAAGGTAATATTTAAAAGACTCTAACCAAACGACCCCATATTATCATAATTTTCTGGTTCTCTTAGATGGAAACCAATCCTCTTCTCTTAGATTTGTGAATGATACATGAGTTTGAATAACTCAGAAATATGATTATTTGATTTGGTACTGTTAATTAATTATTCTATTGGAGAATAGAAAGTGGTATCATATGGAGATATTATACAAGCCTCTAATAATGAATTCAATTGGAGTCGCAGGATATGAATTAGTATACGGAGAGACAATTGGTTCTTGGAAAATAAGCATGTTATTAAATATGATAAAAATACTTTAAATATTTTAAATTTATATTCTTAAAAAACACATACTACTTGCATAAAATTTTATCAGAACAAAAAGTAAAATATTCTCTTGTTTGACTTAAAATTTTAACAGAATATGACTAAGATACTGTCTTATTTGACGCTCACTCTTGACTTGAGTCACACTAGTTTGTAATATCTTGTACAGTTATCAGCCTCAACTAATATAAATCTCAGACTGGGAGCTTCGGCTTATTATCGTTAACACTCTCCTCAGACAATTGACCATCGTTCTTAAGCTGCTTTGTGTGCGATTCGGTTTGTTTAGGAGCTGCTTGGTCTGCCCTGTCTGGAAGCTGACTTCTTGGGCGGTGGAGACTTTGTGACACGCCAATTCTTAGACAATCTAAGATACAACAGGAGCAAAGTTTTCTCAAATTCAGGATACATGGGAAAACTCATGAGTGCAAATATGCTGACAGGAAGAAATGCAGCAGTATAAATGAGAGTGGTGGTCCGATTGGGCTTTTCCGAACGAATTATGAGCAATATTGTTGCTGCGAATGAAATCATTGTTGTAGTCAATGAAATGAAGAGCAAGGTGAAGCCTATTCTGAGTTTGCCGGGGAGTTTGTGGTGGAATTCTTCATACGTATAAGGCGATACGAGGATGGACAAGAACATTACAACGGAGGCTAAGGAGCAGGCCAAACCAAGAACGTCCATGACTGTGAAAAGCAAGAAGAGAGCGCTGTTGAGGAAAACTGGATGCCCCTGTTCATTAGAACCTCCAGGCACAGTGTACGCAGCTGCAAAGACCACTGTAGCAACGAGAACAGCCACTACAGAGCAAGACTCAGAAGTTTCTTTTATCCATATCTGTGCTTCCCCGAGTAGTTTATTGTGCTCCGAATTGAATCTCTCTTTGCAAAACATGACGTAGTGGGGGGGCGCGATCTCCTCTACACGCTGCATATATAGAAACATAACTTACATATAAACACGTTTATTAGGTAAAAATCTTGCAGAAGAAAGAGCTAGGGGGCTTACTTTGTACCACTTCAACTCTTCCTGGAGTTGGTATACAGGTCCTTCTGGGTGACGCTCTGCAGTCTCTGGCTCCATGTCTGCAGCATGGTGTAAAATGGTGTTGGCATTTGTGTCAACCTTTCCGACTAACCTTGTCATTGGCTTTTTCATATTTTTCACATGATTGAAGATCTCAAGTCGACGGTGCTTAATTGCCACATGCAGTATGTTCTGATCATGAGCATTGCAATGCTCAACCAGCTGGGGACGTATTTCTAGTATCTTGTTCACAATTTCTACTATTCCTTTTTCAGTCGCCTGCAATAACGGGATTGGCTTATAATCTCCTTTTGAAGAGTGGTCTTTATCAAACGGATCATCCCAAGAAGAATCTTTTGTTATCAGTGTCTCCGCTAGTTTGAAAGCAAGTTTATGCTTTCTCTTTTCTTCCAAGATGTCACTCCTTACTAGTGCACAGATTTTGCCCAGTAATTTAAGCCACCCTGTTCGTGTTTAGCAGAAAAGAAGGTGCTCAATGAAAAAAAGTGATGAAGAGAGAAATTATGTAGAATATCCCTCAAGCGAACAAAAGAAAATTTTTACCTTTGGAAATTTTTGTAGTAGCTTTTTCATCATCATCACCGATTGGAAGGCCTATAAATTATAGGAATTAATGAATAAGATGTATACAAAAGGTCCTTTTAACATATCCTTATGCATACACTATCTTTAATAGAATTATGGAAAGGTGAAAAATATACTTACAGGAATATATGACTCTGTGGATCCATGTGCCCCATTGATATCCACTTTCGAAAGCTGAAGGCATGGCTGCTAGTAGGTGAAGAGAGGTCCGGCCATCTGGGCTTTTGAGTGCTGCTAACGATTCATCCAGATTCAGTAAATATAGAGCCGAGTCTGAGAAAATTTGAAAAGAAAGCACATCAAATATCAGTTGAATATATATTTCATTTCAAAGCAAAGGTAAAGAAGCTAGGCGAGTAGAGATAGAGACCAAAATGGTGGCCTATGATGGCAACGTCCAGAATGGAGGCATTAGGCTTTTGTATGAATGTTTCTTCTTTGATGGCACCAGGCTCTGGCTCTGATGTTATTTCACCCTGGATGGCACCAGGCAGCTCATTGGAGGCTTTAGGTTTGGGCTTTACCTTGATGGAGCGTATGTTTTGGCGGTGAATATTTTTAAGCTTAGAATATTCTTCTTTTAATGATTTTTCAGCTAAAAACTTCACCACTTTTTTTCTCCCAAATGCAGCAGCAAGAAAAAGCGGGGTTTCGCCATCCCCATTCACAGCCTCTTGGAGCTCTTCCTCAGTTGAATCTTCAATATCTTCCGCGATGAGCCTGCGATGATGAGTGACCAAAGCCTCTACAGCCTCCAGGTTCCCATTTAATGCAGCCTCATGAAGAGGCGTGTTCCCGTAGCTATTTTTTTCTAAATAGCCATACCTTACCATAGAATGTTCTTTGGAAATTCCAAGTAAAGATTGAAGCGGTTCTTTGCTTTTGCTGAACACTGCCAAGTGAAAGCCATTGTCCTTTGAGGCCGTTACAGGAAGTGATAGCGAATTAACATTTGTCATGTAGAAGTCCTTCAGAGATTCCCAATCATCGTTCAGGGCTGCCCAATAAGGCCCAGGCAAAGCACTTTCACTGCCCAACTCGTTTCCTCTGCTCATTTGCTTCCCGTAGATGCAGACAAAAAAAGAAATTAATGAAAGATCGATTGAGCTTAAAAAAAATCGTTTTAAATAACGTCTTAGAAAAAATAATCTTAGTATTGCACGCTATGTTATTAAAAATTATAGCAAAATTAAATAAATATAAATATAATAACCCAACTTTGATTATTTAATCATATGTGATTTTATTCTCAATATAAAATCATACAGTCTCATAATAATAATTATTTGGATACTCAATTAGATATTTAAAATTTGATATATATAGTTTTATTATAATAAGTATTGACCTATTAATTTTTTTATTGAAATAACAGAAATCTTATATTTTTTATTAAAAAAATTGAATATTCATATTTTTCTATTAAAATAATTAAACTTTACGTATATCTTAATAAAGATATCAAATAAACATAATTAGTATTATTTATTTTGGTTTGTTTTAAAAACAAAGTGATTAATTTGGTATCATTAATTAAAAAAATAATGAAATTTAATTATTTTAATAATAAAATTTGATAATTTAAATAATAAAATTTAAAAGTTTAGTTTTTTAATAAAAAAAAATATAATTTGGTATATTGTTGTTGAATACCTCTAAATAGCGTTATCCTATAATTATATACATTCTCATCTATATATATACACTCATCTACATGCCTCTTTTTAGTGCTTTAATGTTTGAAAAGAAAAGGCAACACCAATGTGTAGCTTTTTACATCAATATATATATATATATATATATATATATATATATATATATATATATATATATATATATACACACACACACACACACCCATTAAAAAAAAAAAAGCAATACCAATGTGACTTCTAGTTATTTTTTAAGGGAGAAACTAAACTTTATTATTTTTTATTTCAAGTATCAAACTAATATTCTTACTTTTAAAATATAATAAACAATATTAATTATGTTTGTTTGTTTGATAAATGTAATCAAAAATATTAAAAATTTAGTCTTTTCTATCAAAAAAATCTAAAGATTCAATTTCATAAATTAAAAAATATATAATTTGATATATTCATAAAAAGAATTAATAATATATTAACAAGTTGCAAATATGAAGTGAAGAGTTTTGTGATCTCACTTGAATGCTCCAATTGTTGAAGTGTTTCACCTATTAAAGAAATATCTTAATCAAACTTATAGTAAAGAGAGTAAGAACTATAAGTAATGCTCTTTAAAATATGTGTTGTGGGCTTTTATATGCAGAAAATCCTTGTGAATGATACTTAACCAAAAAAAAAAAAAAAAAGGTATCCTTTCTTTGCTTAAATAATCAGCAAAGTTGATTCGCACAGACAACAAGAATATAATAAGGGTGCGTTTGGTTGGCGGTAAGATAGATTACCTTGGTAATCTATCTTTTATTCCCTTGTTTGGTTTGTCAGTAATAAAAGATTACAGTAATTTTCTATTACCAATGCTGACGTGGCAGGTAATATAGGTGGTAATCTGATTACCACCTTCACCTTAGGTATTTAAAGATTACTGGGGTAATCTTGAGTTTATTATAGAAAAATTATTATTTATTAATTTTTTGAGATAAAAATAAATTTATTTTTAATTAATATGATAAATAATATAAAAAATATTTAAAAATAATTATATTTAAAGACATTTAAATAAAATAATTTACTAGTAATCTTTTATTACCTTTAACCAAACACAATAATTATTTATACCTATCAAATTTTATCAAACATAGTAATCATTTATACCCAGTAATCTTTTAAGTAATCTATTTTCAAGGTAATCTTTCTATTTTAGTAATCAAACATTACCCAAACCAAACGCCCCCTAAGGGTAATGTTAAATGTACCACAAAGTCATGTTTGGTGGGAATGCAGTAAATGATTCGCTCGCTTCCCACATGTGAATATAATTTTCCCACCCAGCAAAGAAAGGCCAAAGGACTATATCTCACCCAAAATATATTGTTTTTTCAAAATTTTTCCCGTTAATTATAAAAATATTATTTACTTATTTATGAGTAATTAAAATTAACTGAATCAGTTAATTATATCATTTCCTCCCTAAACCTTACAAACTAATAATTTTTTTTCAATCTAAATTTTTAAAAACAGTATTTTCCCCCTAAGATTTTCAATTTTTTAAATTCAATTTTTCAATTATTTCTCTTCCTCTCCGGTGACCTCCAAACGACATCTCTTCCTCTCCGATGCAATTTCCTTGCTGCGATCCTCCTCAACGTCTTCGTCTCTGAACGAAGACGAGACTCGTCTTCCTTGACAACGACATCGAAGAGGACCATTGGAAGGAGGTGCACCGAAGAGGAAGAGACATTGCCTTGAGGTCATTGGAGAGGAAGAGATGTTCCCGAAAAATTGAATATAAAAAATTAAAAACTTTAAGAGAAAAAATACTGTTTTTAAAAACTTAGATTAGAAAAAATTATTAATTTTTAAGATTCAGAGAGAAAAATAAAATCAAATTTAAGTTTATTTTTTAATATTATAGATAAAATAATAATTTTATCCTTAAAATTGTTAATTTTAATAATTAATTAATGAGTACAAAAAATTTTTAAAATTAAGGGAGAGAAAATAAGGTACTTTGATTGGGAAATAGTACTTTGGTTGCAAAGAAGTCAGCCATTTGGGCAGGCAATATTGACTTTGGGTGGCCTGCATTAAATGGCCTTGGAAAATTACTGTATCTCATTGACTGGAGGGGCGGCAAGAGTTTCTATAAATACACCCCCCTCTCTTCATTTGTAACATGCACACACCTAATAAGATTTTCATTAAAGCCTCCCAAGTTCCGCTTTTCATTTTTATTCTACTTACATCAACTTCATTTATCTTTTTCTACTTAAAGTTTAATTTAATTATAATATCTTTTACTCATAACTTTTTATTATATTTACAACAAATAAAAGTTTATTCTTATTTCATAATGATGAAAGTATAATAAAATAGAATATGATTGATAATTTATAATCAAATTAATTAAAAATAAACAGTTATTTGAATTTATTGAAAATGGAGTCATGTTATGATATTTCAAGACAAATCTTTGCAATGATAAAACATGAAAAAGATATTAGACATGTATTAATTAGTATTTCCTCATTGTTTGGGGTAACTAAGACAAGACTAATTTAATAGTTTGTGAGTTGTTAAATTTGCAAACCATAAAAACTAAATTATAATGAATTGTTTGTGTAAAATCTATAATATCTTAGCAATGGACTGGTATATATGTTTAGTCATTGATAAAGATAAAGGTAAAAGATACATATTTATTGTGAAAGACATTATAACTCATTTTCCATGTATGTGAGATAGTGAACACAAACATATAAGTAAAACAAAGGCTATAAATAAATAATGTGTATATATATTAAAGATCTTTATATGTCGTGTCTTATAAACAAAGTGGTCTTATAAAAAACAAATTGAAAGTATATGTATAAAATAAAAGATGATGAAAGTATAATAAAGATAAAAGATTATTAGTAACTTATAATTAAATAAATTAAAAATAAATAGTTATTCTTATTTATTTAAAACTGGGTTATGTTATAATCAAAGATAAATCTTATATGGAAAAAGCATATATGATTGACCAAGGCCTGTACGACCTCCAGGTTCGCATTGGCTGCAGCCTCATGAAGAGTTGTGTTCCCGTAGTCATTCTGTTCTAAATAGCCATACCTCAAACTTTAAGAGAGTAAGAATTATAAGTAGTGCTCTCTATAATATAATTAACGATGTGTTGTGTGCTTTTATATATAGGGAATCCTTGCCAATGATACTTATGACAAAAAAAAAAAGCCTTGTAAATGAAGATGAAAGGGTATCTTTATTTTGTTTAAATAATTGATAAAGTTTATAGTACAAACAACAAGAATATAATAAAAATAAAATTTTATTCTTATTTCATAGCGATGCTTAAATAATTGATAAAGTTCATGGTACAAACAACAAGAATAAAATAAAGATAAAAATTTATTCTTATTTCATAACAATGAAAGTATAATAAAGATAACATATGATTGATAATTTATAATCAAATTAATTAGAAATAAATAATTATTTGAATTTATTTAAAATGGAGTTTTGTTATAATATTACAAGACAAATCTTATATTGATAAAACACAATAGAGATGTTGAATATGTATTAATTAGTGTCCTCTCATTGTTTAGGGTAATTAAGACAAAACCGATTTAATAGCCAATGAATTGTTAAATTTGCAAACTGTAAAAACTAAATTATGATAAACTGTGTATGTAAAACGTACAATGTCTTAATAATTGATTAGTTTTTATGTCCAATCATCGATAAAGATAAAGGTAAAAAATACATATTCATTGGGAAAAGATGTTATAACTCATTTTGCATGTATGTGAGACAGTGAACACAAATCTGTTAGTAAAGCAAAGGCTGTAAATAAATTAAAAATCCTTATGCATCCTGCCTTATAAATAAAATGGTCACTGATTCTAATTATACCAAGCAAAATAGTATGATATCAATATAGTACGAACTGAAAGCATATGTATAAGATAAAAGATAAAAAGTTATTCGGATTTGCCCAAAACTGCGTTATGTTATAATAAAAGACAAATCTTACAACGAGAAATGTGTAAGATTTGCTGCTTATCTGGACTCCTCGTTCAAAAGCTTCCCGTAGATGGAGACAAAAATTAAAAAAAAAACAAAAAAAAAGAGTTAATGAAAGGTCGGTTAAGCTTAAAAAAATTGTTTTAAATTGTCTTAGAAAAAGGAGTTTTAGTATTGTATACTATGTTAATAAAACTTTAACAAAATTAAATAAATATAGTGATAATAATATTTCAAGTATTATTATGTGCACCCATTTTCGAATATTTTTTTAAGTATTCAATTGGAATGATTGATTAATATTTTATTATTAATTTAAAATTATTTTATCATATGATAATACGTCATTTTGAGTAATTAGATTTTTATAATTGGGTATATATAATTTTATTGCAATATTTGTAAGTATCAATGTGTCATTTTTTTTATTGAAATCAGTGAAATATTATATTTTCCCGTTGAAAAAATCGAACAATCAAATTTTCATATTAAAATGACTCAACTTTAATATATCTTATTGAAGTTATTGAACATATACAATTAGTATTTTGTTTTGTTTTAAAAACAAAGTGATTAATATTAATAAGTTGATAGAACATTGGGGTCATCAGCCCCACTCGTGCAACCTTTTATATATATATATATATATATACACACACACACTTGTACGAATCAAATTATTATATTTTGTCAATTGAAAAGACCAAACTTTTATAATTTTTTCACAAAAATGGTCAAACTCTTATATTTTCCCATTTAAGATACTAAATTTTCACTATTATTTATTAAAGATATCAAATTAATCATTTAACTTATAAAACAAGACAAGACAAAACAAAACAAACAATATAAATTGTGTTTATTCAATATCTTTTATTGAAAATACTAAAAGTTTAGCTCCTTGCATAGAAAAATCTGAAATTTTCAACTCTTTCAATAGAAAAAATATGAGAATTCAGTTCATTTAACCCAGGAAAAAATTGATATAGTTCAACATTCATAAAAAGAATTAGTAATATATAAACAATTTACAAATATAAACACCTGGAAGTGGAGATTTTTTGCAATCTCACTTGAATGTTCCTATAGTTGAGATTCTCACTCGCTAAAGAAAGGTCATAATCAAACTTATAGTTAGTAGAAGGCCAAAGGACTTATTCCCACCTAAAGTATATTATTTTCCCAAATTCTCACCTCTTAACTTTGAAAATCTTATTTACCCACCTATAGACAGTTAAGTTGGTCAGTTTTAAAGACAAAATCGTCATTTCATTTGTAATATTAAAAATAAACTTAAATTTTATCTCCCCCCCCCCCCCATTCCTAAAAACTAACCATTTCCCCCTAGGCCAAGTTTTAAAGAATTACATTTCCCCCACTAGAGTTTAGTTTTCAAACGTAGCCTCTCCTAAACAAAGATGAGATATTTGTCTTTCCAGCTTCAATTGATGCCGATTAAAGGTCTAGGTGAGAGGGGAGAGATCATCAAAGAGAGAGAAAGTGTCAAGAGGGAAAGGTTGTTGGAGCTGGCGGCAAAGTTTGAAAACTAAACCCTAAAGGAAAAATGTTTATTTTTTAAAACTTGGTCTAAAGGAAAATGATTAGTGGTACGTGCTGTCGTTGACACCCAAATTAAATCCTAAATTCCTGTAACAAAAGTGTAGTAAAGGAAAGTAGGGATCGATCCCTCGAAGAGCCTTGATTAGTACGTCGTTACAAATAATCGAAACAAAGAAATAAAAGGGGGGTTTTGAACTGAATGCAAATTATAATGGAAAACAATAAATAAAAATTCAGGAAAGTAATCTAAAAGGAATAAATTGATTTAACAAACCTTGGTCTTCGGTCACATCCACCAATGGAACTACGATTGATCATCGAAACAAAATATCAAATTAATTAATTGAATATTCGTTGTGGTATTAAATTTACCTGTCATTCCTTACGATTAGTTAACCAAAAACATGTATTCCAATTAACCCTTATTGATTAATAATTCGGATACGATCTCGAATTTAATTAAACAATAGCATTACGAATTAGAAAGACCAACGAAGCAAGACAACACAAACGTACGACGTTGCATTTAATCTAGTTGATTATTTTCCTAGGATTTAAAGTTTCTGACGCAGCAAACGATAAACCTAGTCGCCACTTCGATTAGATGGATTGAACAATTACGGATTCAGCACCTAAACTAGCAATAGATTATATTAATTGATAAACTAATTGCGCATCTTAGAAATCAACCAACACAATCATGAAATATAATTCAGAAAGATAACCAATACTCAAATAATTAAAAGATGCATTAAAGAACAAAAATAAATCTCACAATCATTGTAGTTCCATGGTTTCAGATCCCTTCAACCAAGATAAATAATTCAGCCACTGTAAACCATATTTTGCTCTCTAATTCTCTCAATACAATGGTTGATAATTCTCAAATAAAAAATAAGAGTATATATATATTATCTTCCTACTAAAAATCTGGAAATTGAATCCTAATCTCTTAATCCAATCAAGTAAAGTGATCCATATCTTCCCAAAAAGAAAGGAAAAGATATGTATTTTTAATATAAATCCTTCTTCCAAAAATATCATTCCTTATTTAGCTCAATTAATCCTCTTTTCTAGCTGGTGATTATCTTTTTCCTAGGAAGCAAATCTTAATATTTTCTGGACTCTTGCAACAGATCTGGACGTTCAGATCTGCTCTCATCTTTCACGTGCCCACGCCTAGTCTGCATTACGAAATTTCCAGTTTAATATATCTGCTCCAGTTTTTCCTCTTTTTGGCCCTATTTATTCCAAAATTGCTCAAAGCTTCCTAAAAGCAAAAAGATAAGTAATTCTATTAGATTGCATCAAATTTCCACACAACACAAGGAAATTATAAATTAAAATAGTAACAATTAATGGCCTTATCAATTAGTTTTTAATATGTAAGGGGGAAAAGGAGATAAAATTTTAGGGAGTTCGGGTTTTGTTAACTTCAACTGTTCATGGGTTAGTAAATAGAATTTTCAAAGTTAAGGAGTGAAAATTTGAAAAAACAACATACTTTGGGTGGGAATAAGTCCTTTGGCCTTAATAGAACAATAACTAGTTGTCATATTCTCTGAAATCTAATAAGCCATGTGTTGTGTGCTCTTATATATAGGGACTTATTTTATCCTTGTATATGAAGATAAAGAAAAGTATTGTTACTTTGTTTAAATAATTGATAAAACTCACTTCTATAAATAGTGAAAATAAAATAAAGGTAAAGCTCCTTCTTATTTTATTATGATAAAAGTATAATATCAAAGATAAAAGATAATTGATAACTTATAATTAAATGAATTAGAAATAAATAGTTATCTGGATTCACCTAATATTAGGTTATGTTGTAACTTTCTAAGACAAATTTTACATTAATAAGGTATGAGAGAGATATTGCGTACGTATGTGTATCTCATATTGTTTATAGATATTAAAATAAGAGTGATTTATTAGTATATAAACTTTTAAACTGTCAAAAAAAATTTCAAGTTACAAAACCTAAAAGCTATACTCTGGTGGATTATGTGTTTTAAAGCGTATAATGTCTTAATAATGAGTAAGTCGATATGTTTAGTCCTTTATAAAAATAAAGCTAAATATCACATATTTATTGGGAAAAGTGTTATAACTTATTTTCCATGTATATGAACAACAAACACAGACTCATAAATAAATGAAAAATAGTGGATGAATAATGTGTTTATATATTAAGGACCCTAACCAATTTTAATTATAAAAGGTAAAATAATACTATATTAGTATAATAGGATTGAAAGTATATATACAACAAAAGATTATGAAAACATAATAAAGATAAAAGATATTTGATTATTTATAATCAAACAAATTAAAAATAAACAATTTTTTGAATTTACCCAAAACTAGGTTTCGTTGTAACATCCCAACACAGATCTTACATTGACAAAATACGAGAAAAATATTTGGCATATATGATACATCTAATATTGCTTGGAAATGCTAATACAAAAATAGTGTAATTGTCTATGAACTTTTAAATTGTCAAAACATTTTTTAGGTTATAAAAATCAAAAGCAAAACCGTATTATGTTCAAAATGAACAATATTTTAATAGTGATATCGTAGATATGCTTAATTCTTGATAAAGATAAAGTTAAACTACACATATGTGTTGGGAAATGTGTTATAATTTATTCTCTATGAGACAAGGAACACAAACTTATAAGTAAAGCAAATGTAGTAAATGAATAATATATTTATATTTTAAGATTTTATTTTAATTAAATATGGGCTTGGAATCTTTATATTCATGTCTTATAGATAAAGTGATTATCGATTCTAATTTTAAAAATCAAAATAGTACAATATAATATGATTGAAAGTATATATAAGATCATTTTTTGAGTTATAATTATAAAATTGGTAGTCATATTCTCACAAAGAACTCATGCTCATTGAATAATAAGGCTATAGCATCTAAATTAATTTCAAAAATATTCTCAATGGCATTTACAAGATGAAAACAAACTAGTGCAAACCTCATAAAAAGCCTCAAGTATAATCCCATGATATTCCTTAGAATTCAGAGACATATAATAATTCAATAGGCTTTGAAGATCTTTGGCTTCTTTAATTCGGATTGGCAATATCATCTCAACCATGGAAGATCTGAAATCTTCTCTCGAATCATAAGAGGACTTTTGCATGGCTACCATGATAATAACTTTAGTGATCCCTTCACTACCTCATTGCTTTCTTCTCTTTTTGTGTCTTGCCTTTTGCCTTTCTCTAATCATTTGGTTGAGTCTCTCTTGAACCATGGCATGTGCGTGGCTTGAGATGGATGGGAATTGATCGGAACTTGAACTTTCGGATTCCTCTGAGGAAGAAATGCTAAGTTTGCAACTGCAACACAAGGCTTTGGATCCCTTGAGTTTGTGCTTCTTGTAGTATTCTATGAAGGGTTTCTTTTGTCAGGCATGAACAAGGAGCTTTGAAGAAGAATTTGTGGCAAAATAATCAGTAATGAAAATTTGGCAAGTGGGTCAGTTCAAACATGATTCTGTCTGGAGCTTAAAAGCACAAGCACATATCTTCAAGCGATTAGGAAAGGTTGGACAGGTAGAAGATTGGAAGCCAGTTGGGAAACATTTGTATTGTTAATTGAGATAAAATGATTATCATTAGGTGACATTCTTTTCAAAGACTGGTTAATTTGGAAAGTAAACATAGAGTCTATAAAGCCTTATGATTAAAATTTCATACTAAAAGAGTGACAGACAAGAAAATTTTTGTCGGCTGGCTTCTTATGCATCCTTTGCGAAGGATGAAGGACATAGTCATTCAACCAGTAATTTTTGTATTGACATATTTGGATTTGTTAGAGGTTTTGATCAACCAATCTTTGCCAATTTTTAAATCAGTACTCGATCAACTTGTTATGATTCAAAGTGAAAGGTATAGGACTTAAATTATACCTTGGAATTTAAAGCATGGGCTTTTGATCCAGTGTTCATATAGTTTTAAGTTTTATATATGTGCTCATCAAGGAAGTAAGCTCTCTCTTGATGTATACTGATCTTTTTCTCTTGGAATTGTGAATAAATACATGGGTTTGAATGACTTAGAAATATGACTGTATGTTTTGGCACTGTTAATTAATTAATCAGTCAGAGAAGGGAAATTGGAATATATGTGGGGAAATAATAGAAGCCTCTAATATATGAGACAATCGATGTTTGGAAAATAAAGTATAACTCTTATTGAAGGATGAAAAAAATACAACAAATGTCTTAAATTTATAAATTCATTTTAATTAACTCTTGAAAATGCCCACTACTTATATGAACCAAAATATAGTAAAATACCTTTTTATTTGATAATCAGACACTTATCGACCTCAACTTATATAAATCCTTTAGACTGGGAGCTTAGGCTTTCAATCATTTACATTCTTTTTAAACAACTGACCATCAATCAAAAGCTGCTCTGTATGTGAAAGGACATGTTTGGTCTACAATGGAACTCCGTCCGAAAGTTGGCTTTTAGGGCAGTGGAGTCTTTATGACATGCCGATTATTAGACAATCTATGATAGATGATGAGCAAACTTTTCTCAAATGAAGCATACATAGGAAATTGCATGAGTACAAATATGCTCATAGGAGAAAATGTAGCATTATACATGACAGTGGTGGTCCAATGTGGCTTTTCCGAACTAACTATCAGCAATATTATTGTCGTTAATGCAATCATTGTTGTAACCAATGAAATGAAGAGTAACGTGAAGCCTATTGAAAGTCTGTCAAGGAGTGCGTCGTAGAATTCTTTATATGGATATGGCAATGTAAGGACAAACAAGAACATTACAATTGAGGTCAAGGAGCAGGCCAAAGCAATAACATCCATGACTGTGAAAGCCACAAAGAGACTGTGAAGAGACAATGAAAAGTCTATTTTAGGCATAGTGTACGCAGCTGTAAAGACCACTCATGCACACCTGAAAAAAATTATACTTTGTGACTAATATGTCTTGACGCTAAATACATTATGCATTTGATGGGTATATACCTCTCATATAGTCCTATTGCTTTTAAATATCTTCTCAATTTATTTTTTATCTGAATTTGACTCAATCGAGGTTTGTGCTACCTCCCAAATAATTGAGCACCTTAACTTTAGCTATTTGTCTTAATTGGCCTTACTATGCCTTTGCCTTTCTCTTTCTTTTCTCTCTCCCTCTTTAGACATTACCTAAGGGTAAAACAATCATTTCCTTACTTTACTAGAGATACACGATCATTTCACACCTTGATCTCCTCGTGTTCCTCACATAACCTTACATAGGTATGTACTATATTAGGGACGGGCATCCCTTTAATTTTTTATTACGATCAACCTTGTGTTGACCAATGTTGACCTTATAACCAAACACGATCATTCTTTCACTTGACACAATCATTCACTTTTGGGGAGACCGTTCCTACAAAATCTCATCATAAATCACAATTAAACACAGAAAAAATACTAAAATACCTTTAGACTTACTTATGGGTGTTACACACCTTAAGTCAAAGCCACTACATTATGGTATACCAAATTCGGGACTTCTTATCATTTCATAAATACACTAAATACCCTTTTTTTCTATTCAGTCGTATGAAGGGCCTTAGCAACTCACAGTAGATGGTGGTGTCTCTTTCCTCATCACCCACACAGGTGCTCTTAAGTCTCCTTCCTTTACTTTGTATAATGTGTTAGTTGATCCGTCTATCACAAAGAAATTATTATCTATGATAGCAATTGTATCTTTCTATCTTATATAAATATTTCTTTGTTAACATGCTAATTCATCTTCTTGTCAAATTTTGTCATTAAATAAATAAAAATCTATTTAAATGCACGTTGTTGCATATATATTTAAAAGACTCTCTTCATGATTTATAAAATTTACCACACCTTTTTTTTTATTTTTATGTAATAAAAATTAAAGGACAAAATTTTGATATAAAAATTTTGATTCACTAACGATTTACAGAAGTTACAAAACATTAAATTTATTTATTTTTTCACCCATATAAACAACCAAAAGGTGGAGGTGTGGCCCAACACATTTAGGCCCATCAGTAAAAATAGGCTAGCTTGAAGGTATTTGAAAATTTATAGTGTTGTCTGGTTATTTCGTTTAATTGTTAAGTAATATGATAAATAAATATCTTAAATATTTAAATATTATTAAGGTAATTTTAATTTTTTTATTATGCTATTTTTATTATACTTTTAGGATAAAAATATTTTTATTTTCAATTAATACAACGAATAATATAAAAAATATTTTATAATAATTATGAAAATTATCTAAATAAAAAAATATTTTGATATATTTATCAAATATAGTAATAATTTATATCTAATGATTTTCAAGATAATTTATTTACCTAGTAATCTTTTATTTTTTGTAATAAAAGATTATTCAAATAAAACATATCCTAAAAGGTAATATTAGTTAAACTTCATGCAAACTCTTTTTAAAGTTAGAATTAGTTGTAGCTTAGTGTGATGATTAAAACTCATCTGTCACTAACAATAACTTCATTCAACCTAAACCAAAACTTCAAAGTCAAATCTCCTCGAGTTATTGGACGAAAAAGCACAAAATGGATGAAGACTATGCTAAATATCTACTCCTCAAATTCTAGGAAGGCTTTGAAGTAGGTATTGCAGAATAACTTCTTCTAATTTTTATAAAAGATTACATTTTTGCATTTCTGCTTAACACTTGTTATTAATGGAAGTGGATGATGGCAAATAAAATATTCACGCTTAATGGATAAAAAATTGTTGTTTCATTAAAGTTCGATTGGGAATTGTCATTTGGCCATATATCAACTATATTCTACTAGTTATATCCGTATAATTCTTTGAGTATACACAAATTTAGTAAACAACTATAACTAATTATCAAAAATTAAATTAAAGGGATATTAATTAAAATAAGCATATTTTTTTCCGTTTATACCATTTTAGGCACACGCACAGTTCTTTGACTTTAATAAGCAAATGCATTTTTAATTCCCAAAATACCCCTCAGCTTACTCCTGTTTAATTAAAAGAAAAAAAACTTTAAAAATCGGATATTTGTTACAGGGTGCGTAAAGTGCGTGCGTAAAGTGCGTGGTGCGTTATTCAGCCCATTTGGTTCCCAACCTCCAAAACACACTAAAAAACCCACCCATCTTCTGCTATCTATTTTGGCTGGCTTTACTGAGATCGGCATTGTGAGATCGTGGATCGAGAATGTCGTCGGATTCGTCTGAGGTAAGTGGATCTCTGGATGCATGCTTTTAGTTTGAGTTTACTATTTTGGCTAGATTTTATTCTTTCTGTGTTGCCGGCGACGGAGAGGAAAACGCACTGGATTTCTCACCGCGCACTGCGCACGCACCGCACGCACCGCAAGCACCCCGCACGCACCGCGCACACCGCGCGCACCCCGTACGCACCGCGCGCACTCCATAAGCACCGCGCGCACCCATACGCACCCCATACGCACTTATACCTATATTGCAAATTTTCTGTTTTTTCAGGATTCTGTTCAGGCAATTTCAGTTAATAATGAGCCGGGTGAACGGCGTTTCAATGATGCGTATAATTTTACTGCTATAATCAAAGTTAGAAGCCATGTTGAAACAGTAAAGCATATCAGAGTTTCACTTACTCCTCGGCAAAAACGAATGTTTAAAGAATGTTGTTTGGGGCAATTTTTGAATTTAGAAATTCTTAAATATAGTTCTCCTCTTATTCATTCTGTATTATTCCGACAGATTAATAAGGGAGTATTAGGTGAAGAGTTTTGGTTTCGGTTGAATGGAGTTGATTGTAGATTTAGTCCTGTTGAATTTGCTCTGATAACAGGATTAAAATTTGGTGAAGAAATGGATATAAATGATAGAATAATAGGAGATTTAAAGTTAAGGAATAAGTATTTTTCAGGGGTTAAGCATGTAACCTATAGTCATTTGGTCAAAGTTTTTAAAGAAAAAGCATGGGGAAATAATGATGAGGATGCTGTAAAAATAGCTGCTTTATATTTGCTTCACTATGGGTTAATGGGAGCAGATAATAGGAAGGCCATTTCAGAACATACATTAAGTATCATTGATGATTGGGATGCTTTTAATAGATATCCATGGGCGATACCTATTTGGAAGATGACTACACAATCAATGAGTCGAAATCTACAGAAAAAATACGAGGAAATTTGTGATGCATATCCACCTTTTTCAGAGGATATCCCAACTGTATCATATGCGATAATGGGATATGTAGGGGCTTTTCAGGTAATACAATGTTATTGTTTATTTTATTTTTATGTTAAATATATATTTATATTAAAGATATATATTTAATATGATATTGTTAATATTGTAGATTTGGATATACGAAACGTTACATAATTTAGGGCGTTTCGTAGTTTGTAAGAGTAGAGACAGTATTCCTCGAATGTTAAAATGGAAGAGTTTGGAAGGTCCAAGTTGGGAGAATGTTTATCGAATATTTGAAGCTTCGGAAGTATGTTATTATCCTATATATCTATTTATTAAATATCTATTTTTTAAAATTTTGTGACTAACCAATTTATTATATTTTGTAGGATGTTGTGACTCCTATTTTGATTCCATCCACAACCCAGCAACAGTTATCATGCTACAATGATGTTATAGAGTATGTCGGTGAAAACGAAGAGCATGATAATGCCCGTGTTCCTATAAGCTCTTCTCCTGGAATCCAATCTCCACTTTCAGAGCAACATAGGCATCGAAGCACACCTATCTGCAGTCCTATCATATCAGCTCCATCTATGCATAGCCCCATCATGACATCATTTCAGCCGACTACAGAAACAACCCCCCATGTCACTACCCCTGGTCCTACTTCGAATATTGAAGATAAATTAAATCAACTTCAGCATCTCATTGAAGGGTTTATGCAAAAAGTTGATGAGCGATTTGGAAATATTGACGAACGGCAAACCAATCTTGAAGCACGTCAAGCGTCAATAGAAGCCAAGTTATCTGAGTTGCAACATACGTATAACGTAGTCCCTTTCATTCAGGTAAATTTTTCTCCATATTATTCATTATTCAAAATTTGTGATTATATTTTTTTGATTGTTGATAATATTTCCTTTGAAATTTTAGGATGATGCTGAAGTGGAGATTCAGTTTTCCGGACAGGACGAAATGGAACTTCCGCAATCAACTGACAGTTTGGTTGAAACACCAATTCAACAACGATCCAATACTCGTAAGACTTTACGAGGAAGGATTGTAAAAAAGGGTCGGTCGCTTCGGAGTCCATACACTGATCCATTGAGACAGCGTCGTGCACGAGAAGTATTCAAACCCTCACACCCGAAAGGAGAAAGCTATAATATGATAGAATATTTAAAATGGTACGAGGAAAGTCCTGAAGTTGCAGCAAACACTTTTTTGTTTGGGCTTTGTAGAAAAATTAACTGGTGAAAAACATTATGTGAAGATAATCAGTGGTTGACGGATCAGGTTCGTAATTATATTCACTGATTATTTGTTTATATATCTATTATTATGTTATTGTAATGATTTTACTATATATTTATATATCTGATGATATAGCATATCGATTCTTATTTGGTGGTGTTGCGACATGCATTTCCATCGGCTAAATGGACTTGTCTTGAGACATCTTTCGATGGGTGGTTGGCACGTGAGATCAAGAATCGAGAAGAAGTTGGACCTGATAATTACCAATGGCCACGGTTATTTCTAGACCCGATTGAAGGAATAAATGATCCAATTTTAGATCGTGGTTATATCCCATGGGCTTATGTGGATAAGGTTTGTCATATTTTAATGTTATTGACTAATAAATCAATTTTAGGATTGTTTGATTTACTTTTGATTGGTTTAGGGTTGTTTGATTTACTTATTGTTATTTTGTCAGGTTTATATTCCAATTAATTTTGAATGTCAGCATTGGGCATGTGGTGAGTTGGATCTAAATGAATGGATTCTAACCGTTTATGACTCATCATCGACTTTCTTTGACTCTACGGATAGCTTCTCTCGGGCGATGACACGTTATTCTTATCTTCTAACCATTATTAATACAACGAGTTATTGGCAAGTTAAGGGTGTTGAGCCTCGGACAGAGCCCTTGACAATCAGAAGACGAACGGATGTACCGCAACAGGGTACAGCCTCCGGTGATTGTGGGATATTTACTATTTATATATTGGAATATCTTGCAACCGGACGTGATTTGCTTTTTACTGCCGCTAATGCATCTTCCATGCAATGTAAAGTTGCCTCCAAGATATGGAAACACGGAGGGAACTCATATCCTGATGCATACGAGTGATTGATTGAATTATGATTATATGTTATGGTTTATCAGTGTTATTTTATTTATATTATGTTTATCATTTTATTAGTTGTTTCTGTTGTATTGTGATTGATTTTTGTCATTTTATTACTATATATTTGGTTGGTTAATGGTTGGATGAAGTGATATTAGTTGATAGTTAGATGAAAGCAATTGAAGTATCGGTGGCGTAAATATTGATATTGAAGTGTTTGATTGCGATATATTGATGTGTTTTAATTTGATAACAGGTTGGGAAATATTAAATAAACAGGGGAAATGCTGCCAAAATTTTATTGTAAAAAGGTAATGACATGATTGATTTATTCATGAGTTTGGCCAAATGGTTATGTAAAGGCATTAAAATGCCTTGGGAAAATTTGGATTCTTCATTCTAATTTTGCGTAATTTTGGAGTAATTAACTGAAAGTTATAACTTTGGTTTGCATTTAATTTTCATTCGATTTAACAAGAAAAATCAATTCCTTCTAATTGAAACATAAAACAATCATTTTTTTGATTTATATAAACAGAAATAATTTAAAGCAAAAATCGATTAAGCAAATACTTTTGGCCAAATGATGTAAAAGGAACCGCGCACCGCAAATGCACTCAGCGCACTCCCGCACCGCGCGCGCACTCCGCGCACCGCACGCGCACTCCGCGCACCGCGCACGCACTCAGCGCACTGCGCGCGCACTCCGCGCACTGCGCGCGCACTCTGCGCACTCCGCGCACTCAGCGCACTCTGCGCACTCACGCACTCCGCGCACTGCGCGCACTCCGCGCACCGCACAGGCACTCCGCGCACTCTGCGCACCGTACCTTTTCAGCCCCGTGATGGTGCTAAGCAATGTCTTAGCCAGCCTGCTCACTCAATCAAACAAACCAATACAATCAAAACAACCCTTCTGAAGAAAGGAATATAAGCCTATCACATAAATAAACAATGCGCAACCCTCCAAACAGATTGCTCACAAGTAACAATAAAGAATAACATCGAAAGTAACAATAAACAATACAAACTGGACAATTGAGTTATCAGTCAATGCAATTCTTCGCTTGTTCAGTTTATCATATCCCTTTTGTTCAGCTTACCATATCCCTTTTTACCGTCAACAAGGGGTTAATTATATTACAAAAGTAGAAAGATAAATAACAAAACATAGAAGAAATAGGAGATTTGAATTTACACCCCTCTTGCAGACCCGACACCTGACAAAGGATTTGTGCAAACTAATCGTGTATGTCCTTTTTCATGACACCGACTACATTCAACTTGACGGGTTTCCTCTCCTTGCGATGGCCTTCTATTGTGTTCGGAAGGTCGACCAGAACGTCGATATCCCATCTGAGGTGAGTGGACTATACGTATTTCTTCTGATTGCACCCATTCTGATGGATCACCCAATGGTTCAACACTTTCTCTATATACTGCTTGCCAATATTCAGCTGAGTAATACTTATTCACCCATGGATAACAGTGCGAAAGTTTTTGAAATCTGGCGATTGCTGCAACGTGTGTACATGCTATTTGTGATAGTTGAAATTTTCTGCATGTACACTCCTTTTTAGCAAGATCAACTATAGCAACAGGTTTACTCGGAGCATGTACTTTATATCGATCAATTGTTATCGGCTTGACAACCATATTAGCTGACTTTTGGATATGACTGGCCATCTTCTCTTCAGCCCATGGAGTTAGAGAATGAGTACAAGCACCTGCATAATTAAACGAATACAGAATGTTACTCATTTATAAATTATGAAAAGTATGAAATAATTGAAAAAAAATTATTCCAACCTGCCATATTGCGTCGAGTATAAAACCATTTTTGTAAAGTTGAGCGCAAAAATTCCAGAAGCATCATCACTGGCAATTTTCGCGCTTATCGTGCCAAGGCATTAAACGACTCAGCAATATTTGTAGTCATGATATTATATCGAATACCAGGAAAGTATGCACGAGCCCATCGTTGATAGTCAATACCTTCCAGATAAGCTGCTGCAGTTGGATTTTCAGCTCTGATCATCCGCAAAGCCTCCTGAAAATCTTCTATTCGATATGCTTTCGCAGCTCGCCAAAATAATCCTTCGATATGTTTTGTTTGTTTATACCAACTTCGCATATTTCCTTTGATATGATGGTTGCACCACCCATGATGTGCATTCGGAAATACTTCTCTCACACAACGAATTATAGCATTATGTCTATCTGAAATAATTGCTAAATTAGGGATATCTCCAATACACCGATATAAAGCTCGAAGGAACGGGCTCCAAGTTATTGTTTCCTCTTTTCCTCCTATGCCAAACGCTAATGGAAAAATTTGATTATTTCCATCCTTACCCACTGCAATAAAAAGTGTACCCCAATATCGACCTTTCAAGAATGCTCCATCAATACAGATGACCGGACGACAAAAATCACGAAATGCCCTAATTGAACATCCTAAAGCCATAAAGACAAAATGAAATCGATGATCTTCATCCGTGTCTATTTGTGTAATGGTGCCAGGGTTTCGTTGTTCAAGGTTATGACAGAATATCGGTAATAGTCTGAATGACTCCTCTGGCGAACCTCTTATCTCATTTAAAGCCCAATTCTTAGCACGCCAAGCCTGCGTATAAGAGATATCAATTCGATATCTATCTGCTATATCCGTGATAATATCTTTTGGCCTATATACACGATCACCTGCAGTAAACAATGACTGTAATATTTTTCCCATTGCCCTTTTACCCGCTTGTCTATGATGAGGTCTAATTATATCACGAGGACAAGTGTGGGTTCCAAACTTCTTTAACACAAAAACATCACTGTTACTTAACTTCCCAGCTCCTACTTTCCATTTGCACCCTTCATGCAAACACTTTATATCCCATCTCTTTTTATTAGAACTTGATACTTTGAATTGATAACCATTTTCCAATGCATCCCTACATATGGTGTCAATTAAAACTTGTTTAGAAGCGAATTGATCTGTGATTTTGAATCTGCCATCACGTGGTGCAACTGAATGAATTTGACTTACTTCATTTTCTATATCTCTATATGGCTCTGGAACACCAAAAAAAGGATTTGAACCATGATGTGTTGAAGTTTCATGCACTAACCCTGATGGACCAATCTCTGTGTTATCGACACCTTCGTCGGGACCATCAATATTATTGACACAATTATAATCGATACCACCATCGTCATGAGCATGATATTTATCTTCTCCGCCAGAACGAAAATCATTTGTTGGTAAGTCGCCCATTTGATAACATCCTTCAGCTGTATCTCTTTCGTCATGTGTCCAATCTTGATAAGGATTCCAACTAACACCAACCTCAATATCATCACGATTAACGTCGCCTATTTGATCACATCCTTCTGTTTCTGGATGTTGTTGTTGATTGTTAGCTTGTATATCTTCTACATGTTGCTCAATTTGGTTTGCTACCACTTCAAGAAATACAGAAGACTTTCTCTGTGAGCTAGACAACTTCATCATCATCTTAATATCATAATCATCTTTTAATAAATATGGCAAATCACTATATTCGGTTGGATTTGGCATATAAATTTTTACTTCAAAAGAACTTGTATCGATATTTAAACGAGAAGATGCTGCTTCAATAAATCTATTGTAATCGATTTTTCTACTTACTGAAACTAACGATTGAACTCCACCAATATATTTTAAATCTTGATTACCTTCTTTATGCCATTGCCCGCCAAATCCAAGCATGAATATCATCTTTATCAAAATTTTCAATTAACCAGATGGAATATCAATTGAAACAAGTGAAATGAGACAAAGATGAATCGGAGAAAGTCAACTGATAAAAGTGAAATAAAGAATGAAAAGGTGAAACTGTGTTTGAGGAGTAAATATCTTCATCTACCTTCAAGCTAACAATTTAATGCGTTAATTATCCAAATCAATTTTTATTTTTAAATTTGTTTGTAGTTGATTAACAATAATCAATTTTTTAGTTATGCAGTTCACGCACTCCGCACGCACTACGCACGCATCGCGCGCACTCGGAGCGCACCGCGCGCACTCCGCGCACCGCACGCATCGCGCGCACTCCGCGCACCGCACGCACCGCGCGCACTCCGCGCACTGCGAACGCACTCCGCGCACTGTGCACGCACCCTATACGTATTGAGCATCCCATAAACTTATTCAAAAACTTCCCGCGCTAGGCTACGCTGACACCTACAGGGCCGAAGGGTATTTTTGAGATTAAAAATGCATTTGCTTATAAAAGTCAAAGAACTGTGCGTGTGCCTAAAAAGGTATAAACGGAAAAAAATATGCTTATTTTAATTAATATCCCAAAATGAAATTTAATAAATAATTTTAAAATTCTCCTATTTTATTTTTTTTAAGTTTTATAGTTTCTTAATCTTTTTTAAAATATTTTTTTTTTGTGGGTTATGGAAAACCCACAAAAAATTCAAACCAAGAATATTTCTGGTCAAGATTTTGCAGATTCAGTATTTCTTTCCATAGGATTTTTCATAAATTTTTCAAAATCACAAATATATTTCAGTATGATTTCATACACTTCAAAAAAAAAAAAAATACCAGCTAAAAGAGGAAAAAAATTCAGGAAGGAATTGCTTTTGAACAAATGTGTAGTTTATTTGTTGTTTATTAATTTTGATTTGGCAAATTCAAGTTGAAAATGATTTTTAAAAATGTTAACTTTGCATAACATAAATTATATTTTAAATTTAATTGATTTTAGAAATTAAAAGAAATTTTAAATTGGTGTTAAACAAAACGACTCAAACTAAAAAAAACTAAAACTCACAATAAATGAAAAAAAAAAATTTAAAATATTATTAACACAACGAAAATTTAAGTAAAAACACTTGACTTTTCACATATTTTAACGACATTTTACTTCTCTGAAAGCCCCTCAAATATTTATATTTCAGTTCAGTCCATTATCTTCAATTCATTCCAAATGGCGCCCGGATTCCTCTCTCTGGGATTTCCCAGTTCTCTCATATAATAATGCCACTAACAATAACTTTTAATATAATCATACCAAATCGGAACCACAGGAAAATATCAAAAAAGCCCTAAATTTTCATATAATCGTATTCTACCCCCTGGTTCCAACCACAGGAAACGCATGATGGATAACTCTAGAAAACCGTAATTTGCCCCCACCACGCGAATTCGGGCATCAACCACACGAATTCATGCGTCAACCGCACGAATTTGGGGGGCTGACCGTAATTATGCGAGTCCACAAAGTTTTTTAATTTATATTATGCCTCACCACACGATGAAAACGCGCAGTTTCACCCCCAACCACAGGATTATGTGTAGTCCACGAAGTTTGAAAAGTGCAAAAAACAACCCCGTCTTCAACAATTCTCACCACACAAATTCGTGTGGTCACTGCACCATTCGCATGGTGACTACCGAATTTGTATGGCCACATTTCATACTCCAAATTTCGTTTTTCAAACTACATTTCAACAAAAATCAAATCTACACCTAATATAACACAAAAGCCTTAACAATATTCATCTAAATCACAAAGAAATCAAACATTTTCGTCAATCATACCAAATCGGAACCCTAACTCTAATTGGGTAATTTCACATCAAATCGCTCAAATCATCAACCAAAATGCATAAAGAGATGACAAGGGTTGTTTTACTAACCTTTTTGTCCATCTTTGTTGTCGGAAACGTCGCAAAAATGGCTGGAGAAAATCGATGTTGCCGAGTGCACGAAACGTGAATTCGAAAATGTTGTTTTTGTGTGTTTGGCCGAATACGCGTGGTTAACGTCCATTTCATCTCTGAGGGGCATTTTCGTCTCTTCCAAATTTTGGGGCATTTTTGTTTAACAGTGAAATCCAGGGGTAATTTCGTTTTACCACCTTAATTTTGGGGTAATTTAATTAATTTCCCGACAAAAAAATTTAGCATCGTTTTCTATGTTAATAAAAATTTTATTAAAATTAAACAAATATACAGATAATAACCCAGCTTCAATTATTTAATTGGGTATTTACTATTTAGTTCTAATACCATTTTATTCTTAATACAAAATTATATAATTTTATGATGACATATTATTTATATATCTAATTAAATATTTAAAATTAGATACACATAATTTTATTTAACAAGTATTAATTGAAATCTTATATTTTTCTATTAAAGAAAATGAATTTTCATGTTTTCCTCTTAAAATGATCAAATTTTTTTATATATCTTAATAAAAATATCAAGCAAACACAATTAGTGTTATTTATTTTGGTTTGTTTTAAAAATAAAGTGATTAATTTGGAATTATTAATAAAAAAATAATGAAATTTAATTATTTTAATAATAAAATTTGATAATTTAAATAACAAAATTTAAAAGTTTAGTTCTTTAATAAAAAAATATAATTTGGTATATTGTTGTTGAATACCTCTAAATAATGTTATCATGTAATTATATATATTCTCATCTACATACCTCCTTTTTAGTGCTTTAATGTTTGAAAAGAAAAAATAATACCAATGTCTAGCTTTTTATATCAATAAATAAATATATATATATATATATATATATATATATATATATATATATATATATATATATATATATATATATATATATATATATATATTAAAAAGAAAAAGCAATGCCTTTTTTTTATATATACATTTAAAAAAAAAAGCTATAGCAATGTGACATCTAGATTTTTTTAAGGAAGAATCTAAACTTTATTATTTCATATTTAAAGTATCAAACTAACATTTTTCTTTTTGAAGTAAAATAAATAATATTAATTATATTTATTTGTTATAATCAATAAAAAATACTAAAAATTAAGTCACTTTTATCAAAAAAAAATCTGAAGGTTTAATTTTATAAATAAAAAATATATTTCAATATATTCATAAAAAGAGTTAATAATATATTAAGAAGTTGCAAATATGAATACCTGAAAATGGAGAGTTCTATGATTTCACTTGAATGCTCCAATCGTTGAAATTCTTCGTGTGTTAGAGAAAGTGTTTACTCAAACTTTAAAAGAGTAAGAATTATGAGTAGTGTTCTCTATAATATAATTAATTATGTGTTGTGTGCTTTGCTTAACTAATTGATAAAGTTTACTTGTACAAATAACAAGAGTATAATAAAGATAAAAACTTTTTCTTATTTCATAACAATGAAAGTATAATAAAGATAAAATATGATTAAGAACTTATAATCAAATCAAATAGAAACAAACAATTATTTGAATTTATTCAAAATAGAGTTATGTTATGAGATTTTAAGACAAATCTTATATTGACAAAATACAAAAGAGATATTGAACTTGTTGTAATTAGTATCCCTTTATTACTTGAGATATTGAATTGTTAAATTTATAAACTGTAAAATATAAATTATGATAAATTGTATATCTAAAACGTATAATATTTTAATAGTAGATTAGTCTATATGTTTAGTCATCGATAAAGATGAAGATAAAAAATACATATTCATTAGGAAAGTTATTGGGATTTACCCAAAATTAGATTATATTATAATAAAAGACAAATCTTACGTCAAGAAAGCATATATGATTGACCAAGGCCTGTACGGCCTTCAGGTTCCCATTGGCTGCAGCCTCATGAAGAGCTATGTTCCCGTAGCCATTCTGTTCTAAATAGCCATACCTCATCATAAATTTTTCTTCAGAAATATCGAGATTAGATTGAAGCGGTTCTTTACTTTTGCTGAACACTGCCAAGTGAAACACATTGTCCATGGAGGCCGCTACAGGATATGACAGCATCGTCCATATTTCTCGTAGAAGTCCTTCGGAGATTCCCAATCGTCGTTCAGGGCTGCCTGATAAGGCTCGTACAAATCAGCTTTACTGGCCATCTCGGCTCCTCGGTTCAAAAGCTTCCCGTAGAAATTGCTTAGAAAAAAGAATTTTAGTATTGTATACTATGTTAATAAAACTTTAACAAAATTAAATAAATATAGCGATAACAATATTTTAAGTATTGTTATGTGTATTCAGTTTTGAATATTTTTTTAAATATATAATTAGAATGATTGACTAATACTTTATTCTTAATTCAAAATTATTTTATTATATGTGACATAATATTTTGGGTAATTTAATTCTCAGAATTGGATACACATAGTTTTATTATAATATTAATAAGCATCTATATGTCATTTTTTTATTGAAATGATTAAAATATTATATTTTCCTATTGAAGAAATCGAACATTCAAATTTTCTTATCAAAAGGACCCAACTTTCATATATCTTATGGAAGTTATTGAACATATACAATTAGTATTTTGTTTTATTTTTAAAAATAAAGTGATTAATTTGATACTTTCAATTAAAAATATTGGATGTTTGATCATTACAATAATAAAATTTAAAAGTTTGACTATTTTAATAAAAAAATTTTAAAGTTAAATCTTTTCAAAAAAACAGAAAGTGTAGTTTGCATATCATTATTGAATATCTCTAAATGAAGTTATTGGAACATTGAGGTCATCAGCCTCACTCCTGCAACCTTTTTTATATTATATTTTCCTATTGAAGAAATCGAACATTCAAATTTTCTTATTAAAAGGACCCAACTTTCATATATTTTATGGAAGTTATTGATCATATATAATTAGTATTTTGTTTTATTTTAAAAACAAAGTGATTAATTTGATACATTCAATTAAAAATATTGGATGTTTAATCATTATAATAATAAAATTTAAAAGTTTGACTATTTTAATAAAAAGTTTTAAAAGTTAAATCTTTTCAAAAAAAAGGAAAGTGTAGTTTGCATATCATTATTGAATATCTCTAAATGATGTTATCTTATAAATATATAATAAGTTAGATAGAACATTGAGGTCATCAGCCCCACTCCTGCAACCTTTTTTATATATATAACAACACTTGTACAAATCAAATTATCATATTTTCTCAGTTTAAGGAATTGAATTTGTTTTTTCTAATAAACAGACCGAACTTTTACATTTTTTTGTTGAAATGATGAAATTTTTATATTTTCTTATTTGAGAGACTAACTTTTTATTATTATTTATTAAAATTATCAAACCACTCACCTAGCTTTTAAAACAAAATAAATAATATAAATTGTTGTGTTTGTAGGATATCTTTTATTAAAAAATACTAAAAGGCTGGTTTTTTCTGTAGAAAAATTTTAAAATTCGATTCTTTTAGTTAATAAACTATGAGACTTTGGTTACTTTAACAAAAAAAAAATTGATATAGTTCAATATTCATAAAAAGAATTAGTGATATATAAACAATTTACAAATACAAATACCTAAAAGTAGAGATTTTTTGCAATCTCACTTGATTGTTCCCAAGGTTGAGGTTCTCACGTACAAGAGAAAGGTCATAACCAAACTTGTAGTTAATAGAATAATAACTAGTTGTTGTATTCTCTGAAATTTGATAAGCCATGTGTTGTGTGCTCTTATAGATAGGGACTTATTTTATCCTTATAGATGAAGATGAATAAGAGTATTGTTACTTTGCTTAAACAATTGATAAAGCTCACTTGTATAAATAGTGAGAATAAAACAAAGGTAAATTTCATTCTTATTTTATTATGATAAAAGTATAATAATAAAGTAATAATAGAGATAAAAGATTATTGATAACTTATAATTAAATGAATTATAAATAAATAGTTATATGAATTTACCTAATATTAGATTATGTTGGACACTTGTATAAATAGTGAAACAAATCTCATATCAATAAGGTATGAAAGAAATATTGGGTATGTATGTATATCTCACATTATTTATGGATGTTAAAATAAGACTGATTTATTAGTTCGTAAATTCTTAAATTGTTAAAAAAAGTTTTAAGTTGCAAAACTCTAAAAGTTATACTGTGATGAATTATGTGTTTTAAAGCGTATAATGCCTTAATAATAAGTGAACATGTTCAATCTTTGATAAAGATAACACTAAACATCACATATTGGGAAAAGTATTATAACTTATTTTCCATGTCTGTGAACAGCAAACACTAACTCATAAATAAATCAAAATTGGTAGATGAATAATGGGTTTATATGTTAAGGACCCTAGCCGATTCTAATTATAAAAAGCAAAATAATACAATATTAGTATAATAGGATTGAAAGAATATATATGTAAAAGATGATGAAACCATTATAAAAATAAAAGATGTTTAATTATTTATAATCGAATGAAGTAAAAATAAACAATTTTTTGAATTTACCCAAAATTAGGGTTCATTGTAGCATCTCAATATAAATTTTATATTGACAAAATATAAAAGAAATATTTGGAATATATGACACATCTTATATCGCTTAAAAATGCTAATACAAAACTAATTTAATTGTCTGTGAACTTCTTAATTGTTAAAATATTTTTTAAGTTATAAAAACCAAAAGCAAAATTATTTTATATTCAAAATAGACAATATTTTAATAGTGAGGCTATATATATATGTGCATAATCCCTTGATGAAGATAAAGTTAAACTACACATATTTATTGGGAAATATGTTATAATTTATTATCTATGAGACAGGGAACACAAACTCATAAGTAAATAAATAATATGTTTATATATAAAGATTCTCATCTTAATTGTTTATGAGTTTGAAATCTTTATATTCATATCTTATAGATAAAGTGATTATCAATTCGAATTATAAAAATAAAAAAAGTAAAATAATAATATAATATGATTGAAAGTATAGATAAGATCATTTTTTCAGTTATAATTATAAATTTTGGTAGTAATATTCTTACAAAGAATGCTTGCTCATTGGCAACACAACTTTTTATGTGTCACAAATAATCATGTTGACGATAAAATATTTAAAAAAATCATAAACCAAGAGACAAAATGGGGAAGGTCTGAATCATGTCCATCTCACAATTTATTTATATTGAAATCGTAAAGAATACAAAATTAGAGGAAGATAAAGTGATGGACAAAAGAAAGAATGAGTTAACAATGAAAGAAACAAGAAACAAAGAGATTGAAAATAATGATGAAGCAAAGAATAATTTGGTTGCTGGAAGATATATTTCATTTCCATTATAAAAGAAATGAAAAGGGCAAGTTACGGTTGTCTCCTTGTCCTATTTAGTCTACTCATTTCCATCAAATTTACCAATAGCCACATGTGGGGACTCTTATCACTTGCTTTATTTATTTAATATTTTATCATACAAACATTTAAAGCGAATTTAGTTTTATAGTTTTCAATGAATGAAATCATATGCATTTAAAAAAAAAAATTACAATGAATTTGCCATCTATTATTCATTGACAATGTTTTTAAAATCGAATCAGTGATTAAATTGGTCATTTTACTAGTTCGTAGTTTGATCGATTCATGACATCAAGAGAGAGCTTCCTTTCTTGATAAGCACATGTATATAACTCAGCCACATGAACACTGGATCAAAAATCTATGCTTTAAATTCCAATGTATAATTTAAGTCAAATTCTACTTTAAAATAGGAATAAAAGATATTAGATATGGCTAAGATGACACTTGAAAATGGGACCAAGAATGGGCATTCTAAGGCTAGCGGGCAATAAAATTGTTTGGCTAGCTTATTCTTGAGTATACATGCATAAGAATGCTAGCTAATAAAATCTCAACTATCTTTATGATGAACAATGATTAAGCAGATCCATGTATTTAGACAAGGATATATGTGTGAATTAGACACTTATCGACCTCAACTTATATAAATCCCTCAGATTGGGAGTTTAGTCTTTTTATCATAAACATTCTTTTTAGACAATTGACCATCGATCGGAAGCTGCTTTATATGTGAGAGGACCTGCTTGGTCAATAATGGAACTCTATCCGAAAGCTGGCTTCTAGAGCGGTGGAGGCTTTATGACATGTCGATTATTAGACAATCTACAATAGATGATGAGCAAATTTTTCTCCAATGAAGCATACATAAGAAATTGCATGAGTGCAAATATGCTAACAAGAGAAAATGCAACAGTATACATGACAATGGTGGCCCAATGTGGCTTTTCTGAACCAACTATGGGCAATATTGCATCGTGGAATTCTTTATATTGATAAGGCAAAGTGAGGATGGACAAGAACATTACAACCGAGGTCAATAAGCAAGCCAAAACAATAATGTCCATGACTGTGAAAACCATGAAAAGAATGCTTCTGAGGAAAATTGGATACCTTTTTTCATTGGAACCTCTAGGCATAGTGTACGTAGTTGTGAAGACCACTGTGAAGTGTCATTATATCTTACATGCATACTTGAACTGAACTGTACTATATAGCTAATGTTCTTTGGCGCTAACTGTATGATACATTTAATGAGTGTCTATTTCTCATAGAGTCTTATTGTTTTCAAATATTTTCCCACTTACACACAAAGCTAATGGTTATCTAAGTGTATATTATTTTTCTTAACTTCCACTACTTTCGACCTTGATTTGACTCGATTGGGGTCTATGCCACCTCTCAAATAGTTGAGCACCTTAGCTTTAGCTATTTGTCCTAGCTTGCCTTGCTAAGCCCTTTCTTTTCTCTTTCCCTCTTCAAACATAACCTAGGGGTAAAATAATCATTTCCTTACTCTACTAGAGATATAGGGTCATTTAACACCTTGATCTCCTCGTGCTCCTCACATAGGCCTTACATAGATGTGTACTCTATTAGAAGTGGGCATCCCTCTAATTTTTTATTATGATCAACCTTGTGTTGACCACTGCTAATGCTATAACCAAACATGATTGTTCTTTCACTTGACATAATCATTCACTTTTAGGGAGACCACACTCGAACATGTAACTCATACCATATGACTATATAAAATATTTCCTCAGAACGAATGCACAATTGCTCTTATAAAGTTTTTTTCTATAAGAGGATACACAGACGTGTGGCTATTTTGCACAATTGTGTATCGCAAACTGTGATTTTCTGATCTACTGGTTTAACGTTTTTCTAGCATTGTAAAGTTACTACAATATCATTATAATATAACTGAAAGTATATATAAGGTCATTCTTTGAGTTATAATTTCACAATTGGTAATAATATTCTTACAAGCATGCATGCTCATTGAAAAATAAGCCTATAGTTTCTAAATTAATTTTAAAAATAATCTCAACGGCATTTACAAAACAAACTACTACAAAAGCCATAAAAAACCTCAAGTATAATACCATGATACTCCTTGGAATTCATAGACATATAATAATTCAACAGCCTTCAAAGATATTTGGCTTCTTCAATGCGGTTTGCCAATATCTTCTCAACCATGGAAGCTCTGAATTCTTCTCTCAGATCATAAGAGGACTCTTCTATGGCTACCATGCAATAACTTTAGTGATCCCTTCACTGTCTCTTTGGTTTCTTCTCTTTTTGTGTCTTGCCTCTTGCCTTTCTCTACTTATGGGTTTGTGTTCACAAAAAACTTTATCAAGGAAGGAAGCTCTCTCTTGATGCCATGAATCCGCCTAATAAGTTTCTAGTTCGCTTGTATGAATATCACTTTTCTCTTGGATTTGTATAATAATTCTTGGGTTTGAATGACTCAAAAACATGATTGTATGATTTGGTACTATTAATTAATTATTTAGTTGGCAAATAGAAATTGAAATATATATGTAGAAACTATACAAGCCTCTAATACTGAATTCAATAAAAGTTTCTGAAGTAAATAAATGGTAAAAATTAATATATGAAGAGAATTAATATTTGGAAAATAAGCTAAAAATCTTATTGAAGCATGGTAAAAATAGATTAAATGTTTTGAATTTATAGACTCAACATAACATACCATCTAAAAGACACCCACTGTTTGCATAAAATTCTATTAAAACAGACTAAAATATTCTTTTATTTGACTCTTATACTTAACTTGGTCAAACCCAAAATAATAGAAACAGAATTTGCTCTCATTTGTAATATCTATTGGATTAGAGACATATTATCGTCCTTTGTTTAACCTTAGAGCAACTTATATAAATCCCTCAGACTGGGGAGCTAGGCTTGTTATGATGACAATTAACTTCGTTCTGAAGTTGCTATGTGTAGTGGAGGCTTTGTGGCATGCAAAGTCTTAGACAAATTATGATACAACTTTGAGTAAAGTTTTCTCAAATGCAACATAAATAAGAAATTGTGTGTGTAAAAATGCTAAGAGAAAAAAATGTAGTAGCATAAATGATAGTGGTGGTCCAACTTAAGTTACAATTTGATAGCTTAATATGAGTTCAAAGGCTTGTTGAAACTCTTCTATTTTTTAAGTTTTTTCTTATTTTTTTATGGTTTTTAATGATTATCTTTCTTTTTTTTTACAATTTAATAGCATTTATAATGTTAATATTCATCATTCGGTCAAATTAAACTCAAATTTCATATTTTAATTTTAAATATAGTTTGAGTAAGTTTTTATTTAAATTTAATTTGATTTAAATCCATGCCACACTAACTAACTAGCAGGATATTCTATTGCCCAATCAGAAAAGAAAATTCTTGACCTTAATTTTTTTCTCACACAACACAAGCAACATGATTGTGCTGTTACATTACTAACTAAATTTGAATAAAATACAAATCGTTCCTTACCTCACATCTTGATCTAACATCCACATGTCAACAACCCAATTCATTTGGACTCCACCCTTCTAAACCCAATATTGCCCTCACAATCCGAAGAAACAAAAATATTGAATCTAAGACGAAGTCCTCATCCCAAAGTTGCATCCAGACTACATTGGGAAATTACAAAGGCCAAAAGACTAATGTCCACCCAAAGTTTAGTGTAAATTTCCTTATATTTGTTAATTTTTAAAAATTTATTTATTTATTAAATTTTATTATTATTATCAAAATGAAATTATTATTTAAAAATTTTATTAAAAGATTACTCTTAAATTTTACAATTTTCATTTCTATCTCATAATTTTATATTTCTCAAATTTAAAAACTGACTTTTTCTCTCTCAAATTGAAGATTATAAACTCTCATCTTTTCCTTATATACACCCCCCAAACTTTTAGTTTTCAGTTTTTATCTTTGATAACAATTTGTCATTTCTGATTGTCAACTCTCTCCCTCCTGATCACTCTCCCTTCCTTCTCCAATTGTTTTTGTAGGAGACGAAAAGTGTTAGAGAGGAAACAGAGAGTGATCAAAAGGGAGGAAGAAAGCAAGAGGGAAAGAGCAAAATGTTAGATATGGCGAATGGTTCTCAAAGATAAGCAACAAAAAACTATAAGGGAGAAATGAGCACTTTCCAAAAATGAAGAAAAAATGTTAAATTTTTGAATTAAAAAATGTGATAAAATTTTAATTTTTTCTAATATTTTTAGTTAAATAATTTTATCATTGATAATAATAATAAAATTTATCACACATAGATGATTGGGCCTTTTAAAAATTAACTAGTGTAACTATACTTACGCAAAACCTTGGGTGGGAACAAGCTTTTTGGCCTATTACAAAACCTAGTGCCCTTGCTTTCTCTGGCCCGCCGCCTGCTCATCTATTTTCAGACTTCTCATCGTAATCGACAAACTGAAGAGTCAATGGCTTTACTCTCTCAACTCACTCAATTCCCATGCAAAACCCTTTCTTTAATGCCACCTCATCAGCATCTCATTACTGTGAAGCCTTCGATTCTTCCTCTGAACTCGGCCAAGATTTCGCAGAGAATCACTAAGAAGTAGCTGAAAGCAAGACCGGTGGTCGTGGCTTGGGCCGTGGACGATGACGAATGGTGTCCCCATAAGAAGGACGAAGGTACCGCCGTGGCCTTAATAGAGGAGGAGAAGCCCATAGATGTGACGGAGATTAATAACTTGAAGAAGGCGTTAATTGATTCGTTCTATAGGACCGATCGTGGGTTGACGGCGACTAGCGAAACGAGAACAGAGATTGTCGAGCTTATTAGACAGCTTGAAGCTAAGAATCCGACTCCCGCACCAACTGAGGCGTTAACTTTGCTTAACAGCAAATGGATTCTTGCGTAAGTCTTTGTTTCCCTTTTATGGTTTGTGGGAAAATTATGGCGAAGGGATTGAATTTGGGTATTTTAAATATCGGGTATTTTTATGGTTTGCTAGCGCTTGATTTGATTTGAATCTTTGATTTATTTAGGATGATATATCATATAATCTGTTATTTGAAATTGGGCAGTCAAGTTTTAGTGGTTTGAATAAAATATAAAGTTAAATTATTTTATAGTTTAGTTTGAGTTGTGGCAGGTCAAGCGTCAGATGGTTTTTTGGGATTGGAGACAATATAAACTGGTCCTTGATTAGATGTGGATATTCACCCTATCGAGAGGTGGATTTAAAATTGAATTTGAATTCGACTGTAATAATAATATAATTGAGTCAAAATGGATCAAAACTCTTTTGTTGTAACCGAGTTAAACTCTTCTAAGCTCACGAATTTAGTGAGCTCAGCATTCTCAAGTTTAAGTCTGAGTTTGAATACAAAATCAATTGTTAGCTTCGAACTCACTAAAACTACACTTGTTTTGAGCCATTCAAGTCAAATTGATAGTCAAGTTTGAATCAATTTGGCTCGATTCTATCCCCAACCCTATCTAAGAAACTGACTTTCAAAATGTGTGGCCATTGGCTACAACCTCCATTAATAACAATGCTAAATATGAAGTCCGAAGTCCCAAGGGTGTCAAGGTTGGGCCTTTGCCATCTCTGAATGCATTCGACATTTGTAAGTCTGGGTTCATCTCTAATAATATAGTTGAGTCAAAATGGATCAAAACTCTTTTGTTGTAACCGAATTAAACTCTTCTAAGCTCATGAATTTAGTGAGCTCAACGTCCTCAAGTTTAAGTTTAAGTTTGAGTATAAAATCAATCGTTAGGTTTAAACTCACCAAAACTATACTTGTTTTGAGCCATCCAAGTCAAGTTGATAATCGAGTTTGAATCAATTCGGCTCGATTGTATCCCCAACCCTATCTAAGAAACTGACTTTCAAAATGTGTGGCCATTGGCTACAACCTCCATTAATAACGATGCCAAATATGAAGTCCGAAGTCCCAAGGGTGTCAAGGTTGGGCCTATGCCATCTCTGAATGCATTCGACATTTGTAAGTCTGGGTTCATCTCTAATTGGCCATTTCATTTCTCTGTGTTTACATCAAGTTTGAAGAAGGCATCATCGAGACTCCTCAGATATCATACTCCAAAGTTTTACCTGACAACGATATCAGAATCCATGGTTTTACCTGACAATGACGAATTTCTGGGATAAAAGATTCACCTTTCCCCATTGAAAGGCTTGTTTACTTCAGTCCAAGATGCAGCTTCATCTTAGTCTCTAATAGCAATGTGCAGTCTTGGTTACTAACAACATACCAGGATGAACAGCTTCATATTTCTGGGGAGACGCAGGCACTGTGTTTTTGTTCATCAAGGGAGCTCTCTCTTGCCGCCATGAGCCTACCTAATAAGTTCAATTAGAGAGGGTGTTTGATTTAAATAATGTTTTATTACCAAAATAGAGAGATTACCTTAAAGATAGATTATTGAGAAAATTACTATATATAAATTATTATTACGTTTGATAAAAATATATGGTATAAATAATTAATTTATTTGGTTAACAGTAATAAAATAATACTAGTAAATTATTTTACTTAAATGTCTTTTAATATAAATATTTTTTATATTATTTGTTATATTAATTAAAAATAAATTTATTTTTGTCTTAAAATATTAATAAATAATAATATAATTATAATAAAATCAAGATTACCTTAGTAATATTTTAATACTTAAGGTAAATGTAATAATTATTACATGTCACGTCAGTATTGGTAATAAAATATTATTATAATATTTTATTACTGTAATGTAAATAATAAAAAATATATTACCAAAGTAATTTTTAAAAGTCTCTAACCACACAACCCCATATTATCATAATCTTCTGGTTCTCTTAGATGGAAACCAATCCTCTTCTCTTAGATTTGTGAATAATACATGAGTTTGAATGACTCAGAAATATGATTATCTGATTTGGTACTGTTAATTAATTATTCTATTGGAGAATAGAAAGTGGTATTATATGGAGACATTATACAAGCCTCTAATATTGAATTCAATTGGAGTCGCAGGATATGAATTAGTATACGGAGACAATTGGTTCTTGGAAAATAAGCATGTTATTAAATATGATAAAAATACTTTAAATATTTTAAATTTATATTCTTAAAAAACACACACTACTTGCATACAAATTTATTAGAACAAAAAGTAAAATATTCTCTTGTTTGACGCTCACTCTTGACTTGATGGAACCCAAAATGATGAAAACAAAGTCACACCAGTTTGTAATATCTTGTAATATTATCAGCATCAACTAATATAAATCTCACACTCAGAGCTTGGGCTTATTATCGGCACACTCTCCTCAGACAATTGACCATCGTTCTCAAGCTGCTTTGTGTGCGATTCGGTTTGTTTAGGAGCTGCTTGGTCTGCAAAGGAACCCTGTCTGGAAGCTGACTTCTTGGGCAATCTACGATACAACTTGAGCAAAGTTTTCTCAAATGCAGCATACATGGGAAAACGCGTGAGTGCAAATATGCTGACAGGAAGAAATGCAGCAGTATAAATGAGAGTGGTGGTCCAATGTGGCTTGTCCGAACGAATTATGAGCAATAATGTTGCTGCGAATGCAATCATTGTTGTAGTCAATGAAATGAAGAGCAAGGCGAAACCTATTGTGAGTGCGTTGGGGAGTTGGCGGTGGAATTCATGATACGTATAAGGCGATGTGAGGATGGACAAGAACATTACAACGGAGGTTAAGGAGCAGGCCAAAGCAACAACGTCCATGACTGTGAAAAGCAAGAAGAGAGAGCTGTTGCGGAAAACTGGATACCCCTGTTCATTAGAACCTCCAGGCACAGTGTACGCAGCTGCAAAGACCACTGTAGCAACGAGAACAGCCACTACAGTGCAAGACTCAGAAGTCTTTTTTATCCATTCCTGTGCATCCTTGAGTAGTGTATCGTGCTTCGAATTGAATTTCTCTTCGCAAGACATGGCGTAGTGGGAGGGCGTGATCTTCTTTACACGCTGCATATATAGAAACATCACTTACATATAAACACGTTTATTAGGTAAAAATCTTGTAGAAGAAAGAGCTAGGGGGCTTACTTTGTACCACTTTATCTCTTCCTGGAGTTTGTATACAGGTCCTGTTGGGTGAAGCTTTGCAGTCTGTGTCTCCATGTATGCAGCATGGTGTAAAATGGTGTAGCCATTATTGTCAACCTTTCCGACTAACCTTGTCATTGGCATTTTCATATTTTTCACATGATTGAAGATATCCTTTCGACGGTGCTTAATTGCCATATGCAGTATGTTCTGACCCAGATCATTGCAATGCTCAACCAGCTGGGGATATATTTCTAGTATCTTGTTCACAATTTCTACTATTCCTTTTTCAGTCGCCAGCAATAACGGGATTGCCTTATAATCTCCTCCTGAAGACTGGTCTTTATCAAACGGAATGATTTCATCCCAAGAAGAATCTTTTGTTATCAGTGTCTTCGCTAGTTTGAAAGCAAGTTTATGCTTCGTCTTTTCTTCCAAGATGTCACTCCTTACAAGTGCACAGATTTTTTGCAGTAATTTAAGCCAACCTGTTCGTGTTTAGCAGAAAAGAAGGTGCTCAATGAAAAAAATTGATGAAGAGAGAAATTATGTAGAATATCCCTCAAGCGAACAAAAGAAAATTTTTACCTTTGGAAATTTTTGTAGTAGCTTTTTCATCATCATCTGCATCATCACCGATTGGAAGGCCTATAAATTTTAGAAATTAATGAATAAGATGTATACAAAAGGTCCTTTTAACATATCCTTATGCATACACTATCTTTAATAGAATTATGGAAAGGTGAAAAATATTCTTACAGGAATATATGACTTTGTGGATCCATGTGCCAAATTGATATCCACTTTCGAAAGCTGAGGGCATGGCTGCTAGTAGGTGAAGAGAGGTCTGGCCATCTAGGTTTTTGAGTGCTGCTAACGATTCATCCATCTTCAGTAAATATAGAGCCGTGTCTGAGAAAATTTGAAAAGAAAGCACATCAAATATCAGTTGAATATATATTTCATTTCAAAGCAAAGGTAAAGAAGCTAGGCGAGTAGAGATAGAGACCAAAATGGTGGCCTATGATGGCAACGCCCAGAATGGAGGCATTACGCTTTTGTATGAATGTTTCTTCTTTGATGGCACCAGGCTCTGGCTCTGATGTTATTTCACCTTGACTCGCACCAGGCAGTTCATTGGAGGCTTTAGGTTTGGGCTTTACCCTCATGTTTTGGCGGTGAATATTTTTAAGCTTAGAATATTCTTCTTCTTCAGTCCTTCCTTTTTCTTCTTGGTATATTAATCTTTTGTGAGATTCAAATGATGTTGCAGCTAAAAACTTCACCACCTCTGTTTTCCCAAATGAAGCAGCAAGAAAAAGCGGGGTTTCTTCATCCATATTCACAGCCTCTTGGAGCTTTTCCACACGTGGATATTCAATATCTTCCGCGATGAGCCTGCGATGATGAGTGACCAAAGCCTTTACGGCCTCCAGGTTCCCATTTAATGCAGCCTCATGAAGAGGCGTGTTCCCGTAGTCATTTGTTTGTAAATAGGCATCCTTCACCCTAGGATGTTCTTTGGAAATTTCAAGCAAAAATTGAAGCGGATCTTTTCTTTTGCTGAACACCGCCAAGTGAAAGGCATTGTCCCTGGAGGCCGTTACAGGAGATGACAGCGACCTAACATTTGTCTGGTATAATTTCTTCAGAGATTCCCAATCGCTGTTCAGGGCTGCCCGATAAAGCTCGCTTCTACGGACGACCATTTGCTTCCCACAGATGGAGACAACCAAAAAAAATGAAAATTAATGAAAGACAGGCTGAGCTTAAAAAAGCCGTTTTAAATCATGTCTTAGAAAAAAGAATCTCAGTATTGCATACTATGTTAATAAAAATTTTAGCAAAATTAAATAAATATAAATATAATAACCCAACTTTGAGTATTTAATTGGACATTTAGTTATATATAACTTTATCCTTAATACAAAATCATATAATCTTATGATAATAATAATTAAATATACACAATTTTATTATAATAAGTATTGACCTATTAATTTTTAATTGAAATAACAGAAATCCTATATTTTTTTATTAAAGAAATTGAACATTCATATTTTTCTATTAAAATAATCAAACTTTACGCATAACTTAATAAAGATATCAAACAAACATAATTAGTATTATTTATTTTGGTTTGTTTTAAAAACAAAGTGATTAATTTGGTATCATTAATTAAAAAAATATTGAAATTTAATTATTTTAATAATAAAATTTGATAATTTTAATAATAAAATTTAAAAGTTTAGTTTTTTAATAAAAAAAATATATAATTTGGTATATTGTTGTTGAATACCTCTAAATAGCGTTATCCTATAAATATATACATTCTCATCTGTATATATGCTCATCTACATGCCTCTTTTTTAGTGCTTTAATGTTTGAAAAGAAAAGGCAACACCAATGTGTAGCCTTTTACATCAATATATATATATACATACATACACACCCATTAAAAAAAAAAAAAAAAGCAATGCCAATGTGACTTCTAGTTATTTTTTAAGGGAGAAACTAAACTTTATTATTTTTTATTTCAAATATCAAACTAATATTCTTACTTTTAAAATATAATAAACAATATTAATTATGTTTGTTTGTTTGATAAATGCAATAAAAAATACTAAAAATTTAGTCTTTTCTATCAGGAAAATCTAAAGATTCAATTTCATAAAAAATATATATATATAATTTGATATATTCATAAAAAGAATTAATAATATATTAACAAGTTACAAATATAAAGTAGAGAGTTTTGTGATCTCACTTGAATACTCCAATCGTTGAAGTGCTTCACCTGCTAAAAAAATATCTTAATCAAACTTACAATAAAGAGAGTAAAAACTATAAGTAGTGCTCTCTAAAATGTGTTGTGTGCTTTTATATACAGAAAATCCTTGTGAATGATACTTAACCAAAAAAAAAGGTATCCTTACTTTACTTAAATAATTGGCAAAGTTAATTCGCACAGACAACAAGAATATAATAAAGGTAATGTTAAATGTACCACAAAGTCATGCTTGGTGGGAATGTTGCAGTAAATGATTCGGTCGCTTCCCACATGTGAATATAATTTTCCCACCCGGCAAAGAAAGGCCAAAGGACTATATCTCACCCAAAATATACTGTTTTTTCAAATTTTTTTCAGTTAATTATATTATTTTTCCTCTAAACCTTAAAAACTAACAATTTTTTCTTAATCTAAGTTTTTAAAAATAGTATTTTCACCTTAAGGATTCAATTTTTTAGATTCAATTTTTCGGCGATGTCTCTTCCTCTCTAGTGACCTCCAAACGACATCTCTTTCTCTTCGGTGCGACCTCCTTCCGACATTCCTCCTCAGTGTCTTCATCTATGGACGAAGACAAGACTCTTCTTCATCGACAATGACGTCAAGGAGGACCGTCGAAAGGAGGCACACCGAAGAGCAAGAGACGTCCCCTTGAGGTCATTGGAAAGAAGAGACGTTACCAAAAAATTAAATCTAAAAAATTGAAAATTCTAAGAGGAAAAATACTATTTTTGAAAACTTGAATCGAGAAAAATTGTTAGTTTTAGAATTCAGGAAGAAAAATAAAATAAAATTTAAGTTTATTTTTTTAATATTATAAATAAAATAATAATTTTATCTTTAAAACTGTTAATAAATATAATTTTTAAAATTAACCAAAAAAAACTTGAAAAAATAATATACTTTGATTGAGAAATAGTCCTTTGGCTGCAAAGAAGTAAGCCATTTAGACGGACAATATTGACTTTGGGTGGCCCGCATTAAATGGCCTTGGAAAATTACTTTATCTCCTCGACTGGAGAGGCGGCAAGAGTTTCTGCAAATACACCCTCCTCTCTTCATTTGTAACATACACACGCCTAATAAGATTTTCATTCAAGCCTCCCAAGTTCCGCTTTTCATTTTTATTCTACTTACATCAACTTCATTTATCTTCTTCTACTTAAAGTTTAATTTAATTATAATATCTTTTACTCATAATTTTTTATTATATTTACAATAAATAAAAGTTTATTCTTATTTCAAATGATGAAAGCGTAATAAAATAAAATATAATTGATCATTTATAATCAAAATAATTAGAAATAAACAATTATTTGAATTTATTAAAAATAGAGTCATGTTATGATATTTCAAGACAAATCTTTGCATTAATAAAATATGAGAAAGATGTTAGACATGTATTAATTAGTATCCCCTCATTGTTTGGGGTAACTAAGACAAGACTAATTTAATAGTTTGTAAGTTGTTAAATTTGCCAACCACAAAAATTAAATTATGATGAATTGTTTGTTTAAAATCTACAATATCTTAGCAATGGACTGGTATATATGTTTAGTCATTGATAAAGATAAAGGAAAAAGATACATATTCATTGGGAAAGACATCATAACTCATCTTCCATGTATGTGAGACAGTGAACACAAACATATAAATAAAGCAAAGGCTGTAAATAAATAATGTGTTTATATATTAAAGATCTTTATATGTCGCGCCTTATAAACATAGTGGTCACTAATTCTAATTATAAAAAACAAAATACTATAATATCAATATAATACCAACTGAAAGCATATGTATAAGATAAAAGAAGATGAAAGTATAATAAAAATAAAATATTATTGGTAACTTATAATTGAACAAATTAAAAATAAATAATTATTTTTATTTATCTAAAACTGAGTTATGTTATAATCAAAAACAAATCTTATATTGAGAAAGTATATATGATTGACCAAGGCTTGTACGACCTCCAGGTTCGCATTGGCTGCAGCCTCATGAAGAGTTGTGTTCCCGTAGCCATTCTGTTCTAAATAGCCATACCTCAAACTTTAAGAGAGTAAGAATTATAAGTAGTGCTCTCTATAATATAATTAACTATGTGTTGTGTGCTTTTATATATAGGGAATCCTTGCCAATGATACTTATGGAAAAAAAAAAAAGCCTTGTAAATGAAGATGAAGGGGTATCTTTACTTTGCTTAAATAATTGATGAAGTTCATAGTACAAACAACAAGAATATAATAAAGATAAAAGTTTATTCTTATTTCATAAGGATGAAAGTATAATAAAGATAACATATGATTGATAATTTATAATCAAATTAATTAGAAATAAATAATTATTTGAATTTATTTAAAATGGAGTTATGTTATGATATTACAAGACAAATCTTATATTGATAAAATACAATAGAGATGTTGGATATGTATTAATTAGTGTCCTCTCATTGTTTAGGGTAATTAAGACAACCGATTTAATAGCCAGTGAATTGTTAAATTTGTAAACTGTAAAAGCTAAATTATGATAAACTGTATATCTAAAACGTACAATGTCTTAATAATTGATTAGTTTTTATGTCCAATCATCGATAAAGATAAAGGTAAAAGATATATATTTATCGGGAAAAGATGTTATAACTCATTTTGCATGTATGTGAGACAGTGAACACAAATCTGTTAATAAAGCAAAGGTTGTAAATAAATTAAAAGTCCTTATGCATCCTGCCTTATAAATAAAATGGTCACTGATTCCAATTATAACAAGCAAAATAGTATGATATCAATATAGTACGAACTGAAAGCATATGTATAAGATTTGCTGCTCAAAAGATAAAAAGTTATTCGGATTTGCCCAAAACTGCGTTATGTTATAATCAAAGACAAATCTTACAACGAGAAATGTGTAAGATTTGCTGCTCTTCTGGACTCCTCGGTTCGCAAGCTTCCCGTAGATGGAGACAAAAATTTAAAAAAAAAAAAAAAGAGAGTTAATGAAAGGTCGGTTAAGCTTAAAAAAATTGTTTTAAATTGTCTTAGAAAAAGGAGTTTTAGTATTGTATACTATGTTAATAAAACTTTAACAAAATAAAATAAATATAGTGATAATAATATTTCAAGTATTATTATGTGCACCCATTTTCGGATATTTTTTTAAGTATTCAATTGGAATGATTGATTAATATTTTATTATTAATTTAAAATTATTTTGAGTAATTAGATTTTTAAAATTGAATATATATAGTTTTATTACAATATTTGTAAGTATCGATGTGTCATTTTTTTATTGAAATCAATGAAATATTATATTTTCCTATTGAAGAAATAGAACATTCAAATTTTCATATTAAAATGACCCAACTTTCATATATCTTATTGAAGTTATTGAACATATACAATTAGTATTTTGTTTTGTTTTAAAAACAAAGTGATTAATATTAATAAGTTAGATAGAACATTGGGGTCAGCAGCCCCACTCGTGCAACCTTATATATATATATATATATATATATATATATATATATATATATATATATATACACACACTTGTACGAATCAAATTATTATATTTTTTCAAATGAAAAGACCAAACTTTTATAATTTTTTTACTGAAATGGTCAAACTCTGATATTTTCCCATTTAAGATACTAAATTTTCACTATTATCTATTAAAAATATCAAATTAATCACTTTTAAAACAAAACAAACAATATAAATTGTGTTTATTCAATATCTTTTATTAAAAATACTAAAAGTTTAGTTCCTTACATAGAAAAATCTAAAATTTTCAACTCTTTCAATAGAAAAAATATGAGAATTTGGTTCCTTTAAGCCAAAAAAAAATTGATATAGTTCAACATTCATAAAAAGAATTAGTAATATATAAATAATTTACAAATATAAACGCCTAGAAGTGGAGATTTTTTGCAATCTCACTTGAATGTTCCTATGGTTGAGGTTCTCATGCGCTAGAGAAAGGCATAATCAAACTTATAGTTAGTAGAAGGCCAAAGGACTTATTCCCACCTAAAGCATGTTGTTTTTCCAAATTTTCACCCCTTAACTTTAAAAATCTTATTTATCTACCTATAAGCGATTAAGTCGGTCAGTTTTAAAGGCAAAATTGTCATTTCATTTGTAATATTAAACATAAACTTAAATTTTATCTCCCCCCCTTCAAATCTTAAAAACTAACTATTTTTCCCCATGTCAAGTTTTAAAGAATTACATTTCCCCCACTAGGGTTTAGTTTTCAAACCGAAGCCTCTCCTAGACAAAGATGAGATATTTATCTTTCCAGCTTCAATCGATGCCGACCAAAGTTCTAGGTGAGAGGGGAGAGATCATCGAAGAGAGAGAAGTGTCAAGAGGGAGAGGTTGTCAGAAATGGCATTGGAGATGGCGGCAAAGTTTGAAAACTAAACCTTAAAGGGGAAATGTTTATTTTTTAAAACTTGGTTTAAGAGAAAATGATTAGTTTTTAAGATGTAAGGGGGAAAAGGAGATAAAATTTTAGGGAGTTAGAGTTTTGTTAACTTTAACTATTCATGGGTGAGTAAATAGGATTTTCAAAGTTAAGGGGTGAAAATTTGAAAAAACAACATACTTTGAATGGGAATAAGTCCTTTGGCCTTAATAGAACAATAACTAGTTGTTGTGTTCTCCGAAATCTAATAAGTCGTGTGTTGTGTGCTCTTATATACAGGGACTTATTTTATCCTTGTATATGAAGATAAAGAAAAGTATTGTTACTTTGTTTAAATAATTGATAAAGCTCACTTGTATAAATAGTGAGAATAAAATAAATGTAAAGCTCATTCTTATTTTATTATGATAAAAGTATAATAACAAAGATAAAAGATGATTGATAACTTATAATTAAATGAATTAGAAATAAGTAGTTATCTGGATTCACCCAATATTAGGTTATGTTGTAACTTTCTAAGACAAATTTTACATCAACAAGGTATGAGAGAGATATTGGATATGTATATGTATCATATATTGTTTATAGATATTAAAATAAGACTGATTTATTAGTACCTAAACTTTTAAACTGTCAAAAAAAAATTTCAAGTTGCAAAACCTAAAAGCTATACTGTGATGGATTATGTGTTTTAAAGCGCATAATGTCTTAATAGTGAGTAAGTCGATATGTTTAGTCCTTTATAAAAATAAAGCTAAACATCACATATTTATTGTGAAAAGTGTTATAACTTATTTTCCATGTCTATGAACAACAAACACAAACTCATAAATAAATGAAAAATAATGGATGAATAATGTGTTTATATATTAAGGACTCTAACCGATTTTAATTATAAAAGGTAAAATAATACTATATTAGTATAATAGAATTGAAAGTATATATACAACAAAAGATTATGAAAACATAATAAAGATAAAAGATATTTGATTATTTATAATCAAACAAATTAAAAATAAACAATTTTTTGAATTTACCCAAAACTAGGATTCGTTGTAACATCCCAACACAGATTTTACATTGACAAAATACGAGAGAAATATTTGGCATATATGACATATCTAATATTGCTTGGAAATGCTAATACAAAAATAGTGTAATTGTGTATGAACTTTTAAATTGTCAAAGCATTTTTTAGGTTACAAAAACCAAAAGCAAAATTATATTGTATTTAAAATGAACAATATCTTAATAGTGATATTGTAGATATGCTTAATTCTTAATAAAAAAAAAAGTTAAACTACACATATTTGTTGGGAAATGTGTTATAATTTATTCTCTGTAAGACAAGGAACACAAACTTATAAGTAAAGCAAAGGTAGTAAATGAATAATATATTTATATTTTAAGATTTTATCTTAATTAAATATGGGTTTGGAATATTTATATTTGTGTCTTATAGATAAAGTGATTATCGATTCTAATTATAAAAATCAAAATAGTACAATATAATATGATTGAAAGTATTTATAAGATCATTTTTTGAGTTATAATTATAAAATTGATAGTCATATTCTCACAAAGAACTCATGCTCATTGAATAATAAGGCTATAGCATCTAAATTAATTTCAAAAATATTCTCAATGGCATTTACAAGATGAAAAAAAACTAGTACAAATCTCATAAAAAGCCTCAAGTATAATCCCATGATATTCCTTAGAATTCAGAGACATATAATAATTCAATAGGCTTTGAAGATCTTTGGCTTCTTTAATTCGGATTGGCGATATCATCTTAGCCATGGAAGATCTGAAATCTTCTCTCGAATCATAGGAGGACTTTTGCATGGCTATCATGATAATAACTTTAGTGATCCCTTCACTACCTCATTGCTTTCTTCTCTTTTTGTGTCTTGCCTCTTGCCTTTCTCTAATCATTTGGTTGAGTCTCTCTTGAACCATGGCATGTGCGTGGCTTGAGATGGATGGGAATTGATCGGAACTTGAACTTTCGGATTCCTCTGAGGAAGAAATGCTAAGTTTGCAACTGCAACACAAGGCTTTGGATCTCTTGAGTTTGTGCTTCTTGTAGTATTCTATGAAGGGTTTCTTTTGTCAGGCATGAACAAGGATCTTTGAAGAAGAATTTGTGGCAAAATAATCAGTAATGAAAATTTGGCAAGTGGGTCAGTTCAAACATGATTCTGTTTGGAGCTTAAAAGCACAAGCACATATCTTCAAGAGATTAGGAAAGGTTGGACAGGTAGAAGATTGGAAGCCAGTTGGGGAACATTTGTATTATTAATTGAGATAAAATGATTATCATTAGGTGGCATTCTTTTCAAAGACTAGTTAATTTGGAAAGTAAACATAGAGTCCATAAAGCCTTATGATTAAAATTTCATACTAAAAGAGGGACATACTAGAAAATTTTTGTCGGCTGGCTTCTTATGCATCCTTTTCGAAGGATGAAGGATATAGTCATTCAACCAGTAATTTTTGTATTGACATATTTGGATTTGTTAGAGGTTTTGATCAACCAATCTTTGCCAATGTTTAAACCAGTACTCAATCAGCTTGTTATGATTCAAAGTGAAAGGTATAGGACTTAAATTATACTTTGGAATTTAAAGCATGGGCTTTTGATCCAGTGTTCATACAGTTTTAAGTTTTATATATGTGCTCATCGAGGAAGTAAGCTCTTTCTTGATGCATACCAATCTTTTTCTCTTGGAATTGTGAAATAATACATGGGTTTGAATGACTTAGAGACATGATTATATGTTTTGGCACTGTTAATTAATTAATCAGTCAGAGAAGGGAAATTGGAATATATATGGGGAAATAATAGAAGCCTCTAATATATAACACAATCGATGTTTGGAAAATAAAGTATAACTCTTATTGAAGGATGAAAAAAATACATCAAATGTCTTAAATTTATAAATTCATTTTAATTAACTCTTAAAAATGCCCACTATTTATATGAACCAAAACATAGTAAAATACTTTTTTATTTGACAATCAAACACTTACTGGCCTCAACTTATATAAATCCTTCAGACTGGGAGCTTAAGCTTTCTATCATTTACATTTTTCTTAAACAACTGACCATCGATCAGAACCTGCTCTGTATGTGAAAGGACTTGTTTGGTCTACAATGGAACTTCGTCCGGTAGTTGGCTTCTAAGGCGGTGGAGTCTTTATGACACGTCGATTATTAGACAATCTATGATAGATGATGAGCAAACTTTTCTCAAATGAAGCATACATAGGAAATTGCATGAGTACAAATATGCTAATAGGAGAAAATGTAGCATTATACATGACAGTGGTGGCCCAATGTGGCTTTTCCGAACTAACTATCAGCAATATTGTTGTCGTTAATGCAATCATTGTTGTAACCAATGAAATGAAGAGTAGCGTGAAGCCAATTGAGAGTCTGTCAGGGAGTGCGTCGTAGAATTCTTTATATGGATATGGCAATGTAAGGACAAACAAGAACATTACAACTGAGGTCAAGGAGCATGCCAAAGCAATAACATCCATGACTGTAAAAGCCACAAAGAGACTGTGAAGAGACTGCTTTAGGCACAGTGTACGCAGCTGTAAGGACCACTCATGCACACCTGAACTAAATTATACTATGTGATTAATATGTCTTGACGTTAAGTACATGATGCATTTAATGGGTATCTACGTCTCATATAGTCCTATTGCTTTTAAATATCTTCTCAATTTATTTTTTATCTGAATTTGACTCAATCGAGGTTTATGCTACCTCCCAAACAGTCGAGCACCTTAACTTTAGCTATTTGTCCTAACTGGCCTTGCTAAGCCCTTTCCTTTCTCTTTTTTTTTCTCTCTCCCTCTTTAAACATTACCTAGGGGTAAAACAATCATTTCCTTACTTTACTAGAGATACACGATCATTTCAGACCTTGATCTCGTCATGCTCCTCACATAAGTCTTACATAGGTATGTACTCTATTAGGGATGGGCATGCCTTTAATTTTTTATTACTATCAATCTTGTGTTGACCAATGTTGACCTTACAACCAAACACGATTGTTCTTTCACTTGACACAATCATTCACTTTTGGGGAGACCGTTCCTACAAAATCTCATCACAAATCACAATTAAACATGGAAAAAATACTAAAATACCCTTAGACTTACTTATGGGTATTACATACCTTAAGTCAAAGCCACTACATTATGGTATACCAAATTCGGGACTTCTCATCATTTCACAGATACACTAAGTACCCTCTTTTTTACTAAGCTGTATGAAGGGCCTCAACAACTCACAATAGATGATGGTGTCTCTTTCCTCATCACCCATACAAGTACTCTTGAGTTTCTTTCCTTTACTTTGTATAATGTGTTAGTTGTTCCGTCTATCACAAAGAAATTATTATCTATGATAACAATTGTATCTTTCTATCTTATATAAATATTTCTTTGTTTAACACGCTAATTCATCTTCTTGTCAAATCTTGTCATTAAATAAATAAAAATCTATTTAAATACACGTTGTTGCATATATATATTTAAAAGACTCTCTTCATGATTTATAAAGTTTACCACACTTTTTTTATTTTATTTTTATGTAATAAAAACTAAAGGACAAAATTTCGATATAAAAATTTTGATTGACTAACGATTTATAGAAGTTACAAAACATTAAATTTATTTATTTTTTCACCCAGATAAAAAACCAAAAGGTGGAGGTGTGGCCCAACACATTTAGGCCCATCAGTAAAAATAGACTAGCTTGAAAGTATTTGAAAATTTATAGTGTTGTTTGGTTCTTTCGTTTAATTGTTAAGTAATATGATAAATAAATATATTAAATATTTAAATATTATTAACCTAATTTTAATTTTTTTATTATGCTATTTTCATTATACTTTTAGGATAAAAATATTTTTATTTTTAATTAATATAACAAATAATATAAAAAATATTTTATAATAATTATGAAAACTATCTAAATAAAAAAATATTTTGATATTTTTATCAAATATAGTAATAATTTATATCTAATAATTTTCAAGATAATTTATTTACCTAGTAATCTTTTATTTTTTTGTAATAAAAGATTATTCAAATAAAACACATCTTAAAAGGTAATATTAGTTGAACTTCATGCAAACTCTTTTTAAGGTTAGAATTAGTTGTAGCTTGGTGTGATGATTAAAACTCATCCGTCACTAACAATAACTTCATTCAACCAAAACTTCAAAGTCAAATCTCCTTGAGTTACTCAACGAAAAAGCACAAAATGGATGAAGACTGTGCTAAATATCTACTCAAATTCTAGGAAGGCTTTGAAGTAAGTATTGCAGAATAACTTCTTCTAATTTTTATAAAAGATTACATTTTTGCATTTCCGCGTAACACTTGTTATTAATGGAAGTGGATGATGACAAATGAAATATTCTACTAGTTATATCCGTATAATTCTTTGAGTATACACAAATTTAGTAAACAACTATAACTAATTATCAAAAATTAAATTTAATAAATAATTTTAAAATTCTCCTATTTTATTTTTTTTAAGTTTTATAGTTTCTTAATCCTTTTTAAATTTTTTTTTTTTTTGTGGGTTATGGAAAACCCACAAAAAATTCAAACCAATAATATTTCTGGTCAAGATTTCGCAGATTTAGTATTTCTTTCCATAGGACTTTTCATAAATTTTTCAAAATCACAAATATATTTCAGTATAATTTCATACACTTCAAAAAAAATAAATAACCAGCTAAAAGGGAAAAAAATTCAGGGAGGAATTGCTTTTGAACAAATGTGTAGCCTATTTGTTCTTTATTAATTTTGATTTGACAAATTCAAGTTGAAAATGATTTTAAAAAATGTTAACTTTGCATAACATAAATTATATTTTAAATTTAATTTATTTTAGAAATTAAAAGAAATTTTAAATTGGGGTTAAACAAAACGACTCAAACTAAAAAAGAAAAAACCCACAATAAATGAAAATTTTGAAAAATTAATATATTTATATATATTAATACACATACGAGTTAAAAATATTTCCAAAAAAAAAAAAATTAAATTGTGGTTCATAAAACGCTATTAAATACAAAGGAGAAACGGATGTTTTCACTCGTAAGCTTTGGCTTAAAAACCTTTTTTTTTCTCCTTAAATGAGATAAATTATGTTTTCTCACTAAAAATATAACTATGTTAATAGTAAAAAAAAATGCCTAAAAATGTGTTTAACATTTTATCCTTTCTACCTTATTTTTTTAAAATTATAATATAACCTCAAATCAACCAAAAAAAATTTTAAAAAAACATTCTGGGAAGATGAAGAGTTTCATCTTCCCTAACGAAGCTTTTCGTTTTTCACCGCTTCTCCGACACCTATCAGGTGTTCAAATGGAAGGAGAGAGACTATCGGAGAGAGATGACACTTCGGGAGAGAGAGACTGTCGGCAATAGAGTCGAAAATTTCAAAACAAAACCCTAAGATGAAACTGCTATTTTTTTAAATTTAGGCTGGGGGAAACTTTTAGTTTTTAAAGTTTAAAGGGCCAAAAAGAGATAAAATTTCAAGGGGTTAGGGTTTCGTTAATTTAAACTATTCATGGGTGGGTGTTTGAGATTATCAAAGATAAAAAGGGGAAATTTGGGATTGCAACATACCTTGGGTGGCAAATAGTCCTTTGGCCTTATTATTTCTCAAAATTTATGCATAGTGAAATTATTTATTCACATTTATGTCATTATTTTTAAAATAATTTATTTTAAGTGAAAAAATGTTTATTTATATCATTTAGAAATTGAAAAGTGTTTTGACTCTGACCTTTAAAGAAAAAGTGTAATTTATTCAATTTTTTATCATGTTATTCAACTTCTTTTTAAATATTTTTATTATTATAGTGTTAATTAATTATATTATGAAAATATATAAAATAAAAAATAATTTTAAAAAAATTATTAACACATAACCAAAATTTAAGTAAAAACACTTGACTTTTCACATATTTTAACGACATTTTACTTCCTGAAAGCCCCTCAAATATTTATATTTCAGCTCAGTCCATTATCTTCAATTCATTCCAAATGGCGCCCGGATTCCTCTCTCTGGGATTTCCCAGTTCTCTCATATAATAATACCACTAACAATAACTCAAGAAAGAAAAAACAGGCACGCAAACAAACAACATAAACAGAACCAAATAAAGAAGCGAAGCACGAATGAGAATCGTACGCAGAGATTTAGTACCCAGTGGACCTGGAAGCGTCAAGGTAAAATCTACAAAACCCAATTCAATTTCGTGCTTACTCATGCTGTATCGTGTTGTAACATTGAATTTGATATATGGGTGATTGCGCCTTTTCCAGATGGTTCCAGTGGATTCAGATGATCTTTGGTTTGCGTATAATCTCATAGCTCCTGGCGACTCCGTCATGGCTGTAACTGTTAGGTAGTAATTTTTCTTTGTTTAAAGATCTTTTATGTGTTTTCAGGCTTTTTATGCTCAGTTATAATGGGTCAGTTTCAAAATCAGATTTTTTTTCTTGTGAAAAACTGGTATTTTTGATATCATATATTAGGTTGCGTTTCAGGCGGTAGGTTCTCAGAATGGTACTGGTCCGGTAACGTTACTGGACTGATGTGATAGTTAGAAGTGCGATGTTTGGTTCTTGTTCTGGCTTTAATAGGTCAGTTGTAATTCAGCTTTGTTTGCTTTCTGATGGAACCCTGAACCTGCAGCACCTAATTCCTCAACACACCAATTTTATTTTTGGGTAATTCTCAGCACACCAATTTCTCACACACAAAAACATAAAACAGCCAACCCGCACTCACAGTCAAACAATACTCAGGATTGAAGACAAAACATTAATTCACACACACACACACACACAAATATATATGTGTTTGTGTGTGTGGATATATATACATATATATGTATTTATTTATGTATAATCAACGAGAGTTCCTATCTTTACAGAGTCCACACTAGATGATTAATATCAACAGCAGAAGCTAACCAACTAAAGTCCGGCAAATCAAGGAGCCGGAACTTCTCAATCAGCTCAATGCTTCGCAATCCCTTCTTAATTTATTCCTGCCTTCCCCCCTTCTTCCACCCCATAGGTCCATGTGAGATTCCCTTCTCCCCCCACCCAACATCGTTAGAATCTCTCCCTCGGCCACATTCCTTTACTGGTCCATTTGGCTGGTGTTGGAACCACGTCTCCTTGTGTACACTTTCCAAACCGAGGTCCTATCACTTTCTGAAAGCAATAGGAAATTTGATGTGACATGATAGAATATGTTCCTGAAGGGTAGGGTCATGCTAGGGTACCAGCCTAGTAACTTTATTGATTTGGCTATAAGTAGCATGTATTGGTTCTTCTTCAATGTCCATGCTTCAGTGGGTTGAATTATGAATCTGCTTTTGTGTGTGTAAAACTGGGAATTTTGACATAATATGATAATGTGTGTGGGTGGAAGGTAGGGTCACAGTATGGTAATGGATCAATAACTTCAACAGACTGATGTTTTGCTTACATATATTATTTTTTGGATCTTTGTAACAATGTTTTAAATAATTTAGTACATAAATATATAGTTTAATATCTTTTATAGTAAGTAGCATATTGCTACATGTAAACAAAATATCAATATATGTGAACAAAATACTGCCTCTGTGTCATTGAATACCCTGACTGTGATTTTAACACCGTAAAATATTGTTGCCATGTGATTTTAATGGCCGTAGACTTCTGATGAGTTACTAATCTGACTGTGATGAAACTTTTTGTAAGTTTATTCATTACTCTCATTGGAATTTATTTAAGAAAGGACTCATTGGAGAGGATGAAGACTGAAGCTCCATAGATCTTGAAGAAAAAAGAAATTGTAATTATTTAGATGATGATGGAAACATAGGACTTCAATTTATAAGTAGAATTGATTGATATGGTTATAGTAAGTAGTCCAAGACACATTTTTGGGAAATGATTAGTCGATGATATCCTACCATAAGATATAGTAAAACTCCATAACAGAGTGGTTGATTTGATATAACTTTATATTATGATTTGATTTTAGTTTTAAAATAATTGTTAAAATAACCTTTTGGAATCTACTCTAACACCTAACATAACATTAAAACAATGTCAATCAAAGATGATTAGGGCATTTATTAGTTCAGAATATCCAACACTAATGATAATATTGTCTTTAGAGAATAAAAAATTGGATCCTAAACTATGAGCTCTAACACCTAATACATCCTTAGAACAATGCTTGCCTAAATTGGTTAGACAAACTAGTATTCGACGATATGAACATTTATTAGAAAATGATATTTGACATTGACATATTTTACCGTGAAGACGATACATGATTATTATCTTATGATTAATGTTATTCGTATTGTGTGTAGATTCTCCATATTCATACTATTTAATGTATTAAACTTCCTTATTAGATGATCATTTCCATTTTTGACAGAAATAATTAATAATTACTAAATTTGTAACTAGATTAGTCTAGTCTATAGTCCCTTTTTTGGGTACAACCAATGAGGACATGATAGTAAAATTACAAGACACGCCTAGAGCCTTAGGCTACGACCTATGGACCGATCCAAGATGTGGGTCTTCATAAGAGGAGGTGGAGAAACATATGAATTTAGACAAAACTGGTTAAATAACGATTTCCCACCCAATGTTTTACGAAAGCACTTTTTTACTCTTTAGATTTTAAAATGTCAAATTTTTACCCATCATCCATTTTTATCAAAAAAATTTATTTGATTGTCCTGAAATTAATTGTTTTGCTTTTATTAAAATCACAAAACTATCATTAACATTTAATATAATTGTCAAATACCAATATATTATTAACAATTTAAAAGTTTATTACTTAAACCCTTATAAAATATCAACACTCTAATTGGCTTTTAAATATTATGTTTCGTTTGACTATCGATTCGGTTTTAAAAACATTGATATACCACTTTTCTTAAATTAGTGAAATAGTACACGGGTTTGAATGACTCAAACATATCATTGTATAATTTAGTACTATTAATTAATTATTCAATAGGAGAGTAAAAATTGGAATATATATATATATATAGATATAAATTATACAATCCCCAAATATTGAATTCAATATGAGTTTCTTGAAGTATACTTAGGATTGGGTAGATGTTTCGATAATAAACTAAAAATCTTATTGGAGCATAATGAAAATACACCGAATGTTTTGAATTGATGGAGACAAGATAATATACAAATTAAAAGATACCCACTATTTATATAAAATTCTAATAGAACAGAGTAAAAGACTCACTTATTTGATACTTATACTTGATTTGATCAAACCCTAAACAATTGATACAAAAGTTGCACTAATTTGTAATATCTCTTGCGCCAGAGACTTATCAACCTCCTTCGTTTGGCCTTGTAGCAACTTATCCTTCAGACTGAGAGCCTACGCTTATTATGATTAACATTCTTCTTGGACAATTTACCTCGTCCCCAAGCTACTCTGTATGGTGGAGGCTTTTTGAAATGCAGATTCCTAGACAATTTACGATACAACTTGAATAAAGTTTTCTCAAATGCAGCATACAGAGGAAAATTCGTGAGCGCAAATATGCTGACAGTCAAAAATGCAGCAGTGTAAATCATAGTGGTGGTCCAATGTGGCTTTCCCGAACAAACTATGAGCAATAATGTTGTCGCAAATGCAAGCATTATTGTAGTCAACGAAATGAAGATTAAGGCGAAGCCTATTGTGAGTCTGTCAGGGAGACTATAGTGGAATTCTTCACACGTATAAGGCTATGTGAGGAAGAACAAGAACATTACAATGGAGGTCAAGGAGCAAGTTAAAGCAATAGCCTCCATGACTGTGAAAACCAAGAAGAGAGTGTTGTTGAGGAAAACTGGAAATCCCTTCTCATTGGAACCTCCTGGTACAGTGTAGGCAGCTGAGAAGGTCACGATAGCAACGAGAACAGCCACTGCAGTGCAAGAGTGAGGAGTGTCTTTTCTCCTTTGCTGTGCTCGCTTGAGTAGTTCATTGTGCTTCGTTTTGAATAGCTCTTCGCAAGTCTTGTTTTCCTTGTTGTTGCGCAACATGGCGTAGTGGAAGAGTGTTACCTCCTCTGCACGCTGCATGTATATGGAAACATAACTTACATTTAAGCACATTTATGAGGTAAAAATCTTGTAGGAGAAAGAGGGGGCCGAGCTTATTTTGTACCAGTTTGTCTCATCCTGGAGTTGTTATGCAGGTCCTTCAGGGTTAATTTGTGTAGTCTCTTCCTCCATGTCCGCAGCATGGTGTAAAATGGTGTAGCCATTTGTGTCAACCTTTTGAACTACCCTTGTCATTAGTATTTTCTTATTTTTCACATGATTGAAGAGTGTTGGAGGCTAAATGAAAAAGAGTTTCACATTTAATAAAAGTTAGTAAAGTGATTGGTATTAAAATGTAATGGATTAAACTTTAATACAAACTAATTAATTTTATGTAATATGGATTTTGATTTCCACCCTCATCAACTCAATATATTTCAATAAAGAGATATGCCTCATGATAAAATCTTCTTTGGAAATATTATGTAAAGATTGAAGCGGTTCTTTCTTTTTCTGGGCTGAACACAGCCAAGTGAAATGCATGGTCCCTGGAGGTCGTTGCAGGATATGACAGCAAACGTTTATGTTTCTCATGGAAGCCCTTCAGAGATTTCCAATCGTCATTCAGGGCTGACTGATAAGACTCTTAAAAATCAGTTTTACAGCCCATCTCGACTCGTCAGATCAAGAGCTTCTTGTAGATGGTAAAAACATAATAATAATAGAAGCTTGGTTGAGATTAAAAATTTTCTTTAAAATTTGTTTTAGAAACAAGAAAGAACATGGTCTATATATTCAATTTTGAGTATTCAAATGATGTGATATTATTTATATATTTAATTGGATTATCAAAACTTAAACAAAATTAAATTTATATTCAAGTGGTTAGTTTTAATTAAAATAAATAAATTTTGATTATTGTAATAGAACATTTTGAAATTCTAGTCTTTTTAATAATTAAAAAAAAAACCAAAAGCCATCTAATATCTCATATTTAAATACCTTAAAAGTGATGTTATATAAAAAAGATACCAATGTGCACCCTTTTACATATATATATATATATATATATATATATATATATATATATATATATATATATAGGGATTGATTTTATCCTTGTAAATGAAGATGAAAAAGTATTATTACTTTGCTTGAATAAATGATAAAGTGAGAATATAATAAAGATAAAGTTCATTTTTATTTTACAAAGTATGATAAAGATAAAAGATGACTGATGATTTATAATTGAACGATTTAAAAATAAACAGTTATTCAGTTTTATCCAAAACTAGGTTACGTTAAAATATCTTAAGGGGTCATTTGGTTATCGGTTTTAAAGATTACTTTGGTAATCTATTTTAAAGATTACCTTGGTAATCTATTTTTTATTTCCTTATTTGGTTTGTCAGTAATAAAAAATTACAGTAATATTCTATTACCTACGTTGACGTGACATGTAATATAGGTGGTAATCTAATTACCACTTTCACTTTAAGTATTTAAATATTACCAAGGTAATCTTGATTTTATTATAATTATATTAGTATTTATTAATTTTTTGAGACAAAAATAAATTTAGTTTTAATTAATATGACAAATAATATAAAAAATATTTAAAAATAATTATATTTAAGAGTATTTAAGTAAAATAATTTACTAGTAATTTTTTATTACCTTTAACCAAACACAATAATTATTTATACCTATTAAATTTTATCAAATATAGTAATTATTTATACCTAGTAATCTTTTAAGTAATATATCTTCAAGGTAATTTTTCTATTTCGATAATAAAACATTGTTCAAATCAAACACCCCCTAAGAGATATCTCACATTGACAAAGTACAGAAAATATGTTGAATATGTATGAGCATTTTACATAGCTTAAAGATGATAAAAACAAAACTAGTTTATTAATTTGTTAGCGCTTAAACTATCAAAACGTGTACATATTTTGGATTATCAAGTTTAAAAGTTAAACTGTGATAAATTATGTGTTTAAGCATACAATATTTTAATATTGAATCGGTTGATATGCTTAGTCTCTTATAAAAATAAAGCTAAATAACGTATAGTCATTAGGAAAAATGTTATAATTGTTCTTCATATATGTGAAACAGTAAACACAAACCTATAAATAAAGCAAATGTGGTAAATGAATAATATGTTTGTGTATTAAAGATCCTTATGCATCATGTTTTATAGACAAAGTGGCCACTGATTCTATTTATAAAAAAGAAATAATAAAACAATATCAATATAATATGATTGAAAGTATATATAAGATAAAAGGTGATGAAAATATGATAAAAATGATACATGATTGATAAAATTTGGCAAGCGGGTCAGCTCAAACATGATTATGTCTTTGAGCTTAAAAGCATAAGCACATATCTTCAAGAGATTAGATAAGGCTGGAGGAAGAAGATTGGAAGCCAAATAGGGAATATTTGTATTGTTAATTGATTATCATTAGGCTAATATGGAAAGTAACATGGAGTCCGTGAACAAAAAAATTTAAAAAAAAACATGGAGTCCATGAAGCCTTCTGATTGAAATTTCATGCTATAGAGTGACAGAATAGAAAATTTTGGTCGGTTGGCTTCACATGCATGCCTTATATATAGAGGATACAGTTCTATTCTGGCTACTTGCTTCAGTTGAAGTAGTCGAAGCTAAAGTAAACTAATTTAACAGAAGGCCAAAATTATTTCAAAAAATAATTAATGAAAAATTTGCTGAGCTTAAAAAAATCACTTTAAATTTTGTCTCAGACAAAAGAATTTTAGCATTGTATACCAATACAATGTTAATAAAACTTTAGCAAAATTAAATAACTATAGAGATAATTATACTTGAGTACTACATTGTGTATTTAGTTTTGAGTATTCAATTAAGTATCTAGATAATCTGTCATTATATGATTAAATAATATTTTATCTTAATTTAAAATATGCAATCACATTGTAACACATCATTTAGGTGCCCAATTAAATACTCATAACTAATTGTACATAGTTTTGTTGAAATATTTATAGGAATTGATCTATAATTTTTTTATTCAAATAATTGAAATAACAAAATTTTCTATTAAATAAAGTAAATTTTCAAAATGTTCTATTAAAAAACCAAACTTTTGGTAAATCTTATTAAATGTACCAAACAAACATAAGTAGTGTTGTTGATTTTGTTTTATTTTAGTAGCATAGTGATTAGTTTGATACATTAAATAAAAAATAGTAAAAATTTAGTTATTTTAATATTAAAATTTGAAAGTTTGATAATTTATATAGTAAACTTTGAAAATTTAGTCTTTTCAGTGGAACAAAAAAACAAAATTTAGTATATCATTATTGGATACCTCTAAGTGATGTTATCCTATAAATATATAATAAGTTAGATGGGACAATAGGGTCATTAGCCCTCATTGACCTAGCTACCTCAGTTTTTTTAAATTTTAACGTTTAAAACAAATTTTTTATTGAAGGAACTGAACTTTTAAATTTTCCTAAATCAAGCTTTTAGATTTTTTTCATTGAACAAACAATATTAATTGTGTTTATTTGGTATCTTTAATAAAAAAATACTAAAAATTTAGTCCTTTATATAGAAAAATTTAAAAGTTAAATTCTTTCAATAGAAAAATATAAGTGTTTGGTTCATTTTATTAAAAAATAAAAGTAAATGTTGGTATAGTTCGACATATTTATAAAAAAAGGATTAGTAAAATATTAACAATTTGCTAATACAAATACGTAGAAGTGGAGAGTTTTACGAGCTCACTTGAATGCCCCTATGGTTGAGATTCTTCATGGGCTAAAGAAATATAATAAAGATAAAATTCATTCTTATTTTACTATGATGAAAGTATATATAATACAAATAAAAAGATATTGATCATTCTCAAAATTGGGTTACGTTGTAATGAGTAATATTATATGTATATATTTTGAATATACAAAATAGATATATAAATGATGTGTAATCATGTGTTTGAATGTTATTTTCTCTTTAATTCAAAATTACTCAATCGCACGATGATATATCATTTGTGTATTGTTTTTGTATATTCAAAATATGTATGCATAGTTTTATTAGTGTTATAATTCATATCCCAAAACAAATCTCATATTAATAAAGTATGAGAAAAATATTGAATATATATAAACATCCCACATTACTTGAGGATGCTAAGTATTGTTACTTGGCTTAGATAATTGATAAAGCCCGCTGATACTATTAGTGAGAATATAATAAAGTAAGGTCTTTAAAACCGGATCAGTGATTGAACCGATTATTTTATTAGTTCATGATTCGACTAACTGGTTTGACCAATTCAACCTATTATCAAATTATAATGAATTTATTAAATAATATCAATAATTTAGTACATGTTTTAAACATAATCCATGTGAATTCATTAAAAACAAATGTGTACAATCATCAACAACAAGAAGATATATTTGCTTCTTTGAAACATAAATTTCAATTCATTAAAAAGAACCTAAACAAAACAAAACAAAAAAACAATTTAAAATATCTTAATCAAATAATTCACACATGGATGCTCCAACCACTCTTCATATTAAAAAAAAAAAAAAAAACTATATAACACTTATGATATATCGCTTGAAGTGTTATCATGGATGGGGGCCTCAGTTTAATGATGAGAATAAAAGATGGGATCTTAGAAGTGTGGCATTCTATAGAACTATATATGTTGCTAGGAATTTTCAAAAATGAGTGTTTCTATAACAAAGCAGCAGAGACAACTCAGCTTACTTCCCAATTTTAAATTGTACAATTTGGGCTATTTGGCATCTCTCTGCAACCAGAGGGAGGTGCAGTTGCAATACGGGGCAAGATTTCCATTGGCAGACAACCACGTTGCCTTTGTTCCAAATTGAACTGAAGCTGCCGCCTTTGTTCCAAATGGGGGATAAGTTTTACAAGAACTGAAATGAAGAACTGAAGCCCCTGCCTCTGTTCCAAAATGCGCAAAATATGAAAAGGGGGATAAGTTTTACAAGTTAGGGCTCGCAATCACGTTGACAAAAATGTATATTAAATGCAAATTGGTTAAACCTAGTTCTGCCGGTTTCAACCGATTCATCCAGTTCGTCAATTTTGACCAAATTTGATCGAATCAATAATTAACCCAGTTTATAAAGTAAATTGGACCAAACTTGTAGCTGTTATCTGGTTCAACCAAGTAAACTGGCCGGTCCGTCTGGTTTTCAAAACCCTGCAATAAAAATAAAGTTCATTCTTATTTTTACTATTGTGAAAGTATAATAAACATAAAAGATGATTAATAGTTTATAATCAAATGAATTAGAAATAAACCGATAATTGGATTCACCCAAAATTGGACTACTTTATAACATCTCAAGACAAATCTCATATAGGTAAAACATGGGAGATATATTGAGTATGTATGAACATCCACAATACGTAGTCTTGCTAAGACAAGAGTAGCTTAGTAGTCTGTGGGATCCTAAATCGTTAAAGAACAACACTTTGCATATGTTCAAAAGCAATGGATTGTGTATCCATAACGGACAATATCCCAATAGTGGGCCAATTTATTAAATATGAATGTTAGCAATAATAATATTAGAGTCATTTCGCATGTCTTCGTAAGTCATACATTTAGTCCCTTGATTGTCAATCCCAACAATAAGTATTAAAACTCAATGAAACATATTCATTAAAAAATACTTTATAACCATGTATATAAGACATTGAACACAAACCCATAAATAAAGGATGCTGTCAAAAGTGGATATTGATGGGCAAATGAATAATGTGTTTATATATTAAGGTTCTTATCTTAACAACTTACAAGTTTGGGACCTATGAAAAAGGCGTTAATAATAACTTGTGCTTCACGTCTGTGAGGTAGTAAACACAAACCTATAAGTAAAGCATTCTTTCAAAGGTGGATACCGATGGGGCATCGGAATGATGTGTTTATATGTAAAAATTCTTATCTTAACCACTTACAAGTTTTGGACTTGTGTGCATTGTCACATATTCATTGGAAAGTGCAAAATAACTTATTCTCCATGCTACTGAGACAATGAACACAAACCTATAAGTAAAGCATGCTTTCAAAAATAAATACCAATTAGGCATATGAATAATGTGTTTATTTATTAAAATTCACATCTTAACTGCTTACGAGTTTTGTAACTTTGTGGATTGACACATAGTCATTGGAAAATGTGTTATAACTTATTCTTCATATCAGGGAGATAGTGAACACAAACCCATAAGTAAAGCATGCTTCAAAGGTGGTTATTGATGGGATACATAAACAATGTTTTATATATTAAGATTCTTATCTTAACTATTACAAGTTTGAGAGCCATGTGCATCGTAACTTATAGATGAAGTGGTAATCTAATCTAATTATAAAAAATAACAAATTAGTTAGTACAATATCATTATAATATAATTGAAAGTATATATAAGGTCATTCTTTGAGTTATAATTACAAAATTGGTAATAATATTCTTACAAGCATGCATGCTTATTGAAAAATAGGGCTATAGTTTCTAAATTAATTTTAAAAATAATCTTAATGGCATTTACCAAACAAACTAATACAAACGCCATAAAAAACCTCAAGAATAATCCCATAATGCTCCTTGGAATTCATGGACATATAATAATTCAACAGCCTTCAAAGATATTTGGCTTCTTCAATCCATTTTGCCAATATCTTCTCAACCATGAAGGCTCTGAATTCTTCTCTCGGATCATAAGAGGACTCTTCTATGGCTACCATGCAATAACTTTAGTGATCCCTTCACTGTCTCTTTGCGTCTTGCCTCTTGCCTTTCTATACTCATGGGTTTGTGTTCAAAAAATACTTTATCAAGGAAGGAAGGTCTCCATTAACGCCATGAATCCGCCCAATAAGTTTCTAGTTCCCTTATATGAATACTACTTTTCTCTTGGATTTGAGTAATAATTCTTGGGTTTGAATGACTCAAAAACATGATTGTATGATTTGGTACTATTGATTAACTATTCAGTTGGAGAATAGAAGTTGAAATATATATGTAGAAATTATACAAGCCTCTAATACTGAGTTCAATAGAAGTTTCTAAAATAAACAAATGACAAAAATTAATATATGAAGAGAATTAATATTTGGAAAATAAACTAAAAATCTTATTGAATCATCGTAAAAATAGATTAAATATTTTGAATTTATAGACTTAACATAACATACCATCTAAAAGACACCCATCATTTGCATAAAATTATATTAGAACAGACTAAATTTTTTTTTTATTTGACACTTATTCTTAACTTGGTCAAACAGAATTTCCTCTCATTTGTAATATCTATTGGATTAGAGACATATTATCCTCCTTTATTTAGCCTTAGGACAACTTATATAAATCCCTCAGACTAGGGAGCTCGCCTTGTTATGATTAAGATTCTTCTTAGACAATTGACCTCGTTCTAAAGTTGCAATGTGTAGTGGAGGCTTTGTGACATGCAGATTCTTAGACAAATTATGATACAACTTAAGAGTAAAGTTTTCTCAATTGCAACATAAATAGGAAATTGTGTGTGTAAAAATCCTAAGAGAAAAAAATGTACTAGTATAAATGATAGTGGTGGTCCAATGTGGCTTTTCCAAAGTTGAGTACAGATTAAGTTACAATTTGATAGCTTAATATGAGTTCAAAGGCTTGTTGAAACTCTTTCTTCTTTTTTATAAGATTTTTCCCTTTTTTTCAACAGTTTTTTTTAGTGATCATCTTCTTCTTATTATTATTTTTTTTTACCATTCAATATCATTTATAAAATTAATGTTCACCATTTGATCAAATCAAACTCAAATTCTCTATTTGAATTTTAAATCAAGCTTGAGTAAGTTTTTATTTGAGTTTAATTTGATTTAAATTTATGTCACACTAACTAGCAGGATATTCTGTTGCCCAATCGGAAAAGAAAATTCTAGACCTTAATTTTTTCTCACAAAAGCAACATGATTGTGTTGTTACATGCCAACTAATTCTGAATAAAATACAAATCGTTCCTTACATCAAATCTCAATTTAACATCCACGTGTCAATAATCCAACCCATTTGGACATCAACCTTCTAAACCCAATATTACCCTCACAATCTCACGAAACAAAACCATTGTGTCCAAGGACAAAGTCCTCGTCCCAAAGTTTCATCTAGACAACATCGAGATATCACGAAGGCCAAGGTTTTGTGTAAATTCGGGTTATATCCCATTAATTTTAAAAAATTTAAATATTTATTTATCTGATAAAAATTTAAATATATATTTATTTATTAAGTATTATTATTATTATCAGAATTAAATAATGATTTAAAAATTTTATTGAAACTTATATTTTAGGATTATCTTTAAATTTTAAATTTTATATTTATATCTTCCAATCTTATATTTTCCAAATTTAAAAGTTGAGTTTCTCCCCTCCCTCAAGTCAAGGTTTGCAAGCTTTTATCTTTTTGTGGTATACAACTGCCCCCTAGCTTTTTAAATTCATCTCTTTAGTTCTAAATCTTTATCTTTTGCAACCATTCGTTCTCTCTGATCATTAGCTTTCTCTCTCCCGTTATTCTCTCTTCCCTCTCTAATTGTCTTTGTTGAAGATAAAGATGATTGAAGAGAGAAGGAAGAGTGACTAGGAGGGAGAGAGCTGACGGCCGAAGGTGATGAATGGTCATTCAAGAGAAGAAGAAAAAAAATTCATTGAGGAAATTGACACTTTTCAAACTTTGAATAGAGAAAAATTGTTAAATTTTTAAACTACGGTAGAAAATGTAATAAAATTTTAGTTTTTTTTAATTTTTAGCTAAATGATTTTATTCCTGATAATAATGGTAAAATTTAACAAATAGATGGACATTTGAATTTTCAAAAATTAGTGAATAAAAGTATATTAAAGCTAAACCTAGGTTGGGAATAGCGTTTTGGCTCCCACCTGAAATGACAATTTCCACCTGTTCAGTTTGAAAACCCAATTACCCACTAATCACTCATATCTGTCAAACCTTCTGTTAGTTTTCAAATTAAATTACTGATTTACCCTTATTCAAAGGATGATTCCCAAATACTCAATTACAGCTCAAAGCACGTAAATCCATCTAGCAAACATTGAACTTTCTTTCAATTTTTTTTTTTTAAATGCTTGATTTCTCCTTTCTTGACTCTTTGAATTTTCATCTTCGACTAGAAAAAAAATTCAAAGAAAGTTGGAGATGGAAATTCAAGCATTTATATGAAAAAAAGGGAAAGAAAGTTTCCTTTCACCCACCTCCATATTTATACCACTTCCACAGTTCCACGCTTTTGTCCATTTCTCACAATCTTTTCATCTTTCTTTCCGGTTTGGTGACCATCAACAGTTACAACAGTCCACCATGTCTGGGATGATGATTAATCTGTCAATTGGATGTTGACATATGTTACCTAGAAAAACAGGTATGGAAAACTTATGAAAGGAGATTTTAGTCAGAGATGGAAATTCAAAGAGGGGAGATTTTCTGGGTCTGCTGAGTCAAGATAGGAAAAAAAACAAGCATTTGAAAAAAAAAAAATTGAAGGAAAGTTTTACATAGGTTTACGTCCTTTGAGTTAAAATTAAGTATTTGGGAATCATTTTTTATTTAGGGATAAATCAGTAATTTAATTGAAAATTAACAGAATATATTAACATGTACTAACAGATATGGTAATGGGTGAGTGTTTAGCTTTTTCAAACTTATCGGTGAGACTTTGTAAATTCAGTAAACATTGGGTGGGACCTAGTTATTTGGCCTTTGGCCGGTTACAAAACCTAGTGCCCATGCTATTTCTGGCCTATCGCCTGCTCGTCTATTTACAGACTTCTCATTGTAATCAACAAACTGAAGAGTCAATGGCTTCACTCTCTCAACTCACCCAATTCCCATGCAAAACCGTTTCTTTAACGGCACCTCATCAGCATCTCACTACTGTGAAGCCTTTGATTCTTCCTCTAAACTCGATCAAAATTTCGCAGAGAATCACTGAGAAGTAGCTGAGCGCAAGGCCGGTGTTCGTGGCTCGGGCCGTGGACTATGACGAATGGTATCCCGATAAGGAGGACGAAGGTGCCGCCGTGGCCGTAACAGAGGAGGAGAAGCCCGTAGAAATGACGGAAATTGAAAACTTGAAGAAGGCGTTAATTGATTCGTTCTATGGGACTGATCGCGGGTTGACAACGACTAGCGAAACGAGAACGGAGATCGTTGATCTTATTAGACATCTTGAAGCTAAGAATCCGACTCCCGCACCAACTGAGGCGTTAACTTTGCTTAACAGCAAATAGATTCTTGCGTAAGTGCTTGTTTCCCTTTTATGGTTTGTGGGAAAATTATGGTGAAGGGATTGAATTTGGTTGTTTTAAAAATTGGGTATTTTTATGGCTTGCTAGTGCTTGAGTTGATATGAATCTTTGATTTATTTAAGATGATATATCATATTTGAAACTGGGTAGTCAAGATTGAGTGGTTCGGATAAAATAGACCAAACTACTCATTCCCACCCAAGGTATAGTGAAAACCCAATGTGATATTTGTTAACTTTTGGAAACTTAAATACTCACACATCTATTAGTTTTGGCTATTACAGTCGAGGATAAAATTATCATTTAAAATTTTTTATTTAAACAAAGAAAAGTTATTTCTTTTTTCCCCTTAGTTTTAAAAACTAATCATTTTTGTTTAACTCAAACTTTGAAACATTGCATTTACATCCAAAAAACTTCATTCTATCTTTCCGGCCACTGTTCTTTATGAAGTTTCTCTTCGACAGTATCTCCCGTCCCTCCATAGTGGTTTCCCGATGCCAAAATCACCAAAAATATGGTTGAAATGGCTAGATTTTCTCACACAGATCTATGCAAAAATCATACAAACTCGTGCAACTATCAGTTCATCATTGACACACAAATCAATCAGACAATGTTGCATCGCACAGATCCATGTGAGAAAATCTGACCATTTCAATCAGTTTTTCGTTGGTTTCCACTCTGGGAAATCACCATGGAGGGAGGGGAGATGTCGCCAAGGAGGAATGCTAAAAGTACGACCGTTGGAAAGATGGAATTAAGCTTTTGGGGGTGTAAATGCAATGTTTCAAAATTTGAGTTAAGGGAAAATGGTTAGTTTTTAAAACTAAGGGGGAAAAAAGAAATTAATTTTTGTTTGTTTAAATAAACTAGGGGAAAATGATTAGTTTTTAAAACTAAGGGGTTAAAATAAAATCAATTTTTCTTTATTTAAATAAAAATCTTTAAATGAGGATTTACCTCTGATTGTAATTGCCAAAACTAACGGATAGGTGAGTATTTAGGTTTTAGATAGTTAGTAAGGTTTACTTTGAATTTTCACTATACCTTAAGTGAAAATAAGTCTTTTGGCCAATAAAATATAAAGTTAAATTGTTTTATAGTTAAGTTTGAGTTTTGCTAGTCAATCGTCAGATGATTTTTTGGGATTCGAAACAATATAAACTGGTCCTTGATCATACCCGGATATTCCCCTTATTAGGAGATGGATTCAAGTCAAGTTTATCTCAAATTACCTTGGAGTTTGGTTCAATTTAGAAGAAGCTACGCTCAAATTTCAGTCTAAAAGGAACTGAGCTGGAATTCGACTGTAATAGTAATGTAGCTGAGTCAAAATGGACTAGAACTCTTCGGTTGTAGCTGAATCAAACTCTTCTAGGCTTAAGAATTTAGTGAGCTGAAAGCCCTCAAGTTCGAGTACAAAATTAATCGTTAGATTCGAACTCACCAAAACTATGCTTGTTTTGAGCCGTTCGAGTCAAATTGACAATCGAGTTTGGATTAGTTAAGCTTGATTATGTCTCCAACCCTATCTAAGAATCTGACTTTGGATATGTGTGGCCATCGGCTGCAACCTCCATTAGTACCAATGCCAAATATGAAGTCCCAAGTCCCAAGCGTGTGCAGGTTTCGCGTCCAGATTTGTAAGTCTGGGTTCATCTCTAATTGGCCATTTCATTTCTGTGTGTTTAGATCGAGATTGAAGAAGACATCATCGAGACTCCTCAGATATCGGACTCCATAGTTTTACCTAACAATGATATCAGACTCTATGGTTTTACCTGACAATGACGAATTTCTGGGACAAAAGATTGACCTTTCCCCATTGAAAGGCTTTTTTACCAGTCCAAGATACAGCTTCATCTCAATCTCTAACAGCGATGTGCAGTCTTGGTTGCTAACATCATAGCTGGGTGAAGAGCTTCATATTTCCAGGGGAGACGCAGGCAGTGTGTTTGTGTTCATCAAGGAAGCTCTCTCCTAACGCCATGAGCCCGCCTAATAAGTTCACTTATATTATCATAATTTTCTGGTTCTCTTAGATGGAAACCAATCCTCTTCTCTTAGACTTGTGAATAATACATGGGTTTGAATGATTCAGAAACATGATTATCTGATTTGGTACTGTTAATTAATTATTCTAATGGAGACAAGAAAGTGGTATTACATGGAGAAATTATACAAGCCTCTAATATTGAATTCAATAAAATTCACAGTATATGAATTAATATATGGAGACAATTGGTACTTGGAAAATAAGCATGTTATTAAACATGATAAAAATACATTAAATATTTTAAATTTATATTCTTAAAAAAAACCTAGTACTTGCATAAAATTTATCAGGACAAAAAGTAAAATATTCTCTTGTTTGACATAAAATTTTAACAGAACAAGAGTAAAATACTCTCTTATTTGACACTCACTGTTGACTTGATGAAACTCAGGATAATGAAAACAGGGTCATACTAGTTTGTAATGTCTTATACACTTATCAGCCTCAACTAACATAAATGTCAGACTGGGAGCTCGGGCTTATTATCGTTAACAGTCTCCTCTGACAATTGACCATCGTTCTCAAGCTGCTTCGTGTGCGATTCGGTTTGTTTGGGAGCTGCTTTGTCTGCAAAGGAACGCTGTCTGGAAGCTGACACGCCAAATCTTAAACAATCTACGATACAACTTGAGCAAAGTATTCTCAAATGCAGCATACATGGGAAAATTAATTAGCACAAATATGCTGATAGGAAAAAATGCAGAAGTATAAAGGAGAGTGGTGGTCCAATGTCGCTTTTCCAAACGAACTATGAGCAATAATGTTGCTGCGAATGCAATCATTGTTGCAGCCAATGAAATGAAGAGCAAGGTGAAGCCTATTGTGAGTTTATGGGGGAGTTGGTGGACGAATTCATCATACTTAAAAGAAGATGTGAGGATGGACAAGAACATTACAACGGAGGTTAAGGAGCAAAGCAAAAACGTCCATGACTGTGAAAAGCAAGAAGAGAGTGCTGTTGAGGAAAATTGGATACCCCTGTTCATTAAAACCTCCAGGCACAGTGTACGCAGCTGCAAAGACCACTGTAGCAACGAGAACAGCCACTGCAGAGCAAGACTGAGAAGTGCCTTTTAGCCAAGTCTGTGCTTGCACGAGTAGTTTATTGTGCTTCAAATTGAATAGCTCGTCGCCAGTCTTCTTTCCGTTCTTGCTGCGAAACATGGCGTAGTGGGCGGGCGTGATCTCCTTTACACGCTGCATATATAGAAACATAACTTACATATAAACACGTTTATTAGGTAAAAATCTTGTAGAAGAAAGAGCCAGGGGGCTTACTTTGTACCACTTTATCTCTTCCTGGAGTTGGTATACAGGTCCTGCTAGGTGACGCTTTGTAGTCTCTCTTTTCATGTCTGCAGCATGGTGTAAGATGGTGTAGCCATTTTTGTCAACCTTTCGGACTAACTTTGTCATTGGTATTTCCATATTTTTCACATGATTGAAGATTTCATATTGACGGTGCTTAATTGCCACATGCAGTATGTTCTGACCCAGATCATTGCAATGCTCAACTAGCTGGGGACATACTTCCAGTATCTTGTTCACAATTTCTACTATTCCGTTTTCAGTCGCCAGGAATAACGGGATTGGCTCATAATCTCCTTGTGAAGAGTGGTCTTTATCAAACGGAATGATTTCATCCCAAGAAGAATATCTTTTTATCAGTGTCTCCGCTAGTTTGAAAGCAAGTTTATGCTTTCTCTTTTCTTTCAAGATGTCACCCCTTACTCGTGCACAGATTTTTTCCAGTAATTTAAGCCACCCTGTTCGTGTTTAGCGACGAAGAAAGAAATTATATAGAATATCTGTTAATCGAACAAAATAAATTTTTTACCTTTTGAAATTTTTTTAGCAGCTTTTTTACCATCATCTGCATTGTCACCGTCAGGAAGGCCTATAAATTGATACAAAAGGTCCTTTTAACATATCCTTATGCATACATTATCTTTAATAGAATTATGGAAAGGTGAAAATATACTTACAGAAATATATGAATCTGTAGAACAATCTGCCCCATTGATATCCACTTTCGAAAGCTGAGGGCATGGTTGCTAGTAGGTGAAGAGAGGTCTGGCCATCTAGGTTTTTGAGTGCTGCTAAGGATTCATCCATCTTCAGTAAATATAGAGCCGTTTCTGAGAATATTTGAAAAGAAAGCACATCAAATATATATTTCATTTCAAAGCAAAGTTAAAGAAGCTAGGTGAGTAGAGATAGAGACCAAAATGGTGGCCTGTGATGGCAACGTGCAGAATGGAGGCATCAGGCTCTGGCTCTGATATCATTTCACCTTGAATGGCACCAGGCAGTTCATTGGAGGCTTTAGGTTTGGGCTTTACCTTGATGGAGCGTATGTTTTGGCGGTGAATATTTTTAAGCTTAGAATATTTTTCTTCTTCAGTCCTTCCTTTTTCTTCTTGGTATATTAATCTTTTGTGAGAGATTCAAATGATGTTTCAGCTAAAAACTTCACCACCTCTGTTTTCCCAAATGCAGCAGCAAGAAAAAGCGGGGTTTCTTTATCCTCATTCACAGCCTCTTGGAGCTTTTCCCTAGGTGGATCTTCAATATCTTCCTCGAGGAGCCTCCGATGATGTCCGACCAAAGCCTCCACGGCCTCCAGGTTCCCATTGGCTGCAGCCTCATGAAGAGGTGTGTTCCCGTTTCCCTTTTTTTCTAAATAGCCATACCTTACCATAGAATGTTCTTTGGAAATATCTTTGGAAAAAAAATAATAATAACAATCAAAGATTGGTTGAGAAAGGAACCTTAGTATTGCATACTATGTTAATAAAAATTTTAGCAAAATTAAATAAATATAAATATAATAACCCAACTTTGATTATTTAATTGGATATTTAGTCTTATGTGACTTTATCCTTAATATAAAATTATACAATCTTATGATAACAATCATTTAAGTATCTAATTAAATATTTAAAACTAAATATACATAGTTTTATTATAATAAGCATTGGTTTATCAATTTTTTTATTAAAATAACTGAAATCTTATATTTTATTATTAAAGAAACTAAAAATTCATATTTCCCTAATAAAATGATCAAACTTTATGTATATCTTACTAAAGATATCAAACAAACATAATTAGTATTATTTATTTTGGTTTATTTTAAAAACAAAGTGATTAATTTGGTATCATTAATTAAAAAAATAATGAAATTTAATTATTTTAATAATAAAATTTGATAATTTAAATAATAAAATTTAAAAGTTTAATTCTTTAATTTAAAAATATATATAATTTGGTATATTGTCGTTGAATACCTCTAAATAATGTTATCCTATAATTATATATATACCCATCTATAGATATACTCATCTACATACTTCTTTTGAGTGCTTTAATGTTTTAAAATAAAAAGCAATACCAATGTAGCTTTTTACATCAATATATATATATACACACATATGCTCATTTAAAAAAAAAAATGCCAATGTGACTTTTAGTTTTCTTTTTCTTCCGGAAGAAACTAAACTTTATTATTTTTTAATTAAAGTATCAAACTAATATTCTTACATTTAAAACAAAATAAACAATATTAATTATTTTTGTTTGATATATGCAATTAAAAATATTAAAAACTTAATCTCTTTTATTAAAAAAATCTAGAGGTTCAATTTCATAAATAAAAAATATATAATTCGATATATTCATAAAAAAAGTTAATAATATATTAATAAGTTACAAATATGAATACCTTGAAGTGGAGAATTCTGTTACCTCACTTGAAGCTCCAGTCGTTGAAGTGCTTCACACGCTCATGTCAAGAAAGACCTTAATCAGGCAGACAGTAAAAGAGAGTAAGAACTGTAAGTAGTGCGTTTATATACAGGGAATCCTTAAGCTTGTATTTTCTCATCCCCCGAAATTTTGAATTTCCCCATCAATAATTGGACGGCCATGATTTTTTTAATATAAAAATATATTTTCTGATGTTGCTTCAAGATTTTTTCACATAATTCCACGTATTAAACAAACAGTTTCAACTAAACTCCCTTAATTTTGTCAGGTGCATTCATGTTTTGGCTTACATCTCAATTATTTATATCACCAAAGATACTGTTGATTGACATATTATGTCTGACATATAAATTAATAAAATAGCAATAAATTTTGTTAGTTGTAATCCACTTAGTTGTTTGTCTATAATTATTATGCATAGTCATCTTCAAGATTTAACTCTAAAGAGAATTTTTAATTGTATAATAAATTGAGTTTTAAAAATTAAACATGTCAAACTCGGATCACTTGATTTTGGTATAACTAATGGGGCCATGACTCACAAAATTACGAGTTATGCCAAACTCGTGGTTCATGTGACCGATGTCAAGGGCCCTGAGCCATGATTAGAGATGGCAATTTATACTTGATTTTAGGGACCCTGACTCTCTTCGACCCTAACGGGGAGGGGATTCTCCGATAAAAATGAAGAAAGGGGTGGGGATGGGGATGAAAAAAATCTCCGTAGTCGGGGACGGTGTGCGCAGTGCGTGCGGTGCACGCAGTGCGTGCTGTGAGTGAGTAGTGCGAGCACCCTGATTAATATATATAAACAAAGTGTGAGGGTGCGCGCGCACCCTTTCTTATATATATATATATATATATATATATATATATATATATTAAATAATATAAAAAAATATATATTAAATATTAAAATATTTAATATAATATATATAAATAATAATAATAATAATTTTTAAATATATATTATATTATTATATATTATATATATAATATTATAATATAATAAATATATATAATAATATAATATTATATATATAAAAAAAATATATGTACAGTGCACTGCACACTGTGCATTGTGCGCGCACTGCACACTCACAGTGCACTGTGTACAGTGCGCGCACTGCGCATGTATTGTGTGCACCGCGCACTCCACACGCACTCACGCACTCTGCGCGTACTCCGCACGCACCCACGCACTCCGCGCGCACTCCGCACGCACCCACGCACTCCGCACGCACCCACGCACTCCGCGCGCACTCTGCACGCACCCACGCACTCTGCACGCACCCACGCACTCAAACCTTCCTTCAAGTGCCTACGTATACAGGGCTGGGAGGGTATTTTTGGAATTATAAAAAAATTTGCTTATAAAAGTAAAACTACTGTGCATTTGCCTAAAAAGGTATAAGCGGAAAAATTTTTACCTATTTTAATTAATAACCTAAATTTTTGTAAATGATACTTACAAAAAAACAATAAAGGCATCCGTACTTAAATAATAAAGATAATGTTAAATGTGTGGTGGACCACATGGGCATAGTTGGTGGGATTGCATTAAATGATTTCCCACATGTTAATATAATTTTCCCGCCCAACAAAGAATGGCCCAAGGACTATTTCTCACCTAAGGTAAACTGGTTTTTCAATTTTTTTTTTTTGGTTAACTTTAAAATTTTATTAATCTATTTATAAACATTTAAAATTAACTGAGTTTATTAATTATATTTTTTTTTTCTAAACTCTAAAAACTAACAATTTTTATCTAACCCAAATTTTTAAAAATAATATTTTTCCCATTAAAATTTTTAATTTTTTAATGATATATTTTCCTCTTCGATGACCTTTAGGTGATGTCTCTTTCTCTCACTGTAGCCTCCTTCGAACGATCCTCCTCGGCCTCATTTTTGTCTCTAGACAAAGACGATTCATTTTCGCTAATGACGATATCAAGAAGGACTCTTAGAAGGAGGTCGTGTTAGAGAGAAAGAAATATTGCCTAGAGGTCACCAAAAAGGAAAAGATATTGTCGAAAAATTGATTCTAAAAAATTGGGTACCCTAAAAGGGAAAATGCTCTTTTTAAAAACTTAAGTTAAAAAAATTGCTAGTTTTAAGGATTTAGGGAAGAAATGAAATCAAATTTAAATTTATTTTTTAATATCACAGATAAAAAAATAATTTTACTTTTGAAATAGTTAATTTTAACTATTTATAGATGAATAAATAAAATTTTTAAAGTTAATTTAAAAAAACTCAAAAAAAACAACCTACTTTGGTGAGACATAGTCCTTTCGCGGCAAAGAAATAAACCATTTGGATGGGCAATATTGAGTTTGGGTGGCCTGCATTAAATGGCCTTGTAAAATTACTTTATCTCATCGACCGGAGGGGCTGCAAGAGTTTCTCTAAATACACTCTCTGCTCTTCATTTGTGACGTACACACACCTAATAAGATTTTCATTCAAGCATCTCAAGTTTTGCTTTTCATTTTTATTCTACGTGCATCAACTTCATTTATCTTCTTCTTCTACTTAAAGTTTAATTTAATTATAATATCCTTTACTCATAATTTTTTTTAATTTTATTTATAATATGTTATTAACATGATCAGCTTACATATATTTTAATATCAGTTATCCTTCAATTATGTTATTATTTTGTTTGTATACAACAAATACGAATATCTCAGTTATGATATTATTCTATTTACAAAATACAAACTATTGATGTTTTAATTATTGTTATCTTCTATTTAATTTTTTATTTATAATTATATTTATTTACAACCCCAAGTTTGCAAAATCATAATCTAGACCTGAAGTTCTGAATATCATGAATTTGAATCTGAAGTCCTAAATATCATTTGTAACCTAAAGTTTACAAAACCTTGAATCTGGGCCAAAAGTCCGAAATATTATTTGAATAATTATTTTTATTATAATAATTGTATATGATTTACAACCTAAAGTTTGTAAAATCATAGTGTATATATATATATATATACCAAAGTTTCATCAAAATAATTTTTTTATATTAACTATATCACATTTGCAACTCAAAGTTTGCAAAAATTGTGAAAAATATGGACTTCAAGTCCAAAATAGAATCAGAATTAAAGTTTACATATTATAATATTTTATATACTAATTACAAAACCAGAAGTTTTGAAAATATGAGATAATATATGAACCTAAAATTTCAAAAATTAATCTCAATATTTCTTTTACAAAACTAACTGCTTTGTAAATATAGAATAATATCTGAACTTGAAGTTTTAAAAATTAATTCATACATATTGTCTACAAAATCAGAAATTTTATAAATACGATAATATTTGAACCTTGGATGGCACCAGGCAGCTCATTGGAGGCTTTAGGTTTGGGCTTTGCCTCGATGAAGCGTATGTTTTGGCGGTGAATATCTTTAAGCTTAGTATATTCTTCTTTAGTCGTTCCTCCTTTTACTTCTTGTATAAATCTTGTGTGAAATTCTAATGATTTTTCAGCTAAAAACTTCACCACTTTTGTTCTCCCAAATGCAGCAGCAATAAAAAGCGGGGTTTCGCCGTTCAGATTCACAGCCTCATGGAGCTGTTCTGCAAGTGGATCTTCAATATCTTCCACGGCGAGCCTGCAATGATGTCTGACCAAAGCCTCTACGGCCTCCAGGTTCCCATTGGCTGCAGCCTCATGAAGAGGTGTGTTCCCGTTGTCATTTTTAACTAAACAGCCATGCTTCGCCACAGAATGTTCGGAAATATCAAGTAAAAATTGAAGCGGATCTTTACTTTTGCTGAACATTGCCAAGTGAAATGCATTGTCCCTGAAGGCCGTTACAGGAAATAACAGCAAACTAACATTATTCTGGTAGAAGTCCTTCAGAGATTTCCAATCGTCGTTCAGGGCTGCCCGATAAGGCTCGTACAAATCAGTTTTACTGCCCGACCTGTCTCCTCTGTTCATTCGTGCCCTGTAAATGGAGACAAAAAAAGTATTATTTATTTTGGTTTGTTTTAAAAATAAAGTGATTAAATTGGAATTATTAATAAAAATAATGAAATTTAATTATTTTAATAATAAAATTTGATAACTTAAATAACAAAATTTAAAAGTTTAGTTCTTTAATTAAAAAATATAATTTGGTATATTGTTGAATACCTCTAAATAATGTTATCATGTAATTATATATATTCTTATCTACATACCTCCTTTTTAGTGCTTTAATGTTTGAAAAGAAAAAATAATACCAATGTGTAGCTTTTTATATCAATAAATAAATAAATATATATATATATATATATATATTAAAAAGAAAAAGCAATGCCTTTTTTTTATATATACATTTAAAAAAAAAAGCTATAGCAATGTGACTTCTAGATTTTTTTAAGGAAGAATCTAAACTTTATTATTTCGTATTTAAAGTATCAAACTAATATTTTTCTTTTTAAAGTAAAATAAATAATATTAATTATATTTATCTGTTATAATCAATCAAAAATACTAAAAATTAAGTCACTTTTGTCAAAAAAAATCTGAAGGTTTAATTTTATAAATAAAAAATATATTTCAATATATTCATAAAAAGAGTTAGTAATATATTAAGAAGTTGCAAATATGAATACCTGAAAATGGGGAGTTCTATAATTTCACTTGAATGCTCCAATCGTTAAAATTCTTCGTGTGTTAGAGAAAGTGTTTACTCAAACTTTAAAAGAGTAAGAATTATGAGTAGTGCTCTATATGATATAATTAACTATGTGTTGTGTGCTTTTATATATAGAGAGTCCTTCTAAATAAAGATGAAGAGGTATCCTTACTTTGCTTAAATAATTGATAAAGTTCACTCGTACAAACAACAAGAGTATAATAAAGATAAAAACTTGTTCTTATTTCATAACAATGAAAGTATAATAAAGATAAAATATGATTAAAAACTTATAATCAAATCAAATAAAAACAAACAGTTATTTGAATTTATTCAAAATGGAGTTATGTTATGAGATTTTAAAACAAATTTTATATTGACAAAATACGAAAAAGATATTGAACTTGTTGTAATTAGTAACCCTTCATTACTTGAGATAATTAAAACAAAACTAGTTTAATAACATGTGAATTGTTAAATTTGTAAACTGTAAAAACTAAATTATGATAAATTGTATGTGTAAAACCTACAATATTTTAATCTATATGTTTAGTCAATGATAAAGATGAAGGTAAATATACATATTCATTAGAAAAAATGTTGTAACTCATTTTCCATGTTTTGAGACCATGAACACAAACCTATAAATAAAGCAAAGGCTATGAATAAATAATGTGTTGATATAAACAAACCGGTCATAATATCAATATAACAAAAGATGATGAAAGTATAATAAAAATAAAAAATGATGGATAACTTATAATTAAGCAAATTAAAAAAACAAGTTATTGGGATTTATCCAAAATTAGATTATATTATAATAAAAGACAAGTCTTACGTCAAGAAAGCATATATGATTGACCAACGCCTGTACGGCCTTCAGGTTCCCATTGGCTGTAGCCTCATGAAGAGCTATGTTCCCGTAGCCATTCTGTTCTAAATAGCCATACCTCATCATAAATTTTTCCTCAGAAATATCGAGATTAGATTGAAGCGGTTCTTTACTTTTGCTGAACATTGCCAAGTGAAACGCATTGTCCATGGAGGCCGCTATGTTTCTCGTAGAAGTCCTTCAGAGATTCCCAATCGTCGTTCAGGGCTGCCTGATAAGGCTCGTTCAAATCAGCTTTACTGGCCATCTCGGCTCCTCGGTTCAAAAGCTTCCCGTAGAAATTGCTTTAAATTTTGTCTTAGAAAAAAGAATTTTAGTATTGTATACCATGTTAATAAAACTTTAACAAAATTAAATAAATATAGCGATAACAATATTTCAAGTATTATTATGTGCATCCAGTTTTAAATATTTTTTTAAGTATCTAATTAGGATGATTGACTAATACTTTATTCTATATTCAAATTATTTTATTGTATGATGATATAATATTTTGGGTAATTCAATTCTCAGAATTGAAGACACAAAGTTTTATTACAATATTTATAAGTATCGATATGTCATTTTTTTATTGAAACGACTGAAATATTATATTTTTCTATCGAAGAAATCGAACATTCAAATTTTCTTATTAAAAGGATCCAACTTTCATATATCTTATAGAAGTTATTAAACCTATATAATTAGTATTTTGTTTTATTTTAAAAACAAGGTGATCAATTTGATACTTTCAATTAAAAATATTGGATGTTTAATCATTACAATAATAAAATTTAAAAGTTTGACTATTTTAATAAAAAATTTTAAAAGTTAAATCTTTTCAAAAAAGAAAGAAAGTGTAGTTTGCATATCAGTATTGAATATCTCTAAATGATGTTATCTTATAAATATATAATAAGTTAGATAGAATATTGAGGTCATCAGCCCCTAACAACACTTGTACAAATCAAATTATCATATTTTCTCAGTTTAAGGAATTGAATTTGTTTTTTCTAAAAAACAAACTCAACTTTTAAATTTTTTTGTTGAAATGATGAAATTTTTATATTTTCTTATACGAGAGACTAAATTTTTATAATTATTTATTAAAATTATCAAACCACTCACCAAGCTTTTAAAATAAAACAAATAATATAAATTGTTGTGTTTGTACAATATCTTTTATTAAATAATACTAAAAGGCTAGTTTTTTCTGTAGAAAAATTTTAAAATTCGATTCTTTTAATTAAAAAACTATAAGACTTTGGTTACTTTAACAAAAAAAAAAAATTGACATAGTTCATTATTCATAAAAAGAATTAGTGATATATAAACAATTTACAAAAACAAATACCTAAAAGTAGAGATTTTTTGCAATCTCACTTGATTGTTCCCAAGGTTGAGATTCTCATGTACCAGAGAAAGATCATAACCAAACTTGTAGTTAATAGAATAATAACTAGTTGTTGTATTCTCTGAAATTTGATAAGTCATGTGTTGTGTGCTCTTATAGCTAGGGACTTATTTTATCCTTATAGATGAAGATGAATAAGAGTATTGTTACTTTGCTTAAACAATTGATAAAGCTCACTTGTATAAATAGTGAGAATAAAACAAAGGTAAATTTTATTCTTATTTTATTATGATAAACGTATAATAATAAAGTAATAATAGAGATAAAAGATTATTGATAACTTATAGTTAAATGAATTATAAATAAATAGTTATATGGATTTACCTAATATTAGATTATGTTGGACACTTGTATAAATAGTTAAACAAATCTCATATCAATAAGGTATAACAAAAATATTGGGTATGTATGTATATCTCACATTATTTATGGATGTTAAAATAAGACTGATTTATTAGTTCGTAAATTCTTAAACTGTTAAAAAAAGTTTTAAATTGCAAAACCCTAAAAGTTATACTGTGATGAATTATGTGTTTTAAAGCGTATAATGTCTTAATAATAAGTCGACATGTTCAATCTTTGATAAAGATAACACTAAACATCACATATTGGGAAAAGTGTTATAACTTAATTTTCATGTCTGTGAACAGCAAACACTAACTCATAAATAAATCAAAATTGGTAAATGAATAATGGGTTTATATGTTAAGGACCCTAACCAATTATAATTATAAAAAGCAAAATAATACAATATTAGTATAATAGGATTGAAAGAATATATATGTAAAAGATGATGAAACCATTATAAAAATAAAAGATGTTTAATTATTTATAATCGAACAAAGTAAAAATAAACAATTTTTTGAATTTACGCAAAATTAGGTTTCATTGTAGCATCTCAACATAAATTTTATATTGACAAAATATAAAAGAAATATTTGGTATATATGACACATCTTATATCACTTAAAAATGCTAATACAAAACTAGTTTAATTATTTGTGAACTTCTTAATTGTTAAAATATTTTTTAAGTTATAAAAAACAAAAGCAAAACTATTTTATATTCAAAATAGACAATATTTTAATAGTGAGGCTATATATATATATATATATATATATATATATATATATATATATATATATGCGCATTATCCCTTGATGAAGATAAAGTTAAACTATACACATTTATTGGGAAATATGTTATAATTTATTATCTATGAAACAGGGAACACAAACTCATAAGTAAATGAATAATATGTTTACATATAAAGATTCTCATCTTCATTGTTTATGAGTTTGAAATCTTTATATTCATATCTTTTAGATAAAGTGATTATCAATTCGAATTATAAAAATCAAAATAGTAAAATAACAATACAATATGATTGAAAGTATAGATAAGATCATTTTTTGAGTTATAATTATAAATTTTGGTAGTAATATTCTCACAAAGAACGCTTGCTCATTGGCAACACAACTTTTTATGTGTCACAAATAATCATGTTGACGATAACAAATTTAAAAAAATCATAAACCAAGAGACAAAATGAGGAAGGTCTGAATCATATCCATCTCACAATTTATTTATATTGAAATCGTAAAGAATACAAAATTAGAGGAAGATAAAGTGATGGACAAAAGAAAGAATGAGTTAACAATGAAAGAAACAAGAAACAAAGAGATTGAAAATAATGATGAAGCAAAGAATAATTTGGTTGCTGGAAGATATGTTTCATTTCCATTATAAAAGCATTGAAAAGGGCAAGTTACGGTTGTCTTCTTGTCCTATTTAGTCTTCTCATTTCCATCAAATTTACCAATAGCCACATGTGGGGACTCTTATCACTTGCTTTATTTATTTAATATTTTATCATACAAACATTTAAAGCAAATTTAGTTTTATAGTTTTCAATGAATGAAATCATATGCATTTTAAAAAAAAAATTTACAATGAATTTGCCATCTATTATTCATTGACAACGTTTTTAAAATCGAATTAGTGATTAAATTGGTCATTTTACTAGTTCGTAGTTTGATCTATTCATGACATCAAGAGAGAGCTTCCTTTCTTGATAAGCACATGTATATAACTCAGCCATATGAACACTGGATCAAAAGTCTATGCTTTAAATTCCAATGTATAATTTAAGTCAAATTCTACTTCAAAATAAGAATAAAAGATATTATATATGGCTAAGATGACACTTGAAAATGGGACCAGGAACGGGCATTCTAAGGCTAGAGGGCAATAAAATTGTTTGGCTAGCTTATTCTTGAGTATACATGCATAAGAATGCTAGCTAATAAAATCTCAACTATCTTTATGATGAACAATGATTAAACAGATCCATGTATTTAGACAAGGATATATGTATGAATTAGACACTTATCGACCTCAATTTATATAAATCCCTCAGACTGGGAGCTTAGTTTTTTTTATCATAAACATTCTTTTTAGATAGTTGACCATCGATCGGAAGCTGCTTTATATATGAGAGGACCTGCTTGGTCAACAATGGAACTCTATCCGAAAGTTGGCTTCTAGAGCGGTGGAGGCTTTATGACATGTCAATTATTAGACAATCTACAATAGATGATGAGCAAATTTTTCTCAAATGAAGCATACATAAGAAATTGCATGAGTGCAAATATGCTAACAAGAGAAAATGCAACAGTATACATGACAGTGGTAGCCCAATGTGGCTTTTCTGAACCAACTATGGGCAATATTGTTGTCATTAATGCAATCATTGCTATAGCCAATGAAATGAAGAGTAAGGTGAAGCCTATTGAGAGTTTGTCAAGAAGTGCATCATGGAATTCTTTATATTAATAAGGCAAAGTGAGGACGGATAAGAACATTACAACCAAGGTCAATGAGCAAGCCAAAGCAATAATGTCCATGACTGTGAAAACCATGAAAAGAATGCTTCTGATGAAAATTGGATACCTTTTTTCATTGGAACCTCTAGGCACAGTGTACGTAGCTGTGAAGACCATTGTGAAGTGTCACTATATCTTACATGCACACTTGAACTGAACTGCACTATATGGCTAATGTTCTTTGGCGCTAATTGTATGATACATTTAATGAGTGTCTATTTCTCATAGAGCCTTATTGTTTTCAAATATCTTCCTACTTACACACAAAGCTAATGGTTATCTAAGTGTATATTATTTTTCTTAACTTCCACTACTTTTGACTTGGATTTGACTCGATTGGGGTCTATGTCACTCTCAAACAGTTGAGCACCTTAACTTTAGCTATTTGTCCTAGCTTGCCTTGCTAAGCCCTTTCTTTTCTCTTTCCCTCTTCAAACATAACCTAGGGGTAAAATAATCATTTCCTCACTCTACTAGAGATATAGGGTCATTTAACACCCTGATCTCCTCGTGCTTCTCACATAAGCCTTATAGAGATGTGTACTCTATTAGAGATGGGCATCCCTCTAATTTTTTATTATGTTCAACCTTGCATTGACCATTGTTAACGTTATAACCAAACATGATTGTTCTTTCACTTGACATGATCATTCACTTTTAGGGAGATCACACACGGACATATGTCTCATACCATATGACTAAATAAAATATTTCCTCAGAATGAATGCACAATTGCTCTTGTAAAGTTTTGTTCTACAAGAGGATACACAGACGTGTGGTTATTTCGCACAATTGTGCATCGCAAACTGTGATTTTCTAATCTACTGGTTTAACGTTTTTCTAGCATTGGTAATAATATTCTTACAAGTATGCATGCTCATTGAAAAATAAGGCTATAGTTTCTAAATCAATTTTAAAAATAATCTCAGCGACATTTACAAAACAAACTAGTACAAACGCCATAAAAAACCTCAAGTATAATCCCATGATACTCCTTGGAGTTCATAGACATATAATAATTCAACAACCTTCAAAAATATTTGGCTTCTTCAATTCGGTTTGCCAATATCTTCTCAACCATGGAAGCTCTAAATTCTTCTCTCGGATCATAAGAGGACTCTTCTATGGCTACCATGCAATAACTTTAGTGATCCTTTCATTGTCTCTTTGCTTTCTTCTCTCTTTGTGTCTTGCCTCTTGCCTCTTGCCTCTTGCCTCTTGCCTTTCTCTACTCATGGGTTTGTGTTCACAAAATACTTTATCAAGGAAGGAAGCTCTCTCTTGATGCCATGAATCCGCCCAATAAGTTTCTAGTTCCCTTGTATGAATATCACTTTTCTCTTGCATTTGTGTAATAATTCTTAGGTTTGAATGACTCAAAAACATGATTGTATGATTTGGTACTATTAATTAATTATTCAGTTAGTGAATAGAAATTGAAATATATATGTAAAAATTATACAAGCCTCTAATACTGAATTCAATAAAAGTTTCTGAAGTAAAGAAATGATAAAAATTAATATATGAAGAGAATTAATATTTGAAAAATAAGCTAAAAATCTTATTGAAGCATGGTAAAAATAGATTAAATGTTTTGAATTTATAGACTCAACATAACATACCATCTAAAAGACACCCACCATTTGCATAAAATTATATTAAAACAGACTAAAATATTCTTTTATTTGACTTTTATACTTAACTTGGTCAAACCCAAAATAATAGGAACAGAAGTTGCTCTCATTTATAATATCTATTGGATTAGAGACATATTATCATCCTTTGTTTAACCTTATAGCAACTTATATAAATCCCTCAGATTGGGGAGCCTAGGCTTGTTATGATGACAATTTACTTCATTCTGAAGTTGCTATGTGTAGTGGAGGCTTTGTGACATGCAAAGTCTTAGACAAATTATGATACAACTTTGAGTAAAGTTTTCTCAAATGCAACATAAATAAGAAATTGTGTGAGTGTAAAAATGCTAAGAGAAAAAAATGTAGTAGCATAAATGATAGTGGTGGTCCAACTTAAGTTACAATTTGATAGCTTAATATGAGTTCAAAGGCTTGTTGAAACTCTTCTATTTTTTAAGTTTTTTCTTATTTTTTTTATGGTTTTTAATTATTATCTTTTTTTTTTTACAATTTAATATCATTTATAATGTTAATAGTCATCATTCGGTCAAATTAAACTAAAATTTCATATTTTAATTTTAAATATAGTTTGAATAAGTTTTTATTTAAATTTAATTCGATTTAAATCCAGCCACACTAACTAACTAGTAGGATATTCTATTGTCCAATCAAAAAAGAAAATTCTAGACCTTAATTTTTTTCTCACATAACACAAGCAACATGATTGTGTTGTTACATTACTAACTAATTCTGAATAAAATACAAATAGTTTCTTACCTCACATCTCGATTTAACATCCACATGTCAATAACCCAATTCATTTGGATTCCACCATTCTAAACCCAATATTGCCCTCACAATCTCAAGAAACAAAAATATTGAATCTAAGGACGAAGCCTCATCCCAAAGTTTTCAAACGGACAACACTGGGAAATTACAAAGGCCAAAAGACGTATTTCCACCCAAAGTTTAGTGTAAATTTACTTATATCTGTCAATTTTTAAAAATTTATTTATTTATTAAAATTTATTATTATTATCAAAATAAAATTATTATTTAAAAATTTTATTAAAAGATTACTCTGAAATTTTAAAATTTTCATTTCTATCTCATAATTTTATATTTCTCAAATTTAAAAACTGGTTTTTTCTCTCTCAAATTGAGGATTATAAACTATCATCTTTTCCTTATATACACCCCCCAAACTTTTAGTTTTTAGATCTTTATCTCTGATTGTCAACTCTCTCTCTCCTGATCACTCTCCCTTTCTTCTCCAATTGTTTTTGTAGGAGACGAAAAGGGTTAAAGAAGAAACAGAGAGTGATCAAAAGGGAGGGAGAAAGCAAGAGGGAAAGAGCAAAATGTTAGATATGGCGAATGATTCTCAAAGATAAGCAGAAAAAAAACTATAAGGGAAAAATGAGCACTTTTCAAAAATGAAGAAAAAATGTTAAATTTTTAAATTAAGTGATAAAATTTTAATTTTTTTAAATATTTTTAATTCAATAATTTTATCTTTGACAATAATAATAAAATTTATCAGCTGATTGGGTTTTTAAAAACAATAAAACTATGTATACTCATTTTTGGTATACAATTTATATACACAGATGAGTTGTTATTATGTGATTGAATGTTTCTTTATCATATGATGACACATATTTCAAAATTACCTAATTACATTATGACATATTACTGTATACATAAATTATATACCAAAAATAGGTACATATAACATTGTTCTTTTAAAAATTAACTAATGTAACTTTACACTTACGCAAAACCTTGGGTGGGAACAAGTGTTTTGGCCTATTACAAAACCTAGTGCCCTTGGTGTCTCTGGCCCGCCGCCTGCTCATCTATTTTCCGACTGCTCATCGAAATCGACAAACTGAAGAGTCAATGGGTTTACTCTCTCAACTCACTCAATTCCCATGCAAAACCCTTTCTTTAATGCCACCTCATCAGCATCTCATTACTGTGAAGCCTTCGATTCTTCCTCTGAAGTCGGGCAAGATTTCGCAGAGAATCACTAAGAAGTAGCTGAAAGCAAGACCGGTGGTCGTGGCTTGGGCCGTGGACGATGACGAATGGTGTCCCGATAAGGAGGACGAAGGTACCTCCGTGGCCTTAATAGAGGAGGAGAAGCCCATAGATGTGACGGAGATTAATAACTTGAAGAAGGCGTTAATTGATTCGTTCTATAGGACCGATCGTGGGTTGACGGCGACTAGCGAAACGAGAACGGAGATTGTCGAGCTTATTAGACAGCTTGAAGCTAAGAATCCCACTCCCGCACCAACTGAGGCGTTAACTTTGCTTAACAGCAAATGGATTCTTGCGTAAGTCTTTGTTTCCCTTTTATGGTTTGTGGGAAAATTATGGCGAAGGGATTGAATTTGGGTATTTTAAATATCGGGTATTTTTATGGTTTGCTAGCGCTTGATTTAATTTGAATCTTTGATTTATTTAGGATGATATATCATATAATCTGTTATTTGAAATTGGGCAGTCAAGTCAAGTTTTAGTGGTTTGAATAAAATATAAAGTTAAATTGTTTTATAGTTTAATTTGAGTTGTGGCAGGTCAAGCTTCAGATGATTTTTTGGGATTGGAGACAATATAAACTGGTCCTTGATCAGACCTGGATATTCACCCTATCAAGAGGTGGATTTAAAATTGAATTTGAATTTGACTGCAACAATAATATAATTGAGTCAAAATGGATCAATACTCTTTTGTTGTAATCGAATTAAACTCTTCTAAGTTCACAAATTTAGTGAGCTCAACATCCTCAAGTTTAAATCTGAGTTTGAATACAAAATCAATTATTAGGTTCGAACTCACCAAAACTACACTTGTTTTGAGCCATTCAAGTCAAATTGATAATCGAGTTTGAATCAATTAGGCTCGATTCTATCCCTAACCCTATCTAAGAAACTGACTTTCAAAATGTGTGGCCATTGGCTACAACCTCCATTAATAACCATGCCAAATATGAAGTTCGAAGTCCCAAGGGTGTCAAGGTTGGGCCTTTGCCATCTCTGAATGCATTTGACATTTGTAAGTTTGGGTTCATCTCTAATTGGCCATTTCATTTCTCTGTGTTTACATCAAGTTTGAAGAATGCATCATCGAGACTCCTTAGATATCAAACTCCAAAGTTTTACCTGACAACGATATCAGAATCCATGGTTTTACCTGACAATGACGAATTTCTGGGACAAAAGATTCACCTTTCCCCATTGAAAGGCTTGTTTACTTCAGTCCAAGATGCAGCTTTATCTCAATCTCTAACAGCAATGTGCAGTCTTGGTTACTAACAACATACCAGGATGAACAACTTCATATTTCTGGGGAGACGTAGGCACTGTGTTTTTGTTCATCAAGAGAGCTCTCTCTTGATGCCATGAGCCTACCTAATAAGTTCACTTATAGGGAGTGTTTGATTTAACTAATGTTTTATTATCAAAATAGAGATATTACTTTGAAGATAAATTATTGAAAAGATTACTGTATATAAATAATTATTACGTTTGATAAAATTTGATAAAAATTGATGGTATAAATAATTAATTTATTTGGTTAACAGTAATAAAGAATACTAGTAAATTATTTTACTTAAATGTCATTTAATATAAATATTTTTAAATATTTTTTATATTATTTGTTATATTAATTAAAAATAAATTTATTTTTGTCTTAAAATATTAATAAATAATAATATAATTATAATAAAATCAAGATTACCTTGATAATTTTTTAATACCTAAGGTAAATGTGGTAATTATTACATGTCACGTCAGTATTGGTAATAAAAAATTATTGTAATATTTTATTACTATAAAGTAAATAATAAAAAATAGATTACCAAAGTAATATTTAAAAGACTCTAACCAAACAGCCCCATATTATCATAATTTTTTGGTTCTCTTATATGGAAACCAATCCTCTTCTCTTAGATTTGTGAATAATACATGAGTTTGAATGACTTAGAAATATGATTATCTGATTTGGTACTGTTAATTAATTATTCTATTGGAGAATAGAAAGTGGTATTATATGGAGATATTATACAAGCCTCTAATAATGAATTAGTATACGGAGACAATTGGTTCTTGGAAAATAAGCATGTTATTAAATATGATAAAAATACTTTAAATATTTTAAATTTATATTCTTAAAAAACACACACTACTTGCATACAAATTTATTAGAACAAAAAGTAAAATATTCTCTTGTTTGACGCTCACTCTTGACTTGATGGAACCCAAAATGATGAAAACAAAGTCACACTAGTTTGTAATATCTTGGTACGCTTATCAGCATCAACTAATATAAATCTCACACTCAGAGCTTGGGCTTATTATCGGTACACTCACCTCAGACAATTGACCATCGTTCTCAAGCTGCTTTGTGTGCGATTCGGTTTGTTTAGGAGCTGCTTGGTCTGCAAAGGAACCCTATCTGGAAGCTGACTTCTTGGGCGGTGGAGACTTTGTGACACCCCAATTCTTAGGCAATCTATTATACAACTTGAGCAAAGTTTTCTCAAATGCAGCATACATGGGAAAACGCGTGAGTGCAAATATGCTGACAGGAAGAAATGCAGCAGTATAAATGAGAGTGGTGGTCCAATGTGGCTTGTCCGAACGAATTATGAGCAATAATGTTGCTGCGAATGCAATCATTGTTGTAGTCAATGAAATGAAGAGCAAGGCGAAGCCTATTGTGAGTGCGTTGGGGAGTTGGCGGTGGAATTCATGATACGTATAAGGCGATGTGAGGATGGACAAGAACATTACAACGGAGGTTAAGGAGCAGGCCAAAGCAACAACGTCCATGACTGTGAAAAGCAAGAAGAGAGAGCTGTTGCGGAAAACTGGATACCCCTGTTCATTAGAACCTCCAGGCACAGTGTACGCAGCTGCAAAGACCACTGTAGCAACGAGAACAGCCACTACAGTGCAAGACTCAGAAGTCTTTTTTATCCATTCCTGTGCATCCTTGAGTAGTGTATCGTGCTGCGAATTGAATCGCTCATCGCAAAACATGGCGTAGTGGGAGGGCGTGATCTTCTTTACACGCTGCATAGATAGAAACATAACTTACATATAAACACGTTTATTAGGTAAAAATCTTGTAGAAGAAAGAGCTAGGGGGCTTACTTTGTACCACTTTATCTCTTCCTGGAGTTTGTATACAGGTCCTTCTGGGTGAGGCTTTGCAGTCTCTGTCTCCATGTCTGCAGCACGGTGTAAAATGGTGCAGCCATTCTTCTCAACCTTTGCGGCTAACCTTGTCATTGGCATTTTCATATTTTTCACATGATTGAAGATATCCTTTCGACGGCGCTGAATTGCCACATGCAGCATGTTCTGACCCAGACCATTGCAATGCTCAACCAGCTGGGGACATATTTCTAGTATCTTTTTCACAATTTCTACTATTCCTGTTTGAGTCGCCGTGAATAACGGGATTGGCTTATAATCTCCTTCTGAAGACTGGTCTTTATCAAACTGAATGATTTCATCCCAAGAAGAATATTTTTTTATCAGTGTCTCCGCTAGTTTGAGAGCAAGTTTATGCTTTCTCTTTACTTCCAAGATGTCACTCCTTACTAGTGCACAGATTTTTCGCAGTAATTTAAGCCACCCTGTTCGTGTTTAGCAGAAAAGAAGGTGCTCAATGAAAAAAAGTGATGAAGAGAGAAATTATGTAGAATATCCCTCGAGCGAACAAAAGAAAATTTTTACCTTTGGAAATTTTTGTAATAGCTTTTTCATCATCATCTGCATCATCACCGATTGGAAGACCTATAAATTTTAGGAATTAATGAATAAGATGTATACAAAAGGTCCTTTTAACATATCCTTATGCGTACACTATCTTTAATAGAATTATGGAAAGGTGAAAAATATACTTACAGGAATATATGACTCTGTGGATCCATGTGCCAAATTGATATCCACTTTCGAAAGCTGAGGGCATGGCTGCTAGCAGGTGAAGAGAGGTCCTGCCTTCTAGGGCCTTGATTTCTGCTAGCGATTCATCCAGATTCAGTAAATATAGAGCCGTTTCTGAGAAAATTTGAAAAGAAAGCACATCAAATATCAGTTGAATATATATTTCATTTCAAAGCAAAGGTAAAGAAGCTAGGCGAGTAGAGATAGAGACCAAAATGGTGGCCTATGATGGCAACGCCCAGAATGGAGGCATCATGCTTTTGTATGAATGTTTCTTCTTTGATGGCACCAGGCTCTGGCTCTGATGTTATTTCACCTTGACTCGCACCAGGCAGTTCATTGGAGGCTTTAGGTTTGGGCTTTACCCTCTTGTTTTGGCGGTGAATATTTTTAAGCTTAGAATATTCTTCTTCTTCAGTCCTTCCTTTTTCTTCTTGGTATGTTAATCTTTTGTGAGATTCTAATGATGTTGGAGCTAAAAACTTCACCACATCTGTTTCCCCAAATGCAGCAGCAAGAAAAAGCGGGGTTTCGTTATCATCATTCACAGCCTCTTGGGGCTCTTCCTCAGGTGGATCTTCAATATCTTCCGCGATGAGCCTGCGATGATGAGTGACCAAAGCCTTTACGGCCTCCAGGTTCCCATTTAATGCAGCCTCATGAAGAGGCGTGTTCCGGTAGTCATTTTTTTCTAAATAGCCATACTTCACCATAGGATGTTCTTTGGAAATTTCAAGCAAAAATTGAAGCGGATCTTCTCTTTTGCTGAACACCGCCAAGTGAAAGGCATTGTCCCCGGAGGCCGTTACAGGAGATGACAGCGAACTAACATTTGTCTTGTAGAATTTCTTCAGATATTCCCAATCGTTGTCCAGAGCTGCCCGATAAAGCTCGCTTGTACTGACGAAGTCGCGTCCTTTGCCCATTTGCTTCCCACAGACGGAGACAACCAAAAAAAAAAAATTAATGAAAGACGGGTTGAGCTTAAAAAAGCCGTTTTAAATCATGTCTTAGAAAAAAGAATCTCAGTATTGCATACTATGTTAATAAACATTTTAGCAAAATTAAATAAATATAAATATAATAACCCAACTTTGAGTATTTAATTGGATATTTAATTATATGTAACTTTATCCTTAATACAAAATCATATAATCTTATGATAACAATAATTAAATATACACAATTTTATTATAATAAGTATTGACCTATTAATTTTTTTATCGAAATAACAGAAATCTTATATTTTTTTATTAAAGAAATTGAACATTCATATTTTTCTATTAAAAAAATCAAACTTTACGTATATCTTAATAAAGATATCAAACAAACATAATTAGTATTATTTATTTTGGTTTGTTTTAAAAACAAAGTGATTAATTTGGTATCATTAATTAAAAAAATAATGAAATTTAATTATTTTAATAATAAAATTTGATAATTTAAATAATAAAATTTAAAAGTTTAGTTTTTTAATAAAATATATATATATATGATTTGGTATATTGGTGTTGAATACCTCTAAATAGCGTTATCCTATAATTAGATACATTCTCGCCTATATATATACTCATCTACATGCCTCTTTTTAGTGCTTTAATGTTTGAAAAGGAAAGGCAACACCAATGTGTAGCTTTTTACATCAATATATATATATACACATACACACCCATTAAAAAAAAAAAAAAGCAATGCCAATGTGACTTCTAGTTATTTTTTAAAGGAGAATATTTGTTTGTTTCTAAACTTTATTATTTTTTATTTCAAGTATCGAACTAATATTCTTACTTTTAAAATATAATAAACAATATTAATTATGTTTGTTTGTTTGATATATGCAATCAAAAACACTAAAAATTTAGTCTTTTCTATCAAAAAAATCTAAAGATTCAATTTCATAAATAAAAAAATATATAATATGATATATTCATAAAAAAGAATTAATAATATATTAACAAGTTACAAATATGAAGCAGAGAGTTTTGTGATCTCACTTGAATGCTCCAATTGTTAAAGTGTTTCACCTGTTAAAGAAATATTTTAATCAAACTTACAGTAAAGAAAGTAAGAACTATAAGTAATGCTCTCTAAAATATGTGTTGTGGGCTTTTATATGCAGAAAATCCTTGTGAATGATACTTAACCAAAAAAAAAAAAAAAGGTATTCTTACTTTGCTTAAATAATCAGCAAAGTTGATTCGCACAGACAACAAGAATATAATAAGGGTAATGTTAAATGTATCACAAAGTCATGCTTGGTGGGAATGCAGTAAATGATTCGCTCGCTTCCCACATGTGAATATAATTTTCCCACCCAGCAAAGAAAGGCCAAAGGACTATATCTCACCCAAAATATACTGTTTTTTCAAAATTTTTCCCGTTAATTATAAAAATTTTATTTACTTACTTATGAGTAATTAAAATTAACTGAATTAGTTAATTATATCATTTCTTCCCTAAACTCTACAAACTAATAATTTTTTTTCAATTTAAGTCTTTAAAAAAAGTATTTTCCCCCTAAGGTTTTCAATTTTTTAAATTCAATTTTTCGATGATGTCTCTTCCTCTCCGATGACCTCCAAACGACATCTCTTCCTCTCCGGTGCAATCTCCTTGCTGCGATCCTCCTCAACGTCTTCGTCTCTGAACGAAGACGAGACTCATCTTCCTTGACAACGACATCGAAGACAACCGTCGGAAGGAGGTGCACCGAAGAGGAAGAGACATTGTCTTGAGGTCGTTGGAGAGGAAGAGATGTTCCCGAAAAATTGAATCTGAAAAATTAAAAACTTAAAGAGAAAAAATATTGTTTTTGAAAACTTAGGTTAGAAAAAATTGTTAATTTTTAAGATTCAGAGAGAAAAATAAAATCAAATTTAAGTTTATTTTTTAATATTACAGATAAAATAATAATTTTATTCTTAAAACTATTAATTTTAATAATTAATAAATGAGTACATAAGATTTTTATAGTTGACGAGGAGAAAATAAGGTACTTTGATTGGGAAATAGTACTTTGGTTGCAAAGAAGTAAGCCATTTGGGCAGGCAATATTGACTTTGGGTGGCCTGCATTAAATGGCCTTGGAAAATTACTTTATCTCATTGACTGGAGCAGCGGCAAGAGTTTCTATAAATACACCCCCCCTCTCTTCATCTGTAACATGCACACACCTGATAAGATTTTCATTCAAGCCTCCCAAGTTCCGCTTTTCATTTTTATTCTACTTACATCAACTTCATTTATCTTCTTCTACTTAAAGTTTAATTTAATTATAATATCTTTTACTCATAACTTTTTATTATATTTACAACAAATAAAAGTTTACTCTTATTTCATAATGATGAAAGCATAATAAAATAAAATATAATTGATAACTTATAATCAAATTAATTAAAAATAAACAGTTATTTGAATTTATTGAAAATGGAGTCATATTATGATATTTCAAGACAAATCTTTACAATGATAAAGCATGAGAAAGTTATTAGACATGTATTAATTAGTATCCCCTCATTGTTTGGGGTAACTAAGACAAGACTAATTTAATAGTTTGTGAGTTGTTAAATTTGCAAACCACAAAAACTAAATTATGATGAATTGTCTGTTTAAAATTTACAATATCTTAGCAATGGACTGGTATAAATGTTTAATCATTGATAAAGATAAAGGTAAAAGATACATATTCATTGGGAAAGACATCATGACTCATTTTCCATGTATGTGAGACAGTGAACACAAACATATAAGTAAAGCAAAGGCTGTAAATAAATTATGTGTTTATATATTAAAGATCTTTATATGTCACACCTTATAAACAAAGTGGTCACTGATTCTAATTATAAAAAATAAAATACTATAATATCAATATAATACGAATTGAAAGTATATGTATAAGATAAAAGAGGATGAAAGTATAATAAAGATAAAAGATTATTGGTAACTTATAAGTGAACAAATTAAAAATAAATAGTTATTCTTATTTATCTAAAACTGGGTTATGTTATAATCAAAGACAAATCTTATATTGAGAAAGTATATATGATTGACCAAGGCCTGTACGACCTAGAAGTTTGCATTGGCTGCAGCCTCATGAAGAGTTGTGTTCCCGTAGCCATTCTGTTCTAAATAGCCATATCTCAAACTTTAAGAGAATAAGAATTATAAGTAGTGCTCTCTATAATATAATTAACTATGTATTGTGTGCTTTTATATATAGGAAATCCTTGCCAATGATACTTATGAAAAAAAAAAAAAAGCCTTGTAAATGAAGATGAAGGGGTATCTTTACTTTGCTTAAATAATTGATAAAATTCATAGTACAAACAACAAGAATATAATAAAGATAAAAGTTTATTTTTATTTTATAATGATGCTTAAATAATTGATAAAATTCATAGTACAAACAACAAGAATATAATAAAGATAAAAATTTATTCTTATTTCATAATGATGAAAGTATAATAAAGATAACATATGATTGATAATTTATAATCAAATTAATTAGAAATAAATAATTATGTAAATTTATTTAAAATGGAGTTATGTTATGATATTACAAGACAAATCTTATATTGATAAAATACAATAGAGATATTGGATATGTATTAATTAGTGTCCTCTCATTGTTTAGGGTAATTAAGACAAAACCGATTTAATAGCTAGAGAATTGTTAAATTTGTAAACTGTAAAAGCTAAATTATGATAAACTATGTATCTAAAACGTACAATGTTTTAATAATTGATTAGTTTTTATGTCCAGTCATCGATAAAGATAAAGGTAAAAGATACATATTTATTGGGAAAAGATGTTATAACTCATTTTACATGTATGTGAGACAGTGAACACAAATCTGTTAGTAAAGCAAAGGCTATAAATAAATTAAAAATCCTTATGCATCCTGCCTTATAACTAAAATGGTCACTGATTCTTATTATAACAAGCAAAATAGTATGATATCAATATAATACGAACTGAAAGCATATGTATAAGATAAAAGATAAAAAGTTATTCGGATTTGCCCAAAACTGCGTTATGTTATAATCAAAGACAAATCTTACAACGTGAAATGATGTAAGATTTGCCGCTCATCTGGACTCCTCGGTTCAAAAGCTTCCCGTAGATGGAGACAAAAAAAAAAAAAAAAGAGTTAATGAAAGGTCGGTTAAGCTTAAAAAAATTGTTTTAAATTGTCTTAGAAAAAGGAGTTTTAGTATTGTATCCTATGTTAATAAAACTTTAACAAAATTAAATAAATATAGTGATAATAATATTTCAAGTATTATTATGTGCAACGATTTTCGAATATTTTTTTAAGTATTCAATTGAAATTATTGATTAATATTTTATTATTAATGTAAAATTATTTTATCATATGATGACACATCATTTTGAGGAATTAGATTTTTAGAATTGAATATATATAGTTTTATTACAATATTTGTAAGTATCGATGTGTCATTTTTTTATTGAAATCAGTGAAATATTATATTTTTCTATTGAAGAAATCAAACATTCAAATTTTCATATTAAAATGACCCAACTTTCATATATCTTATTGAAGTTATTGAACATATACAATTAATATTTTGTTTTGTTTTAAAAACAAAGTGATTAATATTAATAAGTTAGATAGAACATTGGGGTCATTAGCCCCACTCGTGCAACCTTTTATATATATATATATATATATATATATACACACACACACTTGTATGAATCAAATTATCATATTTTGTCAATTGAAAAGACCAAACTTTTATAATTTTTTTATTAAAATGATCAAACTTTGATATTTTCTCATTTAAGATACTAAATTTTTACTATTATCTATTAAATGTATCAAATTAATAACTTAACTTTTAAAACAAGACAAAACAAAACAAACAATATAAATTGTGTTTATTCAATATCTTTTATTAAAGATACTAAAAGTTTAGTTCCTTACATAGAAAAATCTGAAATTTTCAACTCTTTCAATAGAAAAAATGTGAGAATTCGGTTCCTTTAACCCAAAAAAAAATTGATATAGTTCAACATTCATAAAAAGAATTAGTAATATATAAACAATTTACAAATATAAACACCTGGAAGTGGAGATTTTTTGCAATCTCACTTGAATGTTCCTATGGTTAAGGTTCTCACTCGCTAGAGAAAGGTCATAATCAAACTTATAGTTAGTAGAAGGCCAAAGGATTTATTCCCACCCTTTAACTTTGAAAATCTTATTTACCTACTCATAGATGGTTAAGTCGGTCAGTTTTAAAGGCAAAATTGTCATTTCATTTGTAATATTAAAATAAACTTAAATTTTATCTCCCCCACCCCCAAATCCTAAAAACTAACAATTTCCCCCTTAGACCAAGTTTTAAAGAATTACATTTCCCCCACTAGGGTTTAGTTTTCAAACCGTAGCCTCTCCTAGACAAGGATGAGATATTTGTCTTTCCAGCTTCAATTGATGCCTACCAGAGGTCTAGGTGAGAGGGGAGAGATCATCGAAGAGAGAGAAAGTGTCAAGAGGGAGAGGTTGTCGGAGATGACATTGGAGATGGCGACAAAGTTTGAAAACTAAACCTTAAAGGGGAAATGTTTATTTTTTAAAACTTAGTCTAAAGGAAAATGATTAGTTTTTAAGATGTAAGAGGGAAAAAGAGATAAAATTTTAGAGAGTTAGGGTTTTGTTAACTTTAACTGTTCATGGGTGAGTAAATAGGATTTTCAAAGTTAAAGGGTGAAAATTTGAAAAAGCAACATACTTTGGGTGGGAATAAGTCGTTTGGCCTTAATAGAACAATAACTAGTTGTTGTATTCTCTGAAATTTGATAAGTCATGTGTTGTGTGCTCTTATATATAGGGACTTATTTTATCCTTGGATATGAAGATAAAGTAAAGTATTGTTACTTTGTTTAAATAATTGATAAAGCTCACTTGTATAAATAGTGAGAATAAAATAAGGTAAAGCTCATTCTTATTTTATTATGATAAAAGTATAATAACAAAGATAAAAGATGATTAATAACTTATAATTAAATGAATTAGAAATAAGTAGTTATCTGGATTCTCCCAATATTAGGTTATGTTGTAACTTTCTGAGACAAATTTTACATCAACAAGGTATGAGAGAGATATTGCGTTTATATGTGTATCCCATATTATTTCAAGTTGCAAAACCTAAAAGCTATACTGTGATGAATTATGTGTTTTAAAGCGTATAATGTCTTAATAGTAAGTAAGTTGATATGTTTAGTCCTTTATAAAAATAAAGCTAAATATCACATATTTATTGGGAAAAATGTTATAACTTACTTTCCATGTCTATGAACAACAAACACAAACTCATAAATAAATGAAAAATAATGGATGAATAATGTGTTTATATATTAAGGACCTAACCGATTTTAATTATAAAAGGTAAAATAATACTATATTAGTATAATAGGATTGAAAGTATATATACAACAAAAGATTATGAAAACATAATAAAGATAAAAGATATTTGATTATGTATAATCAAATAAATTAAAAATAAACAATTTTTACCCAAAACTAGGTTTCATTGTAACATCCCAACATAGATCTTACATTGACAAAATATGAGAGAAATATTTGGCATATATGACATGTCTAATATTGCTCGGAAATGCTAATACAAAAATAATGTAATTGTCTATGAACTTTTAAATTGTCAAAACATTTTTTAGGTTACAAAAACCAAAAGCAAAATTGTATTATATTCAAAATGAACAATATCTTAATAGTGATACTGTAGATATGCTTAATTCTTGATAAAGATAAAGTTAAACTACACATATTTGTTGGGAAATGTGTTATAATTTATTCTCTGTGAGACAAGGAACACAAACTTATAAGTAAAGCAAAGGTAGTAAATGAATAATATGTTTATATTTTAAGATTTTATCTTAGTTAAATATGGGTTTGGAATATTTATAATCGTGTCTTATAGATAAAATGATTACTGATTCTAATTATAAAAATCAAAATAGTACAATATAATATGATTGAAAGTTTATATAAGATCATTTTTTGAGTTATAATTATAAAATTGGTAGTCATATTCTCACAAAGAACTCATGCTCATTGAATAATAAGGCTATAGCATCTAAATTAATTTCAAAAATATTCTCAATGGCATTTACAAGATGAAAACAAACTAGTACAAACCTCATAAAAAGCCTCAAGTATAATCCCATGATATTCCTTAGAATTCAGAGACATATAATAATTCAACAAGCTTTGAAGATCTTTGGCTTCTTTAATTCGGATTGGCCATATCATCTCAGCCATGGAAGATCTGAAATCTTCTCTCGAATCATAGGAGGACTTTTGCATGGCTACCATGATAATAAATTTAGTGATCCCTTCACTACCTCATTGCTTTCTTCTCTTTTTGTGTCTTGCCTCTTGCCTTTCTTTAATCATTTGGTTGAGTCTCTTTTGAACCATGGCATGTGCGTGGCTTGAGATGGATAGGAATTGATCGGAACTTGAACTTTCGGATTCCTTTGAGGAAGAAATTCTAAGTTTGCAACTGCAACACAAGGCTTTGGATCCCTTGAGTTTGTGCTTCTTGTAGTATTCTATGAAGGGTTTCTTTTGTCAAGCATGAACAAGGAGCTTTGAAGAAGAATTTGTGGCAAAATAATCAGTAATGAAAATTTGGCAAGTGGGTCAGTTCAAACATGATTCTGTCTGGAGCTTAAAAGCACAAGCACATATCTTCAAGAGATTAGGAAAGGTTGGACAGGAAGAAGATTGGAAGCTAGTTGGGGAACATTTGTATTGTTAATTGAGATAAAATTATTATCATTAGGTGGCTTTCTTTTCAAAGATTGGTTATTTGGAAAGTAAACATAGAGTCGATAAAGCCTTATGATTAAAATTTCACACTAAAAGGGTGACAGACTAGAAAATTTTTGTCGATTGGCTTCTTATGCATCCTTTGCGAAGGATGAAGGATATATAGTCATTCAACCGATAATTTTTGTATTGACATATTTGGATTTGTTAGAGGTTTTGATCAACCAATCTTTGTCAATTTTTAAACCAGTACTTGATCAGCTTGTTATGATTCAAAATGAAAGGTATAGGACTTAAATTATACTTTGGAATTTAAAGCATGGGCTTTTGATCCAGTGTTCATATAGTTTTAAGTTTTATATATGTGCTCATCAAGGAAGTAAGCTCTCTCTTGATGTTTACCGATCATTTTCTCTTGGAATTGTGAAATAATACATGGGTTTGAATGACTTAGAAACATGACTATATGTTTTAGCACTATTAATTAATTAATCAGTCAGAGAAGGGAAATTGGAATATATATGAGGAAATAATAGAAGCCTCTAATATTAAATTCAGTAAAAGTTTATCGAATCAATAAATGAGACAATCGATGTATGGAAAATAAAGTATAACTCTTATTGAAGGATGAAAAAAATACATCAAATGTCTTAAATTTATAAATTCATTTTAATTAACTCTTAAAAATGCCCATTACTTACATGAACCAAAACTTAGTAAAATACCTTTTTATTTAACAATCAGACACTTACCAACCTCAACTTATATAAATCCTTCAGACTGGGAGCTGAGGCTTTCTATCATTTACATTCTTCTTAAACAATTAACCATCGATTAGAAGCTACTCCGTATGCGAAAGGACCTACTTGGTCTACAGTGGAACTCCATCCGTAAGTTGGCTTCTAGGGCAGTGGAGTCTTTATGACATGCCGATTATTAGACAATCTACGATAGATGATGAGCAAACTTTTCTCAAATGAAGCATACATAGGAAATTGCATGAGTATAGATATGCTAATAGGAGAAAATGTAGCATTATACATGACAGTGGTGGCCCAATGTGGCTTTTCCGAACTAACTATCAGCAATATTATTGTCGTTAATGCAATCATTGTTGTAGCTAATGCAATGAAGAGTAACGTGAAGCCTATTGAGAGTCTGTCAGGGAGTGCGTCACAGAATTCTTTATATGGATATTGCAATGTAAAGACGAACAAGAACATTACAACCAAGGTCAAGGAGCAAGCCAAAGCAATAAGATCCATGACTGTGAAAGCCACGAAGAGACTGCTTTAGGCATAGTGTATGCAACTGTAAAGACCACTCATACACACCTGAACTAAATTATACTATGTGGCTAATATCTCTTGACGCTAAGTACATGATGTATTTGATGGGTATCTATCTCTCATATAGTCCTATTGCTTTTAAATATCTTCTCAATTTATTTTTTATCTGAATTTGACTCGATCGAGGTCTGTGCTACCTCCCAAATAATCGGGCACCTTAACTTTAGCTATTTGTCCTAACTGGTCTTGCTAAGCCCTTTCCTTTCTCTTTCTTTTCTCTCTCCCTCTTTAGACATTATCTAGGGGTAAAACAATCATTTCCTTACTTTATTATAGATACACGATCATTTCACACCTTGATCTCCTCGTGCTCCTCACATAAGCCTTACATAGGTATGTACTCTATTAGGGACAGACATCCCTTTAATTTTTTATTACGATCAATCTTGTATTGACCAATGTTGACCTTATAACCAAACACGATCGTTCTTTCGCTTGACACGTTCATTCACTTTTGGAGAGGTCGTTCCTACAAAATCTCATCACAAATCACAATTAAACACAAAAAAAGAAAAATACTAAAATACCCTTAGACTTACTTATAGGTGTTACACACCTTAAGTCAAAGCCACTACATTATGGTATACTAAATTCAGGGCTTCTCATCATTTCATAGATACACTAAGTACCCTCTTTTCTATTAAACCGTATGAAGGGCCTTAACAACTCACAGTAGATGGTGGTGTCTGTTTCCTCATCACCCATACAGGTGCTCTTGAGTCTCCTTCCTTTACTTTGTATAATGTGTTAGTTGATCCATCTATCACAAAGAAATTATTATCTATGATAACAATTGTATCTTTCTATCTTATATAAATATTTCTTTGTTAACATGCTAATTCATCTTCTTGTCAAATTTTGTCATTAAATAAATAAAAATCTATTTAAATACACATTGTTGCATATATATTTAAAAGACTCTCTTCATGATTTATAAAGTTTTCCACACTTTTTTTTTTATTTTTATGTAATAAAAATTAAAGGACAAAATTTCGATATAAAAATTTTGATTGACTAACGATTTACAGAAGTTACAAAACATTAAATTTATTAATTTTTTTCATCCATTTAAAAAACAAAAAAATTGGAGTGTGGCCCAACACATTTAGGCCCATCAGTAAAAATAGGCTAGCTTGAAAGTTTTTCAAAAATTATAGTGTTGTTTGGTTAGACTGTTTAATTGTTAAGTAATATGATAAATAATATAAGACATAATTTTATTATTAATTTTATCTTAAATATTTAAATATTATTAAAGTAATTTTAATTTTTTTATTATTCTATCCTTATTATATTTTAAAGATAAAAATATCTTTATTTTCAATTAATACAATAAGTAATATGAAAAATATTTTATAATAATTATGAAAACTATCTAAATAAAAATATATTTTGGTATTTTTATCAAATATAGTAATAATTTATATCTAATAATTTTCAAGATAATTTATTTACCTAGTAATCTTTTATTTTTTGTAATAAAAGATTATTCAAATAAAACACATCCTAAAAGGTAATATTGGTTAAACTTCATTCAAACTCTTTTTAAAGTTAGAATTAGTTGTAGCTTGGTGTGATGATTAAAACTCATCTGTCACTAACAATAACTTCATTCAATCTAAACCAAAACTTCAAAGTCAAATCTCCTCGAGTTACTTAATGAAAAAGCACAAAATGGATGAAGACTGTGCTAAATATCTACTCCTCAAATTCTAGGAAGTCTTTGAAGTAGGTATTGCAGAATAACTTCTAATTTTATAAAAGATTACATTTTTGCATTTCCGCTTAACACTTGTTATTAATGGAAGTGGATGATGGCAAATAAAATACTCATGCTTAATGGATAAAAAATTGTTGTTTCATCAAAGTTCGATTGGGAATTGTCATTTGGCCATATATCAACTATATTCTACTAGTTATATCCGTATAATTCTTTGAGTATACACAAATTTAGTAAACAACTATAACTAATTATCAAAAATTAAATTTAATAAATAATTTTAAAATTCTCCTTTTTTTTTTTTTAAGTTTTATAGTTTCTTAATCCTTTTTATTTTTATTTTTTTTTGTGAGTTATGGAAAACCCACAAAAAATTCAAACCAAGAATATTTCTGGTCAAGATTTTGCGGATTCAGTATTTCTTTCCATAGGATTTTTCATAAATTTTTCAAAATCACAAATATATTTCAGTATAATTTCATACACTTCAAAAAAAAAATAAATAACCAGCTAAAAGGGGAAAAATTTCAGGGAGGAATTGCTTTTGAACAAATGTGTAGTCTATTTGTTGTTTATTAATTTTGATTTGACAAATTCAAGTTGAAAATGATTTTAAAAAATGTTAACTTTGCATAACATAAATTATATTTTTAATTTAATTGATTTTAGAAATTAAAAGAAATTTTAAATTGGGGTTAAACAAAACGACTCAAACTAAAAAAAACAAAACCCACAATAAATGAAAATTTTGAAAAATTAATATATTTATATATATTAATACACATATGAGTTAAAAATATTTCCAAAAAAAAAAAATTAAATTGTGGTACATAAAACGCTATTAAATACAAAGGAGTAACGTATGTTTTCACTCGTAAGCTTTGGCCTAAAAACATTTTTTTGCTCCTTAAATGAGATAAATTATGTTTTCTCACTAAAAATATAACTATGTTAATAGTTAAAAAAAAAGGCCTAAAAATGTGTTTACCATTTTATCCTTTCTACCTTATTTTTTTTTAAATTATAATATAACCTCAAATCAACCAAAAAAAATTTTAAAAAATCATTAACTAGAAGAAGACCTTTGGGAAGATAAAGAGTTTTGTCTTCCCTAACGAAGCTTTTCGTCTTCCACCGTTTCTCCGACACCGATCAGGTGTTCAAATGGAAGAAGAGAGACTGTCGGAGGAAGAGGACGCTTCGGGAGGGAGAGATTGTCGGTAATAGAGCCGAAGATTTCAAAACAAAACCCTGACTAAAAGAAATTTAAAAAAACATTAACTAGAAGAAGACCTCTGGGAAGATGAAGAGTTTCGTCTTCCCTAACAAAGTTTTTCGTCTTCCATTGCTTCTCCGACACTGATCAGGTGTTCAAATGGAAGGAGAGAGACTGTCGGAGGGAGAGGACGCTTCAGGAGGGAGATGCTGTCGGTAATAGAGTCGAAGATTTCAAAACAAAACCCTAAGATGAAACTACCATTTATTTAAATTTAGGTTGGGAGAAACTTTTAGTTTTTAAAGTTTAAAGGGTCAAAAGAGATAAAATTTCAAGGAGTTAGAGTTCCGTTAATTTTAACTACTCATGGGTGGGTGTTTGAGATTATCAAAGATAAAAAGGGGAAATTTGGGATTGCAACATACCTTGGGTGGGAAATAGTCGTTTGGCCTTATTATTTCTCAAAATTTATGGATAGTGAAATTATTTATTCACATTTATGTCATTATTTTTAAAATAATTTATTTTAAGTGAAAAAATGTTTATTTATATCATTTAGAAATTGAAAAGTGTTTTCGACTCTGACCTTTAAGGAAAAAGTGTAATTTATTCAATTTTTTATCATGTTATTCAACTTCTTTTTAAATATTTTTATTATTATAGTGTTAATTAATTATATTGTGAAAATATATAAAATAAAAAATAATTAAAAAAAAATTTAACACATAACCAAAATTTAAGTAAAAACACTTGACTTTTCACATATTTTAACGACATTGTATTTCCTGAAAGCCCCTCAAATATTTATATTTTAGTTAAATTTTTCTTTGTTTAAAGATCTTTTATGTGTTTTCAGGCTTTTTATGCTCAGTTATAATGGGTCAGTTTCAAAATCAGATTCTTTTTCTTGTGAAAAAATGGTATTTTTGATATCATATATTAGGTTGCGTTTCAGGAGGTAGGTTCTCAGAATGGTACTGGTCCGGTAACGTTACTGGACTGATGTGATAGTTAGAAGTACGATGTTTGGTTCTTGTTCTGGCTTTAATAGGTCAGTTGTAATTCAGCTTTGTTTGCTTTCTGATGGAACCCTGAACCTGCAGCACCTAATTCCTCAACACACCAATTTTATTTTTGGGTAATTCTCAGCACACCAATTTCTCACACACACAAAAACATAAAACAGCCAACCCGCACTCACAGTCAAACACTACTCAGGATTGAAGACAAAACATTAATTCACACACACACAAATATATATGTGTTTGTGTGTGTGGATATATATACATATATATGTATTTATTTATGTATAATCAACGAGAGTTCCTATCTTTACAGAGTCCACACTAGATGATTAATATCAACAGCAGAAGCTAACCAACTAAAGTCCGGCAAATCAAGGAGCCGGAACTTCTCAATCAGCTCAATGCTTCGCAATCCCTTCTTAATTTATTCCTGCCTTCCCCCCTTCTTCCACCCCATAGGTCCATGTGAGATTCCCTTCCCCCACAAACACACCACACCCCCCCCCCCCCCCCCTACCCAACATCGTTAGAATCTCTCCCTCGGCCACATTCCTTTACTGGTCCATTTGGCCGGTGTTGGAACCACGTCTCCTTGTGTACACTTTCCAAACCGAGGTCCTATCACTTTCTGAAAGCAATAGGAAATTTGATGTGACATGATAGAATATGTTCCTGAAGGGTAGGGTCATGCTAGGGTACCAGCCTAGTAACTTTATTGATTTGGCTATAAGTAGCATGTACTGGTTCTTCTTCAATGTCCATGCTTCAGTGGGTTGAATTACGAATCTGCTTTTGTGTGTGTAAAACTGGGAATTTTGACATAATATGATAATGTGTGTGGGTGGAAGGTAGGGTCACAGTATGGTAATGGATCAATAACTTCAACAGACTGATGTTTTGCTTACATATATTATTTTTTGGATCTTTGTAACAATGTTTTAAATAATTTAGTACATAAATATCTTTTATAGTAAGTAGCATATTGCTACATGTAAACAAAATATCAATATATGTGAACAAAATACTGCCTCTGTGTCATTGAATACCCTGAATGTGATTTTAACACCGTAAAATACTGTTGCCATGTGATTTTAATGGCCGTAGACTTCTGATGAGTTACTAATCTGACTGTGATGAAACTTTTTGTAAGTTTATTCAGTACTCTCACTGGAATTTATTTAAGAAAGGACTCATTGGAGAGGATGAAGACTGAAGCTCCATAGATCTTGAAGAAAAAAGAAATTGTAATTATTTAGATGATGATGGAAACATAGGACTTCAATTTATAAGTAGAATTGATTGATATGGTTATAGTAAGTAATCCAAGACACATTTTTGGGAAATGATTAGTCGATGATATCCTGCCATAAGATATAGTAAAACTCTATAACAGAGTGGTTGATTTGATATAACTTTATATTATGATTTGATTTTAGTTTTAAAATAATTGTTAAAATAACCTTTTGGAATCTACTCTAACACCTAACATAACATTAAAACAATGTCAATCAAAGATGATTAGGGCATTTATTAGTTAAGAATATCCAACACTAATGATAATATTGTCTTTAGAGAATAAAAAATTGGATCCTAAACTATGAGCTCTAACACCTAATACATCATTAGAACAATGCTTGCCTAAATTGGTTAGGCAAACTAGTATTCGACGATATGAACATTTATTAGAAAATGATATTTGACATTGACATATATTTTACCGTGAAGACGATACATGATTATTATCTTATGATTAATGTTATTTGTATTGTGTGTAGATTCTCCATATTCATACTATTTAATGTATTAAACTTCCTTATTAGATGATCATTTCCATTTTTGACAGAAATAATTAATAATTACTAAATTTGTAACTAGATTAGTCTAGTCTATAGTCCCTTTTTTGGGTACAACCAATGAGGACATGATAGTAAAATTACAAGACACGCCTAGAGCCTTAGGCTACGACCTATGGACCGATCCAAGATGTGGGTCTTCATAAGAGGAGGTGGAGAAACATATGAATTTAGACAAAACTGGTTAACTAACCATTTCCCACCCAATGTTTTACGAAAGCACTTTTTTACTCTTTAGATTTTAAAATGTCAAATTTTTACCCATCATCCATTTTTATCAAAAAATTTTATTTGATTGTCCTGAAATTAATTGTTTTGCTTTTATTAAAATCACAAAACTATCATTAACATTTAATATAATTGTCAAATACCAATATATTATTAACAATTTAAAAGTTTATTACTTAAACCCTTATAAAATATCAACACTCTAATTGGCTTTTAAATATTATGTTTCGTTTGACTATCGATTCGGTTTTAAAAACATTGATATACCACTTTTCTTAAATTAGTGAAATAGTACATGGGTTTGAATGACTCAAACATATCATTGTATAATTTAGTACTATTAATTAATTATTCAATAGGAGAGTAAAAATTGGAATATATATATATATAGATATAAATTATACAATCCTCAAATATTGAATTCAATATGAGTTTCTTGAAGTATACTTAGGATTGGGTAGATGTTTCGATAATAAACTAAAAATCTTATTGGAGCATAACGAAAATACACCAAATGTTTTGAATTGATGGAGACAAGATAATATACAAATTAAAAGATACCCACTATTTATATAAAATTCTAATAGAACAGAGTAAAAGACTCACTTATTTGATACTTATACTTGATTTGATCAAACCCTAAACAATTGATACAAAAGTTGCACTAATTTGTAATATCTCTTGCGCCGGAGACTTATCAACCTCCTTCGTTTGGCCTTGTAGCAACTTATCCTTCAGACTGAGAGCCTACGCTTATTATGATTAACATTCTTCTTGGACAATTTACCTCGTCCCCAAGCTACTCTGTATGGTGGAGGCTTTTTGAAATGCAGATTCCTAGACAATTTACGATACAACTTGAATAAAGTTTTCTCAAATGCAGCATACAGAGGAAAATTCGTGAGCGCAAATATGCTGACAGTAAAAAATGCAGCAGTGTAAATGATAGTGGTGGTCCAATGTGGCTTTCCCGAACAAACTATGAGCAATAATGTTGTCGCAAATGCAAGCATTATTGTTGTCAACGAAATGAAGATTAAGGCGAAGCCTATTGTGAGTCTGTCAGGGAGACTATAGTGGAATTCTTCACACGTATAAGGCTATGTGAGGAAGAACAAGAACATTACAATGGAGGTCAAGGAGCAAGTTAAAGCAATAGCCTCCATGACTGTGAAAACCAAGAAGAGAGTGTTGTTGAGGAAAACTGGAAATCCCTTCTCATTGGAACCTCCTGGTACAGTGTAGGCAGCTGAGAAGGTCACGATAGCAACGAGAACAGCCACTGCAGTGCAAGAGTGAGGAGTGTCTTTTCTCCATTGCTGTGCTCGCTTGAGTCGTTCATTGTGCTTCGTTTTGAATAGCTCTTCGCAAGTCTTGTTTTCCTTGTTGCGCAACATGGCGTAGTGGAAGAGTGTTACCTCCTCTGCACGCTGCATATATATGGAAACATAACTTACATTTAAGCACATTTATGAGGTAAAAATCTTGTAGGAGAAAGAGGGGGCCGAGCTTATTTTGTACCACTTTGTCTCATCCTGGAGTTGTTATGCAGGTCCTTCAGGGTTAATTTGTGTAGTCTCTTCCTCCATGTCCGCAGCATGGTGTAAAATGGTGTAGCCATTTGTGTCAACCTTTTGAACTACCCTTGTCGTTAGTATTTTCTTATTTTTCACATGATTGAAGAGTGTTGGAGGCTAAATGAAAAAGAGTTTCACATTTAATAAAAGTTAGTAAAGTGATTGGTATATAAATGTAATGAATTAAACTTTAATACAAACTAATTAATTTTATGTAATATGGATTTTGATTTCCACCCTCATCAACTCAATATATTTCAATAATGAGATCAAATTGACTGTGCTTAATTGCCACAGCAATATATTCTGAACCAGTTTATTTTTATGCTCAACTGGCTGGGGACATACTTCTAGTAACCTGTTTCCAATCTCTGCTATTCCCCTTTCAGTCGCCAGCAATAACGGGACTGGCGTATAATCTCCCTTTGAAGACTGGTCTTCATCAAATGGATACTCTGGGTTCACTTGCCTATTAATGGTTTCTGCCGAAGAATCCAACAACGAAATTGCCCGTATAGCCACCCCCGTAAGTCATAGGTTAATTTACTCCTTAGAAACCGATTAGACCATCAATGACGGGCGAATTGAGTTGCTGGAGTCTCAAAATCGACGCTAGGGTTTCTTTCACAGTCATAGGTCAAAACTTGGGAAAACCCGGAAGATTGACTCGCAAGCCAAGAGCGTTAAGACGATCTGGTCAAAGTCAAATGGGATCAAATCATGCCCAGAATCAACCCAATCAGTGTAGATTAACCCGTCTAGGTGCGCGTGCGCGCCATTCAAGATCATGTATGGTTGTAAGTCGTGGATGAAGCACGTGAGGGAGCGTGTAGATAGTCGGAGGCGCGTGGAAACACACATTTGGCGCATGGAGGCGCGTGACACACTCATAATAGCAGATGTAAGCGCATGCAAGCGTGCAAATAGGTTCATGCAGCGTGTGAGCACTGTTCAGAAGGTATGGTAGCATGTGTGATGGTTTTGTGGTTCGTTCAAGCGTGTTACATATTTCTTCTAGTGTACACATGCGTGTAACATATTATGGCGTGTGAAAATGTTTTGGAAACTCCTGTTCGCACACGATGGTCTCCTAAGAGTGTCTAGGGGTGCATGTTGCCATGTGAAACATTTTCAGAGCACGTAAAAGGTTAAGATGAGGTTTCATAGCACGTGGTAGTCTTCTGGTGCTCATTGAAAGAACGCTAGGACATGTGGCCTCTAGGTTCCCATTGGCTGCAGCCTCATGAAGAGGTGTGTTCTCGTAGCCATTTTTCCTAAATAGCCATGCCTCATGATAAAATCTTCTTTGGAAATATTATGTAAAGATTGAAGCGGTTCTTTCTTTTTCTGGGCTGAACACAGCCAAGTGAAATGCATGGTCCCTGGAGGTCGTTGCAGGATATGACAGCAAACGTTTATGTTTCTCATGGAAGCCCTTCAGAGATTTCCAATCGTCATTCAGGGCTGACTGATAAGACTCTTAAAAATCAGTTTTACAGCCCATCTCGACTCGTCAGATCAAGAGCTTCTTGTAGATGGTAAAAACATAATAATAATAGAAGCTTGGTTGAGATTAAAAATTTTCTTTAAAATTTGTTTTAGAAACAAGAAAGAACATGGTCTATATATTCAATTTTGAGTATTCAAATGATGTGATATTATTTATATATTTAATTGGATTATCAAAACTTAAACAAAATTAAATTTATATTCAAGTGGTTAGTTTTAATTAAAATAAATAAATTTTGATTATTTTAATAGAACATTTTGAAATTCTAGTCTTTTTAATAATTAAAAAAAAAAAAAACAAAAGCCATCTAATATCTCATATTTAAATACCTTAAAAGTGATGTTATATAAAAAAGATACCAATGTGCTTTAATGTTTGAAAAGAAAAAGCATACCAATGTGCACCTTTTTACATTGTCCAAACCAAACACCCCCTAAGAGATATCTCACATTGACAAAATACAGAAAATATGTTGAATATGTATGAGCATTTTACATAGCTTAAAGATGATAAAAACAAAACTAGTTTATTAATTTGTTAGCGCTTAAACTATCAAAATGTTAATATATTTTGGATTATCAAGTTTAAAAGTTAAACTGTGATAAATTATGTGTTTAAGCATACAATATTTTAATATTAAATCGGTTGATATGCTTAGTCTCTTATAAAAATAAAGCTAAATAACGTATAGTCATTAGGAAAAATGTTATAATTGTTCTTCATATATGTGAAACAGTAAACACAAACCTATAAATAAAGCAAATGTGGTAAATGAATAATATGTTTGTGTATTAAGGATCCTTATGCGTCATGTTTTATAGACAAAGTGGCCACTGATTCTATTTATAAAAAAATAATAATGAAACAATATCAATATAATATGATTGAAAGTATATATAAGATAAAAGGTCATGAAAATATGATACAAGATGATACATGATTGATAAAATTTGGCAAGTGGGTCAGTTCAAACATGATTATGTCTTTGAGCTTAAAAGCATAAGCACATATCTTCAAGAGATTAGATAAGGTTGGAGGAAGAAGATTGGAAGCCAAATAGGGAATATTTTTATTGTTAATTGATTATCATTAGGTGGCATTTTTTTTCAAAGGCGGGTTAATATGGAAAGTAACATGGAGTCCGTGAACAAAAAAATTTTAAAAAAAAAACATGGAGTCCATGAAGCCTTCTGATTAAAATTTCATGCTATAGAGTGACAGATTAGAAAATTTTGCTCGGTTGGCTTCACATGCATGCCTTATGTATAGAGGATACAGTTCTATTCTGGCTACTTGCTTCAGTTGAAGTAGTCGAAGCTAAAGTAAACTAATTTAACAGAAGGCCAAAATTATTTCAAAAAATAATTAATGAAAGATTTGCTGAGCTTAAAAAAATAACTTTAAATTTTGTCTCAGACAAAAGAATTTTAGCATTGTATACAAATACAATGTTTACAAAACTATAGCAAAATTAAATAACTATAGAGATAATTAAAATTTTGTCTCAGACAAAAGAATTTTAGCATTGTATACAAGTACTATATTGTATTTGAGGTGTCTAGTCATTTTAATATTAAAATTTGAAAGTTTGATAATTTATATGGTAAACTTTGAAAATTTAGTCTTTTCAATAGAACAAAAAAACAATGTTCAGTATATCATTATTGGATACCTCTAAGTGATGTTATTCTATAAATATATAATAAGTTAGATTGAAAAACAGGATCATTAGCCCTCACTGACCTAGCTACCTTGTCTTTTAAAGTTTTAACGTTAAAAAAAAAAATTTATTGAAGAAACTGAATTTTTAATTTTTTCTAAATTAAACTTTTAGATTTTTCTATTGAACAAAAAATATTAATAGTATTTGTTTGGTATCTTCAATAAAAAATACTGAAAATTTAGTCTTTTATATAGAAAAATTTAAAAGTTAAATTCTTTTAATAGAAAAATATAAGTGTTTGGTTTCTTTTATTAAAAAATAAAAATAAAATTTGGTATAGTCCGATATATTTATAAAAAAGGATTGATAAAATATTAATAATTTACTAATACAAATAACTAGAAGTGGAGAGTTTTGCGAGCTCACTTAAATGCCCCTATGAGTGAGATTCTTCATGGGCTAAAGAAAGATCTTAATCAAACTTAAAGTTAATAAAATAGTAACCATGTTTTGTATTCTCTGAAATATGATAAGTTCTATGTTGTGTGCTTTGATATATAGAGACTGATTTTGTCCTTGTAAATGAAGATGAAAAGTATCATTACTATGCTTAAATAATTGATGAAGCTTATTTATACTAGTAGTAAGAATATAATAAAAATAAAGATCATTCTAATTTTACTATGATGAAAGTATATATAATAAAAATAAACAGATGATTGATCATTCTCAAAATTGGGTTACGTTGTAATGAGTAATACTATGTGTATATGCTTTGAATATACAAAATAGATACTTAAATTATGTGTAATCATCTATTTGAATGTTATTTTTTTAATTTAAAATTATTTAATCATATAATAATATATCATTTGTGTATTATTTTTGTATTCTCAAAATATGTATGCATAGTTATATTGGCGTTGTAATTAATATCTCAAGTCAAATCTCATATTAGTAAAGTATGAGAGAGATTTTGGATATATATAAGCATTCCACATTGCTTGATGATGCTAAGTATCGTTACCTGGCTTAGATAATTGATAAAGCCCATTGATACTAGTAGTGAGAATATAATAAAGCAAGGTCTTTAAAACCAGACCAGTGATTGAACTGATTATTTTACTAATTCATAGTTCGACCGACTAGTTTGACCGGCTGGTTCGACTAGTTTAACCTATTATCAAATTATAATAAATTTATTAAATAATATCAATAATTTAGTACATGTTTTAAACATAATCCATATGAATTCATTAAAAACAAATATGTACCATCATCAACAAGAACAAGATATATTTGCTTCTTTAAAACATAAATTTCAATTCATTTTAAAAAACCTAAACAGAAAAAAAAACAACAAAACAATTTAAAATATCTTAATCAAATAATTCGCACATGGATGCTCCAACCACTCTTTATATTAAAAAAAAAAAAAACTATATAACACTTATGATGTATGCTTGAAGTATTATCATGGATGGGGGCCTCAGTTTAATGATGAGAATAAAAGATGGGATCTTAGAAGTGTGGCATTCTATAGAACTATATATGTTGCTAGGAATTTTCAAAATTGAGTGTTTCTATAACAAAGCAGCAGAGACAACTCAGCTTACTTCCCAATTTTAAATTGTACAATTTGGGCTATTTGACATCTCTCTGCAACAAGGGGCAGGTGCAGTTGCATTACGGGGCAAGATCTCCATTGGCAGACAATCACGTTGCCTTTGTCCCAAATTGAACTGAAGCTGCTGCCTTTGTTTTAAATGGGGGTAAGTTTTACAAGAACTGAAAGATGAAGAACTGAAGCCGCTGCCTCTGTTCCAAAATGCGCAAAATATGAAAAGGGGGATAAGCTTTACAAGTTAGGGCTCGCAATCACGTTGACAAAAATGTATATTAAATGCAAATTGGTTAAACCTAGTTCTGCGGGTTTCCACCAATTCGTCAATTTTGACCAAGTTTGATTGAATCAATAATTAACCCAGTTTATAAAGTAAAATGGACCAAACTTGCAGTTGGTATCTGGTTCAACCGAGTGAACCGGCCGGTCCGTCTGGTTTTCAAAACCTTGCAATAAAGATAAAGTTCATTCTTATTTTTACTATTGTGAAAGTTTAATAAACATAAAAGATTATTAATAATTTATAATCAAACGAATTAGAAATAAACCAATAATTGGATATACCAAAAATTGGGCTACTTTATAACATCTCAAGACAAATCTCATATAGGTAAAATATGAGAGATATATCGAGTATGTATGAGCATCCACAATACGTAGTCTTGCTAAGACAAGACTAGCTTAGTAGTCTATGGGATCCTAAATTGTTAAAGAAAAACACTATGCATATGTTCAAAAGCAATGGATTGTGTATCCATAACGGACAATATCTCAATAATGGGTTGATTTATTAAATATGAATGTTAACAATGATATCAGAGTCATTTCGCATGTCTTCTTAAATGATACTATTAGTCCCTTGATTGTCAATCCCAACAATAAGTATTAAAACTAAATGACACATATTCATTGAAAAATACTTTATAAACATGTATATAAGACAGTGAACACAAACCTAACAATAAGTAAAGGATGCTTTCAAAAGTGGACACTGATGGGCAAATGAATAATGTGTTTATGAATATGTGTTTATATATTATGGTTCTTATCTTAACAACTTACAAGTTTGGGACCTATGGAAAAGGCGTTAATAATAATTTGTTCTTCACGTCTGTGAGATAGTAAACACAAATCCATAAGTAAAACATTCTTTCAAAGGTGGATACCAATGGGGCATAGGAATAATGTGTTTATATGTAAAGATTCTTATCTTAACCACTTGCGACTTTTGGACTTGTGCACATCGGCATATATTCATTGGAAAGTGCAACATAACTTATTCTCCATGCTAGTGAGACAGTGAACACAAACCTATAAGTAAAGCATGCTTTCAAAAGTAAATACCAATTAGGTATATGAATAATGTGTTTATTTATTAAAATTCATATCTTAACTGTTTACAGGTTTTGAAATTTGTGGATTGACACATAGTCATTGGGAAACGTATTATAACTTATTCTTCATATCAAGGAGAAAGTGAACACAAACCCATAAGTAAAGCATGCTTCAAAAGTGGTTATTGATGGGATACATGAATAATGTTTTTATATATTAAAATTCTTATCTTAACTATTACAAGTTTGAAATCCATGTGCATCGTAACTTATAGACGAAGTGGTAATCTAATCTAATTATAAAAAATAACAAACTAGTTAGTATAATATAATTGAAAGTATATATAAGGTCATTCTTTGGGTTATAATTACAAAATTGGTAATAATATTTTTGCAAGCATGCATGCTTATTGAAAAATAGGGCTATAGTTTCTAAATTAATTTTAAAAATAATCTCAATGGCATTTACAAGACAAACTAGTACAAACGCCATAAGAAACCTCAAGTAAAATCCCATGATGCTCGGAATTCACAGACATATAATAATTCAACAACCTTCAAAGATATTTGGCTTCTTCAATCCGGTTTGCCAATATCTTTTCAACCATGGAAGCTTTAAATTCTTCTCTCGGATCATAAGAGGACTCTTCTATGGCTACCGATCAGAAAAGAAATTCTAGACCTTAATTTTTTATCACAAAAGCAACATGATTGTGTTGTTACATTACCAACTAATTCTGAATAAGATACAAATTGTTCTTTACCTCAAATCTCGATTTAACATCCACGTGTCAATAACCCAACTCATTTCGACACCAACCTTCTAAACTCGATACTGCCCTCACAATCTCACGAAACAAAACCATTGAATCCAAGGACAAAGTCCTTGTCCCAAAGTTTCATCCAGACAACATTGGGATATTTCAAAGGCCAAAAGACTTATTCCCTCCAAGGTTTTGTGTAAATTCAAAATAATACCTCTTAATTTTTAAAAATTTATCTATTTATTGCCTCCAAGGTTTTGTGTAAAATTCAAAATCATGTCTTTCAATCTCTTATTTTTCAAATTTAAAAATTGACTTTCTTCCCTCCCCCAAGTTAAGGTTTGCAAGCTCTTATCTTTTTTACGTATCAACCGCCCCCAGCTTTTTAAAAAAGTTTAGTTCATCCCTTTAGTTCTAAATCTTTATCTTTGATAACCATTCATTGTCTCTGATTATTGGTTTTCTCTCTCCCAGTTATTCTCTCTTCCCTCTCTAACTGTCTTTGTAGAAGATAAAGATGGTCAGAAAGAAAAGGAAGAGTGATTAGAAGGGAGAGAGTCAACAATCAAAGATGACGAATGATCATTCGAGAGAAGGAAAAAAAAACTCTATAGGGGAAATTGACATTTTTGTAACTTTGGGTAGAGAAAAATTATTAAATTTTTAAATTAAAGGAGAAAATGTAATAAAATTTTAGTTTTTTAAATATTTTTAGTTAAATGATTTTATCCCTAATAATAATAGTAAAATTTAATAAATGAGTAAATATTTAAAGTTTTGAAAATTAGGGAATGAAGTTTAGAGTAATGCTAAACCTTGGGTGGGAATATCTTTTTGGCTTAGGCGAAAGGATAATGTCCCACCCAAGGTTTGCTGAAATGACAATGTCCACCTGTTAAGTTTAAAAACCCAAATACCTACTTATCGCTCATATATGTTAATACCTTCTGTTAGTTTTCAAATTAAATTACTGATTTACCGTTATTCAAAGGATGATTCCCAAATACTCAATTACAGCTCAAAACACGTAAATCCATCTCACAAACATTGAACTTTCTGTCAATTTTTTTTTTTAAATGCTTGATTTCTCCTTTCTTGACTCTTTGAATTGTCATCTTCGACTAGAAAAAAAATTCAAAGAAAGTTGGAGATGGAAATTCAAGCATTTATATAAAAAAAAAAATGAAAGAAAGTTTCCTTTCATCCGCCTCCATATTTATACCACTTCCACGGTTCCACGCTTTTGTCCATTTCTCACAATCTTTTCATCTTTCTTTCCCTTTTGGTGACCATCAACAGTTACAACCGTCCACCATGTCTGGGATGATGATTAATCTGTCAATTGGGTGTTGACATATGTTACCTAGAAAAACAGGTATGGAAAACTTATGAAAGGAGATTACAGACTTTTCATTGTAATCAACAAACTGAAGAGTCAATGGCTTCACTCTCTCAACTCACTCAATTCCCATGCAAAACCGTTTCTTTAACGGCACCTCATCAGCATCTCACTACTGTGAAGCCTTTGATTCTTCCTCTAAACTCGGTCAAAATTTCGCAGAGAATCACTGAGAAGTAGCTGAGCGCAAGGCCAGTGTTCGTGGCTCGGGCCGTGGACTATGACGAATGTTATCCCGATAAGGAGGACGAAGGTGCCGCCGTGGCCGTGACAGAGGAGGAGAAGCCCGTAGAAATGACGGAGATTGAAAACTTGAAGAAGGCGTTAATTGATTCGTTCTATGGGACCGATCGCGGGTTGACAACGACTAGCGAAACGAGAACGGAGATCGTTGAGCTTATTAGACATCTTGAAGCTAAGAATCCGACTCCCGCACTAACTGAGGCGTTAACTTTGCTTAACAGCAAATAGATTCTTGCGTAAGTGCTTGTTTCGCTTTTATGGTTTGTGGGAAAATTATGGTGAAGGGATTGAATTTGGTTGATTTAAAAATTGGGTATTTTTATGGCTTGCTAGTGCTTGAGTTGATTTGAAGCTTTGATTTATTTAGAATGATATATCATATTTGAAACTGGGTAGTCAAGATTGAGTGATTCGGATAAAATAGACCAAACGACTTATTCCTAAGGTATAGTGAAAATTCAAAGTGACTTTTGTTAATTTTTAAAAACCTAAATATTCACTCACCCGTTAGTTTTAGCTATTATAGTCGATGATAAAATCATCATTTAAAAATTTTTATTTAAACAAAGAAAAATTACTTCTTTTTTTCCCTTAGTTTTAAAACTAATCATTTCTCTCTAACTCAAACTTTGAAACATTGTATTTACATCTCATAAACTTCATTCTATCTTTCCGGCCACTATTCTTTCTGAAGTTTCTCTCTAACTGCATCTCTCCTCCCTCCTTGGTGGTTTCTTGATGTGAAACCACCAAAAATATGGCCGAAATGGCCAGATTTTCTCACACAGATCTATCCAAAAATTGCACAGATCCGTGAGACTATCTGTTCATTCCCGACGCACAAATCAATTGGACAGTGTTGCATTGCACAAATCCATGCGAGAAAATCTGTTAATTTTAGTCAGATTTTCACTGGTTTCCACTCTGGGAAATCACCATGGAGGGAGAGGAGATGCCGCCAAAGAGGAATGCTAAGAAGTACGACCACCGGAAAGATGGAATAAAGTTTTTGGGGGTGTAAATACAATGTTTCAAAGTTTGAGTTAGGGGAAAATGGTTAGTTTTTAAAATTAGAGGGGAAAAAGAAATTAATTTTTGTTTGTTTAAATAAACTGGGGGAAAATAATTAGTTTTTAAAATTAACGTATGAGCAAGTATTTGAGTTTTCGAAAGTAGTAGAGATTACTTTGAGTTTTCGCTATACCTTAGGTGGGAATAAGTCTTTTGGCTCATAAAATATAAAGTTAAATTGTTTTGTAGTTTAGTTTGAGTTTTGTTGGTCAATCAACAGATGATTTTTTGGGATTCGAAACAATATAAACTGGTCCTTGATCATACCCGGATATTCCCCTTGTGAGGAGATGGATTCAAGTCAAGTTTATTTTAAATTAGTTTGGAGTTTGGTTCAATTTAAAGGAACTGAGCTCAAATCCAACTGCAATAGTATTGTAGCTGAGTCAAAATGGACTAGAACTCTTCAGTTGTAGCTGAATCAAACTCTGCTAAGCTTGTGAATTTAGTGAGCTGAACGCCTTTTAAGTTCGAGTACAAAATCAATCGTTACATTCAAAACTCACCAAAACTATGCTTGTTTTGAGCCATTCCAGTCAAACTGACAATCGCGTTTGGATTAGTTAAGCTTGATTCTGTCTCCAACCCTATCTAAGAATCTGACTTTGGATATGTGTGGCCATCGGCTGCAACCTCCATTAGTACCAATGCCAAATATGAAGTCCCAAGCGTGTGCAGGTTTCGCGTCCACATATGTAAGTCTGGGTTCATCTCTAATTGGCCATTTCATTTCTCTGTGTTTAGATGAAGTTTGAAGAAGGCATCATCGAGACTCCTCAGATATCAGACTCCATAGTTTTACCTAACAATGATATCAGACTCTATGGTTTTACCTGACAATGACGAATTTCTGGGACAAAAGATTGACTTTTCCCCATTGAAAGGCTTTTTTACTTCAGTCCAAGATACAGCTTCATCTCAATCTCTAACAGCGATGTGCAGTCTTGGTTACTAACAACATAACTGGATGAAGAGCTTCATATTTCCGGGGGAAACGCAGGCAGTGTGTTTGTGTTCATCAAGGAAGCTCTCTCCTAACGCCATGAGCCCGCCTAATAGATTACTTATATTATCATAATTTTCTGGTTCTCTTAGATGGAAACCAATCCTCTTCTCTTAGATTTGTGAGTAACACATGGGTTTGAATGACTCAGAAACATGACCATCTAATTTGGCACTGTAATTAATTATTCTATCGGAGAATAAAAAGTAGTATTATATGGAGAAATTATACAAGCCTCTAATATTGAATTCAGTTAGTCACAGGATATGAATTAATATATGGAGACAACCGGTACTTGGAAAATAAGCATGTTATTAAACATGATAAAAATACATTAAATATTTTAAATTTATATTCTTAAAAAACACATACTACTTGCCTAAAATTTTATTAGAGCAAGAAGTAAAATATTCTCTTGTTTGACATAAAATTTTAACAGAATAAGAGTAAAATACTCTCTTATTTGACACTCACTCGACTTGATGAAACCCAAAATAAGGAAAACAGAGTCACACTAGTTTGTAATATCTTATACACTTATCAGCCTCAACTAATATAAATCTCAGACTGGGAGCTTGGGCTTGTTATCGTTAACACTCTCCTCAGACAATTGACCATCGTTCTCAAGCTGCTTTTTGTGCTATTCGGTTTGTTTAGGAGCTCCTTGGTCTGCAAAGGAACCCTGCCTGGAAGCTGACTTCTTGGGCGGTGGAGACTTTGTGACGCCAATTCTTAGACAATCTAAGATGCAACTTGACCAAAGTTTTCTCAAATGCAGCATACATGGGAAAACTCGTGAGTGCAAATATGCTGACAGGAAGAAATGCAGCAGTATAAATGAAAGTGGTGGCCCAATGTGGCTTTTCCAAACGAACTATGAGCAATAATGTTGCTGCGAATGCAATCATTGTTGTAGCCAATGAAATGAAGAGCAAGGAGAAGCCTATTGCGAGTTTTCTAGGGAGTTCGTGGAGGAATTCATCATACGTATAAGGCGATGCAAGGATGGATAAGAACATTACAACGGAGGTTAAGGAGCAGGCCAAAGCAATAACGTCCATGACTGTGAAAAGCAAGAAGAGAGTGCTGTTGAGGAAAATTGGATACCCCTGTTCATTAGAACCTCCAGGCACAGTGTAAGCAGCTGCAAAGACCACTGTAGCAACGAGAACAGCCACTGCAGAGCAAGACTGAGAAGTGCTTCTTATCCAATTCTGTGCTTGCCCGAGTAGTTTATTGTGCTTCGAATTGAATAGCTCTTCGCAAGTCTCCTTTACGTCCTTGCTGCAAAACTTGGCGTAGTGGGCGGGCGTGATCTCCTTTACACGCTGCATATATAGAAACATAACTTACATATAAACACGTTTATTAGGTAAAAATCTTGTAGAAGAAAGAGCTAGGGGGCTTACTTTGTACCACTTTATCTCTTCCTGGAGTTGGTATACAGGTCCTTCTGGGTGACGCTTTGTAGTCCCTGGCTCCATGTCTGCAGCATGGTGTAAAATGGTGTAGCCATTTTCGTCAACCTTTCGGACTAACCTTGTCATTGGTATTTCCATATTTTTCACATGATTGAAGATTTCATATTGACGGTGCTTAATTGCCACATGCAGTATGTTCTGACCCAGATCATTGCAATGCTCAACTAGCTGGGGACATACTTCTAGTATCTTGTTCACAATTTCTACTATTCCTTTTTCAGTCGCCAGCAATAACGGGATTGGCTCATAATCTCCTTTTGAAGACTGGTCTTTATCAAATGGAGACTCTGGGAACACTTGCCTATTAATGGTGTCTACCCAAGAAGAATCTTTTTTTATCAGTGTCTTCGCTAGTTTGTGAGCAAGTTTATGCTTTCTCTTTTCTTCCAAGATGTTACTCCTTACTAGTGCACAGATTTTTCCCAGTAATTTAAGCCACCCTATCCGTGTTTAGGAGAAAAGAAGGTGCTCAATGAGCAAAAGTGATGAAGAGAGAAATTATGTAGAATATCCCTTGAGCGAACAAAAGAAAATTTTTACCTTTGGAAATTTTTGTAGTAGCTTTTTCATCATCATCACCGATTGGAAGGCCTATAACTTATAGGAATTAATGAATAAGATGTATACAAAAGGTCCTTTTAACATATCCTTATGCATACATTATCTTTAATAGAATTATGGAAAGGTAAAAAATATACTTACAGATATATATGACTCTCTGGATTAATGCGCCCCATTGATATCCACTTTTAAAAGCTGAGGGCATGGTTGCTAGTAGGTGAAGAGAGGTCCAGCCATCTCGGTCCTTGAGTTCTGCTAACGATTCATCCAGATTCAGTAAATATAGAGCCGTTTCTGAGAAAATTTGAAAAGAAAGCGCATCAAAAATCAGTTGAATATATATTTCATTTCAAAGCAAAAGTACAGAAACTAGGTGGGTAGAGACAGAGACCAAAATGGTAGCCTTTGATGGCAGCATGCAGAATGGAGGTATCAGGCTCTTTTTTGATTGTTTCTTCTTCCATGGCACCAGGCTGCTCATTGGAGGCTTCAGGTTTGGGCTCTACCTCGATGAAGCGTTGGTTTTGGCGGTGAATATTTTTAAGCTTAGAATATTCTTCTTCAGTCCTTCCTTTTTCTTCTTGGTATATTAATCTTTTGTGAGATTCTAATGATGTTGCAGCTAAAAACTTCACCACCTCTGTTTTCCCAAATGCAGCAGCAATAAAAAGCGGGGTTTCGCCATTCAAATTCACAGCCTCATGGAGCAGTTCTACAAGTGGATCTTCAATATCTTCCACGGCGAGCCTCCGATGATGTCTGACCAAAGCCTCTACGGCCTCCAGGTTCCCATTGGCCGCAGCCTCATGAAGAGGTGTGTTCCAACAGTCATTTGTTTGTAAATAGACATACTTGACCATAGGATCTTTTTCGGAAATTTCAAGTAAAAATTGAAGCGGATCTTTACTTTTGCTGAACACCGCCAAGTGAAGGGCATTGTCCCCGAAGGCCGTTACAGGAATTGACAACGAACCAACATTATTCTCGTAGAAGTCCTTCAGAGATTTCCAATCGTTGTTCAGGGCTGCCTGATAAGGCACGTACAAAGCAGTTTTACCGCCATCGTTTCCTCTACTCATTTCCTTCCCGTAGATGGAGACCAAAAAAAAATTTAATGAAAGATTGATTGAGCTTAAAAAAATCGTTTTAAATTATGTCTTAGAAAAAGAATCTTAGTATTGCATGTGTTGATAAAAATTTTAATAAAATTAAATAAATATAAATATAATAACCCAACTTTGATTATTTAATTGGATATTTACTCATACGTGACTTTATCCTTAATACAAAATCATACAATTTCATAATAACAATCATTTGAGTTTTCAATTAGATATTTAAAATTAAATATACATAGTTTTATTTTAATAAGTATTGACCTATCAATTTTTTTATTGAAATCAAGGTTTTCAAAACCGGACCGAGATAAAAACTGTTTTAAGTAATGGTTTCGGTCGAACTAGTTGAACCGTTTGGACTGGTCAGTTGGACCGGAATTACAGTTTTATGTAAAAACCTAAAAAAACTATGTTTAATTAGTAATTACATATGTTTTACACAGTAAATTTTATATTGTGTATACTTTTCATCAAGGATTGATAAAACATTGGTTTTTCAAACAGCTTCTGAACCGGTAAATTAAAACAGCAACGGTTTACAAACACAATAAATTCAAACAAACGAAGACATTGGTTTTTCAAACAGTTTACAAAGCCTTGGATACACACCAGCTTTCCGTTGTTGTCTGAAAAGTCGTCAGTCACAACAGCAACGGAACCTCGTCATCGTCAGCCGTCGTCTTAGCCTAAGAAGTAGTCGTGAAAGGTTGCAATATTGTCGTGAAACTGCTATCTTGTGAGCCTGCAAACCACCACCCCTCGGCAACGTCGTCGTCATCGGCAAGAGATGAATCAACAGCGGTTTATTAATACGTGCAGTCGAAGAAATTTGTCAACTGCAGCAAAACCCTTCTGCGTCTACGTGCAATGCAAGGAACAGGATACAGGAGGAAAGAAATAAAACTGTTGCTTTTATACACAGCTTCTGAACCGGGAACCACCTTGACCGATTGGACTGTGGTTTAGACACAAACAGGCGGTTCGACAGCGGTCCAACCCGAAATTAACATTATAATGGTTTTATATTAAATAGTAACCGGTTACAGTACTGGTTCACGATCCGACTGATCCGATCCAATTTTGAAAACCTTGACTGAAATCTTATATTTTTTTATTAAGTAAACTTGAACATTCATATTTTTCTATTAAAATAATCAAACTTTATGTATATCTTAACAAATATATCAAACAAACATAATTAGTATTATTTATTTTGGTTTGTTTTAAAAACAAAGTGATTAATTTGGTATCATTAATTAAAAAAATAATGAAATTCAATTATTTTAATAATAAAATTTGATAATTTAAATAATAAAATTTAAAAGTTTAGTTTTTTAATTTAAATAAATATATAATTCGGTATATTGTTGTTAAATACCTCTAAATAACGTTATCCTATAATTATATATATATCCATCTATATATGTACTCATATACATACTTCTTTTCAGTGCTTTAATGTTTTAAAATAAAAAGCAATAATACCAATGTGTAGCTTTTTACATCAATATATATATATATATATACACACATACTCATTTAAAAAAAAAAAAAAGCCAATGTGACTTTTAGTTTTCTTTTTTTCCCGGAAGAAACTAAACTTTATTATTTTTTAATTAAAGTATCAAACTAATATTCTTACATTTAAAACAAAATAAACAATATTAATTATTTTTGTTTGATATATATAATTAAAAATACTAAAAATTTAATCTCTTTTATCAAAAAAATCTAAAGGTTCAATTTCATAAATAAAAAATATATAATTCGATATATTCATAAAAAGAGTTAATAATATATTAATAAGTTTCAAATATGAATACCTTGAAGTGGAGAATTCTGTAATCTCAATTGAAGCTCCAATCGTTGAAGTGCTTCACATGCTCAAGAAAGATCTTAATCAAGCATACAGTAAAAGAGATTAAGGACTATAAGTAGTGCCCTCTAAAATCTGTGATGTGTGCTTTTGTATACAGGGAATCCTCGTGAATGATATTTTCCAATAAAAAAAGGTAGCCGAACTTTACTTTAATAATAAAGATAATGTTAAATGTATGGTGGACCACATAGTCATAGTTGGTGGGATTGCATTAAATGATTTGGTGGCTTCGCACCTGTGAATATAATTTTCACACCCAACAAAGCAAGGCCAAAGGATTATTTCTCACCTAAAGTAAACTAGTTTTTTTTTTTTGTTTCGCTAACTTTAAAAATCTTTTTTATCTACTTATAAATAATTAAAATTAACTAAATTTATTAGTTATATTATTTTCTTTTTAAACTCTAAAAACTAACAATTTTCATCTAACTCAAGTTTTTAAAAATAATATTTTTCTCTTTAAAGTTTTCAATTTTTCAGATTTAATTTTTCAATAACACCTATTTCTGTCTGATGACCTCCAGGTGATGTCTCTTTTTCTCACGGTGGCCTCCTTCCAACGATCCTCCTCGACATCGTCTTTGTCTCTAGGCGAAGATGATTCGTCTTTGCTAATGACAACATCGAGAAAGACTCTTAGAAGAAGGTCACGTTGGAGAGAAAGAGACATTGCCTAGAGGTCACCAGAGAGGAAAAGACATCACTGAAAAATTGATTCTGAAAAATTGAAAACCCTAGGAGAAAAATGTTGTTTTTCGGATCAATCGTCAAGAGGTAGATTCAAGTCAAGTTTATCTCAAATTAATTTGGAGTTTGGTTCAGTTTAAAGGGAGCTAAGCTCAAATTTCAGAGAATTTGATTGCAATAGTATTATAACTCTTCGGTTGGATCAGAACTTTTCAGTTGTAACTGAATTAAACTCTTCTAGGCTCATGAATTTAGTGAGATGAAAGCTCTCGAATTCGAGTTCGAATACAAAATCAATTGTTAGGTTCAAACTCACCAAAACTACGCTTGTTTTGAGTCATTCGAGTCAAATTGACAATCGAGTTTGGATTAGTTCAGCTTGATTTTGTCTCCAACCCTATCTAAGAAACTGACTTTGGATATGTGTGTCCATTGGCTACAACCTCCATTAGTACCAATGCCAAATATGAAGTCCGAAGTCCCAAGCGCGTGCAGGTTTGGCGTCCAGATTTGTAAGTCTAGGTTCATCTCTAATTGGCCATTTCATTTCTGTGTTTAGATCAAGTTTGAAGAAGGCATCATCAAGACTCCTCAGATATCAAACTCCATAGTTTTTTCTGACAATGATATCAGACTCCATGGTTTTACCTGACAACGATGAATTTCTGGGATAGAAGATCGACCTTTCTCCATTGAAAGGCTTGTTTACTTCAGTCCAAGATACAGCTATATCTCAATCTCAAACGGCAATGCGCAGTCTTGGTTGCTAACAACATACCTGGATGAAGAGCAGTATGTTTGTGCTCATCAAAGAAGGAATCTCTCTTTTGACGCCATGAGCCCGTCTAATAAGTTCACTTATGTTATCATAATTTTCTGGTTCTCTTAGATGGAAACCAGTCCTCTTCTCTTAGATTTGTGAATAATACATGGGTTTGAATGACTCAGAAACATGATTATTTGATTTGGCACTGTTGATTAATTATTCAGCCAGAGAATAGAAAGTGGTATATATATAGAGAAATTATACAAGCCTCTAATATTGAATTCAATAAAAGTCACAGGATATGAATTAATATATGGAGACAATTTGTACTTGGAAAATAAGCATGTTATTAAACATGATAAAAATACATTGAATATTTTAAATTTATATTCTTAAAAAACGCGTACTACCTGCATAAAATTTTATTAGAACAAAAAGTAAAATATTCTCTTGTTTGACATCAAATTTTAACAGAATAAGAGTAAAATACTCTCATATTTGACACTCACACTTGACATGATGAAACCCAAAATAAAGAAAACAGAGTCACACTAGTTTGTAATATCATATACAATTATTAGCCTCAACTAATATAAATCTCAGACTGGGAGCTTGGGCTTATTATCATTGACACTCTCCTCAGATAATTGACCATCGTTCTCAAGCTGCTTTGTGTACTATTTGGTTTGTTTAGGAGCTGCTTAATCTGCAAAGGAACCCTATCTGGAAGCTGACTTGTTGGGCGGTGGAGACTTTGTGACACGCCAATTCTTAGACAATCTAAGATACAACTTGAGCAAAGTTTTCTCAAATGCAGCATACATGGGAAAACTCGTGAGTGCAAATATGCTGACAGGAAGAAATGCAGCAGTATAAATGAGAGTGGTGGCCCCATGTGGCTTTTGCAAACGAACTATGAGCAATAATGTTGCTGCAAATGCAATCATTGTTGTAGCCAATGAAATGAAGAGCAAGGAGAAGCCTATTGTGAGTTTTCTAGGGAGTTTGTAGAGGAATTCATCATACGTATAAGGCGATGCAAGGATGGATAAGAACATTACAACGGAGGTTAAGGAGCAGGCCAAAGCAATAACGTCCGTAACTGTGAAAACCAAGAAGAGAGTGCTGTTGAGGAAAATTGGATACCCCTGTTCATTAGAACCTCCAGGCACAGTGTACGCAGCTGCAAAGACCACTGTAGCAACGAGAACAGCCACTGCAGAGCAAGACTGAGAAGTGCCTTTTATCCAAGTCTCTGCTTGCCCGAGTAGTTTATTGTGCTTCGAATTGAATAGCTCTTCGCAAGTTTTCTTTACCTCCTTGCTGCGAAACATGGCGTAGTGGGCGGGCGTGATCTCCTTTACACGCTGCACATATAGAAACATAACCTACATATAAACACGTTTATTAGGTAAAAATCTTGTAGAAGAGAGAGCTAGGGGGCTTACTTTGTACCACTTTATCTCTTCCTGGAGTTGGTATACAGGTCCTGCTGGGTGACGCTTTGCAGTCTCTGGCTCCAAGTCTGCAGCATGGTGTAAAATGGTGTAGCCATTTTTGTCAACCTTTCGGACTAACCTTGTCATTGGTATTTTCATATTTTTCACATGATTGAAGATATCATATTGACGGTGCTTAATTGCCACATGCAGTATGTTCTGACCCAGATCATTGCAATGCTCAACTAGCTGGGGACATACTTCTAGTATCTTGTTCACAATTTCTACTATTCCTTTTTCAGTCGCCAGCAATAACGGGATTGGCTCATAATCTCCTTTTGAAGACTGATCTTTATCAAACGGAAACTCTGGAACCACTAGCCTATTAACGATTTCATCCCAAGAAGAATCTTTTTTTATCAGTGTCTCCGCTAGTTTGAAAGCAAGTTTATGCTTTCTCTTTTCTTCCAAGATGTTACTCCCTACTAGTGCACAGATTTTTTCCATTAATTTAAGCCACCCTGTTCGTGTTTAGCAGAAAAGAAGGTGCTCAATGAGAAAAAGTGATGAAGAGAGAAATTATGTAGAATATCCCTTAAGCGAACAAAAGAAAATTTTTGCCTTTGGAATTTTTTGTAGTAGCTTTTTCATCATCATCTGCATCATCACCGATTGGAAGGCCTATAAATTTTAGGAATTAATCAATAAGATGTATACAAAAGGTCCTTTTAACGTATCCTTATGCTTGCATTATCTTTAATAGAATTATGGAAAGGTGAAAAATATGTTTACAGGAATATATGACTCTGTGGATCCATGTGCCCCATTGATATCCACTTTCGAAAACTGAGGGCATGGTTGCCAGTAGGTGAAGAGAGGTCCGGCCATCTAGGTTCTTGAGTGCTGCTAACGATTCATCCTTCTTCAGTAAATATAGAGCCGTTTCTGAGAATATTTGAAAAGAAAGCACATCAAATATCAGTTGAATATATATTTCATTTCAAAGCAAAAATAAAGAAGCTAGATGGGTAGAGACAGAGACCAAAATGGTGTCCTGTGATGGCAACGTGCAGAATGGAGGTATCAGGCACTTCTATGAATCTTTCTTCTTCCATGGCACCAGGCTCTGGCTCTGATGTTATTTCACCTTGGATGGCACCAGGCAGCTCATTGGAGGGTTTAGGTTTGGGCTTTACCTTGATGGAGCGTCTGATTTGGCGGTGAATATTTTCAAGCTTAAAATATTCTTCTTCTTTAGTCTTTTCTATTTTTTCTTGGTATATTAATCTTGTGCGAAATTGTAATGATTTTTTAGCTAAAAACTTCACCACTTTTGTTCTCCCAAATGCAGCAGCAATAAAAAGCGGGGTTTCGCCTTCCATGTTCACAGCCTCTTGGAACTCTTCCACATGTGGATCTTCAATATCTCCCACGAGGAGCCTCCAATGATGAAAGACCAAAGCCTTTACGGCCTCCAGGTTCCCATTGGCTGCAGCCTCATGAAGAGGTGTGTTCCCGTTGCCATTTTTTTCTAAATAGCCATACCTCACCATAGAATGTTCTTCGGAAATATCAAGTAAAAATTGAAGCGGATCTTTACTCTTGCTGAACACCGCCAAGTGAAATGCATTGTCCATGGAGGCCGTTACAGGAAATAACAGCGAACCAACATTTTTCTGGTAGAATTTCTTCAGAGATTCCCAATCGTTGTTCAGGGCTGCCCGATAAAGCTCGTTTGTACTGCCCAACTCGTGTCCTGTGCCCATTTGCTTCCCGTAGATGGAAACAACCAAAAAAAAAAAATTAAATTAATGAAAGATTGGTTGAGCTTAAAAAAATCGTTTTAAATTATGTCTTAGAGAAAAGAACCTTAGTATTGCATCCTATGTTAATAAAAATTTTAGCAAAATTAAATAAATATAAATATAATAACCCAATTTTGATTATTTAATTGGGTATTTAGTTTTATATGACTTTATCCTTAATACAAAATTATACAATCTTATGATAACAATCATTTAAATATTTAATTAAATATTTAAAATTAGATATACATAATTTTATTACAATAAAACTATGTGTACCTATTTTTGGTACACAATTTGTATACACAAATGAGGTGTTATCATGTGATTGGATGTTTCTTTATCATATAATGACACATATTTTAAAATCACCTAATTACATAATGACACATCATTGTGTACATGAATTGTGTACCAAAAATAAGTACACATAGCATTGCTCATTTTATTATAATAAGCATTGGCCTATCAATTTTTTTATTAAAATAACTGAAATCTTATATTTTATTATTAAAGAAACTAAAAATTCATATTTCCCTAATAAAATGATTAAACTTCATGTATATCATAATAAAGATATCAAACAAACATAATTAGTATGGTTTATTTTGGTTTGTTTTAAAAAAAACAAGTGATTAATTTGGTATCATTAATTAAAAAAATAATGAAATTTAATTATTTTAATAATAAATTTTGATAATTTAAATAATAAAATTTAAAAGTTTAGTTCTTCAATTTAAAAATATATATAATTCGGTATATTGTTGTTGAATACCTCTAAATAAGGTTATCCTATAATTATATATATACCCATCTATATATATACTCATCTACATACTTCTTTTTAGTGCTTTAATGTTTTAAAATAAAAAGCAATAATACCAATGTGTAGCTTTTTACATCAATATATATATATATATATATATATATATATATATATATATATATATATATATATATATATATATATATATATATATATATAACATACACACACACACCCTCTTAAAAAAAAAAAACACACAATACCAATGTGACTTTTAGTTTTTTTCAGGGAAGAGACTAGACTTTATTATTTTTTATTTAAAATATCAAACTAATATTCTTACTTTTAAAACAAAATAAATAATCTTAATTATCTTTGTTTGATATATACAATCAAAAATATTAAAAAATTAGTTTCTTCTATCAAAAAAATCTAAAGGTTCAATTTCATAAATAAAAAATATATAGTTTGATATATACATAAAAAGAGTTAATAATATATTAATAAGTTATAAATATAAATACTTGAAAGTGAAGAGTTTAGCAATCTCACCTGAATACTCCAATCGTTACAATCCTTCATATGTCAAAGAAAAATCTTCATCAAACTTTTAGTAAAGAGAGTAAGAACTATAAGTAGTGCTCTTTAAAATATGATTAGTTGTATGTTGTGTACTTTTATATATAAGGAAGGCCAAAGGACTATTTCCCACCCAAAGTATGCTGCAATTTCAAGTTTCCATCTTTTATCTTTGATAATACTAAATACTCACCTATGAGTAGTTAAAATTAATGGAACCCTAACCCCTTAAAATTTTATCTCTTTTTGGCCCCCTAAACTTTAAAAACTAAAAGTTTTTCCTAGCCTAAGTTTTAAAAAATGACAGTTTCACCTTAGGATTTCGTTTTGAAATCTCTGACGAAATCTACGACTCTATTGCCGACTGTCTTTCCCTCCCGAAGCATCCTCTCCTTCCGGCGGTCTCTTTCCTCCCATTTGGACATCCGATCGACATCAGAGAAGCCGTGGAATACGAAAAAGATAGCTTTGTCTTCATCTTCGTTTGGGAAGACGAAACCGATGAAGTTTTTCGTCTTCCATGACTTCTCCAATGTCGATTGGACGTCCAAATGGAAGGAAGAGACTGTCGGAGGGAGAGGTTGCTGACAATGGAGCTGGAGATTTCAAAACAAAACCTTAGGGTGAAACTGTCATTTTTTAAAACTTAGGTTAGAGGAAACTTTTAGTTTTTAAAGTTTACGGGGCAAAAATAGATTATATTTTAGTTTATTTTTAATATTATAAAGAAAATAACGATTTTACTTTTATCACCGTTAATTTTAACTGTTCATGAGTGGATATTTGATATTATCAAAGATAAATGATAGAAACTTAAGATTGCAGCATACCTTGGGTGGGAAATAGTCCTTTGGCCTATGAGGAATCCTTATGGATGATACTTACAAAAAATAAAATAAAATTCTTTCTTTGCTTAAATAATTGATAAAGTTCATTCATGCAAGTATCAAGAATATAATAAACATAATGTTAAATGTGTGGTGGAAATGAATGCTTTAAATGATTTGATGGCTTCCCACATGTGAATATAATTATCCCACCCAGCAAAGAAATGAACTATTTGGGCTGGCAATATTGACTTTCGGTGGCCTACATTGAATATAGGGCTGGATTCGAGCCGAGCCGAGCTCGGCTCGCAGCCAGCTCGGGCTCAGTTCGGTTTATTTGTGGGCGGCTTGAGTTCGACTCGGCTCAGCTCGAGTTTGGCTCGTTTTTGGTTTGGCTCGGTTCGGCTCATTTTTTATTATCAAAACGATATCGTTTTTAATATATATGGACCAAAACGACATCGTTTTATATAAAAAAATTTTTTAAAAATCTACCGAGCCAACCCAAGCCAGCTCGAGCTCGATCGAGTCGAGCAGAGTCCGACTCGTTTCGGGCTCAAACCAAGCTGAGCCGAGCTTGAGCTCGAGCTGGCTCGGCTCGAGTCCAGCCCTAATTAAATAGCCTTGGAAAATTACTTTACCTCATCGATTTGAGGGGCCACAAGAGTTTCTATAACTACACCTGTCTCTTTATTTGTAACATACACACAACTAATAACATTTTCATTCAAGCCTCCCAAGTTCTGCTTTTCATTTTGATTCGTCTTACATCAACTTCATTTATCTTCTTCTTCTAAAAGTTTAATTTAATTATAACTTCTTTTACTCATAATTTTTTATCATATTTCTAATATGTTATTAGTAAGATCAATTAATGTATATTTTAATATTAGTTATTTTTCAATTGTATTATTATTTTGTTTGTATATTACAAATACAAATATCTCAATTATGATATTATCTTATTTATAAAATACAAACTATTAATGTTTTAATTATTTTTATCTTCTATTTAATTTTTCATTTATAATTATATTATATTTGCAATCCAAAGTTTGTAAAATCATAATTTGAACCTGAAGTCTTGAATATCACGAATCTAAACCCGAAGTCCTGAATATCATTTGTAATATGAAGTTTATAAAATCATGAATTTGGATTTAAAGTCATGAATATAATTTATAACTTGAAGTTTACAAAACCATAAATCTGGGTCAGAATTCTTGAATATTATTTGAATATTTATTTTTATTATAATAATTGTATCCGATTTACAACCTGAAGTTTGTAAAATCGTGAGAATGAATATATATATATATATATATATATATATATACACACACACATATATGGGCTTGAAGTCCCAAATTTTATCAAAATATTTATTTTATATTAACTATATCACATTCACAACCTGAAGTTTGCATAAATTATGAAAAATATAGATTTGAAGTCCAAAATATAATTAGAACTAAAGTTTACGTGTTATAATATTCTGGATACTAATTACAAAACCAGAAGTTTTGAAAAATAGGATAATATATGAACTTGAAGTTTCAAAAATTAATCTCAATATTTCATTTACAAAACCAACTATTTTCTAAATATAGGATAATATCTAAACCTAAAGTTTCAAAAATTAATTCATATATATTGTTTACAAAACTAGAAGTTTTGTACATATGACAATATTTGAATTTGAAGTTCCTAAAATTGGATGGATAATATTAAATGAGTTTTTACATGATTCTCTATATAGAATTTATGAACCTTGACAAAGTGATTAAATAAAATGTCTCAGAAGGATAAATCCAAGGTTATTATTTTACTGGCATCACATCCCTAAGGAGTTGTAAGCCAAATATATGGATATAATGATAAATCCACTAGATTCGTTGAGAAATGTAAAAGATAAATTTGAATATCAAATTCAATAATACTCTCAATGACTTTATAATTTAGTACAACTCTACGATATTCAGAATTTTTTCCTGATTGAGATAATATAAAAGAGAAAATATTCTCCACATTTTTATTTTTTTATATATTATACTCTTGTAATAGCAATATTGGGAAAAGAAATTTTGAGTTAATTTTTCTCGTTAATAAAAAATCATCAAACTCGCCCAATTAGTATTGCATTGTTCCTTGAAGTAAACGCAATTACTAGAAGTAGTTATTATGAGTGTAAATAAACTCCTGGATGAAATAATTTTCAATCTAAAGATGGTTATAATAGAAAATCTCAGTCATACCATCAAAAGTGGACTAAGACTATAACAAAATAAATAATAATGCAGAGTAAACCATAAAATAATAGGTGTGATTGTAAATATCATTGGTTGTATACCTATAGTACATATGAACATTGTGTGAATCTATATTAAGCATCCATAAGAATTAAATTTTTGATGATTTAGATCATACTGATCTAATGAATCTTTATGTTTCAAACTTCTTTCAAGAATAAAAATATGGGTCACTTGAATAGTGACATGAATGTCCAAGATTTTTATAATTAAAATTCATCATATATAATTATTTTAAAGTCATGAATATTATTTTGTATTTTATTATCATATTCTCATTTCTTTCAATATTTTATATACGTTATAATTAATATAATTTTTAAATGAAAAGATATGAACTTCAAAATTAAAGCGTTGACTTCAAAAGCTGATGATGGAGATATTTGTTTGATGGATAGTACAACAAAACATACAATTCTCAAGGAAAATAAATTTTGTTTAATTTTAGCACCAATTAAAGCTAAAATAAACACTATATCAAAATCAATAAATTTGATTGAGTGCTCCAGAAGAGCCATAATTTTATTAAAAAATGGGTCCAAATTATGCATCAACAATGTATTATATTCAAGTAAATTCATAAGAAATCTGCTTAGTTTTAAAGATATAAGAAATAATGGTTATCACATTGAAATCATGAGTAAAATAGTACAGAATTTATCTATATAACTATTAATGTCTTCAAAATAAGGCTTATACTTGAAAAATTATTTGTTTTATCATCTGGATTATATTATACAACATAAAGACAATTGAAACCTACACAGTATCAAATCAAAACTTCCACGATCCAAAAGTCTTTATGCTTTGGCATGACCATTTAGGCATCCAGCATCTACAATAATACATAGGATTATTGAAAATTTACATTGATATGCATTAAAAAATCACAAAATTTTATTGTTCAGTGAAAAATTCTACACTGTTCGTACCTAAGGCAAATTGATAATTAAACAATCTCCCTCCAAAATTAGAGTTGAATCTCCATCATTCCTACAAAAGATTCTAGGGGCCATATGTGGACTCATTCGTTCACCAAGTGGGTTATTTCATTATTTTATGGTCTTAATTAATGCATCTACACAATAGTCTCATATTTGTTTATTGTCAATTCGAAATGTTGCAATTGCTAAACTGTCAACACATATTATCTAAGTAAAGACACAATTCACAGATTATTTGATTAGGTTAATACGGTTAGATCATACTGGTAAATTTACATCTAAGGTATTTAATGATTATTGCATGTCTATAGGGATTGATCTTGAAATCCAGTCCCACATTTCTACACTTAGAGTGGATTAGTTGAGTTTCTCATTAAACAACTCCAAGTAATTGCATCTACCTTATTATTAAGAACTCAATTACCAACTTTTATGTTGGGATATGCGATATTACATGTTGTAGTGTTAATTCGCTTGTAACTTTGTCTTATCATCAATATTCTCCCTTACAATTGGTTCTTGGTTACCAATATAATATACCTCATTTGAGGATATTTAGTTGTATTGTATATGTCCCTACTCATATCCTCAACGCACAAAAATGGGACCTGAATGTCGTTTGAGAATTTATGTTAGATATAATTTATCATCCATTATTAGATATCTAGAACCATTAATAGGTGATCTTTTTATCACATAATTTACAGATTGTTACTTTGATGAGACAACATTCCCATCTTTAGAAAAAAAGAAAACGCCTCCTAAAGTTAGACATAAACTTACTTGGTATGTACCTATCATGTTTCATCTAGATCCTTACACATCCTAAAGTGAAATTGAAGTACAGAAAAAGTACGTTTACAAATTATTATTAACCAAATGTCTGATGTATTTATAAATATAAAAAAAGTGACAAGATCACATGTACCAGTTGTCAATGTACTAGTAAGAATTAATGTGACTACTGAATAGTCTATTCGAACCGTGACTGATTAATCTACTACATACTAGAAGTGTGATAGACATGTTGGATCAAAGTACACTGTTATTTGAAAAAGAAAGGCAAATAATAAAAAAGACCCAACTTTCATTTATCTTATGGAAGTTATTGAACATATACAATTAGTATTTTGTTTTATTTTAAAAACAAACCTTCAATTAAAAATTTTAGAAGTTTAATCATTGCAATAATAAAGTCTAAAAGTTTGATAAAAAAATTTAAAAGTTTAATCTTTTCAAAAATAAATAAATAAATAAATAAATAAATAAATATATATATATATATATATATATATATATATATAACAACATTTGTACAAATCAAATTATCATATTTTCTCAATTTAAGGGAATGAATTTGTTTTTTCTTATTAAATAGACCAAACTTTTAAATTTTTTTAATTGAAATGACCAAACTTTTATATTTTTCTATTTGAGAGATTAAATTTTTATTATTGTCTATCAAAATTATCAAACCACTCACCTAGCTTTTAAAACAAAACAAATAATATAAATTGTTGTGTTTGTACGATATCTTTCATAAAAATTACTAAAAGGTTAATTTTTTCTGTAAAAAAATTTTAAAATTTGATTCTTTTAATAGAAAAAATATGAGACTTCGGTTGCTTTAACAGAAAAAAAAATGATATAGTTCAATATTCATAAAAAAAATTAGTGATATATAAACAATTTACAAATACAAATACCTGAAAGTGGAGATTTTTTGCGATTTCACTTGAATGTTTCCATGGTTGAGGTTCTCATGTGCCAAATAAAGGTCATAACCAAACTTGTAGTTAATAGAATAATAACTAGGTGTTGTATCCTCTTAAATTTGATAAGCTATGTGTTGTGTGCTCTTATATATAAGGACTTATTTTATCCTTGTACATGAAGATGAAGAAGAGTATTGTTACTTTGCTTAAACAATTGATAAAGCTCAGTTGTATAAATAGTGAGAATAAAACAAAGATAAATTTCGTTCTTATTTTATTATGATACAAGTATAATAATAAAGTAATAATAGAGATAAAAGATAATTGATAACTTATAATTAAATGAATTATAAATAAATAGTTATATGAATTTACCTAATAGAGATTATGTTGGACACTTGTATAAATAGTTAGACAAATCTCATATCAATAAGGTATGAAAGAGATATTGGGTATGTATATATATCTCACATTATTTAGGGATGTTAAAATAAGACCAATTTATTAATTCGTAAACTCTTAAACTGTCAAAAAAAGTTTTAAGTTGCAAAATCTAAAAGCTTGTACTACAATTAATTATGTGTTTTAAAGCATATAATGTTTTAATAGTAAGTCGACATGTTCAATCTTTGATAAAGATAACGCTCAACATCACATATTCATTGGGAAAAGTGTTATAACTTATTTTCCATGTTTGTGAACAGAAAACACAAACTCAAATAAATCAGACTTGGTAGATGAATAATGTGTTTATATGTTAAGGACCCTAACTGATTCTAATTATTAAAAGCAAAATAATACAATATTAGTATAATAGGATTGAAATAATATATATGATAAAAGATGATGAAAACATTATAAAAATAAAAGATGTTTAATTATTTATAATCAAACGAAGTAAAAATAAATAATTTTTTGAATTTACCCAAAACTAGGTTTCATTGTAACATCTTAACACAAATCTTATATTGACAATATACGAGAGAAATGTTTGGTATGTATGACGTATCTCATATCGCTTAGAAATATTAATACAAAACTAATTTAATTGTCTATGAACTTCTAAATTGTCAAAACAATTTTTAGGTTATAAAAACCAAAAGTAAAGTTGTATTATGTTCAAAATAGACTTTATATATATATATATATATATATATATATATATATATATATATATATATATGCATAATCTTGTATAAAGATAAAGTTAAACAACACATTTATTGGGAAATATGTTATAATTTATATTTATGAGAGAGGGAACATAAAAATCATAAGTAAATTAATAATATATTTATATATTAAGATTATTATCTTAATTGTTTATGAGTTTGAAATCTTTATAATCGTGTTTTATAGATAAAATGATTATCAATTCGAATTGTAAATCTCAAAATAGTAGAATAATAATACAATATGATTGAAAGTGTAAATATAATCATTTTTTGAGTTATAATTATAAATTTTGGTAGTAATATTCTCACAAAGAACACATGCTTATTGGCAACACAACTTTTTATGTATCACAAATAATCATGTTGACGATAAAAATAAATAAATCATAAACAAAGAGACAAAATGAGGAAGGTCCGAATCATGTCCGTCTCACAATTTATTTATATTTAAATAGTAAAGAATACAAAATTAGAGGAAGATAAAGTGATGGACAAAAGAAAGAATGAGTTAAAAGTGAAAGAAACAAGATACAAAGAGCTTGAAAATAATAATGAAGCAAAGAATAATTTGGTTGTTGGAAGATATGTTTCCATTTCCGTTATATATTTAAAAGAAATGAAAAGGGTGGGGCATGGTTGTCTCCTTGTCCTATTTAGTCTTTTCATTTCCATCAAATTTATCAATAGCCACAAGTGGGGACTCTTATCGCTTGCTTTATTTGTTTAATATTTTATCATACAACCATTAAGAACAAATTTAGTTTTATAGTTTTCAATGAATGAAACCATATGCATTTAAAAAAAAAATTCACAATGAATTTGCCATCCATTATTCATTAACAATGTTTTTAAAATCGGATCGATAATTAAATTAATTATTTTACTAGTTTACAGTTTAATCGATTCATGACATCAAGAGAAAGTTTCCTTCCTTGATGAGCACATATATAGAATTCAATCATATGAACACTGGATCAAAAGCTATGCTTTAAATTTTACTTTAAAATAGGAATAAAAGATATTAGATATGGCTAAGATGACACTTGAAAATGGGACTAGGAATGGGCATTCTAAGGCTAGTGGGCAATAAGATTGGTTGGCTAGTGTGTTCTTGAGTATACATGCATAAGAATGCTAGCTAATGAAATCTCAACTATCTTTATGACAAACAATGATTAAGCAAATCTATATATTTAGACAAGGATATATGTGTGAATTAAACATTTATCGGCCTCAACTTATATAAATCCCTCATATTGGGAGTTTAGGCTTTCTATCATTAACATTCTTCTTAGACAATTGACCATCAGTTGAAAGCAGCTTTATATGCGAGAGAACCTGCTTGGTCTACAATGGAACTTTATCCGGAAGTTGGCTTCTAAGGTGATGGAGGCCTTATGACACGCCAATTATTAGACAATCTACAATAGATGATAAGCAATTTTTTTCTCAAACGAAGCATACATAAGAAATTGCATGAGTGCAAATATGTTGACAAGAGAAAATGCAATAGTATACATGATAGTGGTGGCCTAATGTGGCTTTTCCGAACTAACTGTGAGCAATATTGTTATTGTTAATGCAATCATTATTGTAGCCAACGAAAGAAAGAGTAAGGTAAAGTATATTGAGAGTTTGTCAAAAAGTACGTCATGGCATTCTTTATACTAATAAGGCAATGTGAGGATGGACAAGAACATTACAATCGAGATCAAGGAGCAAGCCAAAGCAATAATGTCCATGACTATGAAAACCACAAAAAGAATGCTTTTAAGGAAAATTGGATACTTTTCTTCATTGGAACCTCTAGGCATAGTGTCACTATATCTTATCATGCACACTTAAACTGAATTGTACTATATGGCTAATGTTTCTTAATGCTATTTGCATGATGTATTTCATAGGTATTTATCTCTCATATAGTCCTATTGCTTTCAAATATCTTCCCACTTACACACAAAGCTAATGATTATCTAAGTGTACATCATTTTTCTTAACTTCCACTAGGTCTGTGCCACCTCTCAAACAGTCGAAAACCTTAACTTTAGCTATTTGTTGTAACTTGCCTTGCTAAACCCTTTCCTTTCTCTTTCTTTTCTTTTCCCCTTTTCAAACATAACTTAGGGGTGAAAAAAAATCATTTCCTTACTTTACTAGAGATATAGGGTTGTTTAACACCCTAATCACCCCATGCTCCTCACATAAGCCTTGCACGGACGTGTATTCTATTAGGGATGGGCATCCCTCTAATTTTTTATTACGATCAACCTTGCATTGACCAACGCTGACCCTATAACCAAAGACAGTCGTTCTTTCACTTAACACAATCATTCACTTTTGAGAAAGCCACACACAGACATATGTCTCATACCATATGACTATATGAAATCTATCCTTAGAACAAATGCGCAATTGCTCTTGTAAAGTTTTTTTTTTTTTTTCTACAAGAGGATACATAGGTGTGTGGCTATTTCACACAATCATGTATCACAAACTGTGATGTTCTAATCTACTAGTTTAACACTTTTCTAGCATTATTCCAAAAAACCAAACATACAAATCTAATCCAGACTTGTTTCTAAACATTCTAAGCAAATTATTCCTAACCAAAAACATATGTACATGCTCAAGTGCTCAAGTTTTTAGATCATGATCATATCATCACAATTTTGCAGCTTTTCTTAGTCAATCATGTTTATCATATAAACACATTGCTTATAATCATCTTAATCATAATAAATAGCATGAAAATCATTAGAACCATTAAAACATTCAATATCAATGAAATTCTAAACCTATAGTTCATACTTATCATCAATCAATTCAACTCATGAACTGAAAACACCATGCTTACCTATCCTCTGAAGATTTGCTAAAACTTGGTGTGGTTGTAGCGATTCCAATGATCCAATGCCCCTCTTTGATGTCCAAGGCTCTCAACTTCTCCTTTCTTTCTCTTTGTTTGGCTATTAAAAAAAGATATGGATGCAAAAAAATGCATATCAAGCCTTGCACATTTTTTTATTTTACCTATCAAACACAATACATGGGTGTGTGTTTTCTACACACAGGCATGCGTGGTATGACTCATTAAAGGTAGGTTTCAAAATTGTTGCGAAATTGATCTTATCCACAAATTTAGATTTGGTGAAAACATATAGTGGTGTGCTCTTGCACACATGGGTGTGTGTCTTTCTTTACTTAGTCATTTTTGCATGCTCAATGTGAAATGACTTTTTTGTCTTCCAAGGCATAAATGAGTGTCATCCCTATGGGACCGTCCTTACTAAAATCTCATCACAAATCACAATTAAATACAAAGAAAATACTAAAATACTCTTTGGCTTACCTATGACTATCACACACCTTAAGTCAAAGCCACTACATTATGGTATACTGAATTTAAGGCTTCTCATAATTTCCTAGATACACTAAGTACCCTATTTTTTGCTAAGTTGTATGAAGGCCTTCAACAACTCACAATAAATGGTGGTGTCTCTCTCCTTATCACCCATACAGGACCATTAAGTCTCCTTCCTTTACTTTGTATGATGTGTTAAAAAAAATTATCATCTATGATAACAATTGTATATTTTTATCTTATATAAATATTTCTTTTTTAACATGCTACTTCATCTTCTTGTCAAAATTTTGTCATTAAATAAAGGCCAAAAGACTTATTCCCACCCAAGGTATAATGAAATCCTAAACTCTCACCCTTCAACTTTTAAAAACCCAAACACCCACTCATAAATAAATTTCTGTTAAAAATCTCAATTAGGATTAGAGGTAAAATTGTTATTTACTAAAAAAATTAAAATTCTATCACATTTTCCTTCCTAGGTTTAGAAATCTTATAATTTTTTCCTAACCCAAGTTTGAAAACTGCAAATACCCCCTGGGGTTTGTTACTCTCCTTTCCAACACCGATTTGCTATCAACCGTCCTCCCTCTTGCCTTATTTGTTCCTCTAATCACTCTTTCTTCCCTCTTTGACCGTTTTCGATCAAGACAAAGTTGTGTCATCTTCGTCTAAGACAAAGATGATTGTCAGATAAGGAAGAGAGAGTGACCAAAGGGAGAGACAGGACGGAAGGGAGGACGACTAACGGCTAAAGACAATAAATTAACGCCAAAGAGAAGAAAAACAAACTCTAAGAGGGTATTTGTTAGTTTTCAAACTTTGAGCTGAGAGAAAATTATAAAATTTCTAAACTTGAAAAGAAAAATGTGATAAAACTTTAATTTTTTAAATTTTTAATAAATAATAATTTTACTCCTAACCCTAACTGAGATTTTTAACTTAAATTTGTTTTTGAGTGGATATTTAGGTTTTTAAAAATTAAAGAATGGAAATTTGAAATTTTACTATGCTTTGAGTAGGAATAAGTCTTTTGGCCTCAAATAAATAAAAATCTATTTAAATACATGTTGTTGCCCATCCATTTAAAAGACTCTCTTCATGATTTATTGAGTTTACCACACTATTTTTTTTAATGTAATAAAAATTTAAGGACAAAATTTCCATATTAAAAATTTTAATCGGCTAACGATTTACACTAGTTACAAAACATTAAATTTATTAATTTTTTGATCAATTTAAAGAACAAAAAAATTGGAAGTGTGGCCCAACACACTTCCAATTCAAATACTGTCAAAATAGGCTAGCTTGACAGTATTTGAAAATTTATAGGGTTGTTTGGTTACCCTTTTTATTCTTTAGAGTTGTTTATTTAATTGTTAAATAATATAAAAAGTAATTTCATTATTAATTATATGTTAGATATTTAAATATTATTAAAGTAATTTTGGTTTTTTATTATTCTATTTTTATTATATTTTTAAGATAAAAATACTCTCATTTCCAATTAATACATTAAGTAATATAGAAAATATTTTATAATAATCATAAAAAATATTTAAGTAAAAAAATACTTAGTATTTTTATCAAACTCTTTTCTAAGTTAATTAGATGTAGCTTGGTGTGATGATTAAAACTCATCCACCACTAACAAATAACTTTATTCAATCTTTTTTAAAATTCTTTTCTTTCTTAAAAATTCATGATTTATAAATGGTTATGAAAAACCCACAAAAAATTCAAATGGATTTCAATCTCTATAACACCTCCTCGTCACAAAAGCTTATCTTTCTTAACAACCTCAGCTTTGTGGCTCAATCCCTAATAGTGGTGATGATGAAATTCAGTGATGACTAAGGTTTTAGGGGAATAGATGTAAGTTTTTAAAAGATTAAATAATCATATTAAAATTTTTTGAGTTTGATCGGTAAAAGAGTTTATTTTTATGATTTTTAAAATTTATGGGTAGTAAAATTATTTATTCACATTTATGTCATTATTTTTTAAAATAATTTATTTTAAATAAAAAATATTTATTTATATCATTTAGCTATTGAAAAATGTTTTTGGGTCTGACCTTCAAGGAAAAAGTGTAATTTACTCATTTTTTTAACATGTTATTCAACTTTTTTTTTTAAATATTTTTATTATTATAGTGTTAATTAATTATATTATGGAAATATATAAAATAAAAAATAATTTTAAAAAAATATTATTAACACTTAAGCAAACTTTTGGGTAAAAACATTTGACTTTTTACTGTTTTAACGACATTTTTCTTCTCTGAAAACCCCTCAAATATTTATATGTCAGTTCAGTCCATTATCTTCAATTTCATTCCAAATGGGGCCCGGATTCCTCCTCTCTCTCGGATTTCCCAGTTCTCTCATATAATAGTACCACTAACAATAACTCAAGAAACAAAAAACAGGCACGCAAACAAAAAACATAAACAGAACCAAATAAAGAAGCGAAGCACAAATGAGAATCGTACGCAGAGATTTAGTACCCAATGGACCTGGAAGCGTCAAGGTAAAATCTACAAAACCCAATTCAATTTCGTGCTTACTCATGCTGTATCGTGTTGTAACATTGAATTTGATATATGGGTGATTGCGCCTTTTCCAGATGGTTCCAGTGGATTCAGATGATCTTTGGTTTGCGTATAATCTCATAGCTCCTGGCGACTCCGTCATGGCTGTAACTGTTAGGTAGTGATTTTTCTTTGTTTAAAGATCTTTTATGTGTTTTCAGGCTTTTTATGCTTAGTTATAATGGGTCAATTTCAAAAGCAGATCCTTTTTCTTGTGAAAAACTGGTATTTTTGATATCATATATAAGGTTGCGTTTCAGGAGGTAGGTTCTCAGAATGGTACTGGTCCGGTAACGTTACTGGACTGATGTGATAGTTAGAAGTACGATGTTTGGTTCTTGTTCTGGCTTTAATAGGTCAGTTGTAATTCAGCTTTGTTTGCTTTCTGATGGAACCCTGAACTTGCAGCACCTAATTCCTCAACCACCAATTTTATTTTTGGGTAATTCTCAGCACACCAATTTCTCACACACAAAAACATAAAACAGCCAACCCGCATTCACGGTCAAACAATACTCAGGATTGAAGACAAAACATTAATTCACACACACACACACAAGTATGTGTGGATATATATACATATATATGTATTTATTTATGTATAATCAACGAGAGTTCCTATGTTTACACAGTCCACTCTAGATGATTAATATCAACAGCAGAAGCTAACAACCAACTAAAGTCCGGGAAATCAAGGAGCTGGAACTTCTCAATCAGCTCAGTGCTTCCCAATCCCTTCTTAATTTATTCCTGCCTTTCCCCCTTCTTCCACCCCATAGGTCTCCTCCGCCCCCACCCCCCTATTGTTAGAATCCCTCCCTCGGCCACATTCCTTTACTGGTCCATTTGTCTGGTGTTGGAACCACATCTCCTTGTGTACACTTTCCAAACCAAGGTCCTATCACTTTCTGAAAGCAATAGGAAATTTGATTTGACATGATAGAATATGTTCCTGAAGGGTAGGGTCATGCTAGGGTACCAACCTAGTAACTTTATTGATTTGGCTATAAGTAGCATGTATTGGTTCTTCTTCAATGTCCATGCTTCAGTGGGTTGAATTATGAATCGACTTTTGTGTGTGTAAAACTGGGAATTTTGACATAATATGATAATGCGTGTGGGTGGAAGGTAGGGTCACAGTATGGTAATGGATCAATAACTTCAACAGACTGATGTTTTTGTTACATATATTATTTTTTGGATCTTTGTAACTATGTTTTAAATAATTTAGTACATAAATATATAGTTTAATATCTTTTATAGTAAGTAGCATATTGCTACATGTAAACGAAATATCAATATAAGTGAACAAAATACTGCCTCTGTGTCATTGCATGCCCTGGACGGTAATTAGAGGCAAAAAGTTGAAACTACAAATTCTTTCATATAGATTGGTGTGACGTAAAACAAAGAAAAGATAATGGATAATGAGAATTGTGAATAGTAAAAAAATTAAGATAAATGACATGATAATCACATTTCAGTATATGAAAGAGCTTGTTTTTATTGTATATGAAATTGAGACTTATTTTTAGTCATTTTGTTTGGTAACTTGAAGGTATTAGGCCCATTTGGTGCCACTTTTTGGATTAGATTATAAAATTCTTTTGATGCAACCTTTTAAATTAAATTACGAAATTTCTTGTCTCAGTGTTAGATCTTTTAACTACCTTTCTGTTTTTGGTTAGTTAATTGAGATAACCAGTTCCTTGGTATTCTTTTCATCTCGTAATAGGAAAGTTTTAAGAGAGGTGGCATCTGGTGGAAGAGATGCTGAACGTGTGAAGCTGAAGCTGGAAATCAAAGTTGAGGTAATACTTTTGTTCAATGGGTTAATTAATGTTTTAGCTATCCCTTTTTTTTTATTTTATATATACAATAGGGTTGCCACATGGATGTAGCATAAATAGAACTTTTATGAATTTGTAATCCATTGTTTGTTTATGATCATTCAATATCCTATAGGCTGCAGATTATGACAAAGAAGGGTCTGTGTTGCGCATTCGAGGAAAGAATATTTTAGAGAATGAATATGTGAAAGTAAGTTTTGCATTGCATTGAACATGGCATAAATAAATTTAAGTTTTTATCTTGTTCTTTGACCTTATCACTTTGCTGCAGATTGGAGCATTCCATACTTTGGAGCTTGAGCTGCAGCGACCTTTTGTGTTAAGAAAGGTGTGATGCCCTTGTTCACTCATTTAAATCCACGACATTTATGTGCTTTAGCTTTCAACTTATGCATGTACCAACTCATTTGGAAAAATCTATGAAATACGTGTCTGCATCTAATTGACCTAATATCCTTCCCTTTACCGAATATTTGGGTAGGTTTAGTTACTGTCTTCTCTTTATGTCATGTCACTGCTTAAACCTTTCATTTTGTTAATACATAATAAAGGCCAATATTTTCAGAGGCCTGTGTTGCAAGGGACCATTTTGTGTCCTTGGTAGTAGAACTAAACTTTCTAGGGAAACAGAACTTGTGTTTCATGAACTCTTATTAGAACAATGTGACACAGATTTGTCACTTTGCCATATAGTCCCTATTATAACAGTGGTCGGATGCAGCAACAAAGTATTAATCACAGCAGGTTTTAGCAAGATTGAGCATAGTGAAGCTTATTCTTGTCAACAGAAGGAACAATTAGTGCCATGTGGAGAGATCTATGATATCAAGAGGGAGGTTGGATTGAGAAAGAGAGATTATGGAAGTGGTATAAAAGAGGCAGGGTAAGTTCCTGCTACCTGAGCCACATATAGTAAAAGCTCAAACTTTTAGTTCTAAGAAAATTCAAGAAATATTTTTCAAAAGGATACAACTGCCAAATGTATATAAGAGTTCTGACCATACTAAAATGTAGATCCAACACCAGAACAAGGCTGAATCTATGAGAGTACAAACAAAGACTGAAGAAATGTAAATTTCTTCAAACCAACAAACAAAGACTGAAGAAATGCGAATGTCTTCAAACCAGGACAGTTCAGCCTACATTTGGACAGTGGAATATATCCTCTGAGCAAAGGGGAACACATTTTCCTCACATATGTTCAACTAATGGATCTCTTGTGACAAAGTCCCCATTTCTTGTGTTTTTGAGGTTTGGATGAGTTGAGTGCCTGGCTTCATACTGTAGTCAAGACTCGTACCTGAGTCAGTGAAACATAGAGGAGAGAAAAACATGAATGACTTGCAAATCTTGGTGCTTCATATTTGTTAAAATATGCATTTTCAAGGAGTTTTTATTTTTAAATTATCTATGGTTGCTTCTCGTCATCTATAATATTAAAAGGGAAAAAAAAAAAAAAAAAAGATTGAGCATCTTTCTATCTACTAACTTTTGCAGCATGCCATTATTCTGTAACTTTTTAGGATCTTTGGGACTCACTGGCTTTGGATGTACTTCATCAGGCATCTGGTATGCTTTCTGAATCTTTCAACTTTTTTAAAGATTCTAAACTATGTGCATTAGAAATTATCTATCATTTTGTTAAGTATATAAGAAATCATCTGTTGGCGTACATTGATGATGGCTCTTCTGAATTTTGGAGTTAAGTCTGCTATTATTTTTAATGTATATAAGAAATCCTCTATTGGTTTAACCAGAATGACCTTGACTGTACACTCCAACTGTATTTGAATTTAAGAAATAATTTCCTAGGGATTGACTTGATTGGTGAACATCTATCAAGTTAGTGTTACTATACGGTTGATTATCTGACTGTCTTTAATACTTGATTCTTTAAATTTCAGATCCTACAGCTAGTGCTGATCTTGCTGTGGTTTTAATGCAAGAAGGATTAGCTCACATCTTGCTTATCGGTAGAAGGTATGTGTAACTTTTTATATGTGTGTGTGTATGTTGTAGTAATACCCCATTTCATTTTTTAGTAATACTTGAAATTCTATTTCTTCTTGTACAATGGTCTCTTTGAAAGTTTAATCACCCTTTCTTCATGTGGTTGATAAAAACAGTATGACAACCACTCGGTCACGGATAGAAACTTCAATTCCTCGCAAGCATGGGCCTGCTATTGCTGGTTATGAGTCGGTACGTGTGTTTTGAGTGGTTTGATAATAATATTATGATAGAAAGTAATAATCTAGCTGTTAAAACTTATAAATTTATCTCCTTGTTGATTGTCTTTTACAGGCTTTGAAGAAGTTTTTTGAGAATGTTCTTCAGGTAAGCTTCACTTCGGTTGTAACACCACAGCTTTCAAGCCCATTTCTGAATACACTTGCCCTTCATACTTGAATTCTTAAGAGCATTTCTGAATTTTCTGATAAATTATAATATGTGTTAGGCTTTCCTGAAACATGTCGATTTCAATGTTGTTCGTTGTGCTGTTATTGCCAGTCCTGGTTTCACAAAGGTCAGTGATTGTTGTCTTATCATTTCTAGTTTGAACTTTGAATAAATACCAAGAATCCTTAAATTATTGAAAGAACTGCTTACTATTTTTGTAAACACAACTTATGGAATCCAAATTTCAAAGATCTCCTTCATGTATTAATGTTTGTTTGTTCTATGCGATTTAGGATCAGTTTCATCGACACCTATTATTAGAGGCAGAAAGGAGACAGTTGAGACCAATTATTGAGAACAAGTCACGCATTGTTCTTGTGCATACAACTTCTGGATACAAGTATGTCTATAATTTTGTTTAAACATACTGAAATCAAATTTCTAAATATTTCAGTTAATGGTCAAATATGAAACTAACATTTCTAATGGAATTTAAATAGACAAATTGCCAGATGTAATAGACCTCACTTTTCATGGATACTACATTACTGCTTTTCATTTTTTATTTTATTTTACAATCTGTCTGTAAGTTCTGTGCTTCATATGATTGTTTGGCATCCAATTTTTGACACAGGCATAGTTTAAGGGAGGTTTTGGATGCTCCAAATGTTATGAACTTGATAAAGGACACTAAAGCAGCACAAGAGGCAAGGATAGAAAAACAATTTATGCTTAACATTTTTAACCGCAGTATGTTGAATTTGCACTAGAATTGATTGTCCTACTTGTCAGGTCCAAGCTCTCAAGGACTTCTACAACATGCTTTCAAATGTCAGTTTCTGTCTTCGAGATCTGTGATATTAATTTACTTTCATATCTTCTCATTCTTTGTTTTTCCTTTTTTCCATTTGCTAAAGAAATCCCTTTTCTTGACATCTTGTAGGATCCAAACCGAGCATGTTATGGACCAAAGCATGTGGAGGTTGCCCATGAGCGAATGGCTATCCAAACACTTCTCATCACAGACGATCTTTTCAGGTTGGTGTATAGGTAACTAGTGGCAGTATACATGATCAAACAACAGCTTTTGAATAATACTACACTTTGGACTCTCACTATACAATGTCTTTTAAAGTAATTAGGTATTTTAAATTAAAGATAATCTAAACATTTAGATCATTTAATCACATTAATATACATCAGTTTATATAGATAAGTTAGTAAAAAAAATAAGTGTAGTATAATAATTTTTTTTTTGGGTGATTTGGCTTAATTCCATTTGTTATAATTTAAAATCAGTGCCAGTGACATTCACAGTAGAAATTCCAGTATCATATCACGCCAAGAACATGTATCTAAGTTGTTAATGTTAATCGAGTTGAATTCCAGGAATTCTGATATAGCAACAAGGCAGAAGTATGTTAATCTGGTCAACTCAGTTAAGGATTCAGGAGGCACTGCTCATGTATTTTCATCCATGCACGTCTCAGGGGAACGTAAGTGTTATCTTCTGTGCTTCGCGTCATTCTCTCTTTCTCTTCAATATCCAATCTTGCATGTCTCACATGGTAATTTGAACAATATTTTTATATGGTTCGTGTAACACAGGCGTTAAGTCAGATTATGTCAAGTAACCAGTTCCTTTATATTTATTTCTTATTATCATATTATCGCCAACTACTTGACTACAGCCAATACTCAACAAAAGATAGGGGCTGAATATAATTTCCTATTATGTCGTTTAATTAGAATTTCCTTATATGTTTGAGTACAGAATTGGGGCAATTGACTGGCGTTGCTGCAATCCTTAGGTTCCCTCTACCAGATTTGGAAGACATTGAGATGTGAGAATTCAACATGTTTTTGTATATATTAGGTTGTTTTCTATATTTGATTTATTTTTGTATTTTACAATTGAATTGAGTTGAATTTAACACAGGATTTGATATATCTCTTACATCTGTAACATTGCATTGAGTGGAATAATATTATTTTACAATAAGACAATACAAAAAGGAAAAAAAAATCTCAGTTGGTTTTTAGTGTAATAATATTATTCTTGGAGCATCTATAATAACAGAAAGACTATGAACTCAAAAAGGATTAAAAATTGTTAATAGGTAAATGTTCTTCCAGATTTGATCAAATAATAAAATATTATTTTGAAGATTTTCAAAAAATGAAGATATCTTTCCAGTTGAATTTTAGGTATTGAAACTTGAAATAAATATGAATAAAAGTTAATTATATAAATATTTTTTAACTTACAATGATTATTATAATATTTAATAACTATTCAGGAAATAGCTATGTCTCTAACTTGGAAAATAACAATCTCATAGCCTGGTGTAATTTAATGAGCAATGTTATATTATATACTTTTTAATATATAATTAAATATATAAATAATATATTATAATATGATAAAATATTATTTTATTTTTAATTTAAAACTATATCATCTAATAATATATCATATATATCTAATTATATAAAATAAAAAGTATATATATATATATATATATATATATATATATATATATATATAATTTTATTTTATTTAAATTTATATCTTATTATCCTTCCATCTAAGTCTTAACAATCTCAATAATATTCCTGAACTAATTGATATCTCATTTATAATACAAAATTTCTCAATTTTCCTTCCACCCAGGAAACTCAATTCACCACAAAGGCTTTATCTGTTACTCTATTTCAATAATTCCCCCCAAAAAAAAAACAACAAAACAAAAGGTTTGTAATTTATAAAACTTACAAGCCTGTGATTCCAAATTTTAATGTCTCAAAGATAGAGGACAACAAACACAACCCCCCGACCCTGTCCCTCTCCTACTTCCAAATGAACATAAAAAGATGGATCAAAACAAGCAACAAGGAATTGAGCATCAATGGAATCCTATGAAAAACATAACACTTTGAACTAGTTCCTTACTATACATGGTGAAGCACCTATTTCAATATTTTGATTTAATTCAGAAAATAAAGATTGAAAATAAGCTTTGAAACTAGTATCGAACCATATCCTGAAGGCAATCATAGAAGTGTGAGATCTTAATCTTTTCTTTGCCAGAGTAGATTGCCTCTGCAGATCCGCCTTGCTCTCCCTGAGCAGCCATCTCAATCACCATGTACAGCTTCTTGATAGTCATCTAAGAGGAAAACAGAAAAAGCAAAATTGAGTTGTTGTATCCCCAATTACGGGCATGAGTATTGTCACACCAAAAAAGTTAAAAAATATATGCAAATATTAGGTTTGGAATTGGTGGTATAGTTCTACAGTAACTTAATAAGCTCATATTAGGACTTCGGTTATCAAGCAAACTTAAGAAAACACGGTACAATTCCAGGACAAAATATATCAATCCTGGGCAAAGTCAACGGGGCCACATGTTTAAAGCCCACTAGCTTTGCATCCCCCTTCCCACCATTTTCTTTGCCAAAAAACAAGAATGCCATGAATAGACTCAGAGTTCAAGATTTGGGTAATTGTCGATGGATTTCAAGCTCAATTAGTGCAACATTTGTTTTAAGAATCAATTACAGAGAACTAGCTGTAAAAGGCATGCCAGGAAACAAATATATAAAACTCACATCATTCAGGGCTTCTGCAGCTGTATCAATATCTTTTTCGGCAAAAACGTTGAGTTGTTTTAACACCTGGAGAGAACAAAAGCAGATTAATTGCAAATTCAAAGATTTATTTACAAATAATTTTCCGCTTAAGATTATGATGGCTGTTATATGGATCAAAATACCCTCTCAGAATTCAGACAAACTTTTTGACAACAAGCACTTGGAAAAATAAACTATTTTTTGCTAGTTCAATGGGTATCATTACCCTAATTAACAAATGAATTACACTGAATGGTAAAAGATAAAAGATGAAAAGACTAAAACAATACCGTCCATACAAGGCTTTTCCTAATATCAAATGCACAAAAAAAAATAAATTCCACATGTTTATCTCTCAAAAGAATAAGAAAAGATGTACTAGATTTCCTAAATCAAGTCAGGCCATAGGTGGTAGTGAATACTCACACTAAAACATGTGCCAAAACCCAGACTTCTGTGAACAGTTCCATTTATAAAATTTTCAACTTGGCATGACTTTTTGGCATGTATAATTTTCACCATATCAGAAATGATTGAATGCACTAAGTTAGAATTTCTCAGCTTGAATAGATGGTCATGATAAACATGCAGCGGTTAACAAAACATAAAAGTTCCATTTGAGGAACACATTCCAAATTTTAGAGTTTACCATAACAACAGAGCATAATCAACCAAGCTTGCAAGTGAGTGAATAAGATTCATACAATTACCATGAAACATTCATTAGTCAGGCCTCAACCCATATCAACAACAGCATAAATGGCCAGAGCCAGAGAGCCTAAATTGAGGCTGACCCTCAGTGAAAAGATGACATAGTAGCACTTTAAATAAGTTACAGAAACCAATATATAGCAAATAATAAGAAAAAAAAAAAAAACAGTGCTTTGTGATTTTCCATGTTTTTAAAATTTACTAGCATCAATGGAGTAAGTGATTCAGACTGGCCAAAGGAAACACACTAGGACACCATGAGAAAAAGATTATCCAAAAAATTATGAGTGACAGAAGCAATCATTACCTTCTTTGCATCATTCACCTTCAAAGTAGGAACATTGTAAGTGACAGAGAAAGCATCACTAAGGCCAACGGAATCTAAGAAACTGACTTCACTTGTTGTCCCTATCACCAATAGTTTTTTACCCTGAAAACATAGTTCAAGCAAAATTTTGCTTCACCTGAATGATAAAACAACTTGTACCCAAAAAAGGAAAAAAAAAAAAGACAAAAACAGAATAGAAACCTTTGGTGGAAGCCGTTTGAGGAGAACCAACATTGTTTGAGAAATTATATTTGAAAAGCGAGGCCCAATTGCAACATACTCTAGTAACCTGCAAAAACAAAACACGATAAATTTATATATAAGTAGTAGCTAAAGGATGGAAAATGCCCAAGATGACATAACTCGAGATGTCAGCTCATACCTTTCAATGTCATCAAGGATAATTATACTCAGGGGTGACTTGTATGCATCCTCAAAAACCTTTCAAAACATAAAAAAATTCTATGAAACTTTTATTTTTTTCTAATATAGCAAATATGCTAACCACAAATGCAAATCAATATAGAACAGATTAATCACCATTCTCTTCAAGTGTAGCACAAAATTAACAGACATAAAAGTAGAAATTCTAGAACAAACAAATAACTTTCCCTAGTGAAAAAAAAGGTGAAAAAAGATGGAACAAGAAATATTGTCATTCACAAACCTTGACAATCTGAGCACACTTGGTGCTCTCATGAAGACCAATCATTGATTCAGCTGAGATCTACCCATTTCAAGGGACAATAAAAAAAACACTAAAGTCAGGCTATAAATTCCAGAGAAAAAAAAGATGTCATTTGCACATATACTTGGGGAGCTTACTATCTTCACATATGGAAAATCGCTGTCAATGCCAACAGTAGCTGCCAAAGCAGTTTTGCCACTGTCCATGGAAATAATGATTCAGTATAAGCTCGCTGCAATAAACAAAAGCAACTTTAAAAAATGACCAAGCATACCTGCCACTTGGGCCTTCCAGAAGGCAAGTGACAAGGGGACTTCCTTTGCTCACTTTAACTTGTTCAACTAGTAGCATAGCCCTTTGATAGATGTGCTTATGGCGATCACCACAGTCCACCATGCCATTAAGTCTAGTATCATGTTACATAAAAAATTTTAGGCAATAATAAAGATGATGGAGAGTTAACGAGCTTGAATTCTGCTGTAATCTCAAACAGAAGAAACTAGATTTTATTTAAAGAGCTCTCTAAAAATAGAACATTGAAAAAGAAAGAGCATCAAAATACAGAATAAATGTTTGGAAAAAAATGCGCAAGCCACCTTATATTAATCAATCTAATTGTAGCAGACAACTGAACAATTAAGACGGATGAACTGGAATTGGAACTTAGTAAATTATTAAAGACAGATGAGTAAGCCTTAAGAGCTGACATTTGTAATATTTAAACAATGTATAATTGTTTCGGTAAAGTAGTTATAAAGACCAGCAAATAATGCATTCATGAAATTTCACATTAAAAATTAACTATTATAGACATCCTTCATTTCAAATCTTGGCATCTACTTATCCATTAACGGTGCTTTAGATATCTTGAAAAAAGTCACTAAGAGACGGTTCAAATAGATTTGAATATATGGAGCATTAGAAATCAAAACCCATGGTCATATGCAAGGCATACAAAATTGTAATTTAGATTACCCAGCAAATCAATTTCTAGCAGTCAAGTGTTGATGCAGATGCAAGCAGAATAAAAACTAAAAATGGTTTCCAAACATTGAAACAATTTTGCTCCTTGAGACTCTCATGGTTAGCAAAACTGATGGAGTATTAAAGCTTTAGGGAGATGACCTGGGTTTGAGCTTCTATTACATTTGTAAAACCTTGACTTACTTAGTGCAGTAGTTGTGAGTCCAATCACTGTGCCCCAGATTTACCAATCCAATCAATACGGGCGGGGCTCCCAATTACCAAAAAAAAAAAAATTTGCTAATCTTTAGAAAGAAGAGAAGAAAATTTTTTCTGTTTGTAGCCAAAAGCATTACCTACACCGCTCAAGGTCATCAGTGGAGGCCCCAAATGCAGGAACAATTTCATGAAGTGCATTAAGAAAGTCATCCATGGTAACTTTGATACTCTCTTCATCAACTGGCTTGGTAAGGTCATCCATACTAATTTGTCTATTCAAGGCATAAGATACAGCACTTTTCACAACACCTTCAAGCTCTGCACCACTGTAGTTTTTGGTACGAGCAGCTGTACACACAAAATGAACACAAACATGAATGTGTAAACCACATACAGCATTCCTTTTTCTTTTGTTAAAAGAATACAACCAATTCACATACCAAGTTCTTGAAGGTTCACATCAGGAGAAAGAAATGAATTCTCTTTCATCTTGTTAGTATGAATTTGAAGAATCTGCAGGCGGCCATTTTCATCTGGAAGGCTAATCTCAATTTGAACCTCCAACCGACCAGGCCTATAAAATTCAGGAAAAAAAAGGGGGGGTTCAAAGACTTACACTTAAGGAATTTGTTAACGGATATCTGTTACAAAAACAGATACATTATCCGTCGAATTCTTCAACCAAATCAAACCTTGCATAATTGAATCCCATTTATTTGATATGTTTTCCATAGAACAAATTACAAATCTTTCTAAAAGTTGCTACATGATCCATAGTCACTATAGCTCTGGAGACTGGAAATTATGGTCAAAACACATCAAAATTACTTTTAATTGCTAGTTTTCACTCATGATTTCATAATATCCAATAATCTAAAGAGGTAAGAGCCAGTTAAATGCCACAAGAGGCAGAGAGAGACAGAGCAACCTTAAAAGTGCTTCATCCAGCATATCCTTTCTGTTGGTCATTCCAATAAGCAAAACATTATTCAGAGACTCCACACCATCTATCTGAAAAGCAAGTACTCTATTAGCCATAAAAGACATCACTTAGCCTTTCCAATGAAAGGAAACTCCAAGACTGCAAAATGTGAGCAGCCAAAAAAGATTTATATGAATTTTGGAAGATTCAGAAATTATTTAAAGTCTGCACTGACCTTGGTAAGTAGCTGATTGACAATGCTATCATGAACTCCTGTACCATCTCTAGTTGATCCTCTTGACTGACAATGGAAAAATAAAAGCATGCATTAAGTTAATTCTGTTTATAGAAAGCTTTTCTTATATAAACAAATAATCTCAAAGCCAACATCAATGTATTTTCTTAATGTTTTATGATAGATCAATTATACCAGTGGTAGGTGGAAATGTAGCTAAAGCCACACTGTTAATTCTTCAAAAGTCATAGTAAAAAGATATCAAATTAGAGAATGTGTTTCTCAAGAAAAATATACGCCAATTCACTATTAAAAAAAAAAAAAGGAACACAATATTCCAGACTTCCAGTGGTGACATAAGAAATTTGAATTGCTTAGTCATAAAAATTGGTAAAATAAAAGAGATCCCAGTTCTAGCTGAGATTGAGAAATGACATTCTTTGAGCATTGATATCCAGAATTTGCAATTTGATAAATAAAAAATATTACAATCCATTTAACAAAAAAAATCTTCATTAAAATCACCAAAATGCATTATTTTATAAAGATAAAATTCCTAATGAACTTAATATCGTAAATAACAATAAGTTAGAAAAGGAAAGATAAATTTGGCCAAACATCAGGGATTCGACTGTTATATACTCTAATGAGACAATCTAAATGAACATAAGAACCCTATTCTAGAACTACATATTGGGAAAAAACAGATTATCAAGTGTAAAAGTAGCGACAACAACAAAAATTGCAGCCAAAAGCAGAACAATAGTTATGCTGGATCCTAATCTAACATATCATTTCTTGCTGTATTATCAGCAATAATTACTTCCAGAACAAGGAAGACATCCAACAATAGTTACTAAACATTGTTGACTAAATCCCCCAAACATGTTTAAAAAGATAAGAAAAATAGCTGGACAAATGCCAGCCAAAGCAACACTTAAATGCATTTAATCATCAAGTCAAAGAAAAAATATTTATATGGATCATTTTTGCTAGTGTTCATATGAAAACACTGATACTAACTTTCAATCTAATGGGCAAGATAGATTGGTAAAATTTGCAAATCTCTCACCTTGCAAATAGCATCAATTTCATCAAATATTATGACATGCAAATCACTTTGGTCCCCTGAAAAATGAAATAGGAACAACATCAATATTGTTCAGAAAGACAAGTCTAGGAGTACATATAACATATAGTGTGTTATTTCCTTACCGCGAGACCTTTGATCATTTTCAGCATCAGCAAAAAGATCCCTGATATTCTTTTCAGTTTCACCAACATATTTGCTTAGGACTTCAGGGCCATTTACAATCTAGTGCATGCACCAAAAACAGGAGAGAGAAAAACAGTCCATCAATAGCTAGAAAAGAACAACCAGTACTGACCCACAAAATATGAGTAACTTGAATTCCATTCCAGTTATCACACAATCAATCAACTCCAGAGTTTCAAAATAACATATCTATCACTACAAAATTGCACTTAGGATACAAAGAAAGTTTCTTGTAACAACAGAAGAGATCCCATATACAGTCCAATTCTCAAGGTTATTCCAATTTTATATTCTGAGGACTTTTCTGGACTCGTTTACATGCATTGTAGAAAATAACTTCGAACATTTCATTTTAAACTTCAGAAAACACCACAACAGTATGTTGATACATTTCAAATGTTTCAAATGGGACAACCCAAAAACAAAATAAAACTAGATTTAGAAAATATATAGATCCATCAAAGTCTCTAAAATGGTTTCCTCAAAATACTAGTAGGCAACCCAAAAATATAAATTAAGGGAAAAAAAAAAAGGCAATGTGAGATTCCAACCATAACTTATGAATACTTGCATAAAATCAAAGCGCATTATGCACACAAAAGCATCTACTAGTAGTAGTAGTAATAATAAAAATAATAATAATAATAATAATAAAAGGCAATTGAGAAAAAAAAGTCAGATGGTCAACCTGATGGTCACATTATGAAGAAACAACAATGATAGAGCTCAAAAACTTCATTTATTGGCTAGAATGCAGACAAGGATGGCATATTATCACCATGGTCAACACCAGCTAAGGTGTACAAATGATGTCATTAATCACTGTATATAATTAAAAAAAGCAGATCCATATCCAAACCTTTGGCTCCCTTCCATTCAACATTTTTCCAATTTGGCGAGCCATTAGAGTTTTCCCAGTACCAGGAGGCCCAAAAAGCAGCATACCCTTGACATGCTTGATACCCAATCTAGGAAATTAAAAAGCTTTCAAATTAGAACCATAGATACATTGATGAGCCATATTAGGATTTATGTAAGTTTAAAAACTAGACTTATTACTTGCTAGTCACATGAGGAGGAAAAACACGAGAAGCAAACGCTCTTCGAAAGATATCAGCAAATTCTGCGCTTAGGCCACCTATACCCAGTGACTGAAGATTAAACTCCTTCTGCCTGAAAATGTTGCTACTGGCAGCTTCTCGTTGGTTGACAATCTGCATAGGACAGAACAATTTAATGAATGAATCAAGCTACACCAAATTGATCAAATCAAAACTTAAATGATCAAACATTTACATTGTATCAACATATGAAAAATATTAATAGAATACCTTAATTCCGCTCGCATTGGATGCTTCAAAGACAATGTAAGTGTCATTGGATATCATCCCTCTTTCAACAGCATTAGATTTTTCTTGACCCTCCACAACTGCTTGATTTACTGTAAAAATGTAATTATTTCCATGATATTCGAATATAACTTTCTGTCCTGCCGTCATAACCTGAAAAGAATTCCATTAAATTATATAAGACTATATCATACAATACAGCCACATACAGTGGCTTTATTAAACAACACCCTATGAAATGCTTAAAGGTTTTTTTGGAAAAGCAAATAAATAGGTGTCATCTTAAAAGACAGTATATAAATAAGAAAACCATTTTGACATTCAGAAATGCGGCACTTGTAAAGCTCTCAGACAAAATTTTACAAGTCACAATTACTTTCTATAAGAACACTCACAATGGAAACTTAAATAGTGTTAGCATAATATGTATAAACATTTACCTGGTTACCAAATCTCCCTCTGAGTTGATTTGACAAAAGAACAGCATCAACCTAATAATGGAAAATAAATATACTTCACTGCACCATACAAAGAAGTAGCAAATAAAATAAAAGAGGAGATCAGTGTGCATACTTGTTCACTTTTAGTACCCTTTTTAACAAATTCCAACTCAAGTGATAGCAAAGCAAGATTAAAATCATCTGGTGGGATAAATCTACAACAAAAAGGCCCAAAAAATGTTCTATAAAGTTAGAAAGTGATAAATACAGATACAAAAAAATAATAAGAAGAAGAGCAAGATAAAATAAGAAAAAGAAACAAAATGAATAACCTGTTTAGAGATACCGAGTCGCCACTGGAAACTCTTGCTTGTCGACGTTGGATTGAATTCAAGCCAATTTGGCCACTGCTTATGCTCGGATGAGAAGTTATCCTCAGTTAAGACCACAAAAGGAAATAAAAACGCCAATCTTTCATACATTTCTAGAAACATTAACAGATTGATACCACACTAGTAGAATGCAACCTTTATCATCCATTTAAAAACACTAGAAGGTAACATTTGCAGGTACATGCAATACAGTTTGTGTTACTAACACGGATAATCTGTGTTATTACCAAAAATCAATGATAATTCTATTTCTAAAATGAAAACAGCTATAATTCATTACTGCCACTTTTAAACATAGGTATAATCTGACACAAAATCAGTTATAAAATATAAGTTATTCACAAAACTTTTAACACATAAAACACGTGATTAGTATATATCACCATTATTTGTGTCGTATTCAGCCCATCAATGTTACCATGTGAGTATTATAATCCTCCCCAAGAGTATGATATGATATTAAATTTGTAACAAACAAGACTATCTTCACACAATCTAACAGCATGATAAGGTTACACTACAATATCCTACTTGTAGCATATATTGGCATACCATATCAGTAACATTCAACGTCAATTGGCAACAAATTCATATTACTTGTCCTGTTACCAAAAGTCATCTTATTCCCAAAATATGGGGCATACCAGCAACCTTACTGAAATTTTATTCCCTAGCACATCAACTGCATTATGTTAACATACCTTTCTCCATATTACCAAAACAACATTTTTTTACTATTCAATTCTACTAGAACTATGCACAACAGTAACACAACAATTCCGGTCTGGTAACATTAACATGATAGCAAGTGATCCCGGTAGAGTTAAGGGGTGCATGAATTAGCCAGGCCTGCTGATCCATTAATGCTAGGCATAAAATTTCAAGTAAAACTGGCCTTATCATGCACTCTAACAAATCCCAGGACAAAAATGTAACAAACAAAAAGACCTCTAGATTCCGTTAACGTTACTGCATCTACTACGCAGGTTTAACAAAACAAATCGAATAGAACAAGAATTAGAAAACATAAAAAGGATATGCAAGAGAGACGACAAAGGTGTCATTGGCGACGGAGGCGAGGATGAGACTGGAGTTGGGGAAGCGAAAGCTCTGGAGATCGGAAGCGGAGCAGTAGGCTAAGTTGGTGAGGACGAGATCTGCGACCGGCGTGTTGACCGCGACCATGGTCAGGGTCGCAGAGGATTGCCCAAAGCGGCTCGCCATTGTTTCGGATTGTGAATCTTCGATCAAGAATTTGAGAGGATCTGCAGAGAAGATTGATAAATGAAAAAGGCGAAATTTTGGTGCCAAAATGACGAATTTTGAAAAGAAAATTGAAGAATGGGAGTGTGTACTTACTCCTGCGTTAAGGCTTTGGGTTTAAAGTGCAGAGTTTAAAATGTTGACCAGCTTTGAGATCGATTGGCTTTAAATTAGAATAATGGGTTTGTTTGAAATAATACAATGGTTATAAGGGATGGCAATGGGGAGGGGCGGGGAGGGGATATCAATCCCCATCCCCGTCCCCGTAGGGGATATCAATCCCCGTCCCCGCCCCGTCTCCGTTGCGGGGATAAAAAATAATCCCCGTCCCAAATTATCATCCCTAATAGTTATGGGTTCAATTGAATTTATAATAATTTTTAAAAGCAACGGATGTTTGACTACTGGCTAAAATTTCTTTTCAAAAAGGCCAAAAGACTATGTCTCACCTAAGGTATGTTGCATTCTCAAGTTTTTCTTCTTTAATTTTGAAAATCTTAAATATCTATTCATAAACAATTAAAATTAATGATAATAGAGATAAAACCATCAATTTATCTATAATATTAAAAATACACTAAAATATAATCTTTTTGTGTCCTCTTAAACTTTAAAAACTAAAAGTTTATCTTAGCTTAAGTTTTAAAAAATAATAGTTTCCTACTAAAGTTTCATTTTCAGATCTCCGGCTCCATTGCTAACGATCATTCCCTCTCGAAGTTTCCTCTCTCCAGCTTTATCTTCATCTGGGAGGACGAAAAGCTTCGTCTTCTATCGAGCGTCCAAATGAATGGAGAGAGACAGTTAGAGGGAGATGAAGCTTTGGGAGAAAGAAGCCACCAGCAATAGAGTCGGAGATGACGCCAAAGATTTGGAAACAAAACTCTAAGGGAAAACTGTTATTTTTTTAAACTTAGGCTAGAAAAAATTTTAGTTTTTAAAATTTAGGGGGGCAAAAAATGATAAAATTTTAAGGGGTTAGGGCTCGTGGTGGGTATTTGAAATTTTCAAAGTTGAAAAGGGGAAACTTTAGAATGTAACATAGCTTGGGTGGGAATTAGTCCTTTGGCCTCTCAAAAACTAAACATTAATTTCGAAACTAGGGGGATATTTGTTTCTAATAAAAAGTAAGGGGAGATCCCGTATCTTAACCCAGATTAAAGCGGACTAATTTGATATGTTAACACAATTTCCCCGGGAGCTAAACAGAACAAACTCAACCCACCGCACGGTTCGGAACTGGAATCTAAATAGCAGCGGTGTCAATCAGAGTACCCACAACGCTAATTTCTACCATAGCAATCCCTCTAAAATCGTCCTCTACAAAACCCACAAGAATTTCTTTTTGTCCCCAGCTTTAAAACATTACAAAATGGCTCCTCATGGCCTATTTGAGGGGACAAACTCAACAGAGAAAACTCCCCATGCTGCTCTTTGATATCATGGGCACAGTCGTTCGCGAACCATTTTGCCAGGACGTCTCTGCCTTCTTTGGGTACTCGTACTTTTGCTTTATATGTTTATATTTTTGTTAGAAATAGGGGCGCCAAAGTCAAAACCTTTTGAAGAAACAAATTAAACTTTTATGTAAGCAGTGAAAATGAATTAGTGTGAGCAGAATTATATTATTTGTGAAGAATTCTGATCAAATGAAGGATAAGGAGAGATAATGTGGTTGTTTTGTTGGTGGCTGTATCATGTGAAATAAGTCAACACTTAAGACCATTGAATGAGGATGAAATATTTTCAGTTTTCATTCTACCTCTCATTATATAATTTTTTATTTTCCAATATTGATGTGATTATAATCTGAGAAAAGGAAAGCTTCTTGAAGAGTAGATTGTTTGGTTTAGAGAATAGGTTGAGACTATGTCTTTAACAGTCATTTCTGATAAATTTAGTACTTAGAGAATTAATGTTTCTTGGACTATCATGGTTATTTTTATAATGTTAGTATTGTATTTTATTGCAGAAGTTAACATATTGAATGAGGATGAATATTATTTTGGTTAACAGTTGATTTTATGCTATGATTTAAAATATATCAGTTTCCATACCATTTCTGATTATATAAGAATAATGTAATTTAATTGTTGCTGATATCATAACATAAGAAAAGGAAGCTTCTTGAGTTGTATAGTGTTTGTGTTTATTGTTTCAGTTATGATAAATTTTACAGATTTGAGATTAAACATTTTTTAGTAATTTAGTGGAGGTTTATGATGATTTTTACAGCTTCAGAAAGGTTCTTCATGAAATGGTGGTTTCTTTCTGCATGTCTCTTTCTTTAAGATGGTCAAAATGACTGACAAGCATAGTTAACGCCTAGAAATAAATGCTTCCAATCCATAGAAACTCATAAAAATATTTTAAATCATCTTCTATCAGGTAGGCTCTTGAGTTAGGATCAATAAAGGTAATAGATGACACAGCTAATGCATGTATGCATCTTTGTTTGTGTGAGACGATTTGTATTCGCCAAGAGTCTTGTTAAGGACACAAGCTAACATAGTTATAAAGATAACTGCATTGTTCATGCTTATATTGACCATCGCTTTGACCATTTATGTTATGATTGGTGAGCTTGTATGTATATCAGAATTATTTTATCTACAAGGTACAGTTTTTTTTTTTTTTTAAAAACACTTTTTGGAAAGAAATGATACATGAATCTTAGGAAAAAACATTTGGTTGGGAGTTTTCAGAAACAGTATTTGGATGCTCAGCATGCCTTTCTCTTTATCTTTCCAGTTATATTATTATATTGTGTTTGCAATAATCAAATTTAGAATTTATGCTCAGAATGCCTATGAAGGAACTAATAGAATGCATGCATCCAACTGCATGGATTGAATTTGAAAATGGGCTGATTGATTGGTATGTGCGACACTAATGTCCAAATATTATCTTTCATTCATATGAAAGAACTCATTTTTCAGTTAAATTAATTTGAGGCATCATTTGTAGTATTGAATGATTAAATTTATATAATATAGAATATCGAGTAATCAGTTTTATTAAATAGTTAGGTCAGTTGGTGTTTGAAATTTCAAAAGTCATAAAAGGATTTTATATCCTTGTATATACTTTGATTGCATTACAGTTATGTTATGTTTTTCTTTTTTGTGTTTGCATGTCCTTTTCATATTTTGAAGTCTAGGATTGCATTGAAACACAAGTTGGATCTTGGAATTTAAAATCGTTAATCAATAATCACTATTTCCAGCTTGTTTAACTTGTTGGAAATGTGGATCGATCTCTACCCCCAAAAGTAAGGATCTTGCAAAATTATGCCACTGTTTTTTTGACAATTTTTCTCATACTATCTCATAAATTTTGTAGAATTTAGCCTTAATAATTCTTGTTTGCTATAAAATCAATGCTTTCTTAAATGTACATCAATTAATCATCAAAATGAGTTGTTTTTTCGCTTTTGGTCCCTATTAAATGTCCTATAGTAATTTGTGCCTTATTTCAGATGGAGTTAAGTAAAAAATTCTTTAAAGATAGAAGACCTTTTGATATGAATCTTGAGATTATCACATCTTAAGAGTTAAATGTTGATATTGAAAGGTCTAAAATCATATAAACCCCACACTTGAAACTCATACTTTTCAATGCGGAATCTAAGTCTCACACCTTGCACTTGCGATCCTAACATACTATCATGTTTCGCAGCCTTAACGTTTATGCGAATTAGTTGTGTGCTAGCTCTCTACTAGCCCCAAGAGAACATTACAATATTGGTGTCACCAAAGATGTCACATGATTGTAATCGATAAATGTGATAATGACTCTAATACCAAATTATATGAATTTTGGAAAGCCCACACAAGAAGTTCATACTTTCTTATGCAAGATTCAAATTTCATACCTTACATTTAAGATCTTAACACCTTTTAATTTGAAAGGTTGGTAAATTCTTTTTTCATGAGATTTGACAATTTAATGACTACCATGTTCGAATGGAAAGCATGTTCTGTATTTTTCCTGAAAATTATGTTGGACTTTAAAACAAGAAATCATATGAAATGTTTTTTTTAAATTGATTTTTGCTTCAACAACAATGCAACTTATATTTGTTGTTTCTTTTGTTACATGTCATTAATTGCATTTATTGTTTAGATTTTGTAGTTATCATATTTAGGTGGGAAGTTGTGAAATGGGGAAGTGGGTAGTTATGAAGACATTTTCTAGAGGCAATTATAGGCAAGAATAAGAGTGGGAAATATGGTAGTTATGAAGTTAGTTTATAGAGACAGTTACAAGCAAGTATAAGAGAGAGATTTCAGAAGGAAGGAGTAAAGGAATAATGGGGTTTTGTTTGGGCATCCTTTGGTTGATTGAAAGAGAGAGTTGACCTTTTGAAAGCTGGTGGAAATGGAGAGTCTAGTATCTTGACAGTTAGACAAATTAGGGAGAGACTCTAACCTTTGAAAGCCAATAGAATTGTGTTTGTTTCTGTTTTTGTTTTTTGTTAACACTTATTATTTAGTATAAAAATCTTATTTCTATTTCATTTTGTTTGTGTTGTTTAGATTGGTTGTTTAAGAGTTCAAAGATTTTTGGGTTCCTAACAAATTTGTATTAGAGCAACTATGATTTGTAAAGATGGGGAGGATCGATTTAGTGAAGGATGAGATTGAAGTATGGATATTTGTCTAGCAATTCATGGAAGAACAGGACTTACCAATGTTCTCTCCTTGAGGATAAGGTGATGAATAATGTGAAGACTCGTATATAGGATGGGGAAGTGTGCAATTATGAAAGACAATTATGAAATGGGAAAATGGGCAATTATGAAGACAATTTATGAAGTCATTTATGGACAAGAATAATTTATGAAGGCATTTATGGGCAAGAATAAGAGTGGGAAACATGGGCATTTATTAAGGAAGTTTATGGAGGCTATTATGGACAAGAATATGAGTGGGAAATGTGAGCGGTTATGAAGGTAATTTGTGGAGGCAGTAATAGGCAAGTATAAGAAAGGGATTTCAAAGGGAAGGTGAAAGGGATAATGGGGTTTTGTTTGGACAACCTTTGGCTGATTGAGGTAGAGAGGCCAAAATCTCTCCCTAATTTGTCTAGTTTTCAAAAGGCTAAAATCTCTTCACTTCCACCGGCTTTCAAGAGATCAACTCTTTCCTTGAGTCAGCCAAAAGTTGCCCTAACAAAACCTCATTTTTCCTTTTGAAATCCCACTTTTATACTTTCTTATAACTGCCTTCATAAATGTCCATGTTTCCTTGCCTTATTCCTGTCATAACTACCTTCATAATTACCTACTTCCCCATTTCATAATTGCCTATTTTCTTATTTTACAAATGTCCACTTACAACCTAACTATGAATCTTAACGTTTTCTATCCGTTTAAGAGCCATCTTGTTCTTAAGGTGGAAAAATTGGTAAGTCCTCTTCTTTTGAGAATAGTCAGACAAATATCCACTTTCAATCTCATCCTTTACTAACTCAATCCTCTCTATATAGCTACTTTGATACTAATTTATTAGACACCCAGAAATCTGTTTACTCTTAACTAACTAATCCAAACAACACAAACAAAATGAAATGGAAGATAAGATTTATACTGAATAATAATATTGTTTACAAAGAACAAAAACAAAAACCAAACACAATTCTATTGGCTTTTGAGAGACGGAAATCTCTCTGTAATTTGTTTAGCTTTAGAGAGGCTAGACACTTTCTGCTTTCATTGGCTAATGAGAATCCAACTCTCTCCTTAATCAGCCAAAGACTGCCCATACAAAACCCCATTTTTTATTTTCTTCTTCCTTTAAAAATCCCTCTCTTATAGTTTCCCATTACCACCTTTCTAAGTGCTCATATATTCCACTTTTATTCTTGTCCATAATTGCCTCCATAAACTGCCTTCATGACTTATCATCATTTCACAATTGCTCACTTCCTACCTATATGTGATTCCTAATGGATTCTTTTTCATAACGAGTGTTGGTTGCATTTACAGCCAAGTAAGGATGCAAAATTTTTTCAATAATTTTTTATTAACTTTTATCCCACTAAAATCAAACTTTCATACAATATCAATTTTTGTACTGGTTATTGGTCTGTATTCTTATCATTTTGTTCATAATTTTCTTATGCCTAGAATCACTTGCATATATTCTGATTTATCTGTAATTCTGAATGAGTATTCCTTGGATATGCTGATACGCACTATGTCTCCTCCTTGTACGGATCTATCCTTCCTTTATTTATAACATATTAATTTAAACTAAAAACTTCTTCAAGACTCAAAAAATTGTATGAGAAGAGGACATAATTACCTAGAAGGTGTTGAAGAATTGCTTTTTGATTTAAAACAAAACGGCTATGAGATGCATGCCTTCACTAATTATCCTATTTGGTAAAGTGAACTGAGTTTTTACTAAACACTTTTGGAGGGTCTTTTTGACCAACCTAAGCACCGAAAAAAGAAAGACCGATCTCTTTCTTTTAATATATATGGTAATACATAATAGTCATTGCTTAGAATTTCTGTTCACATTGATGTTAGTAGAAAGAGCATCTCACACATGCTGTATTTCTTTCGCAGAGTGTCCATCTGTTGGTTTAAAGACATTGTGTGGTTGTAAATTATTGCCTCAATATATAGCTTAAATACCTTTTGTATCCATAATTCCATACAAAAAATAAGCAATTTCTTCTTTGTCTTCTAAATCAACTCTGCATCCAGTGAGATGTATCAGTTATTTTTTTATATGTTTGTAAGATGCATGAGAGCTAAAACTTCCCAAATTGGAAGTGATGAAAACATTTATCAAAAAGGTTGGCAGTTAGATGGAGGAAGCTTTAGGCTTTAGCTAAGTAGTGCACATAACCCACTTCACTAAACCAATTCATTGCCTTTCAATATATAAGTATATGATACACTTATTTGTGTTGTTTCGTTATAGTTGAAACTATATTTACTATTGTTTACTCATTTCTCTTGATGGTAATCTGAAAACAAATCCAAAGCTTCAGTTTCATTAATAAAACTATGAGCTCTAAAATTTCAATGTTGTGCCTTGAGTTTTTTTGAAGGCAGATCTTTTAACAGTTGATGACCCATCATTTTCATGAAAATTTGTTTTAGCTGGTACTGGTTTTTGTACAAATAAATATTCTTGTGATCATAAAAGCACATACTGCTGTGCTACTGCTTGTGGGAATGAATTAGGGCTGAGAGTTGTTGTGACCCATAATTTGCTGGGCAGTTAAGCCATGTAAGTTGAACAATGGTCATTTACTGTTTGGGATATCATTATGGCATCAAACAGTGACTGATGATGTAAAGGGTTTCTCGATGAAATTATACTACAATAGCTCATTGAGCTATACAGCTCTTCCAAACTAGAGGGTAGCCAGTTTTTCTTGGGTTGATCTCTTTCTTTCAGATTATATCAGTGGTGCTAAGAAAGTATCTTGTATTATCAGCATGACATTCTCCTTTTCCAGTTAAGAAGTTAATGTTCTTTCTGAATGCCATCTGGGTGTTTTAGGGAGTCTTCTACTGCAAACAATAATTGTTCACAGGAGGAGGATATCTCTCGTGGACATCAGCATAGCCTGGTCCATTTGGGCAGTAATGTTTTCGTCATGTTTCAGGAAAGAGGAATCCTGATCCTGATTTTCACCTAGTAGTTGTGAGACAAAGTTTGATCCCAGACTGTATCTTCATTGATGTCAGGTATGCTTGTAATTGTTATATATTGAATAATTAATCCGACAAAATCTTAATTTCTTGTATGAATCACATACGTGTCTTTTATTCTGGTTGTAACATGCTTCGGCCTGCCAAAAGTGTGGGCCAAGATTGTCACTTGGCATGTTAATAGCTTATTTTAAAACTCCCCCTTTTGTAAAATCTCCACGAAAATTATCTATCCAAATTATAGTAATTTCTAGTAATCTAACTTCTTGAAGACATCCATGTTACCACTTACCATATTGAATCTTGAAAGTTGACTAGAATTGCCTACTTAATCGGCTTAAATTGCATGTTTTATTGAAAGAGGCTGGGTTTGTAACGTTTGTTTTAATCTCCTACAATTTGTGCTTCACTTCGTTATTTAATTTATAATAAAATTACGTGTATTTATTTTAAATATATAAATAAATATAGATTTTATATGTGTTATCATAAAATTAAATAATTTTGAATTAAAAAAAGTAATACTCAATCATACGGAGATACATATAAATGTGCATCTATTTATATACTCAAAATAAATATTTATGGTATTATTCTTTCAATAATTTTAAGTATTTAAACAAGGTTTGATCAAGGATCTAAATTAATAAAGCTCTCTCCGATATCGTTTTATCAATGAATTAGCATTAAGTCTATGAGTAACATTATATATACAAATAAATTATACAAACTTTTATGTACAATTTGATGTTATAGATTTTAAAGTGAGATAAAAAATAAATAATAAGGTAAGCATATGTGTATAATGAGGTAAACAGTAAAGTAAAAAGTGAATAGTTACATCATCTAATTACCAACTATTACCTTAGTTTATATAATTTATTTGTATATATAATTTTATTTTAAGTCAACTAATATAATGCCTTTGAAAACTATATAAATTCATTAATTATTACCATTAAAAGTATAATAAAACTCGCATATATAAAAGAAATAAATGCCATATTTATGTAAGAGTTTCAAAAATTAAATTGTTATCTCAAACTCAATAAAATTATATTCATAATTTTATATATAAATAATAATATATTATCATATTATATGAGTATTATTTTTATCTTTAATTTTTAACTATTCATTCATATAATAATACTTTATTATTTATATACATAATACTATTCTTTCAAAATACATACACATTGATTGGAACTTGTAACGAATTTTATTTAAAAACTTTTTTGAATTGATTTTAAATTAAAAATAAAACATAAAATTATACTTATTTAAATTGCTGGTCTTGTGTCAAATGCTGTATAGATTGGCAAATTGACATACATTAATTAAAATGTACACATTAGACAGAACTACAAATAAAAGGAATTCCGTTGCCGGGAATCGAACCCGGGTCTCCTGGGTGAAAGCCAGATATCCTAACCGCTGGACGACAACGGATTACAGTTGTTTTTCTCCTAAATCTCTTTATAATGTTAAAATATTTTATCAATGCACTACAACTTACAGATCTGCCATGCCAGTCTTACATCAGCTCAATTCACAAACTCCAGACTCCCATGCCTTTCTTATCAATCATCTTCATTTTTTTTTCAATATAACAGCGAAATACCTTGTTTCAGATATTGAGTCCTTTATAGTATGTTGGACGACGGATGTTTAAAATGTTGAAATCTCCATAAACCTTAATTTGGTAGATTGAAAAGTAAAATTTTGGATTATCTTCCGCAATAATATCAATTAAAAAAAATTAGTTTTACAGTAATTAACTAACGAGGGTTTTTTCTACTATGTAACTGAAAATTTTCCCGGGATATTAATGTGATGCTATATGACACCTTTCCTACACAGTGGACGCTTAAGTATTTGCCTCTGCTCGATTGCTTTGCCCTCAAGCGAGCACCATCAAGTAAATAACCAAAAAGGGTTCAAAATTGGCAGAATTCCTATTTCCCACCTAAAATAAAGTAATTTCTTCAAATACATTTACATAGATCAACAGATGTATGCAGAAAAATGAGAAGCATTCTCCATTCAAATGAAATAACTAAAACATCCTTTCTTCATGGTGAGAAGAGGAATCACAATAATTTCTATATCGAGAGCTTAACCAAGAGAGACCAATCTTGCATCCAAGAATCAAACTTATCTTTTCCAGGGGCGTAATTTCTAGAATCTGTATTTGTTTCCATTGAAAATTTGGCAGAGCTTTCCAGGGTATGATTAATCTAGATCTGGTTCAAACTATTTCAACTACGCATTTAGTATTGATATTTTTCTTCACATCACCTTCATGCATTTTCTAATCAACCTATTCTTCATTTGGATTCACCACAAAATAACATCAAATGCTATTTAGCTAGAATACACATTTATTTAGCTAGAATACTCATCAAACGCTATAGTAGTGATATTGTACAAGGACAATCATTCCCAAATTTTATTTTGCATAGCACAGCCACAACCTATAGGGCACAACAGATTGAGGAATATGAAAGACTATCACAAAGCTTTTTGGTGGTTTATCTTGAAATAAGTGATCAAGAAGGGACTGCTTTGTGTGGAAAGATGGTAAAAGAACCTGGCAACCTGAAACATGTAAAAGTTCATGATGCCAGACAGGTTGAAGGCAATGTCTCCTAAAGGTATGTTGAATTAATATGTTGTTATATGGGTGTGTTTATTAACAACTATTACGCCATAGTGTACAAATAAAAAGTAATGACAATCAAAGCTGCAATTCGAGGAATTTTCCTCTTACCCAGTTTCAACAGTTTCTTACTTGTTGATGCTGATATCACCCATTTCTTTGTCATCCACCTTGACCTTTGCCCTACAACAGGTCTTTCCATTATGTGCCTTTACCTGAACTTCTCCTCTGCCGCAAATGCCATCCTTCTTCCCCAGCTCTAACCTCCTCTCTTTAAATTCTGAATTCTCCTTCCAAACTTCTCCATTAGTATACACTTCCTTCTTCCATATAGGAACAGATGCCTTCAACTCATCAATCAAAAACTTACAAGCATCCAGGGCATCAGCACGATGAACAGCTGAGACAGCTATGAAGACACTTGTTTCCCCCACTGGAACAGTGCCTAGTCGATGTACAACTGCAATGGAGTGGAGATTCCAGGATGATCTAGCTGATGAACAGATAGATTTGATGCAGCGTATTGCCATTGGTACATAGGCTTCGTACCTTAGCTCCACAACTGTTTTCCCCTCAAAGGTGTCCCGTGTTGTACCTGAAAATGTTGCTATGGCTCCGGCTTGTGGAGCACTGACATAGGTTATGTACTTGGCCATATCAATCGGGTTATTTCCGTCTAAAATTTCAACCAGATTATTCTCTTCACCAGCCATACTTTTACAGTCTTTTGAGAATACCATGCACCGTAATATTTTTGCAACTTGTATAACAAGGATATCACGTTGGTTCCATTCTCTAGATGCTAAAACAATGCCACTTGAAGTAAAATGATATACTGTCAGCAAAAATATAGCATAAAATCTATGTCAGTTTTCACAATCAGTGGACAGTGATCATTCAACTTTTAAAAATCAAGAAATTTCTTAAACATTTAGCAGTTCATTGTTACACTTAGTAATGACATATTACTCATATAATGTCAAAACTAGTATTAAAAAAATTCATTATTAAAAGCTCCAGCTGAAGCTTCACCATATGTTTTTTTTTCTTTTTTCCTTTTTTTTAACTGGTTAGAAAGAGAGGTCATAGAAATCTACTCCAGGAGCTCTCTTTCAATAAAGCTTTCTAATTAAGAGTAAATTCATGTGGTATTGCAAAGAAACAATGCTGATTTATCATCAAGATAAAAGCTAATATCTAAAAAAATAATAATAAAATTCTAAAATTTATCTTATGAAATTTATATCTCCCAACGAGAGCTATAGATTCCACTTCTACAACCAAACAAGATAATACTTCACAGCCAAAAAAAAAAAAGAAGAAACAGGCCAAGATTTGAGGACAATAATCCCAACCAAAATCAATACTCAATAACGGAAAGCCAATATAAGATAATGAAGTAACAGAAGGAAGGGTTTTAATAATCCATTATTCTTGGAATACATGGAAAAATGAAACTAAATAAAAACTCCCCTAATTTCATTCAGTAGTGGGAGTATTCCTCGAATCAACACATTACTTATATATACATTTTCAATAATCCATTGATCCTAGGAACACCCTGAAAAATGAAACAAAGGCTCGCTTAATTTTATTCAGTATTTCAAGAATTCATAGAATCAACTAAATTACTTATATAATTTTTTCTAAACATCCCGGATATTCTCATAATCAACAAAAATGAAAATATTCTTACTTCTATTCAACAACAACGCAAACATGCTTGCTTCTACCAGGTATTACATATCCTCAGAGAGAATTTTTATCTCTAATGTCACCATACTAATCACACAAGCCTCAACCAAATTTCCCACAAACAATGATGAACTAAAACAATAATCGACGAAATCCCACCTCAGAAGAACCCTCAAAAGCTCATTAATAAACACAGTTTAATTCAACTGAACCAATACTACCGCAATTTAAATTAAAATCAATACAAATTAACCAGTAAAGCACGATTCAGCAAGATCAAAATAAAGACAACTTTAAAACTAAACACTGTTGAAATTGAATCATCGCAAGTGTCACGAGCTAGCATAGCATTATCAAAAAGGCACCAAAATCATTCGCTTCAAAACAACAAGAAACTGATAGTTCAAAAAGACGAGAAAAAGATGATGAAGAATCAAGAAGTTGACTTTGATTTACCGGAAGAGGAAAAAGTTCACTCCAGTTAAATGGATTTCTGGATTTGGATGCACCAGCAATCCATTATATATAAACCAAACGTTGGCCCCGCTGAGATTGGCATTAAATTATATTTATTGATGACCTTTTGAGGGTTCTTCTGAAACCCTAAACGCAAATTATCCTGATTCAATGATAACGACTAAATATATTCAATAAAAAAAAAAATTTTTATCAATCAATTTATTTATCTATATAATTATTTTTTAAAATTAAATTAAATTAAACAACCTAAATTCATATACTCAAAGCAAAAATCTCAACATTATTTATATAAAGTCGAAATACACACTTCAAAAGTACTGTTCACCTGAGGCACTGATTGATAGGGCTGGATCCGAGCCGAGCCAAGCTCGGCTCGGTTGAGCCCGAAACGAGTTTGGCTTGGCTGAGCTCGAACCGAGCTCGAACTGACTCGAGTTGGCTCGGTAGATTTTTTTTTAAATTTTTATACAAAACGACGTCGTTTTGATTAATATATATTCGGCTCGGTCAAGCTCGAAACGAGCTTGGCTTGGTTGAGCTCGAACCGAGCTCGATCTGACTTGAGTTGGCTCGGTAGATTTTTTTTTTTAAATTTTTATACAAAACAACGTCGTTTTGATTAATATATATTAAAAACGAGTCAAGCCAAACCAAGTCAAACGCGAGCCCGAAACGAGCCGACCTTAGCCGAGCTCGAGTCAAACTAGAGCCGCCCATATATGAACCGAGCCGAGCTCAGCTCGGCTCGAATCTAACCCTACTGATTGAGATAGTAATGGGGAGGGGTGAGGAGAAAGTCTCAATCCTCATTCCTGTATATCAATCTCTATTTTCAATTTGTTCTAGTTATAAAAATAATAAAAATTTCTCATTTTCTTTCTATAAGGAAAAATTCACTTTTCATTCTCTCTTTATACGCACAGAAAAAAATCTTTTTTTTATATCAACGAGGAAAATTTTTTTTTCCGTATTCTTTAAACACAACATAAATATATTAAATAATAAAATAAAATTAAAACCAACTTACTATTTCGAAGATCACAAATATCATTTATTAACCATTTTAATATGCACAACAAAAATCGAAATAAATTTGAAAAACATAAATAATATAAAATTATAAATATATGTTAGTATTTTTAATAAATATATTAATATAAAATGATGAAAATACGTGTTGGGTGGGGAGAGGACATAGTATCCCTGTTCTCAACCCGTCCATGATTGAAAAGATTTTTTCATCCTCGCCCTTTTCTCTGATACCTCTTCTGTGTTTTTATAAAGAAATTTTCTTACTGTTAGAATTGAGAAGGGTTGAAATCCTTAAATTTGAGTCAAAATTGTTATCTTTAGGTTCTGTTCACCCAAGTTGCTTTTTGAAAATTAAATTAATTATCCAAAAATAATGTCTAAAACAACAATTATCAAATCTACACTTATTTTAATATAAAACTCAATAAACTCATCCAAAACACTTAATGTATAATCAATTGTACAAATCTAAAAACCCCAACCTAAAAACCAATTAAATTTTCTTTCAATCGAATAAATCTCAATATCAAAATGCATAAAATATGGTATGTTTTATTCATTTTGGTGTTGAAATTTATGCGATTGGAAGGAGATTTGTTGGCTTTTAGGTTAAAGTTTTTAGATTTAGACCATTGATTATATAAGTTAATTCTTAAGTCTTTTAGATAAATTTGTTGTGGAGTTTTGTATTAGAATTAGTGTAAATTTGATTATTATTGTTTTGGTCATATTATTTTAGGATAACTAATTTAATTTCCCAAAAAACAAATTGGGTGAACAATACAATTAAGATAAACAGTATCTTATTAGGGTGTATTTTGCGTTTGTATAAATAATGTTGGGCAATTTTGAATTGGACAAAAGACTATTTCTCATCCAAGTTTTAGCTGAAATTCAAAAGCATACCTACGATAGTTGAAAAGCTCAAACTCTCACCTTCAACCCAACTTCTATTAACTTTTTCGGTTAAAATAAGAGGTAAAATGGTATTTTACTATTTATATTAAAAAGTTATAAATTTTATTACTTTCCCTCAGGGTTTAAAAACTAACATTTTACCCATACTTAAAGTTTTTGAATTTTGAAAAGCAACATTTTCACCCTCAAACCTACGGTTTTCACATTTTTCAAAATGTAATCACCCCCTAAAACTTTTAAAAACAGTAATCTCATCCCCACTCTTCAACTTCAGTTTTTTGACCCCTTCCGATGTCATCTCTAGCCTCTTCCTTCTCTTGGTGCATCAAAAACTATGCAATGAAGAGATCTCTGTCTCTTCGTCGCACGGTTTTTGATGCATTGGGAGAGGAAAGAGGTCAAAGATGATATCGGAAGGGATTCGAAAGCTGAAATTGAAGAGTTGGGGTGAGATTGCTCTTTTGAAAGTTTTGGGAGGTAACTACAGTTTGAAAAATATGAAAACCCTAAGTTTATGGTTGAAAATGTTACTTTTCAAAGTTTAAAAACATTAGGTAAGGGTAAAAACTTTAGTTTCTAAAATCTCAAAATTTATAAATTTTTATATAAACAGTAAAATGATCATTTTACCTCTCATTTTAATAAAAAAAGTTTACAAAAGTTAGACTATAAGTAAGAGTTTAGGTTTTTTAATTATTGTTGGTGTACTTTTGCGTTTCAGCTCAAAATTGGGTGGGTAAAAGTTCTTCGGCCTTTTAGATTCAAGCATATGAATTTTGGTATTTTAATTTTTTTTTTAAAACTTTGTACGTGGAAAATCATTTAGGCAAACCTTGAATGGAGCAACGTCATTTTGGGGTCCTTTATCCGGTGCGCATCTCCATCACAAATTCGACAAGATTGTAAAACGTTCAATCTCTCAACAAAGTTTTTCTTTAGCTGATAGTCGCACATGAAAAATATGCTAAATTTCTAAAACTAGATATAGATAGCCGACCATTTGTAGGAGGAACTTTCAATGTAAGTTTCTCTAGGACCGAGAGTCAGATCGCCAAACCACGCACCCACCAACCAACCCACAGAACCAAAAGCCCACACGTTCTTCTTCTTATTCAATAAACATAATTGATAATCTCCGCTTGACTATTATTATTATTTTGGTACTGAATTCATATAGAAGAATCCTCAGCTTCAATTCTTCTTCCTTCAAATGAAAAATTTCCATAGATTTTCATGATTTGTACGCCTTTTTTCCATCTGGGTATGCTTCAGAACCAGAAGTTTTCAATACCCAGAAGATGAATCGTTCTCCAAAACAGTTTAGCTGATGAAATTTCATTGAATTTGTTTTATTGGAATCTTATCTGGGCCTGCTTTAAAAACGCCCTAAAATGTTCGTCTCTCTATCTTCAACCGGCTCATGGTTGTTACCTCTTGCTACAAGCAATGGGAGTTCTAATAGATCCTCTAGATTTGTTGTTTCGAGTGGTAAAGGAATGAGTTTGTTTTATAGTAAGCCGAACAAGGAACAGAAGAAAGTTGTTTGTGCTTGTGTGGCGACTCCAAGGAACTTGGGAAGTGATGAATTGTCTTCTGCTAAATTCAATGTAATTCATTCTCTGTTTTTGTTCATGGGGTGTTTGAAATTTAATTTTGTGTGCATATGTAGAGTCTAAGTTGCTTAAATTTGGTAGCTTAAGGTTAGTTTAATGGGCATTTATATGTTAACTTGAGTGTAATGGTAGTTTGATTAATCAACATTGAATTTCATGAGGTTATGATTGTGTTTTGCTTTGTTTTCATTTGAAATTAATTTTTTATTGGTTGTTTACTGTTATTATATCACGGTTTCACGGTTTTAAGTTGGTTAAAGTTTGATAGGCTTAAGTTTAGTTTAATGGGTACTTACCAAATTGCTTTAGCTATTGGTAGTTAGATCATTTAGATTATTGTTTTTTTACTGATTACGGACACATTGAATTTGCTGCATATTGTGCTCGTGTTTTGCTTTGCTTTCATTGGGGAAGCAACTGCATTTTTGTTAATAATTCTTGTAATATAGTGTTTTCAAATTGTTTAAAGCTTTCTGTTTGGGTTTCACACTCACTTTACCTTTGTGATGATGTTAGTCCATTTCATTGAGTTTAGTCCGAATTTATGTAAAGTGTATTCTATTAGTTTTAGAATCTTTTTGTTTCTTGTTTTTCTCTTGTAATTATTGAAATATCAGGAATTCATTGATTGAATGCTAGAGTCTGTTTAGGATATATTCCTTTGTGATTTTTTTCTGGGTATTTAATTTGGATCTGCCTTTTTATTGTGGCTTAAATGAATTATTTCTTCAGGATTCACTGAATTCAGAGAATTTAAACACCTTGTGGGAGCCTGGGGATGATTGTGAGGTTCTTATCGAGTGCCGAAATGTCTACAAGTCATTTGGAGAAAAGCATATATTGAGAGGTGTGAGCTTCAAGGTGAATTTTGTTTTGATAAAATGCTGGACTGTGTGCACATGCGATGCTTGTAGTAATTATTTATTTGGGTAGAAACAAAATTATAAAATATAAATTTTTATGTGCCTGTGTATTTTTTTATCAAGATGCATTGGTTTCCAAATTGTCATTCTCTACTGTCTCTTTCTGTTGGTTGGTTATGAATCTATTCCATTGCAATAAATATCTAGGAAACATGCTATGGAAGAATAGCTTGCAAGAACGAAGTTGAAATTGAAGTTAAGTTTGACATGGAATTTATACCATTAGAAAAGATGATGTTAAGAAGAGTATAAAGTGAAAAAATGATACATTTTAGATTGAGTGTTTAGTTATAACCATTCTTATCCCTGTTTGTTATTGTATCTCCCCATTTAAATTAGTTTTCCTTGTACCTTGAGGTCACTTTCTTTTAACCTAATCAGCCTTGGCATTACATTAGATTAAAGGCCCATATGCTTTAGATTCCTAATAGTGAGTGAGCCTGGTAGTAAATGTTTATGCAAAGATGAATAAGAATCCAGTTCTATATGACAATAAAAGAACAACTGAACATTCAGTGAGGTAAAAGAGGAAGATAGTGGCCTTTTGTGGTATAAGGTTCAACTTTATGCGTTACTTTGGGCATTTTTTCAAAATAGTTTGAAGATTCATCTTTTTTCTGTATCAGTGTTAGTGTTAAGTAGTCTTAGGTATTTTTTTCCTTTTGGTGTGTCTGTCTGTATACACTGGGGAGAGGATGGTATTTGTGAGTCATAGACATGTGAGTTTGGATTGTCATAGTATAGGATGGATGCCAGCGTAAAATTTGTCTTCTCTACGATTTACTTTCTCATACTTGTGTCTTCTATTTTGAAATTTTATTTAGTTTCTTTTCAATAAAATAATAATAATAGTAATCCTGTTTTATTCTTCTTTTTATGATCATGGTTTAGTTTGTCTTTGGTAGTTCCCTCAACAACAGCACTGATTATGTTGCTTCTCTCTTCTCCCTTTCTGAAAATAGTCATCAGTTTGTGTTTCCTGTTGGACAGATTAGACACGGCGAAGCTGTTGGAATAATTGGGCCTTCTGGCACTGGCAAATCTACTATTCTGAAGATTATGGCTGGACTACTTTCTCCGGACAAGGTAAATAATTGCAGCTGGTTTTATTTATTTATTATTATTATTATTTTTTTGGATTTTCCAAGGTAATATGTCTTGATCATCTGATGGGCAGGGAGAGGTTTATATTCGAGGTAGAAAGAGAGCTGGTTTGATCAGTGATGAGGAGATATCTGGTCTTCGAATTGGATTGGTGAATATCATGTTAGCTTATATATACCCTCAATTCCTTTGTGGTTATCTATTTCTAATTATCTTTTAATATGCATTTACTTCTTGCAACAGGTGTTCCAAAGCGCAGCTCTTTTTGATTCATTGACTGTTCGTGAAAATGTTGGTTTCCTTTTGTAAGAAACAATCTAGATACCTACTGAAATTATATACTCGTTTTCTGTTTTAACGCCATGGAGTTGGCACTTATAATTGCCACTGTAATGGTATTTCTGAAGAAAATAGCTTGAGTTACTTCCTTTTTTGATGATTATAGATATGAAAATTCAAGAATGCCTGAAGATCAAATTTCAGAGCTCGTGAAGGAAAATTTGGCGGCGGTTGGATTAAAAGTAAGATTAAAATATTTTTTTTTCTGGCTAAATAGAATTAGATGGTCTTCATGTTTCCCAAAATTCATAAACTTTTTTTTGTTGAGGATGATGACACTCCATTAAATTACATGAATGCAGGGATTGAATTGATATTGTGTTCCATATTCTATGTTGTTTTGCAAGATTAAGAATTGAAGCATAGCAGTTTAAAAAGTTGGTTGTGGATTTGTTGGTGTCTGTTTCTATAGCATTTTAGCGAGTGAAACTTGAATGCACAAGAAATTTCTGATAACTTTATCCTTTTTTTTTGGCAACTTTGAAGATCCGTTAGCATTATAACACTATTTGCCAATTTTTACCTCTCCACCTCCCACTAGCCTTTGCAATTGTGCCAGCCTTTATTGTAAGTTCTGACAGAATCTTGTGTTCAGGGAGTTGAGGATCGATTGCCATCTGAGTTGTCTGGTGGAATGAAGAAAAGAGTTGCTTTAGCTCGGTCTATTATTTTTGATACCACAAAGGAGTCAATCGAACCTGAGGTATGTAGAATGCCTGAATAATTCTTTTCATACTAACTTTTTCTTAAGGAACTTCTGCATCAATAGTTAAGGGATCGTTCCTGATAAATTATATCATTTCTGGGCAGGTTCTTTTGTACGATGAACCAACAGCTGGACTCGATCCTATTGCATCCACTGTAGTTGAAGATCTTATCCGTTCAGTTCATATGAAAGGTGAAAATGCAGTTGGGAAACCGGGGAATATTGCATCTTACGTGGTTGTTACTCACCAACATAGTACCATTAGAAGAGCGGTTGACAGGTGATGCTTTGTCCAATATTGTGTTCATGTAGCTAATTATGCAATATTGCATTATCTGCTAACGAAGTTAATTTGTATAGGTTGATATTTCTCCATGAGGGTAAAATTGTTTGGCAAGGGATGACTGATGAATTCACAACATCAGACAATCCAATTGTCCGACAGGTAATGACTCTTTTTGTTGTGTTTCATGAATTCCATGTACTGGTTTTCAGAATTTAGTCTTAAAGATCTTTTTCTGGCCTATTCAATATTGTTGTGCAAAACTGTTTTCATAATGAAAGCAAGGATTGAATTTTCTTTTTTAGTGAAAAATTTTTGGATAAATGAAATATGTTTTATGGGTTTAGATATTGAAATGAATTTACACAAGGATGAAAACAGTCTAAAACCATTTCCTCATTTCCTTCACAAAACATTGAAGAATATGTTGTTCCCCCTACATATCACACACACACTCTTTAATAAACGCACAAGACAACACATCGATGATATCATAATTGACAATTTGCACTTGCCATTTTATTTTACAACTTCAATTATGATTCAAATCCCTCTTTTCCTTGTCAACAGTTTGCTTCAGGGAGCCTTGAAGGACCCATAAGATACTAAGGCATACGCTACCATGATGTGTTTGTGATGATGAAACATGGCTTAAGAGATTAGTTTACTTCAGAGGAGTTTCCAGATAGGTATGTCAGCATTTTGTCAGTCTCTGCTGGAAATTTTGCCATCCTTGCTGCTTCTGAAGCTTTTAATAAAGTTTTTCTTGCCTCCATGAGCGAGTTCATTTGTCAATTCATAGTTTCCCTTGACGGGGACTGACAGATTTGAGATCTGTATTATGATAGTTCATTGTTTTTAAATTTAGTGAATTTTGTGAATCTGGCTACGGTTTCAGCCTCATTCTAGGAACTGAAAACTCATTGTTGAAAGAGTTGTATACTAATTGTTATTTCAATCAGAAGGGAAAATTATCAATTTTTTTTTTTTACATAGTGGGTTATTACATTACCTTAAATGGAAGAATGCAAATTCAGACATTAAAAATTAGTTGAACAAAATTGGAACAGGACCAACAGGTGATGGGTTTGTCTAGTTAGTTCGGATTGGGATTTTAACTTAAAATTTTTTACCACAGCAAGATAAATCATTATTGGCTCAAAGTCAAGCTATTGTGACATAAAATTACTATTCTGCTCCATAGATTACCCAAACGAAGGTCCAATTTCAAAATTCATATGGAACTAGCCCAAAGCATTGCAGAAGGAAATTAAATCCAACAAAACAAAACCATCCAGCCCACCACTCTGTCATTGCCCAGGAGATATCCTACAAGAGAAAACTAAGCTTATAAGAAATAGAAATGGGAATATACAATTGGAGAATTTTCATTCTCAATTTTCCTTGCATCAATTTTTTGTCTGAAGAATGTACTTTCTTGTTCTACCTGAACAAAAGAGAGTAACAGCACCAAGATAGAAGCTAACAAAAAAGCTTAAAGAGAACACCCAGATGGACATTGGTCCCTCTCCTATATCTTCTCTAAAACACTTTCTGGGCACTGTTTCAAGGCTTTTCCTGGTCGCACCGTTTACTGGAAGGATGACTCTTGTTTCTCAGGAACGAATCCGGAGAAACTGTTATACTACAAGTTCAGAAGCGTTAAATCTTTAAGGTGGAAATGTGTCCTCAACTCTGGCCTGTCAAAGAATTATGTGATAAATCATAAGTTCTCAAGCTTAACATCTTATCAAGACCTGGAACCTGACTATCGAGAAAATTGCATGATAGGTTCAGTATTTGAGACCTCGCAGCTCAAAGAGACCATCTGGAATCACTCCATGAAGCAAATTATCAGATAAATCTATTCCAACTGTTAAACATAGATCATAGTTAAAGTTTAACACATTAGTATCAGTGACAGCCACAGAAATGTTGATTGCCATACTGCTCATTGAAACAAATGGTTTTGAATCCAAACTTCTAGTAACATTATCATTGTTGAAATTTAAGCTCATACGAAAGTTATCATCTGGTATGTAGCCCGTGAATTTGTTGCTTGAGAAATCCATCATTTGAATTGCTCCAAATGAGAACAGCCAATTCAGAAGATTGCCGCTGAGTTTGTTTCATGTGATGAAGAGATACTTTGAGGTTTGACCATTTGGTTATTGCATCACTAAAACTTCTAGAGAGATTGTTTGGGCTGAAATCTAGAATCTCCAATGATTTCAAGCCTGCCAAAAGAAGCTTCCCCATAAACACAAGCCTCGGAGAAACCTCATACTTAAAGTGGTTAAACAACAAATCCATATGCCTCAAAGCTTGCAACGAAGCAATACAACCAGGTATTCCACCCAATATAGAATTATAATCCAATTTAAAAATACCTAGCGAAGACGCAGGAGCAGAGAAACAAGGCAAACTACCCTAAAATCTGTTAGACCCCAGATTGAGATAACTCAAACCCTGATAAAATTCATGAACATCACCCTCTAAATAATTGTTTCCAAGATCCAAATACTTCAAGTTAAGAAACCTCTAAGGCATTTCTCCTCTAAATGAATCAAAACTCATATCAAGTTTCTCCAAATTTGACGAAATTTTCCCAACCCACCAAGGGAAAACTCCTCCCAAACCTCTTTTACCATTCAAAATAAGTTTTTTCAAGTTCCTAAGCCTCGTCAATGTATCAGGCAAAAAACCAACAAAACCATTGTGACTAAGAAAAAAGTTTCTTGAGACCAGTCAATGAACCAAAACATAAAGGGATCCTACCACTCAAATTATTACTGGACAAAACCAAAACTTCAGGAAACAGAAGCTTGCACAAACTGGGATGAACTTGGTCTGAAAAGTTCATATTAGTCAAGTTCAAAGACACAACATGGATGCTCTGGCTCTCACAAGTGACATCAGTCCAGCTGGTACAGTTAGACCCAACCCAAGATGATAACCTCTGGTTATGGTCCTGAACCAGTGACCTAAACAACAGAAGTGAAGCTTTCTCTTGTACGTTAAGCCCAGGACACTGAGATGGGTATGAAGATAGCAAAATTAAGAACAAGTCTCTGCACAGATAAAGGGGCAAAGGCCAGTTGAGTTTCACGCTGTACAAGTGAAGTTGAGCTTAAAGTTCACAACTTAACATGCAAGTTTTGAGCTTTACATAGAGTAAAACGACTAATGGCGAAGAAAGCAAGGAAAAGAAGGCAGAGAAAGTAAAATATTAAGGCTTTATGGAAGTAATTCATATTTAATTCGATTATTAAATTTTAGTTATTCATTTTTAATTTTAGGAATATAAAACGTAAGTTTACCCTCCTCCTATATATCATTATATATTAAAAAATTAATTTTTTATATTATATATCAAATATTATATTATATTATTTAAAAAATAATAATAATAAATATAATTAATAAACAATCATTTTAAAAAATATCATACATCTTTAAAAATTTAAGATTTATTATATTATTATTATTTTAAAAATATATTAATTATATTAATAATATAAAACATATCATAAAATATCATATTAATTTAATATACAAAATTATACCAATTATTTTTTAAAAGGGGAGGCAACTGATTTTCTTCCCACGTAGAGACACTTCAGCTGCTTTTCAACTGTTTTCAGTCATCTCGTCTTCACTTCCTTCATCACCGTTCTGCAACGCCATCGTTGTCGCCGCCGTTCACCTAATTTTCAGTCTTAATCTCCAACGTAATTGTTTTCAATCATCTTATTTCATCTTCGCTCGATACATAGAATCACTTTTCTTTGCCTGTCAAGTAGAAATTTCAATCTCATCTGATTCGTCTCTCTATCAATTCACCCGCCTTTTCCTCTTTGGCATGCCAATATTTAAGAAATTACTTTTTAATGGACAGTGAAATGATTGTTATTTATGAACTTCATATAGCTTTTTCCTGTTTTGGGATTCTCACGTTTGACGGTGGCATCTGAGTTATCACTTCTCTCAAATTGAGTTTAGTTTTAGAACTTTCTTTGAACCTTGAATTTAAATGTGTTTTAACTACAACTGCTATGAAGAAAGTGTAGTTTCCAAAAATCATCAGCTTTCATGTCCTCACTGAATTAGTCTAGTCTGTATTCTGTTCTATGGGACTGAAACAGCAGGTTTTCGGGTGATTCTATATGGAAACGTGTCATAGAAATAGAGCAAAAATTAGTGATTATAAACAGCCATTCAGGGATTATATCTTTACTACCAGATAAGGTTTCAGATAAATGATTGGGATTTATGTAATAAGACAAATGTACATAGTATTGATTGTGCACGGAAAGAACTAAGTGGAGATGCTGACATTGAATTTCTTATAGCAATACAAAACTGAAATCGATAGCACCATTTTATTGTAAAGCAAAATACTAAATGGTGTATTCCACCTATATCACAATAAAAAAATTACTGATTCGTTCTAAGACTGTCATTCCCCAGTGATTTATGCTCCCATCTACATGAAGTAATGTTGTTGACCATGTCATACCACTTCACTACCGCTTGGTATCTATCCCTTATAATTTTTTTCGTCCTTCAACTGATGTTTGTTAATTCATGATTCATATGAACTCACACTACTTGGGCTTACCATGTCACTGTTTTGTATTTTCTCCCGTAAATTTTCTTTGTTTCATCATTAGACAACCATTACGCTTTTGAATCTTGTAATGAAGTATTTGTCTACAGTGTTAGTTAAATTGTCTCCTTTTTCCTTTTGTGATAATCATCCACTAAAATTCTCTCTTCATTGGATCTCAATGTAGGTATCATATGTAGTTGGTTCTTGTCTTTTTCTTCCAGCATTTATTATTTAGCTGAATATTTGCTTACTTCGTCTATGCTTAGTTAATGGCATTTTGTTGATTGCACTTGTTTCTTGGTCTAAAATAAGTGCATAATAAAGAATCACGATAAAAGTAGATGAATTATGTTGTTTGAATGATGTAGAGTGAGATTGTGATTGTTAGGGGTTTGAGAAGTGGGGGTTTAACAAGATTGATATAAACTTCTTATTGCAGGATGTCAGAAATTGAGCCACCCTTTAGACGAAGGGAAAAGCTTCTCGAGAAGCAGAAGTATTTCCAAAGCATCCACAAACACACATACCTGAAAGGACCAATGGATAAGATCACATCCGTTGCCATTCCACTAGCTTTGGCTGGCACTGCATTGTTTCTAATTGTAAGTGTGTTTTTTCTCTTTTGTAAAAGCCTTATTCTAGAATTTACTGTTTGTAATTTCTGTAGAAAAAGGACGTAAAACTATTATTTTTTGTGATTATGTAATTGTCTTGTATATATATATCTTTTCAGGGCCGAGGTATCTATAACATGTCACATGGAATTGGAAAGAAAGAATGAGGTAGCAGTTCTCTTCTGCTTTTGTTAGTGATCATAGTGTGTTTTCTCCCTTTTTTTTGTCTTGTGAATTATTGAGTTGATCTTGCAAACCATGCACATTTTTATGCAACATGATGATCCTTTATACCTCTGTTTGAAAGTGACACGGATTTGACATTTTTTGCATCAATGGTATTGGTATGTTGCTTTTAAGTTGTTTTTTTTTTTTTTTTTGGAATAATGTGTCTCTAACATTTCAGACATGCCATGTTGAAAAAAGAGGAACTGAGAAAGGCCAATTCCTGAGATTTAAGAATCAAATCCAGAACTTGCTCGCATAGATATCTAGTCGTTTTGGTTCTTTCTGGCACTGTTTCATCCTTCATTTCCCGAAAACACTTTCAGAAAACAGTTTCATCCTTCATTTCCATAGTTGAAACCACCATCTTCAAAAACCAAAACCGATCTTACAACTTAGCACATTCAAAAGATAAATGACAGGTTCTTCGCAGACAAAAAATCCAGTGGCTCCAATTCAGCCATTCTCCACAAATATAACTAGGTCAGGTCAGCAAATTTTGACCAGCAATTCTGGCCGGTGAGTTACTGATCATGACACATATGGTTACAAAGCTCTCTCTCCTCTATGTTTCTACCAAAATTCTTCACCTTTTTCTTCCTAAATCAGCACATTTTATATGTTTTCTGGCCTCCCCACGACAACCAGATTATATATCATAGGGAAGCAGATAATTTACCTACCACTAACTCAAACAGAATACTTGAAAATGCAGAATTAAAAAGAATCTGAATTATAATTCCAAAGGAAAAAAAAACAGTGTTTCAACTTCTATTCGGTTGTTGCCCTTATTGAGTGAAAACTTTTAAGACAAATAATTGTTCAAAGAACAAGAACACAAATTTAAATATTGGCTACACAATTATATAGCCCAGCAACAGAAAAGACGGCTACCTCATTCTTTCTTTCCAATCCCATGCGACATGTTATAGATACCTCGGCCCTGAAATAAAATAATATATAAAACAATTATTCACAAAAAAAAATTAATAGTTTTACGTCCTTTTTCTACAGAAATTACAAACTGTAAGTTCTAGAATAAGGCTTTTACAAAAGAGAAAAAACACACTTACAATTAGAAACAATGAAGTGCCAGCCAAAGCTAGTGGAATGGCAACGGATGTGATCTTATCCATTGGTCCTTTCAGGTATGTGTGTTTGTGGATGCTTTGGAAATACTTCTGCCTCTCAAAAAGCTTTTCCCTTGGTCTAAACGGTAACTCGGTTTCTGACATCCTGTATAATGAATCGTCAATCTTGTTAAACCGACTTCCCAAACCTCTAACAATCACAATTTCACTCCACCTCATTCTAAAATCATAAGATCCATCTGCTTTCATCATATTTCTTAATTATCAACAAAACGTTTTAAACCGAGTACACACAAAGTGTAACCAATGAATATATGTTCAGCTAATAACACATGCAAATAGAACACAAGAATAGAGAAGTTTTGTGGAAGACTTCCTACTACTCATTCCCGCATTACTCTTCCACCAAGGCCCCAATCTAAAGAGGTAAAAGATAGACAATTTAACAAGCATGGTACGCAAATATTTCATAACATAAAAAAATTTTGATCAAATTTTCAAATAGATCAGACAAAAAAAATTTTACAGTTGAAAAATAGTGATATAACAAGCACAATTAGTAATATGACTTCCAACATATTAGTGACAAACAAAAAAACAAAACATGTTCTAGTAATTTTGAGCAAAAACTTTTTTACCGTATGCATCTGAAATCATATTCTACAAGAACACCTGTTATGTGCTTTCTTAGAAAGCATGCCAAGTGTTTTATTATCCAGAAGGTATCATAAGGTAGTCCTAGTAGATTTCTGACCCTTTTTTCAAATAAATGCCATAACATATACAGAAATGAGCTTTTGAACATATCAAAAACTCTCCCAAATACAATTTTAGTGGTAAAAAAACTACAGAACTTGTTCTATCTATTTAACAGTGTTTGTCTAAAATCCACACAATCATGCTCAAAAGGGGTTTTAGGAGAAGCAACCTAATAGAAACTAAGAAATTGAGTTGTCAATCAACTAAAGTTTGAGTCTTTATCAGCAAATTAATTATTTAAAAAAGTCTCAGAAACGCTAAATTAGCAAACCAGACCTAATAAAATCACAAGTTATTCCATTGTAGCCACAAATATGATAATGTAAAAAAGAGTCATGGAGAACAAAGATTAGGTACCCTAATGACTTCAAAAAAGGTCCTAATTTGAAAATGAATATTATGATATTCTCTATTAGGAAAATCAATATATTAGTTAGCCACAACCACATCAGTGGTCGTAAGGTAAACATGAAGACATAAATATAATTTAAAAAACTGTAGTAAATGATTTCATATAGATTGTAGAATGAAATGCTTCCATGCTGATTCATATATACCAAAGCCTAAATTTTTTGTTTTATCCTTTTACCAAAAAAAAATATCCATGTTCATTAATGGAATTTTGTGATTTTTGGTTCCTTTGTGCTTAAAATGCTAATAATATTATAGACAAAGTTTTGGAAGTCTACTAAAATAGCCTTTTCGGGTGATTTAAATTGACCAAGAACAAAGTTTGATGAAAATTACAAGCCGTTAATCCAGAATGCTTACGCTATATCAGAAGAGCATACATGAGCACTTTGACACAGGAAAAATTATTAGATTATTCACATGTTTCACCCCAATACGACCAACCCAAATCACAAATAAGTAAACAAATTGAGTTCTAGTAACCTCATTCAAATTACCCCAAAAAAATGAAAAAGAAACTGCTATCCCAATTATAAAGGGTTTATTTATGAGATCTATTAATATTAATCGCCCCCAAATAGATTTGTTTTTACACTATTATAGGGGCTTTTGATGATATCAAGACAATTTGAAGCTTAGGGTTTCTGGAAATTACAGAAATTGTTTCCTAATTCCGCACAGCCGCTTAAACCAAACAAACAATCAATTAAAGATACAAAAATTTGAAGAAACAACTCAATAAACAATTAGAAATGATGATAATTGTAGCATTTCCATCACAATAAACAGACTATTAAACCCATCAAAGAGAGAAGATTCTCAGGATTTGCCCATGCTTCAAGGAAAACATAAATACAGATCGATTGCGTCATTAATTTGATGATTAAATTTTGACTCTATCAAAGGCTCGCATATAATCAAAGTAATTTGAACACTCACCTGCAATTCGAAGAAGATGGCTCAATCGAGCAAAAGCGCCGCCGCAGACTATACGATGATCGGCAATGTCGTTTTTCAAAACAGATCAGGGAAATCTGCGGAAGATTAATACATCGCCACTGCGTGAATCGCACGTGACAAGTAATTCAGTGGGTTAATTTCACGATTACCCCTAATGTTTTTTAGAAATTGGGGGTGATGTTGACTTTAGTTGCATTGCCTTTCATCCAACTGTGCATAAAAAATAGTTGAAAATAACATATTAAAAGAAAGAATAAGAGATGGTGTTTAGAAACAAATGATATTTTCGTTTTTAAAACTAAATGAATAATGGTTATTCAATTTCAATGTTTATTATAATTAAGATTGTCTAGAAAATTAATATTTTAGTTTTAATAATATTTTGAATATATTTTGGAAACATTATCTAATATAATATGATGTTATGTTATGTCTTAGCTTTTAACCATGTTTACATTCGTGTCTTATTATAAATTTAAGGCCAAAAGATTTGTTCCCACCCAAGGTTTAGTGTAAACCACCTCATATCCCTCACTTTTTAAAAACTCAAACTCATCTTTTTAATCTCTTTGTTTGAAACCATCTTTGTATTAGATGAAAATGAAATCATTTTCATCACAAATTGTCTTCGTCTGAGAAGAAAACACTCTGATAAAGACAATTTCGTTTTCGTTGAAGGAAATCAGTGTTATTAGTGGGTGGAAATAAGTAGATAGGAGCAGATAAGTCAAGAAGAGAGAGCCAACGCAACCAAAAAGTGCAAACTTCATTGTCTTCGGAAAAGGTTTCAAAACTCTAAGAGGAAATTATCATTTTTCAAAGTTTGGATAAAAGAAAATGGTTAGATTTCAAACTAAAAGGAGAAAATATAATAAAACTTTAGTTTTTAAAATTTTTTATTAAATAACGATTTTGCTTTTAATATTAATTGAGTTTTTTAACAAAATTTTGTTCATGGGTGAAAGTTTAAGTTTCGAAAGTTGGAGCGCATGAGTTTAAGATTACACTTAACCTCGGGTGGGAACAAGTTTTTTGGTCTAAATTTAAACAAAATTATGCAAACAAATACTGATATGTTACTACGTAATTAAATATTGTTTTATTTTTAATTTAAAATTACTCGATCGTATGATGATTTATTATTATTTATACATAAAATTATACACATAATTTTATTTTATAAATTTATATTTTTTAATATTGGATTCTCATTCATATGAATGTCTTTATCCATTCTTTTTAATTTGATTTTGCTATAAAATTGGTGCTAAAAAATTCATTTATTTTTTTTATAATTTACTCACTTATTGATTGAGAAGCATTTCAATATTTAATTAATAATATTATTATAAGC